>NC_080833.1:14038422-14663422 GCF_030435755.1 Ochotona princeps
CCTGTGAGCAGATTGCTGGGCCCTGGAGCCTGGGCTGGGGGCCCAGGCAGGTGTTCTAGAAGCCAAGGCCAACCAGGATCACATGCCTGGTACAGGCAACGCCTGGTGTAGATGAAGCCCAGAAACTAGGGTACCCCAGTCTTACGGTTCAGGCAGCAGGACTGGCACAATGGAGGGATGCCTTTTGGGGAGCCAGGACAGGGACTTTGTAAATTTGACTTGGGCAAACCTCAGTTTGAGGAGCGTTTAGAACCTGTAGGTGGAGATATGGCACAGAGGTTGGACCAGAGCTGGGCTCTTTACTGTGACCATGTGATTCTTCAGTAGGGTGGGGTTGGGGGTTGTCCTGGGCACTGTGGGGCATTTAGTAACAGCCCTGGCCTTCGCCTCTCGGTGCCAGTAACACCCTCCCCAGTGTGACAGTTCCAAGTGTCTCCATGTGAGGCTGTGTGTCCCCTGGGCCCAGGTCTTCACTGGGGAGCCAGTGGTGGGTTTGCCTGAGATCACCCAAGAAGCAGAGGAGAGGACCCAGGAGCAAGTGTTGGGGAGCATGCATCTCATGGCTGGGTGAGTGACAAGCTGCCTGTTAAGGAGATAGAGCAGGACAGACCAGCCCATGGTGGGGGGTGGGAAGGGAAGGAAGAGAGAGGGACATGGTGGCTCCAGACATGGTGGCCGATAAAGAAATCCAGCACCTGGCCTGAGCAATGTGGCTGGGCTTGGCACCACGAAGAGAGTGGAATGGCCAGGGGTTCTGGAGAGGAGTGGCCGGATGTTGGGGGCTAAGCAGCCTGGTAAGGGGGAGGTGAGTGGGTACAGGTGGCTCTTTCAGGAACTGGGCTGTGAGGACAAAGAGGAGTTTAGTGGGGGTGAGTTGTTTATTTTTAAAACTTTTTTTTTAAGATTTATTTATTTTTATTACAAAGTCAGATATACAGAGAGAGGAGGAGAGACAGAGAGGAAGATCTTCCATCCGATGATTCACTCCCCAAGTGAGCCGCAACAGGCCGGTGCTGCGCCTATCCGAAGCCGGGAACCTGGAACCTCTTCCGGGTCTCCCACGCGGGTGCAGTGTCCCAATGCATTGGGCTGTCCTCGACTGCTTTCCCAGGCCACAAGCAGGGAACTGGATGGGAAGTAGAGCTGCCGGGGTTAAAACCGGCACCCATATGGGATCCCAGTGCATTCAAGGTGAGGACTTTAGCCGCTAGGCCACGCCGCCGGGCCCTAAAACTTTGTTTTAAAGATTTATTTACTTTTATTGGAAAGTCAGATACACAGAGAGGCAGAGAGACAGAGAGGAAGATCTTCCGTCCGATGATTCACTCCCCAAGTAGCCACAATGGCCAGAGCTGAGCTGATCTGAAGCCAGGAGCCTGGAACCTCTCCCGGATCTCCCACGCAGGTATAGAGTCCCAAGGCTTTGGGCCATCCTCGACTGCTTTCCCAGGCCACAAGCAGGGAGCTGCATGGGAAGTGAGGCCACCGGGAATTAGAACTGGCGCCTATATGGGATCCTGGCATGTACAAGGCGAGGACTTTACCTGCTAGGCTACCACGCCGGGCCCTATTTATTTTTAAAAAGATTATTTATTTGTTTATTTGAAAAGCTGAGAGAGTAAGCAACAGAAAGAGAGAGCACTCTATCTTCTGGCTCATTCCCCAAATGGCCACGGTACCAGGGAGTGGGCTGGGCATTGAGAACGCAACCCACTTCTCTCATGTGGGTGGCAGGAACCCAACTATGTGGCTGTCCCCACTTGCTCCCTGGTCAGTAGGAAGCTGGGAACTGAACTCAGGCGCCTCAATATGGGGCTCAGGTGTCCTTAAGCAGCGTTTTAAGAACCAGGCCAGGGCCCAGCGGCGTGGCCTAGCAGCAAAAGTCCTCGCTTTGAATGCCCTGGGATTCCATATGGTCGCCGGTTCTAATCCCGGCGACCCCACTTCCCATCCAGCTCCCTGCTTGTGGCCTGGGAAAGCAGTTGTGGATGGCCCAAAGATTTGGGACCCTGCACCTGCCTGGGAGACCCAGAAGAAGCTCCTGGCTCCTGACTTTGGATTGGCACAGCACTGGCCGTTGTGGTCGCTTGGGGAGTGAATCATCGGACGGAAGATCTTCCTCTCTGTCTCTCCTCCTCTCTGTATATCTGACTTTATAATAAAAATAAATAAATCTAAAAAAAAAAAGAAAGAACCAGGCCAACTACCCTGCTTATTTTTTTTCCCCTTAAAGATTTATTTATCTGAAAAACAGAGTTACAGAAAGAAGAGGGAGAAAGAGAATCTTCCATCCACTTGTTCAACCCCCAAATGGCTGCAAAGGTCAGGGCTGGTACAGATCAAAGCCAGGAGCCAGGAGCTGTGTCTTGGTTTCTTGTGTAGGCGCAGGGACCCCAAGCACTTGGGACATTCTCCTAGGTGCATTAGCAGGGAGCTGGATCAGCAGTGGAGAAGCCACGACAAGAACCAGTGCCCCTATGGTATCCTGTCATCGCAGGTACACGACTTAACTCACTGTAAGCACAATACCACAACAAGTAAGCTTTTAAAATGCCCGTGGGAGAGGTCTGATTGTGAGAGTGGGCTAGGGGGTGCAGGAGAGAGGGCTGACTAGTTCAAGATTGAAGTGCCTGGAGCACTAGGGCACAGAGAGTGGGGCAGGTGCAAAGGTTTTCCTGTGTTGTGGGCAGGTTGAGAGTCCGCTACTGAGAGGTCATGCAGGTTGTGTGTGCTCAGGAGAACTGTTGTGGGTGTGGGGCAGCCAGAGTGGATTGTGTAAAAGAGGAGTCCAGTTTTGGAAACTTCAGGTAGAGCTGGGTTCTTGTCTGCTAATTCTGTTCTTATTACCAAGTGCATTGGATTCAAAAGCAGATCTACCCCTTAGTTAAGCGACTGTCTCAGTACCTGTTTCCTATCTGCAAAATGGGGACAATAATCAAGGCCACCTGGTGGAGTTGCTGGGTAGATCCAATAGGATAAAGAGTGGGGGTAAAAATGGAAGGACTGGTTGGGTCAGATGACATCCATGGACCTGGAAACCGCTGAGGTTTACAACAAATTGGCCAGCAGGGGGAAGCAGACATCCATCCAGGGAAGGACTTTGGGCCACCTTTGGGATTGCAGTACTCTAGGGACTGCGTGGAACTCCAGTTGGGCAGGAAATGGGGCTGGGCATGTACAGGGTGCTCAGGAAGGATGGAGAGCTGCAGGGGAAGCTCATGGAGGGGGTGGGAATGGATGCACCTGTTTTAGGAGGGGAGAGGAGCAGCAGCCTGGGATGAGCCAGGAGGGACACAAATGCAAATCATGTTCCAGCCCAGCTCAGAGTCCTGTGGTGGGTCAAAGGGCACAGAGAATGAGCCTTGCTTGGGGCAGAGCAGGCAGGGACAGGGTCATGTGCTCAGGTTGGAAGGCAGAGCTCAGCCTGGGATGTGCAATTGGGAGCTGGAAAGTAAAAGAGGCTTTGGGGACTGGGAGTTTGAAAGTGGAGCTGGGCCAGGCAAGGAGAGTAGTTGGGAGCCTTGGAATGGGTGGGTGCTGAAGGGGAAAATCAACCCAAGAAAGCTGGGGCCCCAGAGGCAGAGTCCTGGAGGCAGCACTAATGGGTTCCTCCTGGCCCCACACCCTTTGAAGGGCCAGGTAGACCCTGGGGTGGGGGCAGTGACCCACCAGGCTCACCTGCCTTGCCAGGGGTAATAAGGCCGCTTCTTCCTCCTCCTTCTCCCCCTCCATTCCCCTCCTCTGTCTCTTCTAGCCCTTGCCTATTGTCTCAGAGGACACAAAGCCCGAACCTCCCCTCTCTGCTGAGGTCCAGGTAGCAGATGCAGCCCAGTCTATTACAAACCCATGACTGACCATGAGGACAGCACCGTCTCTGCCACTAAGATGTCCTGTTCTTTTTGGTATTTAATTTAGTTGGAAGGCAGAGTTGCCAGAGAGGACAGAGATCTTCAGTCCACAGTTCACTTCATTCCTCAAATGGCTCCAGTGACTAGAGCTGGGCAAGCCGAAGCTGGGAGCCAGGAACTCATTCCTTCTCCTACGTACGTACAGCGGCCCGAGTCTCTGGGGCATCTCTGCTGTCTTTGCTGGCACGTGAGCAGGAAGCTGGATTGGAAGTAGAGCAGCTAGGACTCAAAATGACACCCACATGGTGAAGCCAACCCACCACAACTCCGGTGGGAAGAGACGTCTTTTCTTCACTGTTTCCTGTTTTTACCCCTGGTACTTCTCCTGAAGCATCCAAAAGTTACTACGCCTGAATTGCCGGGACTGGGACAGTCCTTAACATCACTAGATCCTGTGACTCTGTTTTTCGGAGGAGGAAGCGGGTATGCAAGGTCAGGGAGGTGACACCCTGTGCAAAGGAAGGACTGGAACCTGGGAACTGGGAAATTCCTCTCCGGGATCAGCAACATGGAGCACAGATGAGCTCATGTCGGCCAGGGGAGGGGCAGTGCCTGCTCCAAGATGGGTCCTTTGGGACAGAAAACATTACCAGCTCCCTGTGCGACATTCGTTGAGCCTGATGTCTCAGCTCTGAACCGCAAAGATCAGACAAGGCAAAAGGGGGTTGTTTAGCTCATTTCACAAGGTGCTATAATCTTACTCTCAGAACTAGAACCAAAGCAAGACGAGAAAATTACAGGTTTGTTTCACCTATGAACACAAAGGCGAACATCTTAAACAAAGGACTGGTTAGCTAAATCCTCTGCTTGTTTTTCTCTAAATGACAACCAGATGGGGCTTATCCCAGACAAGAATGGAGAATAAGCCATCATCAAATTCACCTGTCAAAATTTCTGCGTTAATTAGTGGACTGAAGCAAAAATCATGTGATTTTTCTCCAAAGGCTCACATACAGCACACAAAGGGCTTCTAACAAATCCAGTCACGACTGTGATGGTACAGTTCTCAGCAAACTAGCAATCCAAAACATATGAGAAGATCAGAGAGAAATTTCCAGCCAAAATTTAGGGCAAGCATTTGAAAAAAATTTTTTTCATTTTTTTTTTTTTTTTTTTAAAGGAAGGAGAGAGAGAGAACTCATCCACTGATTCTCTTCTCACATATCTGGACTGGGGCAGGCTGAAACTGGGAGCTGGGAACTCAGGCTGGACCTCCCCCTGTGAGTGGCACGCATCTGGCAAGGGCCGTCACTCACAGGCTGCTTGGGTGAATGTTAAAAAGAAGCTAGAGTCAGGAGTGGAACCAAGACTCGAACCTGGGTACTCCAATATATCAGAGTGTCCCAAGTGGAGGTTTTTTTTAAAGAACTATTTATTTGAAAGGCAGTTACAGAGAGAGAGGAGATAGAGGGAAAAAAAAAAGAGAAGGAGCTCTTCATTTGCTGATTCACTCCCCAGATGGCCACAAGGGCCACGGCTGGGCCAGGCCAAAGCCAAGAGCCCTCAGCTTCGTCCAGCTCTTCCACCAAGGTGGCAGGGGCCCAAACTCTTTGCCATCTTCTGCTGCTTTTCCCAGACGATTAGCAGGGAGCTGGATAGGAAATGGAGCTGTTGGGACTTGAACCGGTGCCCACATGGGATACTGGTGTCACAAGTGACAGCTCTACCTACTATGGCACAATACCAGCCCCATCATGCCTGCTCAGGGGCAAACATATTCTTTTTAAAAATTAATTAATTAAAAACTATTTTATGATACAATTCCATAGGCTCTGGGATTTCTTCCCCCCCATCAAGTTCCCCCCTCCCGGACCCCCCCATATTATTACAGTAGTATAGTCCTTCATAAACAGTCTTAAGTCTGTCATTTTGCGCTTTAGTTTTATTCTGACATTGTAGGTATGGACAATGGCAGAAAGTCCAGCATCCTATTGTCAAGATGTATTTGACAGTTTCATTGGGAGTCCATTTTTTATTTGGAAGTAGAGATGCACACTGCATTGTATCCTCACATCTGCATATGATAATCCCTATTAGCAAATATAGTGTTAAAGGACAAACTTCAGGTGCCTCCAAGTTCAGAAACAACTCAGGGATGCCTGACCTCATGGCTCCAATTTAGCAGCCCTGGAGTTTTTGCTGACACTGCTAAGAAAACAAGTACAAGGAGTGGAAGGGAAGAGGTAAAATGGTTATTATTTACAGATTACACAGTCGCAAACATAGCAAAACCTATGCAATCATTACCATCGAAAAACCCAGCTATGAAAATTAATAACATTTTTCCATGCCAGCAATAACCAACTGGAAAATAACAAAAACACAACATTAAAGGATCTCAGAATTCGAGTCCTCTTCCTTGTCCTCTGTCTCCCTTTCCTGTCTGAAAATTTTGCCTCAGAGCCATTTGGTGGGAGTGCCACAAGGTGTGTGCCCGTGGAGAGGGGCAGCCACATGGGGTGCTCATGGCGGTATGTGCTGCTCAGCTTTGCCCACAGACACAGCCTGGAGGTGGGCGAGCCCGAGGCAGCGAGCACGCACGTCTGGCAGGCTGCTGAGAACCTTCGTCTCCAAAGAATCTGGCCTCTTGGGCAAAGCACTGATGTCAGGATCGGAGCAGAGACAGTAGAAGAGAAATACGGCCAGAAGGTTCTCAGGGAATGTTGGAGATAACCCACAGCATGCCTCCAGCTGAGAGGACGGCCCCTGGACCACGCTGGGAGGCACTGAGTACAGCTTCCATAAGGGCAGCACGAGGCCAAACAAGGCAAAATCATGTGCCAGGATAGCCGTGGGGAATGGTGTATTTACACAATGCTGAAGAACAGCGTCAGAAAATACTTTTAACTGCAAGGGAAAAGGAGAGCCTTCAGGGAGGCAAGACCTGGTCCTATCGGCCTCACCAGCCAACAGCGGCAGCTGTAGGACTCAGGCCATCAGATAAGGTCGCAGTGATAATGCCGCTCACCTCTGTGACGCTCATCCCCAGGACACATGGCCCAAATCTAATCATGAGGATTAGCAGACAGATCGAAAGCGAGGAACATTCAAGAAACAGCTGGCCTGTGAATGACCTTCAAGTGTGAAGGTCATAAAGTCAGAGATGGAGGAGCTATTGTTCTGCATCAGAGGAGACAAAAAGACCCAAAAACCTAAGTACAACCCATGTGATTTGTTTTGCTGTAAAGAACATCAAGGAGGGCCCAGTATGATGGCTCAGTGGCTGAAATCTTCACCTTGTGTGCACTGGAGTCCCATATGGGTGCTGGTTCACGGCCTGGATGCTGTACTTCCCATCCAGCTCCCTGCTTATGCCCTGGGAAAGCAGTACAAGATGGCCTAAGGCCTTAAGACCGTGTATTGACATGGGAGACCTGGAAGAAGCTCTTGGCTCCTGGCTTCAGATTAACTCAGTTTCTGCCATTGTGGCTACTTGGGGAGTAAACCAACAGACAGCAGATCTTTCTGCCTGTAAATCTGGCTTTCCAATAAAAATAAAACAAAATAAAAAGAACATTGTGGAGACAAATTTGAAATGAAGATAGCAGCACAGTCCCAGGATGAGCAGGCAGGAAGGGATCTGTGTTTTCATTTCACGTTTTCCTCCAGCTCTTAGCGATGCCCTTACAGGTGCCCATCCCATGCTCATGGGTAGGGCAGTTTCACATTGTAAGGTTGTCAGTTGCTTGTTCTCAACCGTCCCACAAAGAGCAGTCAGCTGTACAGAAGAAAGATCCAGTGGAAGAAGTCATCAGAGCAAAATGTAGAAATGGGTAAATAGATGTAAATCCAGATGGGTGGATTGGACACAGAGTGAAGGCAGCACCAAACACCAAGAGTGGTAATGGGAAAACCAACTCACTGCGTGGAAGCAAAAACATCCTGAAACATAATCCCTACCCTTGACTGCATGCAAGGTGAACTCCAGATGTAGAGTGTGGAACATCTTCGTGGTGTAGAGACAGGGAAGATACCTCTTCAACTAGGCCTCCAAAGCTCAACAAAATGCTGGGTTTGATTACATCAAATATTTCTGTTCGGCGTGGGACCCTTAGACAAAATGAACAGATGGAAAAGTGATTTGCAAAGGATGTTTGCCATGTCAAAAGCTGGCAACAGATTAACAATATCTAGAATATACACTGACCTCCTTATATCAATAAGAAAAGAAGTCAAAACTGTGAGGGAGAGATGAGCAAAGAGTATGACCAGATGACTCACGGGAAGGAAGGAGGTCAGAAACCCACAGTGTGCAAGGTAGAGATACCATGTCACACTGGCTAGGCTTGCAGAACCCAGAGCTGATGAATGAGCTCAGCATGGATGAGGATTCAGCAAAGCTGTGTTGGGGTGGAGGTAGGTGGAGCCTGGCACTGCCAGCTGGGTGACAACATGGCAATGTTTCCAGGAAATCAAGCACCCACATATCCCATGATCCAGGAAGCTTACTACTAAGCTAATATCTGTATAGATTGGGGAGTTGATCCCAATTTTTATTTTTTTTTTCATTTTACCTTCAGTTCCTTTGTTGTCAAAGAGTATAGTTGTGGGCCCGGCACGGTGGCCTAGCGGCAAAAGTCCTCACCTTGAATACGCCGAGATCCCATATGGGCTCTGGTTCTAATCCCAAATACCTTGCTTCCTATACAGCTGCCTGCCTGTAGCCTGGGAAAGCAGTTGGGGATGGCCCAAAGCCTTGGGACCCTGCACCCATGAGGAAGACCTAGGAGAAGTTCCTAGATCCTGGCTTCAGATCGGCACAGCACCAGCCGTTGTGGTCACCTGGGGAGTGAATCACTGGATGGAAGATCTTCCTCTCTGTCTCTCCTCCTCTCTGTATATCTGACTTTGCAATAAAAATAAAATAAATCTTAAAAAAAAGTATAGTTTGGATCATTTCTTTAAGCAGTTTTTCAGGGGCTGGTACTGTGGGTTAAATGACACTTGGGATGCCTGAATCCCAAGTTAGAGTACTGGTTTGAGTCCTGGGCTGCCCCACTTTGGATATAGCTTCCTACATATGTACCTGAGAAAACAAAAGACAATGATCCAACTACTTGGCCTCTTGCCACCCATATGAGAGATGTGAACAGAGTTCTGGTTTGCTGGCTTTATCTTGGTCCAGCCCTGGTTGCTGTGGCCATCTGGGGAGTGAATCAACAGATAGAAGATCTCCCTCATACTCTCTTTCCCTTTCATGCAAATAAACAAATAAATCTTTAACAATGTTTTAATTAATTTTTAAAAAAGATTTATTTATTTTATTACAAAGTCAGATATGCAGAGAGAAGGAGAGACAGAGAGGAAGATCTTCCGTCCGATGATTCACTCCCCAAGTGAGCGCAACAGCCGGTGCTGCGCCAATCCAAAGCCGGAAACCAGGAACTTCTTCCAGGTCTCCCATGTGGTTGCAGGGTCCCGAGGCTTTGGGTTGTCCTCCACTGCTTTCCCAGGCCACAAGCAGGGAGCTGGATGGGAAGTGGAGCTGCTGGGATTAGAACCGGCGCCCATATGGGATCCCAGAGCTGAAGGCGAGGACTTTAGCAGCTAGGCCACACCACCGAGCCCAGCCCTGAGGTTTTTGAGTCTCGTTCTCCCCGCATCAGTGCTCTGGGACTTACCCAATACACTTCCAGTAAGTCCCCTCATGGCTATCTCAGCCAGTGCTGATTTCTGCTGTAACCAAGATGCCCTAGGTAGGTCCTATGTACCCAACACTCCTTGGCTTTGGCCATGGCCATTTCATCATATGGCTTTATCATATCTTACCACCACCTGCTCATCTCCCCATATCAGAACCCAGCCAGGGTTGTTGGGTAGGCTGGGTCAAGTTACCGTACCTGTTGTTACAAGTAAGAGCTAGGTCTGGGGACTGGCCGAATAGGATTTCTTAGAGATTTCTCCATCCAGGCCATTGCAGCCACTGATGTACTCAGTAGTCAGGACGGGGGGTAGGCCAGCCAGGCTGTTGCACCTCCTGACTCATATGGAAGCCAGGTCTGGGAACTCAGCCCGGTCTTGCAGCTTGCACTGGTATGGGATGGGGGGTGGGCTAGGTCAGGCTGCTGATGCCACAGGTGAGCATGAGAGATAGGCTGGGTGAAGTGGCCTGGCCAGGAGTGTGGGCTCCCCTTAGACCAATAGGATCCCTGATATCAGGGAACGTTCCATGGATGTGTGGTTCAGTCTCAGAGCACATGTTGCAGAACTGGGCCACCTCTGTTGCTGATTCCAGTGCAAGGTTAAAAAATATACCCAGGGGGCCCAGTGGCGTGGCCTAGTGGCTAAAGTCCTCGCCTTGAATGCCCTGGGATGCTATGTGGGCGCTGGTTCTCACCCCGGCAGCTCCACTTCCCAACCAGCTCCCTGCTTGTGGCCTGGGAAAGCAGTGGAGGATGGCCCAAAGCTTTGGGACCCTGCAACCACATGGGAGACCTGGAGGAGGTTCCTGGTTTCCGGCTTTGGATCGGCGCAGCACCGGCTGTTGCGACTCACTTGGGGAGTGAATCATCAGACGGAAGATCTTCCTCTCTGCATATCTGACTTTGTAATAAAAATAAATAAATCTTTAAAAAAAAGCAAAACAACAACAACAAAAAAACATACCCAGGGCCAGGTGGGATAGTGTAGCGGTTGAAGTCCTCACCTTGAACACGCTGGGATCCCATATGGGTGCCGGTTCTAATCCCAAAAGCCTTGCTTCCCATCCAGCTCCCTGCCTGTGACCTGGGAAAGCAGTTGAGGACAGCCCAAAGCCTTGGGACCCTGCACCCATGTGGGAGACCTGGAGGAAGCTCTTGGCTCTTGGCTTCGGATTGGCTCAGCTCCGGCTGTTGTGGTCACTTGGGGAGTGAGCCATCAGACGGAAAATCTTCCTCTCTGTCTCTCCTCCTCTCTGTATATCTGACTTTGTATAAAAATAAATAAATCTTACAAAAACAAAACAAAACAAAACAACAACAACAACAAAAACATACCCAGGGCCTGGCGCGATAGTGTAGCGGTTAAAGCCCTCACCTTGAATACGCTGGGATCCCATATGGGTGCAGGTTCTAATCCCAAAAGCCTTGCTTCCCATCCAGCTCCCTGCCTGTGACCTGGGAATGCAGTTGAGGACAGCCCAAAGCTTTGGGACCCTGCACCCGTGTGGGAGACCTGGAGGAAGCTCCTGGCTCTTGGCTTCGGATTGGCTCAGCTCCGGCTGTTGTGGCCACTTGGGGAGTGAGCCATCAGATGGAAAATCTTCCTCTCTGTCTCTCCTCCTCTCTGTATATCCGCCTTTCCAATAAAAATAAATAAATCTTAAAAAAACCCACCTAGATGCACATAAAAAAGATAGCTCACCTAATCCAATGAAAGACCTCAAATACCCTCCAAGGGGAAGAAAGACAGGTGATTTGAACATTTCAGGCCAAATTTTGTAACAAACACCCAAGTCTGTGGACACTCTGAGATAGATGTGGACAGCCAACAGGCCTCAGAATTTATATAGGGAGAACACGAAGAGCCTGTGTGAGAACAAATGAAGTTTGTCACTTTTTGTACAATGAATCCAATAATCCAATCAGGTTGATGTGAGAGACACAGCCACGCCCCTGGAGGGAAAGTTTCTGGCCAGCTACAGGAATTCACTAGATGAGGGTCAGAATCAGGACACGTGGGCAAAAGCCGGAAGTCACACCTTTCCCACCCTTGTGTCCATGTCAATTACCTACCACTCAAATAACACTCCCAGGACATTCTTTCCATTCCCTGGGCCTGCTGTGGCCTGACAGCAAGGAGTGGCGTGTCCTTGTCCCTTTAGTCGCCCAGGACACAGGAGTGAGGGCAGGGACACTTCTCTTACCTGGTCAGTGGCCTACATGGCTGTGCAGTTCCTTTCCATTTGTAGTGACGTTATAAATTAAATATAGTTTATATAAAAAGCCCCCCTGGGGTCAGGGTCTGGCATTGTGGCTCAGCAAGTTAAACCTCTGCTTATGGTGTGGGTGTCCCATATGATTGCCAGTTTGAATCCCAGTTGCTCCATTTCTGAGCTAGCTCCTGCTAATGTGCCAGGGAAAGCATTAGAGGATGACTCAAGTGCTTGAGGCCCCTACACCTGCAGGAGAGACCCAGATGGAATTCTAGGCTCCTGGTTTTAGCCTGGCCCAGTCCTGGCTGTTGCCAACATTTGGGGAACGAGCAAGCAGATGCAAAATCTCTTTCTCTCTCCTTTCTTTCTCCTTCCCTCCCTTTCTCTATAACTCTGCCATTCAAATAAATAAAAATAAATACATATATTTTTACTTTCTAGGACTAGAGAGACTCAAAATTGAGAATGTTCCAGATTGTGGAAAGGTGATGTGTCCATATTGTAGGCCACTCCCCATCCATGTGTTCATAAACAATGTTGGAAACAGCTTGGCATCATTTCAGGCTGAGTTTTGCCACTAACTGAGGTTTAACAAAAGCCTTTTGTTTTTCAGCACGTTCTGAACTGCAGATCACAGATCAGAGACTGTGGCTTTGAAATAAAAAGGAGTGGCCAACATTAGCCAGCGCCGCACCAAGCTCCTAGCTCAGTGCCAGGGATTTTGTGTTAATACTCACCCCCATGTTACAAGGTAAGTATGACATACTGGTCCAAGAAAATTGAGCCTTAAACTTGGCCATCAAAACAGAAACTAGGGACCAGTGCTGTGGTGTATCAGGCTAAGTGTCTGCCTGCAGTGTTGGCATCTGACATGGGCACTAATTCATGTTCCAGCTACTCTACTTTTGATCCAGCTCTCTTCTTAAGTCCTGGAAAAGCAGCATGGGAAAGCCTGAATCCTTGGGCTCCTACATTCACATGGAAGACCTGGAAGAGGCTCTTGGCTCCTGGTTTTGGATTGGCTCAGCTCTGGCCATTGTGGCCATTTGGGAAGTGACCAGCAGATGGAATATCTCTCTGTAACTTTGCCTTTCAAATAAAAATAAAGCAAATCTTAAACACACACATATACACACAGAGACACACACACACAGGAACTATCTGACTTCGGAATGTGATTATTATTCTAGCAGATAAGGGAACAGGAACTTGGAGAGATGAAGTGAGTTGTCCTGGGTCACACAGCAAGGACATGGGGGGTAGCATTCTGAGCTGTCATGCAGTCTCCTTGGAAACAGGGCAACCCAGCACTGGCAGGGGTCCAGTCCTGCCCCTCTCCAGTCCCAAGTCTGGGTCCAACAGATCAGATGAATAAAAGAAGAAAATGCCAGTTTCAGAGAAGTACTCACTGCAACAAATAAACAGGAGATAATGCAAATGCCCTTCTAGGAACTGCCTCCCACATGCAAATCAGTGCTGGGAGCCTGCACTGACAGGTACCAGACATGCAAATGTCCCAGATTTCAATTCACGGAATCCTGGACTTGGCTGGCTCGTGTGGGACTTGGGCTGCTTGGCATTTTGCCAAGTGCTTTTTGGGTGAGTGATTCCCAAATTTGGGGCTTCCCAGACTGCAACAACTCAAAATAAATAAATAAAGACACAGAGACCAATGCCAAACTGCCACCGGAGGGCACAGGAGCTCTCATGCCATCTTTTTTCAGAAACAAAAGACATTTGAACACCAGCAGAGAGGTACACCTGGCCTAGGCGACTTCTACATTTTATTCCTTTTCTTGAAGGACAGAGGGGCAGGGCATGAGAGGCTAGGAATCTTCCATTCCTGCTGCTGTGAGAAAATATCAGGGTCATTCCCAAGCCACAGAGATGGGTTGCTCACCTTGGCACAGGCGATCAGGTCCCGCAGTGCTGGGGTCAGGTGTGGTTCTGTCTCCGTCACCCCCTGTGTCCTTGGTAGGTATCTAGGGCCTCTGGGTCCCTCCATCCCCACGTGAGGGCGGAGGGATCCCTCCACTCCGAAGGTCTCACCTAGGTTCCAACATCGGGATCTTGGGGCACACTGACTTTCAGACCATAACCATGGCATAACAAAGGTCCAGTTCTCGAACATTTCCGTCATTTAGTTGACGCCAGGACTCGCTGTACCACCCAACAGTGCCACCTCCTCCCCACGACTCCAGCCCTAGGCAACCACAACCCTGGATTTGACTGTCCTGGATAGGCTCTGTGGCCTGTGACACTTGACCTCTCCGGCTTAGTATTGCGTTCTCAGGACTTTTCAATATGTTGGCATATACTTCATCCTGAACAACAGTTCATCATGTGGATATAATGGACTTCCCTTTTCTGCTCACAAGTTGTGGTCCTTTCTTTCGGAAATTTATCTATTCTGAACACCCTCTCTACCTGTGAATGTGAGTCGTCTTGTTATTCTGCTTTAAGGAGATTTGTTATGATTTATAGTTTCAGGTGTAAGTCTTGTACCTTCTTGATATTTATTCTACAGTAATTTATTCTTTTTGAGGCTAATATAATGAGATGGTTTGGGGAATGTATTGCTAGTATATAAAAACAATTTATTTCTGTATGTTGGCTTTACAACTTGGCTGAGCTTTTGTGTACTGATCTTTTAGTTGATTCCTTAGGAATTTCTGTGCAAGATCCTATCATTTGCATATCAACTCTCATTTCTTCCTTCCCAACTTAGATGCCTCCAATTTCTTTTTTTTTTGTTTGTTTGTTTTTAAAAATATATTTTATTAATATGATTATATATGTTATCACATTTAATTTTTCTTTTTCTAAATTTGATTTTGACGAGTACCGATTTTAAAATGATTTGTTGTTTGTTTTGGCGACAGTTCAATATCTTCTCTTAGTGATCCCAGGATTTATACCAGAAAACATATGAACTACTACTACAGAAATTTAGTGTTTTTGTGTAAATCATTTCATAAACGTTAAAAAGTGCAGTGTAATTTGTGGCAGATTTTTAACATATTATATCCACATCATTCATTGTGAAGATGGGAATATATTCAGACTTCCCATTGCTGTCAATATCTTAATTAGTAAAATAACACAAAACAAAGCAAAACAATAAACATTTTTAAGAAGCCAGCATTGTGACGTGGTATACAAAGCTGCCTCCTTTAATGATGGCATCCTATATTGGCACAGGTTTGTTTATTTTTATTGGAAAGGCAGATATACAGCGAGGAGGAGGAGAGACAGAGAGGAAGATCTTCCGTCTGTTGATTCACTCTCCAAGTGTCCACAACGGCCAGAGCTGAGCTGACCCGAAACCAGGAGCCTCTCCAGGGTCTCCAACACGGGTGCAGGGTCCCAAGGCTTTGGGCCATCCTCGACTGTTTTCCCAGGTCACAAGCAGGGAGCTGGATGGGAAGCAGGGCTGACGGGATTAGAACAAGTGCCCACATGGGATCCTGGTGCATGCAAGGCAAGGACTTTAGCTACTAGGCCACTGTGCCATTTGTCTCCCATTTTTTCTGACCTGGGTGCTGTGCCTGGAGCCTGCAGTACTATATAGAATGGAAGTGGGGTGATCAAGTCTCTCTGAATCATTCCTGACTTGAGGGGAAGACAGGCAGGAGAATGCTGGCTGTGAACCTGGCATAACTGCTCCCCTGTGGCAGGTGGAAGAAAGTTGACTGCTCCTTCTAGCTTGGTGAGCATTTTTCTTATGGCAGAATGTGGGATCTTCTCAAATGATTTTTCTGCATCAATTGAAATGATAGTCTTCTTCCTTCATTGTATTACTATGGTGATTGATTTTTTAATATGGCAAACCAATCTTGCACTGTGTAATCCAATTAGCTAAGCAAGAAAGCAGAGAGGCTGAAATTTGCACCTCCATCTGCCTCACTCCAAGACCTGTGCCATTAACAAGAATCCCAGGTTGTGCCAGGCCAGGCACTGGCCCAGTGTCAGAGGCTCTGTGCTTGTAAGCAGGACAGCCTGGAGTTGCAGGGTGGTGGTAGCAAGCATGAGGCCCCAGCAATTGCACTGACTATAGGACCACCAGGGATGCTGCTTGCAAACCTAGATTTTGTTGTCGTCATGCTGGGGACTGGATCCGGTGAGTCTGAACTGGTGCAGACCATGTCTATCCTGGGATCAGCACCGACACGGGCATCTTTTTTTTTTTTTTTTTTAAGATGTATTTATTTTTATTGGAAAGGTGGATATACAGAGAGGAGGAGAGACAGAGAGGGAGATCTTCCATCCGATGGTTCACTCCCCAAGCAGCCACAACAGCTGGAGCTGAGCCATTCTAAAGCCAGGAGCCAGGAGCTCCTCCAGGTCTCCTACGTGGGTGCAGGGTCCCAAGGCCCTGGGCCATCCTCGACTGCTTTCCCAGGCCACAAGCAGTGAGCTGGAAGGTAAGTGGAGCAGCCAGGACACAAACAGGTTCCTACATGGGATCCTGGTGCATGCAAGGTGAGGACTTTAGCCACTAGGCTACCATGTCGGGCAGTTCATTATACTTTTATCACTGACTAATATTCTACTATATGAGTATCTCACCTGCTATTCTATTTATTTTTTCAGGTTGAGATTTTCTGTCTTGGAAAACTGAATTAGTCATATCCTTTCTGCTTTTTTGAAAAATGAGACTATTTTTTAGGGCCGTTTCAAGCTCACAGCCCCAGTGAGGAGCGGGCACACTGCGTTCCCCTCCCTCTCCCTCCCACATCCACAGTACCTTTTCCATCATCAACATCCCTAACCAGGCGGGAAGCTGTCATGATCAGCAGCCCACAGTGACGCAAACCGCCCCAAGCCTATCATTTACATGGTGTTTACTCCAGGTGCTGCGGGCTCTGGGTACAAATGCGCACAGACATGGACAGCACCAGCCCATCATGGATGTCCAGGACAGAGGACTGCACTGCTCCACAAGGTCCCTGGACCCCGCCTTGCCCCAGCTGTGCCTCTGATGGTTTAGAAACAATAGCAAACATATGATTCATGCAAGAGGAAATAAAAATCTCCAATGCTTTTAAGAATCCTTGTTAAGAATGTTTGCTCTGCAAAGCACACTTCCCAAGAAAAGAAAAATCATGGAGAAGGAGGAGGTAGTTTTAGAAAACTTAGCAGCGAAGACTGTTATCCAGGGGCCTGGCCACCTCCTGGGGGAGTCCAGGTGATGTGGAGACAAGAGTGCATCAAGGGGCCCAGCACAATAGCCTAGTGGCTGAAGACCTTGCCTTGCATGCACCAGGATACCATATGGGTGCCGGTTCTAATCCTAGCAGCCCTATTTCCCATCCAGCTTCCTGCTTGTGCCTGGGAAAGCAGTCAAGGGCGGCCCAGGGTCCCAAGACCCTGCACCCGTGTGGAAGACCTGGGGGGAGCTCTGGGTTCCCGGCTTCGGATCGGCACAGCTCTGGCCATTGTGGCCGCTTGGGGAGTGAATCATTGGAGGGAAGATCTTCCTCTCTGTCTCTCCTTCTGTCTGTATATCTGATTTTCCAATAAAATAAGGTAGCTCTTTAAAAATATATTTTGATGATCTTTACATAGTTGATTAGGGCTCAAAGGGTCAATGGCTACAGGAAAGTGGGTAAGACCATTGTTTCCACATTTTTTTTCCTTCCTATTTCTGGGGGAAGGGGAGAGACAAAGGTAAAAACCACACTCACCCTCCCAACCATCATACAGTTCTCTGATCTGGGGCACACTCTGAGGGCACTGCTCAAGTGGTTTCAATAGTTCAGCTCTTCTGAATTGCTGTCAGTCTCACCACTTCAAGCATGATGAAAATTCTTCAGAATCCACTTGTTGACACAGTCCACTTTAGCGTCTCCACTTGCTCAGATTTTCACTGCCAATATAGCTCCACCTGTAGTCAGTGTGTGGGTTGGTTTTGGAAGAGGGTGGACCAGGCAGGACCAGGCTCATTAGCAAGTGCAGGAGCCAGGCTGGAAAGTGGGGCACGCTGGGCTAGGCTATCACACCTACCAGTTTGCATGAGCCAGGGATGGAAGCAGATGGGCAGGGCCAGACTGTAGCACTTGCCAGCGAGAGCTGGGACTGAGGGCAGGCTGGATTGGGCCAGGCTGCACAATCCAACTGGGCCATGTCAGAGCTCTGTCAGGATGTGGACTAGGTGTGACTTGGCTGCAACATCCAACAGTAAGAACGAGATTGGGAGAGGGCCAGTTGGGCAAGGCAATTGTTCCTGCCAGGACAGGAGATGAACTAAGTTAGTCTGGGCCCACCAGTACGTGCGAGATCTGCCACAGGGAGGAGACCCAATAAGGAGCTTGGGGAACTTCTTTGTCAGGGTGCAGTCTCTGCAGGTGAAGCACAAGAACCAAGGCAAGGAGCAGCCCAGACCAGACCAGGTTATAGTACCTGTTGGTATACATGTGGCTTAGGTATGGGGGCGGGTCAGGCTGGGCCAGTTTATAACACCCACTGGCAGATCTGAGAGCCAGGATGCAGTGCAAGACAGGCCGGGTCTGGTCACATCACTAGCTAGTTCACATTAGAGCTGGAACTGAGGACTGATTGTGCCAGGTTGGGCGGCAGCACCTGCCAGTGTGAGCTGAAATGGGGGCAGACCAGGCTGGGCTAGGCTACAGCACCTTCTGGGAAATGCTGAGGTGAGATGGGCCATGCCAGACTGGACCACAGCACCCACTAGCCCATGTGAGACTTGGGGGAGGTATAAGAACCTAGTAGGGGAGTAATGGGGACTCTGCTGGGCCACTGCTCCTGCTGATGAGCGTAAGAGCTGAGACTGGGGGCAGATCAACTGGGTAAGTATGAGAACTAGGACTTGAGGAAGACCTGGCTGGACATGTAATGCCACCCACTGGCACAAGTGTGGGCTGGGGGGTGGAGTTGGTTGGGTTGAGTTAAGCTTCAATGCCCAATGATGTTTACGAGAGCTGGATGGGATGTGGGACAGACTGGACCAGTTCACTGTACATGCTAGCAGGCACAGGAGCCAGAGTTTGGAGAGGGGGGGCGTTCAGTGGGGGTTTCAGCTCCCCATGGTGTGTGTGAGGGCCGAGTGTGTGGTGGGCAGGATGGGGCTGGGCCATGTTGCCTTTTGGTTTGCAGAGAAAGGAAGGCAGAACAAACTGATCAACTACCCCAAAGAAACTTAACAAACTTCTGGGTGAATGAAGACTCTGAGGTGGACTATGTTAGCCAACTGACCTTGGAAGAATTTCCTCATCCTGGGAGCAGCAGTATCAACAGCATCTCAGAACTGTCTAAATCAGTTGAACGGAACCCTCAACATGCTCCACAATGGGGACCCTGGAATGACACTGGGTACTGGGGTGGCTGGGAGTGGTCTCTCCCATTGTATCCTCCCCTCCCCCAGATACAGGAAGAAGAAAAAAAGTGTTAACAATGGTCTTACCCATTTTCCCCTGATCCATAACCTTTCCCACCCTGATCAACTATGTAAACATCATCAAAAATAAAATAAATATTTAAAATGAGAACAAGTTCTCTCAGGTTCCTGCTACTGTGTGGGTACCTAGCAACATCAACTCCTTCTCATTTTCTCCTTCTTCCTCCTTATTTTACTCTCAAAGTTCACTTTATCAGGCACTTGGGTGTGCAACAGACGTGTTGAACAGCAACAGTGTTCCAGGAGAACTCTGTGTCACAGTGGCATGGGCCCTGCCTGCATGAAGGCTACAGTTAAGAGAAGTGGGAAGCTCTTCTTCCATGTGCCTCCAGAGGCCAGGCAGCTCTTGTCCTTCAAACTTGGAGCAATGAAATCAACCACATCTCAGAGCTACTGAAACCACTTAAGCAGTACCCTCGGGATATGTTCCACCTCGGGGACCCTGGGATTACATCAAGTGGCAGTTTCACATCCCTGGGAACTGATGTGGTTAGGATGCTGGGAGCAGCCCTCCACCCTCTCTCCCTCTGCCCCAGATACAGTAAGAGGAAAAAGAAAATTGGAGACAATGGTCTGATCACTTTCCCCTATTCCTTGACCCTTCCCACCTATCAGTGAGTCCAATGGGCATACATCTTTCTCAACGATGTAAACATTAGAAAAAGAGAGAGGGAAGTAGGAAGATGAGAGAGGAAAGACAAGGGCTCCACCTCTCTCCTGGCTGCTGATCAGGGAGGGCATCTGGGAACAGGTGCTTCTTTAGCTGAGAACTGAGTTAAAGAATGAGGGAACAGAGAGGGGTTTCCCAGACAGAAGAGACAGGATGTGCAAAAGGCCACATGGTGCATTCAGGAACTAAAGGAAAGCCCAGGTCAGGACAGCAAGGGGCAGATGTGTCTGAGGGTGGTGAGAGCTCGCAGGGCCCAGTCAGCCTTGGTGAGAATCAAGTGTGCAGAGCAAGAACAAGGAGGAGGCAGAGGTGGTCCTTCCTCAGGGTGGGGTTGGGTTCAGCCCTGATCATATCTGTCCTTGGAAGAGAAAGCTGTCATGCTGAAGCCCCTGGCAGCCTTGCTGTCATCTGGGTAGGCAGCTGGTTCCTGGACCAGGATAGGGGTGCTGAAGATGGGGGCTTTGTTCTGTTATGGGGTGCAGCCAGTGATAGCCAGCACCCATTGACAGTGGGCAAATGAAATTTGGCTGGGTCCCCTATCCTCTGTCCTGAAGGTGGGTCCTAATAGCAATGGAATGTTAATTCCATCCTCAACCACTTTCCTCACATCCTAAATGAGCCAGGATATTAGAAGTCCAATTAGTCCAGGTGTTTTTAGCTACAAGCCCAATTCCTGTTCCTGCCAACCCAACGAGCACTAATCAACTCCTTAGCCCACATCACTCAGGTATTCGCTTCTGCCCACCTGTGACTCACCTATCAATTGAGAGGGGACGGTATTGCATTGTTGTGTAACCACTCCCCTCACAAGCCCCTTTAAAAGGCCTATGAAGCAGGGGCTCTCACTCTCTGGCCAGGTGCTTCTATTACGCTAGCACCTCGACTCTTGGCTGACCCAGGACAGGTAATCCGCTGAGCATGGTCCCTGTGTACTGCTTGAATGAGGCAATGGTTATAATAATGTTGTTTCTGCTTTGTGTACTATCTGGAGCTCCACGAGGGATGAGACCAAGCAGTAGTAGAATGTTGGCAGAAAAGCCAGGGAAAGGTGAATGTCTGCAGCTTTGTAAGTGTGTCCAGGTTCTTTGTAAGTGTGTCCCGGTTATTTGCTGCATGTCTCTTAGGATAACTTATATTGCTGGGGAAGCTGGGACATAGGTCTTCAGCTTAATGGATGGACTTCAGGATGATGACCATTGGGCCCGGCGGCGTGGCCTAGCGGCTAAGGTCCTCACCTTGAACGCCCCGGGATCCCCTATGGGCACCGGTTCTAATCCCGGCAGCTCCACTTCCCATCCAGCTCCCTGCTTGTGGCCTGGGAAAGCAGTCGAGGACGGCCCAAAGCCTTGGGACCCTGCACCCGTGTGGGAGACCTGGAAGAGGTTCCAGGTTCCCGGCATCAGATTGGCGCGCACCAGCCCGTTGCGGCTCACTTGGGGAGTGAATCATCGGACGGAATATCTTCCTCTCTTTCTCTCCTCCTCTCTGTATATCTGGCTTTCCAATAATAAAATCTTAAAAAAAAAAAAAAAAAAAAAAAAAGGATGATGACCACTTGTTTCTTTTGGGATTATGATTGGTTGGATTATGATCGGTTGGGTTGACGTATGGACTTGTGATTTGCTATTGTGCTCTATTATCACCAAGCTTGGTTAATAAAGACTCCTTAATAAGCCTTAGACATGTCTGGTGTGATCTCGCTCGCACCCTGCAACAGTTCCAATTTAGAAATATAGGGAGTGGGGCCCAGCGGCGTGGCCTAGCGGCTATAGTCCTCGCCTTGCACACACCGGGATGGGATATGGGTGCCAGTTCTAATCCCAGCAGCTCTGCTTCCCATCCAGCTCACTGCTTGTGGCCTGGGAAAGCAGTCAAGGACGGCCCAAAGCTTTGGGACCCTCCACCCATGTGGGAGAACCAGAAGAAGCTCCTGGCTCCTGGCTTCGAATTGGCTCAGCTCCGGCCGTTGTGGTCACTTGGGGAGTGAATCATTGGACGGAAGATCTTCCTCTGTCTCTCCTCCTCTCTGTGTAACTGACTTTGTAATAAAAATAAATAAATCTTAAAAAAAAAAAGAAAAAAATATAGGGAGTGGACTAAACACAGGAAGGACAAGGAAGATGCCTGGGTTTCAGGGGTGAGTCATGGACAGAGAGGGACTCCCAGGGGAGCCAGGACCAGGGACTTGGGCCCAAGTGAGGTGCTATGATCTTCGTTTTGAGTTGAAGAAACTGGGGTCCTCTGAGGTAAAGTGGCTGGTTGCCACCAGGCAGCTCCATGAGTGTGGGAGGAAAGGATGCTGTGCAGAACACCTGCTGCTCTCAAGACACTTCCAGTGGGCTGTGGGGGTGGGGCTTAGAACAGCTCCACGGCTGTAAGTCTGGTTACATCCGGCCTGGGTGTTCTGCAGAACTTCACACCCCATATGGAAGATAGGAGCCCGCAAGAACGAAGCCAGAAAACCATCTTCAGAGATCACGCCAGCTTCCTGGGCCACAGCCAGGCAGGCGCTCTGACTGGCCAGGCTCACAGTCAGTGCTCAGCGCTGTGCCTGAGGTGGGGGCCACAGGTTTACCATTCTCTCCTCCATCTCTGCTCCACCCCAGATACACTGGCCACGTTTCCCTTCCCTCCTGCTACACAGCAAAATGGAAGGGAAGGTAAACTTTTTTTTTTTAATGATCTACTGTGTGCCAGGCAAAGCCGATTTGAAGAGCCAATCAATCCACCACCCTTTTTAAAAAAGTTATTTATTTGAGAGAAAGAGAGATAGAAATCTTACACTCACTGGTTCAGTCTCCCAAACAACCGCAAAAGCCAGGGCTAGGCCAGGCTGAAGCCAGAAGCCAGGAATTCCATTCTGGTCTCCCACATGGGCCCGTGTACCTGAGCCATCATCCTCTACCTTTCTAGGTGCATTAGCAGAAAGTCAGAGACGAAATAGAGCAGGCAGCTGGCACTGGATGCCAAGGGCACAGAGTTTGCAAGTGGCAGAGATGAGGAGGCAAGCCCCAGCCTGTCTGACCCCTTAGCTTGAACCCTCCCCATCTCATACACAATAGGAATGAGGCCAGGTTCATTCTGAATCTCTCTGGGGCTCAGAAATGAAGTGAAATTGAGGCTGTTGTAACTGATAAAGCTAAATTTAATTGATAAAGCTAAATTTCAAATTCCAAGCCTCTCCCCCTTCATCCCTGGAGATGAAAGGATATAATCCAAGAGCCAGGGGTCAATAACCACATCCCCGGCTGACACCTGGCCACCTGCCCCAGAGGCTGTGCAGCTGTGAGTGTTGGCAGAAGGGAAAGCAACAGCTGGCTGGGCCCTGGGTAAAGTCTTAGAATTGCAGTGATAGCTAGGGATCAGCATTGTGGCGTAGCAGCAAAAGATAGGAGCCCATGTATGTTCCGTGTAAGAGTGCCTGGGTTCAACTCCCAGCTCCGGTTTCTGACTCGGCTTCCTGCTTAAGCAGGGAGCAGCAACAATGACTGCTGTAATCAAGTATTGAGAAAGACTCTAGGGAAGCGGTTAAAGCGCTGCTTGGGCTGCCTGCATCCCATATCAAGGTTTCTGGATTTGAGACCTGCCTGTTTCTGATCAGCGTCCTGCTAATGTGTGTCCTGAGAGATAGCAGATGATGGCTCACATTCTTGGGTCTGTGCCACCCAATAGGAGATCTGGATTGAGTTCCTGACCCAGTCCTGGCTACTATGGACATTTGGGGAGTGAACCAGCAGGTGGAAGATCTCTGTCTCTTTGCCTTTCAAATAAAATAAAAACCAATACAATTTCAAAACGTAATTGAGTTTCCCATCACCCATGTCGGAGACTTGGATTGAGTTTCAAGTATTTGGGGAATGACCCAGCAAATAGGAGCTCCTGTCTTTCTGCTTTTGGATTAATTAAAAAGAAATGAAAACAAACACCGAAGCTGTCAGCAGATATGCACACGTACTGTGCTGGGGCGTGGTTGTCTCTGGGCAGACGTTGGCCTTCCCACCTCTCCTGGGAGGCGGTCTCCAGGTGCCTCACCATAGGTCCCTCTGCTTGGGAGACCCCAGTGCCTGGGAGCATGTTGAGACTGTAAGGCTCTGTCTCTCCTTTTGCTCACAGGAAGAGGCAGCAACCATGTAGGCCTGTGACACCCTGGCAGGCAGCCCCTGTGCACAGAACAGCCAGAAACAGGCAGTATTTGCTGGGTGCTCAATATGTAAGGCATCAGCAAGGTGTGAGGGTGCAGATATGGCTGTGTCCATCCCGTAGGGAGCTCCTCAGCAAAAAACCATCTGAGCACCTCCATGGGAAGCTGGTTTTGAAGAACCTCGCATCCCACCCTGAGAAGCTTTTCTTGTCTCCATTTTGCTGCCGTCTCACTGAGCCAATAAATCTTCCACACTTTGCTACTCTTTGTAAAGTCTGCAGCAGGCACCAGATTTAAGCTCAAATCTAGTGACGCATTTGGTATTCATTGGAACCTTCAGTCGTGTTTCCTTTCTATGTATGGCAAATGAGATTGGTTTTCCATTTATGATAGCAAGTGCATTCTAAAATAAATCTAAGCCATTAAGGTCTAAAATAAATCTAAGCTGTTTAATTCTGAAATAAATGGATTGCTGCTCAGAAACAAAGATGCATCCGCTAAGAAAAGCATTCGGAAAAAGTGATAATACGGGGGTGAGGTAGGCATGCTGACAGCTGCGGTAGAGGTAAGTGGCTTTCCCACTGGACTTCAGAGAACTCTCTAGAAGCAGAAAGACACTGCCCCCACACTGGTGGCGCCACAGACTTGCAATTGTCTGGTGGAATCACTGTCCCACCTAGTTCCAAAATGCCATGAAGATTAGAGGACTTTCCTTTCAATCCTGAATCAACTGGTAAAAGACCTGCCTGGGATAAAAGTACAAGGAACAACTTGAGTATTGTTTGATGCTTGGGGTGAGTCCCTCCCTTCCACTCCACCTCCTGGGAAAAAAAATTAATATAAACAAAATCGCTTGGGCTCAGTGCACGCTGGATGAGTTTAACATTGTTTCGCAACTAAGGGCTTGAGATATTTCAGGGGACAGTGATAAAACACACAAGATTTCCTGCGGTGAGGGGCGGGAAGAGAGAGAAAGAAATACATTGATGTGGGGACACTGGTCTCAACATTGGGGATTGAGTCCCTAAATAGGGTTTGCTTTAGGTCCTAGATATTCCAAGCATAGTGGGCCACTTTACCAATCCCTTCCTATGGAATCCAGTATATAAACAAGATTATATCCCAAACACACCCAACACTGATGCCAAAATTACAACTAACTTATTCTGACACATTTCCTGATTACAAAATTCTACATAGAGTTGTCAAGATGAACTTTTGTTCTTGGGTTTTGTTTTGGATTTTCAGGGTTTTTGCATTTTCCATATACACTGGGCACATTTTTTTAAAAAATTTTTTAGAATAACCACTTGTAGCCAAGGAGGGTGATGTGGACATGTGAACCGGCTTAGCTGAGGGGCTGCTGCAGCAGCTGGCCTTCGAAGCTATGTGGATGTATTACTGTCAGGTCATTGGGTACTGCCCACTCCATCAGCCCCAGAGGCTGACACCATCTCTGTGACACCCACCGCATTCAAGCAGGTGACTATCAGCCTCGGTGACACAAAAGACCAGGAAACATTGTGTGTCTTTGCAGTTATGGTAAGTGGCCCAAGAAAGAGTAGGGAATGGAACAGCCCACCACCTGCTGTCAGAACACACAAAGGTATAGCCAGATACATTCCTGGACCTGCAGGGCGGACCCGAGACCAGCCTGATCCAACCCTGTTGTCTCATGAATAAGGACACTCCCCTTGTTCATTCCTATAAGGGAGGGACAGGATATGCTCGTGACTTAACTATGGGAGATTCTGGAATGTGGCAGGTGCGTCCCACCCTCCCCCCCCCGAAAAAACCAAGCAAACAAACAAAACAAAACAAAACTCCTCAGTGAATCAGAACAAATATTTCCTGGAGATTTGCTAGGGTAGAGAAGGGGCTGGTGGCAGGTCTCAAGCAGCTCAACAGGGTCGTGGAGGTGAACCAGAACCCAGTAGTTGCATTTGTGCAAGATGCTGACACACCTCTGCTCTGTGTGCAGAGTTCAGAGATGTCAGAGCCTGCTCACCAGAGGAAGTGTCCCTGAGATTCCCACCTGGCTGCCAATGGGTCATGCTATGACCAGCCCAGCTCTGAGGCCTGGAGAAGGCTCCTCCTCCAGCCCCTACAGCCAGTTCTGTGCACCGTTCCTTTCTGCCCAGGAGATGCTGGCCCTCAAACTTGGGTTGTGACCACAATGGTTGTTTCTACAGGCCATTTTTGGTGAGTTGCTGTGTGTTCTCTTGCTCCTGCCGGAGGCCAGGTGATGAGAAAACAAGGAGAGCCTCATGGTGTCAGCCAGGAGCCAAGGTACCCTTAAATGGACATGACTCTGCAGGTTACAGGTACCATACACCTGCCTGTGGAAGTGAGGTGGGACACGGGGGCCATGGAGAAAGAAGCTGGGTTCCTTGTGGTTTGTTTTAGAGAGAAGCAGCAATGTGAGTTTTTCTTCTTGCTGCATTTTTGGCAACGTGCACCCAACATGTGGATGGCAGAGTTGTGAGGCGGCAGTGGGAATTTCCAGGGATCTTCACTGATCCGGGAAAGTTGAACCCCATCAGGCCTCTCCTGTAGCGCGAGTGGGAGCTGGAAAGAGAGATGGACGCTACCACATCTGTTCTGGGCTGCAGGCCACTCTCCGCCCAGCTTCTTGCCACTTTCTTTCTCCAAGGTTTTTCCTGGCTCTCATTGGTCCCTGGACAACCTGACTTTCCACCCCTTCTGGCTAACTACTGCCGTTCCCCAGAGTCACTCGGTTCAGATTCGGACTGGGGCTCTGATGGGTCCAGCTCCACTCTTGGGGTCAGGGACATGTCTAAGGACCAGCTGCACCTGACGCAGTCAGCCATGTGGCAGAGTGACGATGAGCGCATGAGATGGACAATCAAAGAAACGTGGCTTGGAACAGAAGGCAGAGGGATGTCTCCTCCTCAGTGGGAGGTGCCCTAATGGCGCTACATGCTCTGCCCCGATCCATGGTTGACTAGACCAGGCGTGGGATGTGTGCTCTGATTGGTCCAAAGTCTCCTGGGGACTGCAATGGCATTCCCCTTGTACCTCTGGCTCTGGGAATCCCGGGGAGCCCAGATCTTGCTGCAAAGGCGAGAGGAGGAGAACATGGGCCTCTGGGAGAGCAGAGAAAAGCAAGTGTAGAGACACTCAGAGAGGAAATGGTTGGATTGAAGACAGATCTAACCCTGCCTTCGTTGTCTTCTGGAGACCTCATCAAAAAGGCCCCCTTTCATGATTGATTTTTTTTTATTAATTACGTTGCATTATGTGACACAGTTTCATAGGCTCTGGGATCCCCCCAACCCCTCCCCGTGCCCTCCCCCCATGGTGGATTCCTCCACTTTGTTGCAGTATTACAGTTCAAATGAAGTCAAGATTCTTTCTTTGCAAACATATACCAAGCATCGAGTCCAGCATCTTATTGTCCAGATAAATTCAACAGTTTCTTGGGGAGTATTTTTATTTGAAAGGCGGAGTTACAGAGAGCAAAAGAGAGAAAGAGACAGAGAGATCTCCTATTCCCTGGTTCAGTTCCAAGATGTGCCTATGCTTGAGGACTCAATAAGGTGAGAAGGGATCCAAGAAGGAGGCAGAGGGGCTGAGAAATGGAAAGTGCCCTGGTGCCATCACTGAGCACCTGTAGCTTTTTCTACCCAGTGAGAGCAAGTAGGCTACCTTCTCTCCCTTTTTAAAAATTATCTATTTATATTATTGAAATACAGAAAGATATGAGAGAGAGCAAGATGGGGCCAGCACAGATGGTGATTTAGTGGATAAAGCCACTGCCTGTGGTGTCTGCATCCCATATAGGTGCTGGTTTGAGTCTTGGCTGCTTCACTTCTGATCCAGCCCCCTGCCAATGTGTCTGGGAAAGCAGTGAAGGATGGTCCAAGTGCTGTCTCCTGTACTCGAGTAGGAGATCTGGTGTAAGCTTCCTGCTTCTAGGTTCTGCCCGGCTCAGCTTAGGCTGTTATGGCCATTTGGAAGCAAACTAGGTAATAGAAGCTCTCTCTCCATCTCTTTATCTATATTTCTTCTCCCCTTTCATATAAATAAAAATAAATATTTTTTTTGAAAAAAGAATTATTTGGGCCCGGTGGCATGGCCTAGCGGCTAAAGTCCTCGCCTTAAAAGCCCCGGGATCCCATATAAGCGCCGGTTCTAATCTCAGCAGCTCCACTTCCCATCCAGCTCCCTGCTTGTGGCCTGGGAAAGCAGTTGAGGACAGCCCAAAGCCTTGGGACGCTGCACCTATGTGGCAGACCTGAGAGAAGCTCTTGGCTCCTGGCTTCAGATCAGATCAGCTCCAGCTGTTGCAGCCATTTGGGGAGTGAATCAATGGATGGAAGATCTTCCTCTCTGTTTTATCTGACTTTCCAATAAAATAAGTAATTCTCTCTTTTTTGAAAAAATTTTTTGAAGATTTTATTTTTATTACAAAGTCAGATATACAGAGAGGAGAAACAGAGAGGAAGATCTTCCATCCGATGATTCACTCCCCAAGTGACCACAACAGCCGGTGCTGTGCCGATCTAAAGCCAGGAACCAGGAACCTCTTCCGGGTCTCCCACATGGGTGGAGGGTCCCAATGCTTTGGGCCGTCCTCAACTGCTTTCCCAGGCTACAAGCAGGGAGCTGGATGGGAAGCAGGGCGGCCAGGACACAAATCAGAACCCATATGGGATCCTGGTGCATGCAAGGTGAGGACTTTAGCCACTAGGCTACCATGCTGGATGCAAAATAAATCTTTTTTAAAAAGAGAGAAAGATACTTGTCATCCACTGGTTCACACATCAAATGCCTGCAACAGTCAGGGTTGGACCAGGGAGAAGTCAGGAGTCAGGAAGGCAACTTTCACATCCCATGTGAACAGCAGGGACTCAGGCACCTGAGCCATCACCTGGGCCTCCCCCGGAGTGTTAGCAGGAAGCTGCAATGCAAAGTGGAGCTGGGACTGGGACCCAAGCACACCTAGAGGGTGTTCTGGTGTCTTAAAGGCTGCCACATACTCACCTGTCTCCTTTACCTTTCTCAACCAGCTTGAGAAGTTGGCTTTTTGATTATTTGAAACTTTCAACCTGTTGAACAAACTGGAAGCAGAAGTGAGAGGTTGTAAGCTGAGGAGGTGGTACATGAAGGTGGTCACAGTTCCTGGCTGGGGAATGGGCAAGGAAATACTTAGCTACACCATAGCCTTATTGAGTCTAGGGTCCAAACCATATGTCCTGGAGGCCACGTGGGAAACATTCAGGATTGGCTGGCCACTTCTCAGGACAGCAGTACATCCCTGTGAGAAAGAAGACTGCTTCCTTTGACACAGGCCCGTTTGAAAGAGGCGGGACCTGGGCTCTGCTGAGGGTGAGATTGCTGTATTCCTGGGTCCTGTCCCCCAAGTGGATGGTGAGTTTAGGAATTTGGCCCAAAAATTAGGATTTTTTAAAATGACTTAAAAAAAATCATTTAAAAGGCAGAGTTAGAAAGAGAGAGACACAGAGAGAGATGAATCTTCCATTTGTTGGTTCTTTCCTCCAATTTAGCTGCAATGGCTGGGGCTGGACCAGGCAGAAGCCACGAGGCAAGAGTTTCATCCATGCCTCACAAGTGGTTGCAGGAGCCCAAGGACTCAAGCCATTTTCTGCTGCTTTCTCAGTGGAGCAGCCAGGACTCAACTGGACCCCAACATAAATGCAGATATTGCAAGCAGTGACTTAACCATGACACTTTCACCACAATGCCTGTTCCCAAAGCGGAATTCTCCACCCTGTGTTTTGCAAAAGCAGAGAGGCCTGGAGGGGGAGACTTGGCAGGAGATAAAACTGAAGACCTTGTTCCCTCTCAAGCACTTCCTGAAAACAACATCCAAATCCTCCCCTCCCATTCCTGTCAGGGATGTCTATAGGCAATAAGAGGCCAATTTGTGGAACCTCTCTGCCCTTGCCTGCGGCTTTGACCTGCCAAAAGGCCACCTGTTAACACAGGTCTAGGGCAAGCACAGAGCCCAAGGCCAGCTGTCAGGAGGCAATCCCAGGGTATACTCTGGGCACAAAGATATGGCAAGGTTGCTGACTTTGGGTCCTGGGCCATCCATACATTTGCATGGAAGCAACAGACATCCTCAAGTCTTTAAAGTTCTTGCTAGAATCAAGAACCATAGTTGGTCAAGACTAGCCTGCCGTTGCCCAAGTTCTAAAACACCCGAAGGCACCTGCATTTGCCTCTAACTGAATAATAATGGGTGCAGTCCTCTAGTAGGGGATCTCCAAGACCCATCTCAGATGCATCCATGAGAGACAGGGAAATGGACAGACCAAGGGCCCGGCAGGAGGAAGGATGAAGTTGCAGAAAGGTGCACTGAGGATGCAGGAGAGCACTCTGCCACCCTGGGCACTGCCAAGCTGCAGTCCTGGTTCTCAGGAATGACTTCTTCCCTGCCTCTGTTGTAGCAAAGGCCACAGGACAGCTGAGGTTGGGCCTGCAGGAGTCAGCTCTGGCCATGGGATCTAGCTGCCAGCAGCCAGTCTTGACCTTCCCCTTGGCCTGCAGCCACCTCCAGGGCCGAACATAGGAAGCGACACGCTCTGTCTTGCAGCTTGGAGCCGGCTCACCAGTCCCTGGAGAAAAAAAGGACAAAATGGGGGCAGCATGTGCTGGACAGCTTCCGAGGTGGGCTCCTTCCCTGGGCCTTTGTGTGGGGGCAGGGGCTTCCTCTCAGGGTACTTGGGGCTGGAGGACAAGCTCTGGGCCAGGTGCAGGAAACAGGACTGACTGCTGGGGGAGGGCTAGGAGCAGGGGTGGGTGGGGGCAAGTAGTTGGGGTAGAGACAGCCTGGGGAAGGGGAGAGGACTGAGAGCAAAGGAGGTTGCATAAGGGCTGGGTGAGATTGGAGCAGGGCTGGGGCAGGACAAACTGCCTAAATCTGGCCCTGGGATGAGGCTTGGGCATTCTCCTAAGGGCATGTTACAAACTGCTCCTGGCCCAGACAGCAGAGGCAGGCAGCCGCTATTCCAATCCTCCTCCCTCCCAGACTCTCTGTGTGGTCCCCTGGGCAGCTCCCTCACACCTAGCCTCTGTCCAACCTCATATCCCAGCACCCTAGTGGATGCCCCAGTCTGTATGACTTTGGCATACCTGTGCTTTCTCTCAGTGCTGGCTCCTTGTCACTGTGCAATTTCCTTGTTTATAACGTCGATTGTTCATTGTTGGACAGAGTGTCAGTGTCTTAGTTCGTTCATGTGTGTCTCTAAGTTGGGGAACCTGGGGCCTGGTTTGGGGCAGGGCAGGGCAGGGCAGGGCAGAGTTTGGGTGGAGTGTAACTTGTGATCCTTGGTTGAATCTCTGAGCTTGCTAGGTCTGTATTCTCTGGGAGCTCCTCTCTTGGAAAAGCGATGCTGGGCCCCAGGCGATGGCTCAGTGGTTAAATCCTCGTCTTGCACTCGCCATGATCTGACTGCTCCACTTTCCATCCATCTCCCTGCTTGTGGCCTGGGAGAGCAATGGATGGTGGCCCAAAGCCTTGGGACCCTGCACCTGCTTGGGAGACCTGGAAGAACTCCTGGCTCCTGGCTTTGGATTGGCTCAGCTCTGGCTGTTGCGGCCACTTGGGGAGTGAACCAGTGGATAGAAGATCTTTCTGTCTCTCCTTCCCTCTTTAAATCTGACTTTCCAAAAATAAATAAATAAATAAATAAATAAATAAATAAAGCAAGCCTTGGTCTTGCAGATGGGAGCTAGCAAGAAGTCCCCTGTGGTTGCGAGAGGTTGGTGGGCACAGAGGAAAGACCTGGCAAATGGCAGCTCACATGTGCCTCGGTTTCCCCACCTTTCAAGTGAGAGAAGAGTCCGCTTACTATCATGAGGGCTTTGATGGGTTAAGGCAGACAAGGCAGCTAGAGCAGCAGTTTGTTTGCACCAGTAATTTTGTGTAGATAAGAATGGCAGTTCCTGAACTTCATCCCATGACTTTTACCGTAACACAAACGGAATATTTGGATTCATTTCTTAAAAACATGAAATAGTTTCAAAAGGAAAAGTTTATATCAGTTCTGTAAATAAACAGTATCAGTTTTTAAAACATGAAAGCAGAAACAAAAATAACGGATAGTGCTGTGGCGTAGTAAGTTAAGCGACTGCCTGCAGAGCAGGCATCCCATATGGGCACTGGTTTGTGTCTCGACTACTCCACTTCCCATCTAACTTCCTGCAAATAGGAAAGCAATAGAGGATGGCCCAAAGCCTTGGAACCCTGCAGCGATGTGGGAGACCTGGAAGAAGCTCCTGGATCCTGGCTTCGGATCAGCTCAGCTCCCACATCTCTGTGTTGTGGCTGCATGGGGAATTACCAGCAGATGGAAGATCTTTCTCTCTGTCTCTCCTTCTATCTGTAAATCTGATCTACCTTTCCAATAAAAAAAAAGATTAAAAAAAAGGTCTGTGTCCCCCAGTGTCACTCTTCCTGATTTATTTAACACCTTATTTTAAAAAAATTTTAAAAGATGTGTTTATTTTTATTGGAAAGGCACAATTACAGAGAAAAGCAGAGACATATTCCATCCACTGCTTCATTCCCCAAATGGCTACAACAGCTGAAGCTGGGCCAATCTGAAGCCGGGAGCCTAAAGCTTCTTGTTGGTGTCCCATGTAGGCACAGGGGTTCAAGGTCTGGAGCTATCTGCTGCTTTTCCAGGCACATTAGCAGGGAGCTGAGTCCGGAGTATGGCAGCTGGGTCTTGAGCTGGTATGTATATGGGATGGCCCTGCAGGCAGAGGCTCAGTGTGCTACACCATGGCAGTGGACCCATTGATTAAGAACTTTAGGACTTCCAGTGTATTTGACACTTTTTCACTAAGCAGCAAGAGAAACCACAGTAGATGTCATCTGCCTATTAAATAGGGGAACGGGATCTCCCCAGGTCCTGTGCAGGGACTTGGCCAAGGTCGGTAGAGGAGCCTTTAAAAAAAAATCTATTGGGGCCCGGCGGCGTGGTCTAGCGGCTAAAGTCCTCGCCTTGAAAGCCCCGGGATCCCATATGGGCGCCGGTTCTAATCCCGGCAGCTCCACTTCCCATCCAGCTCCCTGCTTGTGGCCTGGGAAAGCAGTTGAGGACGGCCCAATGCATTGGGACACTGCACCCGTGTGGGAGACCCGGAAGAGGTTCCAGGTTCCCGGCTTCGGATTGGCGCGCATCGGCCCGTTGCGGCTCACTTAGGGAGTGAAACATCGGATGGAAGATCTTCCTCTCTGTCTCTCCTCCTCTGTGTATATCTGGCTGTAATAAAATGAATAAATCTTTAAAAAAAAAAAAAAGTCAAAATACTGGAAAAGCTCTAAAAACCTATCACATTACATTTAAAAAAAAAAAAAAAATCTATTGGACCCGACATGATGGCTCAATTGGTTAAATCCTCCCCTTGCAAGTGCCAGGATCCCACATGGGTGCTGGTTTATATCCTGGCCGCTCTACTTCCCATCCAGCTCCCTGCTTGTAGCCTGGGAAAACAGTGAATGGCGGCCCAAGTCCTTAGAACCTTACACCCATGTGGGAAATCTGGAAGAAGCTCCTGCCTCCTGGATTCAGATCAGCTCATCTCCTGCCATTGCAACCATTGGGGGCATTTGAGGAGTGAACCAGCAGATGAAGATTTTTCTCTCTGGAAATCTGTTTCTCCAATGACAATAAATAAATCTTAAAAAATAATCTAGGAGCTGCAGGGATTCCCCTGCTTGGCCACTGTTCCCACTGGTGTGCGTGAGAGCTGGGAATGGGGCAGACCAGTCTGGGCAGGACTACAAAGCCTTTTGTCCTGCATGTGAGCTGAACTGGGGGAGAGCCGCTGGTGCATGCATGAGCCAGAATAACTACAGGATGGTCAGACTTTGCCAAAGCATCAACTGGCAAGTGTTGGGCCATGGGGCAAGTCCTGTCAGGCTAGACTGTAGAACCACCTGGAAAGTGCAAGATCCGGGGCTTGGAGTGGACCTAGTAGGGAAATTGTGGGCACTCCTCTGATGGGTTGCAGTTCCCACTGCATGAGCAGTGGTGAGCATGAGAACTAGGACTGGGGGCAGACCTGGCTGGACAGGCTGTGGCAATTGCTGGCATGAGTGTGGGCTAGATAGTGGTGTTGGCTGAGCTAGGCTAGGATCCAATGCCCATTGAAGTGTATGACAGCCACAAGGGAAGTGGGACAGACTGGACCAGTCCACTGCACATACTGGCATGGAGAGGACCTAGGGCTGGAGGTGGGCCTGGTGGGAGTTATTGGGGGTCGCTCCAATTAGATTGCAGTTCCTGTTGGTGTGCCAAGTATGTAATGGGCAGGGTTGGGCTGGACTGAAACATTCATTGGTTTGCATATGAGATGAGGCTGGGGACAGAACCGACCAGGTGACTGCAGCCACCAGCGTGTGTAGGCTGATGTGGGTAATGGACCCCCTATTGGCTGGAAAACTCAGGAGTAAGTTTGGAGAGGGTCACCTTTGGAGAGGTTTCTTTGGGGATCCCCTCAATTGGATCACTGGATTCAGAACTCCAAACAGCAAAATCATAGCATCTGTGGTCTGACCATGGAGTTCATGTGTCAGAATCGGGCCTCCTCAGTTGCTGAAGATGGTGCAAGGGACGGCATGTCCAGATGCTCATGGGGGACATGAAAACCAGTTCATTGTGGCCTGTAGAGGACATCTAGTACCATGGAGGGCAGAACAAATTGGACAGCTCTTCCAGTCAAACTTTAACAGCAAGTATCTGGGCAAATCGAGACTCTAAGGTGGACTATGCAGCCAATGGACCTTGGGAGGATTTCCTCAACCTTGGAGCAACGAAAGCAACAGCATCTCAGAACTAACAAAACCACTCAAGCAGTACCCTTGGACCATGCTCCACATCAGAGACTCTGGGATGACGTCAGGTGGCCTTCCTCCATCCCCGGGGTACTGATGTGGTTGGGCTGCTGGGAGTGGACCTTTCCCCTTCTTTCCCCACTTTCCACAGATACAGGAAGACAAAAGGAGATTGAAGGCAGTTGTCTCACCCGCTTTCCTACATTCCTCCCACCTCTCCATCATAACTGGTGGTCCACATGTGTTAGGAGCCACAGACTTATGGGCCTTAGACTTGGCCTACCTGACAGCCTGTTGCATTTCAAAGCCTGCCTTGGGCAAGCAGGGCCACGGCAAGCAGGATATTAGGCCAGAACATCTTGTGTAGAGCAAGCAGAATAGAACCTCCACCCTTGTTCCTGTTCAGATGATTAGTTCCTCCCCTGTTTCAATATAGATGATTAGTTCCTCCCCTGTTTTAATATAGATGATTAGTTCCTTCCCTGCTTCAATGAAGATAATTACTTCCAGGAAACCCCTCCCCTTTTCCTCCTCCCCTAGAGAAGAAGGTATATATATGAGGAGTAAACTAAAAAGCATGAGGCACTCTTTTCCACCAAGTACGTGTGTTCGTGTGTTTCTTGGTCCAGCAGCCCTGGGGCTAGCAGTCTGGCATTCCTAGTCCACCCTCAGGATTTGAGCATCCTGTCCTGCAGGTCGGGACAAATTGGTGGCCCGTATGAGGAACCTGATATGGTGGAGCTACTGAGGAACCTCGCGGTGAAGACTTTGGCCAAAGCATTTGGGGTGTGAGGTAAATAAGGTGAGTCGATAATGGGCTTGGACATTTCCAGGAAAAATTTTGCGGGGGCATAAGTGATTTCATCCCCAGACCCTCTCCATGTCCTGGGCATGAGGGACAATCTAAGGGACCCCAGAAATCTGGAGGCAAGCTTAGAATTATGAAATTATTAAAACATAATGGTAATCTACCCCCACACTATAGTTACTCCCTATTCTTCTGAAAATCTACAGTGCTTGATGTGTGGTGATCTGGACTGGGCCATTTTACATCTGTCCTGCCAGGCCAAGTTCGATACACAGTATCCCCCTTCTATTCTTTCCTTTCTTAAGGTTCACTGTGCCATTTTCCTGAGGATGGTTAGAACAACCCCTATTAGTAATGCTTTAATAATTTTTAATCAAGGATTATACTGTTGGGAAGTCCATGCTAATGATAAACAGCCTTAGCAAGCCAGGTCATATGTGTTTATCTTTATGAGTGTAGAAACCTTGAAAGTTAAGATAACACATGAAGATCTTCACATTACACTGAAATGGTAAGAAGGGACATTAGTTTGTTTGCAAAACAAAAGACATAAACTTGATCATGGCAAGTATGTGATTTTAGCATTTGTGGCAAGGTCCATGGATGCTTCCTAAGACATGCATATATATGTATGTAGCAAGATTGTTGATGTCTCTTTTTCTTATATTTGCCGGTAGTAACCTATAAGGCTAGATTTCAATGCTGTGTATCAAGTCAGAATAGAAAGTTAAGAAAGTAGCAGAAGACTATTCAGGCCAATCCCTCCTAGTGAGTTCAGTGGATGACTACATTAAGAATGGCCTGATTGTGAGTGGGAATCCAGGCAGACGGTAGTACTAAGACACCCAGGCAGATGGTAGTACTAAGACACTCAAAACTTTTGCTTGAAGTAATACTTGACATCTATTAGTGTGGTCATTCAACAACAGAGTAGAAAAATCTAGCTTATTTTCTGTGTCTCTCAGTAACTGTTAGGAAGGCACATAATAAAACTCTGTGTATCAGTTAGTTGAGGGAAAAACAATTATTTCCATTTTGGCATTGTTAAGCCATTGCTAAACCTGAGATAGTGATGTTTGATCATCTGTGATTTGATGAGATGACAAGAAACTGGTAGTGGATCATATATGTGAACAACTTCCTAACAATTGTCTAGAGCTGCTGTCTTGTTCGCAAAACCACAGGCTCCATTTTACAACTAAGAAGAGTAGCTCCTCCCAAAGTCTGTTGAAGATGAAGCAAAGCAGACATTTTAAAATATATTGAAAATGAGCCGTTATGTCCTGGCTCAGAATTAGCTTAGGGTCTGACAGTGTAATGTCTACAGACCCCTGGAACTCCTGCAGAAAAAAAGAAAACTACCAAAGCATAAGAGGCTTTAACACGTCTAGGAGATTTCTGAGCGGTCTTACCACCCAAGAGGTCTCTAAACTGAAGGAGAATACTTAGTGGTTGTGTTGTAAAGCTACCTGTGAGGAGCTGTGTGTTAGTGTTGTGTGTGTCCACACTGTTAGACGTGAGTGTGGTATTGTGTACAATCCTGATCATTGCATGCAGTTTATACCTCACAACTCTACTTCCTCTATACCCTGGTTCCTGTCTCAAAGTCAGGATTCTGAAGGTCTAAGACTGGAAACCTGAAGTTGGATGAGGGCTCCTGACAAGACCTACAGAACCCCCCTCAAATGCAAACATTCAAAATTCCTCATTTGCTAGAGTTGCATTAATGAAAACTAAGCCATCTTTTGGTTAATAAGATTTGCTTACCTTTGACGCTCTCCTGCAAAGTTGTCTCTTACATTCGCCACCCATGCCCAAGGAGAAGAGAATAAAAACCAGTTCTAATTACATGGGCCTAATGAAAGCTACCAACACTTTCTTCTGTTCCTTTAAGCATTTCCCCCCTAAATTTAGCCCTTTTTACCCTTAACTTTTTAAATATAGGCCATGAGGGTAACCCTGCAGCAGATCGTCATTGGAACCCACGTGCAGAGAAAAAACCCAATGTCTTTCAGAAAAATGTTTTGACTGGACAACGGCAAGGGCCAGACCCTGTTCTTATTTGGGGAAGAGAAAGTGTTTGTGCTTTCCCACAGGATGAAGACAGCCCCAGATGGGTTCCCAAAAGGCTGGTTAAACACCATTCTCCCAGGCTCACTCTTCTACTCCTATGCAGCCCACGCCCCGGAAGGACGGAAACACACTGGGGGATAATGAGAGCGATCCCACTTCCACTGCCATTGGGACCCACGACTAGAGTCCTCCCAAAGCTTTTTCAGGAATGACTTATTACTCAGGTTCAATGCAGTATGTGTCATCTTGGTAAAGTGGGAATGTGTCTCTACACTTGCTAATCTCTCTCTCGTGAGCTCTCTTACAGATCAAATGGTTCCTGGAATGCAGATTTTGAAGGCTTGACCAGCATGCTTTGACATCATACCTTTGCCATTGATTCTACCCATGTTGATCCCATTTCCTGGAATTCTCTTGGAGATATTATAGTCCAGGGCTTCCATTTGTTCAGGAACTGGGCAGGGGTTACCCCTATGATAACTCTCTTATTCATAGGCCTCCTTTTGCTCCTTCAGCTTAAGCGGCAAAAGACAGTAAGCACAGGCTCAGGTTGTGGCCATAAGACAAGCCTTTGCAGCCTAGAAGGAGGGCAAGACCCTCAATTCTGGCTCTCACCTATACAGTAGACGGGGCTGGTAGTCAAAGACGGGCAACCTCTGACCCAGTCAGGTACCAACCTAAGACAGGAGTTAGGCTTCGCCATTTGCCTAAGCTTCCCATGATGGGTAAGGGACTGACGGGAGGTCAGATGACCTAAGACAGGCACAGTCACCGAGCCGTACCCTTACTGTATCATAGAAAAAATAGAAGGGGGAGCTGTTAGGAGCCACAGACTTATGGGCCTTAGACTTGGCCTACCTGACAGCCTGTTGCATTTCAAAGCCTGCCTTGGGCAAGCAGGGCCACGGCAAGCAGGATATTAGGCCAGAACATCCTGTGTAGAGCAAGCAGAATAGAACCTCCACCCTTGTTCCTGTTCAGATGATTAGTTCCTCCCCTGTTTCAATGTAGATAATTAGTTCCTTCCCTGCTTCAATTAAGATAATTACTTCCAGGAACCCCCCCTTTTCCTCCTCCCCTAGAGAAGAAGGTATATATATGAGGAGTAAACTAAAAAGCATGAGGCACTCTATTCCACCAAGTACGTGTGTTCGTGTGTTTCTTGGTCCAGCAGCCCTGGGGCTAGCAGTCTGGCATTCCCAGTCCACCCTCAGGGTTTGAGCGTCGTGTCCTGCAGGTCGGGACACGCATGGGCATGCATCCCGCTCAACTATGGAAACAGCATCAAATATAAAATGAATTGTTTCATGTAAAAATTTTTTGTACAACAATTACATATATGTGGGAAGTATGTATATTTCTACATGTATATGGGAATATATGTATACATATATATACAGTAGGGGGAGAAGGGGAAATCCTGAGCCTAAAGCACTGTATCATAAAACATTAAAAAATTTTTTTTTAATTTATCTATCTAGCTACAGAGAGAGCTTCCATCTGCTGGTTCACTCCTCAAATAGCTGCAATAGCCAGGGCTGGGCCAGGCTGAAGTCATAAGGGTGTTACAGGGTGCGAGCGAGATCACACCAGACTAATGTCTAAGGCTTATTAAGGAGTCTTTATTAATCAAGCTTGAAGTCAACAGAGCACAATAGCAACTTACAAGTCCATACAGCAGTCCACCCAATTATAATCCAATCAATCATAATCCTAAAAGGAACAAATGGTCATTATCCTTAAGTCCATCCATTAAGCTGAAGACCTATGTCCCAGCTTCCCCAACAGTATAAGTTATCCTAAGAGACATGCAACAAATAACCTGGACACACTCACAAATAACCCGGACACACTTACAACACTGCAGACATTCACCTTTCCCTGGCTTTTCTGCCCACATTCTACTACTGCTTGGTCTCATCCCTCGTGGAACTCCAGCTAGTACACAAATCAGAAACAGCATCACTATAACCATTGCCTCTTCTAAGCAGTACACAGGGACCATGCTCAGGGGCTTACCTGTCCTGGGTCAACCAAGAGTCGAGGTGCTAGCGTAATAGAAGCACCTGGCCAGAAAGAAAAGAGCCCCTGCTTCACAGGCCCTTTAAAGGGGCTTGTGAGGGGAGTGGTTACACAGAACACAATACCGTCCCCTCTCAGTTGATAGGTGAGTCACAGCTGGGCAGGAGCGAATACCTGAGTGATGTGGGCTAAGGAGTTGATTAGTGCTGGTTAGGATGGACAGGAACAGGAACAGGGCTTGTAGCTAAAAACACCTAGACTAATTGGACTTCTAATATCCTGGCTCATTTAGGATGTGAGGAAAGTGGTTGAGGATGGAATTAACATTCCATTGCTGTTAGGACCCACCTTCAGGACAGAGGATAGGGGACCCAGCCAAATTTCATTTGCCCACTGTCAATGGGTGCTGGTTATCACAGGCTGCACCCCATAACAAGGGAATCTGGCATTGCAGGCAACGTGATAGCCCATTGTGCCACAGCGCCTGCCCCCAGAGGGATCTTCCTCGAATGTGGGCTGTCTGGCCATGCTGCCAGGGCAAAACCTGTCCCTTCAGTGGCACCCACGAGGCACATCATCGGCTGTGACCGGGACTGCTCCCTGGCTGAAGACAGGATAGGAGGGCAGGGTCCCTGACCAGGGAGGGTTCCCTTCGGATGCATGCTCCGCGAAGGGCATTAGGGGAGGCATACAGAGGGGGTATGGAGTCAACGATGCAGACAGGAACACAAAGGTTGCAGATTTCGAAGAGGAGAAAGCCAGACGGGTAGAGACAGACGCAGACGCTCGGAGGGGAACGCACGAAGACAGGCGGCGAGAGGCCGACTTCACAAACCGACCCAAGATAGAGGCGAGCGGGGGGACGCCAAGGCCGGAGCCCGCCAGAGGGGAGGAAAAGCCGCCGGGCAGCGCTGCCCAGCAGAGGGCGCCCAGGCCGCGCGGCGCCGCCGGGTGCGGGGCGCGGGGCGCCGAGCGCGGGCCGGGGGCGGGGCGCGGCGGGGGCGGGGAGGGCGCCGGGCCGCGCTCGGGCCCCGCGGCCGCCTTTATAAGGCCGCGGGGGGAGGTGGCCCGGGCAGCGTCGCGCTCCCGCCACTCCGCGCCGTCGGCCGCAGCTCGCTGGTCCCGCGCCCCTCGTGCCGGGGCAGACCCTCGCCCACGAGGTCCGCGCAGGTAAGGACGTGCTCGGGCCCGGCGAGGCTGACGAGACAGAACGAGGGCGCCCTGTGTGCAGCCCCTGTCGGACCCTGGCCTCTGCCACCGGCTGGCGTCCTCGCGCGCATCCGCGGCTTCCGCCGGACGCGCTGGGCCGGGCTGCAGGTTGGACGGGGCGCCCGCGAGCTAAGGAACAGCGCTCGGGACCGCCCGGTACTCCTGGGGTTTCCCACCTGCCGAGCTGCTCCTGGCGCCCCAGCCTCCGCGAGGCACCTGTGTCCCGTTCCTCCTCAGCCCCCTGGTCTGCCCAGCCCGAGCCTAGGCCCTCTGCTGTCCAACCCCCGCAGCCACCTCCAGGTCCAGCCACAGCCGCCAAGCGACCGGGGCGGGGGAGGGGAGCGCCTGGGGGTCTGAGGAAGTTAAGAGCCGCGGGAGGGTGGCACTGCGACCTGGGGAAGGGAACGAGCCAGAGGCGCACGTCGCTGTGTGTTTGCTCCCTGAGGCCCTGTGGCAGAGCTCTGGAGTTCGCGACTCCCAACTCGGGGATGTGCACGGGTGAGATCGGCTGCCCAGGGCTGGCTTCCTTGCTCCGTCGTGGCAAGAAAGGGTTAAAGGCATGGGCACTGTGCGAGTGCGGGGAGCTGAGGACAGTCCTGCCCACTCACCGCATTGTCCCTTCTGGCCGTTTTTCAACACATAATGGAGTTGGTGGAGGGGCCTCTTCTAGGGGATTGGAGTGTAGGGGTGGTGAGTCTCAGCCGGACGGGGCGCTACCCCAGATCCTTTAGGGAGGGCCTCAGCACCTTGTGGCATCCCAGGGATTTACAGAAGGGAAGCAGCCCTGGAGGGAGTAGTAGGGTCAAGATTTGAACCCAGGCCCCAAGCCCTGCAGCCATGACCTCCTGCCTCCTGTCCCCAGTTTGTTACCTGGGAGATGAGAGGCTAAGCCTCAGTTTCCCCTTCTGACCCTCCACCTGCAGACCTGCGCTCTCCACGACTCCCCCACTGTGGCTGCCTAACCCGCCCATCTTGTCCTTCTGCCTCTGTTTCAGCAACATTGAATTCCCCAAGCAGAAACTCCAGGGGAGGGGAGCTGTGTAAGGGTGGGGGAAGGATGGAGAGCGGGTTGCCTGTGTCCCTAGTGGAGGAGGGAGGCAGGACTATGGCCCCACCTATGAAAAGGGGTGCAGGAGCTATGGGAGGAACAACACTGAGCTGAGATCAGAGAACACAGTGCTGTCTTCATTCAACAAGTATTTGCTAAGCATCCGATTTGTGCCAAGTTTTGTTCTAGGTGCTGGGTTCCGGGGTGTAAATTAAGCAGACCTAAACCTTCTTAGTGGGGACATTTGCATACCAGGCTTTGAAACTCCATGTCCAAGTTGACATTTTAGAGCTGAGATCAAGCAGTTCTGGGGGTGGGGGGATTTCAGATGCAATCCCCGGTCTGAGGGGTGGCTTGCCCTTGGCACTCACCAGTAGAGACCTGGCTGGGGGCCCAGTGATGCATTCCTCCCTGGGCCTTATCTGCTCCCTGAAGCCATGGGAGATCCCATGCACCTTCTGCTGGTGGACTCTGGGTGTGATGAGCACTGGCCGCGTGTTTAGCCCGTGCCTGTGCTTTAGCAAACCTGGACCATTAGCAGCTGTCATCACTGTAGAAAGTGCAGCGCTGGGACCTGGTTGCTGCCCCTAGCTGGATGGGCTGGTGCAGTACCTTCTAGACTCAGCCTGGGCTAGGAGTCTGGACAGCCCTGGAGCTGTCCACCATGCCTCCTGCCCTGTACCCACCCCGATGCCCGCTCTGTCCTGCTCAGGAGCCAACCCCAGCCTGTGCTGTCCTGTGACTTACATGCCCCATGTTCTTTGTCCATGAAGAAATGCTTGGGAGGGGAGCAACCACTTGCCCAGGGACCCCTAGATGCCGCCCTGGAGAGCTGGCGGTGGGGCTCAGGTGTGCGGAATTCCAGGTCTGCTGCTTATTTCCATGTGTAGTACCTACAGGGGCAGAGCCTTGAGTCATCGCCTGGAAATCCGTCTGATGGGTTGATTCATGTAGATCCGGGCGCTCCAGGAGGATGCTGGGGAGAGGGAGCAGGCTGGGCTGAGGACTAGCGCGCAGAATTGCCGCGTGGCCACAGGAATGCTGACTCAGCTTCCCAACATGACAGTGTGGTTGCCCTCCTTGGCAGCCTGAGCTGGGCTGTGCAGTGGGTTTTTTTTTTTTTTTTTTTTCTTCTGGAGCTGTTGTAACTTCTAGAAGGCAGCTGGGGGCAGCAGATTGTAGGTTCGTTCCTGTGCTGCTTTGTGACCCTGGACAAGCCGTTTTTTTTCCCCCTCTGGCCTCAGTCACCTCATCTGTAATTTGGGTTAGTAATATGTACTTGGCAGGGTTGTTAGCAGGGGTCTGCCGGCTCTGCCCTGAGCCAGCTTGACTTATATGGAAGTATATATTCTCTGGAGGAGGACAGGGGGAGCTTTCTTCACCTTTACCGGGCCAGTAGAGGGCTAGGAGGGGAGTTGGATGGTCCAGCTCAGCTGTGTGCCTTGGGAAAAATCACCCCGCTTTTTCTTGGCCCTCAGCCCCGTTGTGTGGTGGTGCACAGTGCCCAAAGAACATTCAAGAATACACTCCATATTTTCCCACCTCCTTTACCACCACTCAACATATCATAATTGCTCCCAGAAAAACCCACGCTTCAAGTTTTCCATGCTTAAATTCTCAGCCTCACTGTGGCATGAAATCAATTGTTTGTATTTAAATTTGACTTCTCAAATTAAGGGGTAACATTTGAGATGAGGACAGGGGCTGAGGGAAGGAGAGGAGGGAAGAAGTTAAACCAGATGTGTTTTTGTTCACTGCAGGGTGGTGGTTAAACTGCCCAGGCTCTAGCATCCTGCTCTCTGGACTCTCCGTAACGGAGAGTCGGGTTTCGCTGAAAATTATAATGATCTCCCCTGGCTGGAGTGGACACGCCCTCCCATTATTATTATTATGACTATTATTATTTTACGTTCATCTGAGGCCTCAGAGCTCCACCCAGGGAGGAGACCTCTCTGTAGCTGCAGGGGATGGCACTGCCCACTATCCCTGGAGGCCAGGGAGATGGAGGCTCCTCCACAAGAGAAGGGACTTGCCCCCGGGGTCACCCTGCTGCTTAGGGTGCTGGCTCATGGTGCTGCCTCCTGGCTGTGAGTTCTGTGGCCTTGCCCAGGCCAAGAACATGCCCACGTGCCATGGGATGCCCCTGACTGCCTGGGCTACCATTTGTGCATTCGCCCTGGTGCATCTGTTTGTTGAAAAGAGGTAATTGTTGAAAAGAGGTAATTGTTCGAGGGCAGACACAGGTGGCGTGGGTGAGTGGACAAAGAGCTTAAGCATAGGAGAGTCAAACTGAAGTCCTTGGCCTTTGAGCCTGTGTGACATTGGGCAAGTCGCCTCCCCTGTCTGGGCCTCAGTTTCCTCTAGCCTACAGGCTAAGTGGCTGAGGAGGAGGGATTTCCCCAAGACTTGGGGTGGGTCTGATTTCATCAGTTGCTCCTGGGGTATTTATGGCCCATGGTGGGCCAGGCTGTGGTCTGTCGGTCCCAAAGTGGGTTCGCAAGGCTACAGGGCATGGGGGTAGGGGTTTGTTGACTTCTCCTGGAATCTGAAAGCTTTAATTTAGCTGCTGGTGCTGTTAAACCAGGCGATTTTGTTTTACATAAAAATATGGGTTTCTGGCTTTGCTTGAAAGATCAGAAGATGTGGCCATCCTGGGCCCTGTCCCTGCCTGACCACAGCAGCTGGTACTGATTAGCACTGCTCTGTCCACTTTACCACAGTCTCCACCGCACCCCACTGCCTCACCCTGGCTCACATGCTGTGCTGCCATTACCTGCCTGCCTTCTGGGCTTGTAATTTCTGGGCTAGAAGCTGTGGGGCCACGTAAGTTTCGTGGGGGCAGGGGAGCTCAGACCTCATTTGAGTGACTGTGTGAAGCTTGGACCAGCCCTAGGGGACGCAGGGGAGGGTGTGGTATATGTGGACATAGGCCCCTCCTGCCTGGCCTGGCCCAATCTGAGTCATGTTGGTCAATAGAGGATTTGCTTCTGCTTTGAAGGCTCCCAGAAAGTCCGAAGGCCTGGGGTTCAGGGCTGACAGCCTCCAGCGAAAGCTTAGAGAACCAAGTCTCCTCCCATGGGAACAGGCAACCCTGGGTGCATCAGCCCAAAGATAGCCCAGGGCCTTGCACCTCCTGAGCAGCCCAGAAACGGCCCCTGGTGGGCAGCAGCATCCCAGGGGTACCTGGCACCTACTTTTCCTGACAGCACCTGCGGGACTCTACTGCCCCTCTGCCCCCTGCTGTTGTACCGCTGGTGAGAATAAGGCTGGGAGAGGGCCATGGGCCTGAACTCCTCTCCTGGAGGCCTCTCTGGCTGAGCCTGGGAAGACAGCTGGGGGAATATAGGGACTCTATTTCTGGGATCAAGGTTTCAGAGACCCTCTAGTGAGGGCCCGCTTCCTGCACCCTGCCTGCCTCCTTGCAGGCCTTTGCCACTCAGGTGTCGCACTTCACCTGCTGGGTCTCGGGCTGTGTGGCAGAGCTCAGAAGGCATCTTCTGTGTTTTCCAAGTGCCACCTCTCCCAGGATCTTGCGTGCCTGGCTGCTCCGCAGGTCTTCCTGTCTCAGGCCGCCTGTCCTAGTCAGTGACACAGTGGCTCGAGGCCCCAGCCGGTGGTCACAGGCCTGAGGAGCTTTCCTGGAATCCTTGAGATCTCAGCTGTCTTTGGCTCGACCATTCTGGGTGCTGTCTCTGTCTCTGTCCTCTTTTAAGGAGGGAAAGAGATCTTCCATCCCCTGGATGATTCCCCCAAAGGCCCCAACAGCTGGGGCTGGACCAAGCAGAAACCAGGAGCCCTGAATTCCATTCAAGTCACCCCTGTGGCTGGCAGGAACTCAAGCATCTGAGCCATGGTCTGTGCTCTTCTCCGGTGCAGAAGCAGGAAGCTGGATGAGAAGCGGAGAAGGCACTTGACTCCAGGTGCAGTGATACAGGATGTAGGAGACCAGGTGACCGCCCTACCCGCTGTGCCCACAAGGACATACTTGCCTCTGGTCACACAGGAGTTAATAGCCTCCTCATTTGCAACCACTCTGGTGGTTTTTTTTTTTTTAAGATTTATTTATTTATTTTTACAAACTCAGATATACAGAGAGGAGGAGAGGCAGAGAGGAAGATCTTCTGTCTGATTCACTCCCCAAGAGACCACAACGGCTGGTGCTGCGCCGATCCGAAGCCGGGAACCAGGAACTTCTTCTGGGTCTCCAACACTGGTGCATGGTCCCAAAGCTCTGGGCTGTCCTCAGCTGCTTTCCCAGGCCACAAGCAGGGAGCTGGATGGGAAGGGGGGCGGGGTGGGTGCTGAGATTAGAACTGGCTCCCATATGGGATCCCGGGCGCTTTCAAAGTGAGGACTTTAGCTGTTAGGGCACACCGCCAGGCCCTGTTTTTTTTTTTTTTTTTTTTTTTTTTTTTTTTTTAATGTTAGGTATCCCCTCCCCTTTTGCTTGCCAGGGGACTCCACCAACTAAGGGGCAAGCCAGGTCACACACTCCCCCAGCTGGGAAACAGGCGGGAAACAGACATGGGGTTTCCTCCCATTTCCAGCCCACTCAGTCAAGTCTGCTTCCTCCTCCTGGTTGCGAGTGATGTGACCTGGGAGAGTTAGCTGCACTAAATGGACATTTTCCATCAGTTCTGTTGAGCTCACGGAGGTGATCCAGTGGAGCTTCTCCAGGGCAGCCAGCCGGGGGCTGGGCTCCGTCTGCTGGATGCTGGGTAAGTTTTGTGGAAATGCAAATGCCCTGCTCTGGCTTTTGTTTTGCCCCTTGCCCCATCCTAGTCATTAAGATTGACAGGGAGGCTGAGCTAAAGCCTTTGAATGACCGTATTGTGTTCCACTTCCATTTACAAAGCAGGAAGCAGAAGCTCAGAGAAGCTGAGCAGCTTTCTCAGGTGCACAGCTGGGAAGCGGAGAATAGACCCAAATGCTGTTCTGGGGAGCGGGGGATCTGGCTCTCTCTGCAGGAAGAGGGAGGGGACCCCCCACAGCACTCCTGGTGGGGCAGCTGCTTCTGTCCTCTCCTGGACACCCCTTTCCCTGGCCCAGGAGAAGGAAATGACAATCCTAGTGGGAAGAGAAGCAGAGGGATGTGGGGTTGAATTCCAGCCCTGCCGGTTCAAATGGTGTGACCTTGACTGAGTTCCTTTCCCGCTCTCCAACACATGGCTTGTGTGAGTAAGACCACTGGGACTCTCCTAGCTCACAGTTGGTAGAGAAGTGGCGCTCATGCTACCACTTCCCTTCCCACCCCCATATCAGACATCACTAATCAACCACTGCTCTAATTCCCTCTAAAGATCCTTTTAAATATAATGTGGTAACCATTAGCAACCAACCATGGTTGGTCCCCAAGATGAAAGGGCCTCTGAGAGCCAATTGTGTGGGTGAGGTGAGGGGATGCTGTCCCAGGAGGCCCCTAGCTGTGGGCTTCTGTCTTCTTTCACCTGTCTGGGAAAGCTATTTGTCAGAACTTGCATTTGGTGCAGGGTGGGAGGGAGGCTCTAAGCTGTGCCCCATGTTCAGTATTAAGGGGGTTAGTCACAGCTGCTGCTTGAAGTCCCAGTGACAAGGCAGAGGCTGCCTTCAACCCCTCCTGCAAGGAGGCAGGCTCCTTCCCCTTCCCCCAGCCTTTGTAACAGTGGATGGTGGTAAGGACAGTATTGATCGGACATTGGCTTTCACTAAATATTTGTCAGGTACTGGGCCACTTTGCTAAGTGCTTTATGCACAGTTTCACTTTGGGTCCTTAAAATGGCTCATTTTTCCAGGTGAGGAAGATTACTTGGAGGTAAAAGCACTTGTGTGAGTTTTCCCAACTGGTATGTGGAGAAACTGAGACTTGAACTCCCCTCCATCCAGCCTGGCTGCCCTCCCCAGTTGTCTGAGGACAGCTAGGCTCCGTGTCTGCTTTCTCTCGGCTCTTATCATTTCTCATTTTTGATTTTTAAATATTTATTTTATTTTTATTTGAGACAGAATTACAGAGATCTTCCGTCTGCTGGTTCACTTCCCAGATGGATACAAGGATCAGAGCTTGGCCAGGCCAAAACCAGGAACCAGGAACTTCTTCCAGGTCTTCCATGTGGGTGCAGGGGCCCAAGCACTTGGGCCATCTTCTGCCACTTTCCAAGGCCATAAGTAGGAAGCTGGATGGGAAGTGGAGCAGCTGGGCATGAAACAGCATCCGTCTGGGACACCAACGCTGCAGGTCAGGCTTAGCCTACTGCGCCATGGCACTGGCCCCTTCATTCTTCCTTTTTTGAAGTGTTTATTTTATTTGAAAAGTGGAGCAGCGGCAGAAAGAGTTCTTTCATAGGCTAGTTTATTCCGCCAGATACTTGCAATAGCAAGGACTGGGCTGGGTTGAAGCCAGGAGACAGGAAGACATAGGTGTCAGGACCTCACAGGCGCTGCAGGGCGTCTCCCAGGCGCTTTAGCAGGAAGCCGCATTGCAAGTAGAGGCAAGGGGAGACTTGATCCAGAAACTCCCGTGCCAAGCAGCAGCATAACCCTCTGCATTGTCACTCGGGCCTCACGCCCCGTTTGTGACTGCAACTCCTTGGCCTGTGGACAGTGTCCTCTCATTGGCAGCGTCTTCCATGTACCATGTCACGTGAATTCTTTGAAGCCCTGGATAAGTGCCATGTTTGCAGATTAGAAAATTGAAACTCACAGAGGGAGAGTGGTAGGTCTGGGACCATACAGTGAATACAGTTAACCTGACACTAGGAAATGAAGTGTCTCGCCTGTCACCTGGGCTTTGCTGGACAAATTTCCAACAGAAAACAGCTAACCTTTCAGTGTTTAAAGTCATCGAAAAATCACCAAGCGCTTAACACAACCTGATTAGGGGTATCCTTCATTTTGTAAAAGGGAACACAGCTTCAGAAGGCAACTTCAGGAGGTCAGGTTTATGACAAAACCAGCTCTCCAGCTGAGGTCAGTGCTCAAGCCACAGGTTGTTCCCACCCACGTACCCTCAGCCTCGCGCGTCGTTGCGGGCCCCTACTGTGCTGCCAACTGGCCTTGTGGCTTTCTCTGGATCTTGCTGTGGAATCCGGGTCCTATGCTCCTGTGGAAGTGTCTGACTTTAGGTCCCTGGAAGGCAGGATCTCTGAGTCCTCCAGCACTTCCAAAGAGGGACCTGTCCTGGGCAGGCCGTTAATGGCCTTGGAATTCCTGAGAAGTGGTCTTACCTGGAGGGGCTTCCCATAGCCCAGTCCGCCTGATTGCCAAGGGTGAAAGCTATCCTATGGAAAGCTAGCCTATGGAGGCTGTTTCCTGGAGTGCTGCCTTCCACCCCATCCATGGCCTCTTGCTTACGATGATCATGGCGCTGCTTGGTTGACTGGTGACTGGGCAGCAGGACAAGCCAGTTTCTCTGACGGTTTCTCTGTTGGTGACACAGCCTTTAGCTAGGTGTGAGTTCACTGAAACTGTCTTCTTGTCTTTGTTCTTCCCAGACGTGTCTCCAGTGCCAGGCAGCACGTGTCTTCCATGCTACTGGTCATAGCCACCATTTGCTGAATCTGTATGTGTCAGACTTCCTTGGCATATAGGAAGCGTTTAAGGCACATACTTGCTGAATGAATGCATACTTGCAGGGAGTAACCTGTCATGGGGACAGAGGTTGTGTGACCTCTGTGTGTCAAACAGCAGCTCCCCAGGAGGATTCACAGGAGTGGTACATATGTCAATGTGTTTCCCTTTTATAAATTTTAAATGTACGTTCACTTTATTTGAAAAGCAGAGAGAGAGAGAGGAGAGATTGATCTTCCATCTACTACTTTACTCCCCAAATAGCCCTGGTCAAAACCAGGAGACCAGAACTTCATCCAGGTCTCCCCAGTGGGTGGCATCACTTGCTTGAACCATCACCTGTTGTTTCCCAGGGTGCAAGTTAGCAGGCAGCTGGAATTAGAAGTGGAGCAGGGGGCCTGGTGCAGTAGCCTGGTAGCTAAAGTCCTCGCCTTGCACACACTGGGATCTCATATGGATGCCAGTTTGTGTCCCGGTGACCCCACTTTCCATCCAGCTCCCTGTTTGAGAAAGCAAATCAAGGACGGCCCGAAGCCTTGGGACCCTGGATCTTTGTGGGAGACTCGGAAGAAGCTCCTGGCTCCTGGCTTTGGATCGCCTCAGCTCTGGCTGTTGTGGCCACTTGGGGAGTGAACCAGTGGACAGAAGATCTTCCTTTCTGATTCTCCTCCTCTCTGTACATCTAACTTTCCAATATAAATAAATAAATCTAAAAAAAAAAGTGGAGCAGGGACTCAAAATAGATGATTTGATAGGATGCAGATGCTGTACCCAAGCAGCAGCTCTAGCGCTAAGCCAACTGCTCTCCGTGTGTTTAAGGTTTAAATGCATTGTTCCACGAGCCAGGCGTGGCTGTAACTTCCCACCTATGCATGCTCACTGAAGCGCAGGAAGGTAAAAGCATGTGTCACCTAGGTAACAGTTGGTGTTGAGTGCCAGTATTCTAATATCTTGGACATGTGTGTTCTAAGTAGCATAATATGGAAACCAGTCACCCTACCCATCCCTTCCCCATTGCCCCCTGGACCCCAGATCCTAGGGGTGGAACAGATAGGAATGCAGAGGTGAGTCACAAGATCATATTGCCTCCTGATTGTGAATTTGTCTCTTCGCAAATGTAAAATGCCTGGTCCAGGATCCAGCACAGAGTAGGTCTTGTGATGCTCCCCCATGGAGCAGGTGGCATTTGTGCCATGTGCAGAAGCTGGCAGGAGGGAGACTAAGTGCGCAGTCATGAGTCTGTGTCAGGAGCGCTTCTTGGAAATTGAGTTGCAGGCCTCTTCCACACGCTCTGACTCATTCCACCTCCATATCAGCCCCACTAGGAGGTGCCAGGGAGGGCGTTCTGGGGATGGCATTCTTACTCAGATGAGAAACCAGGCTCAGAAATGCACTCAGATGCCCCATAAATGGTTAGTACCTGGCAGACCTGCGCTGTGGCTCTTAGCAAGCAGCGTGGGTCACCTGACTACTCTGCCTTCTGGAAGGTTCAGCAGGATTGCCAGTGGGCTGACTGTTGGCTGACAGGCAGTGGGTGTGTGCCGGCGCCCCACATTTGGTGGGATGGAGCCCACCCCATCTCCTTGGGAATCATTGTCAGATCACACCCTGTGGCTGGGTCCACACACAGGTTTCCCTGAAGGTCGCCTGAGCTGTCTTCACCGTGCCTGGGGCAGCCTCAGCGTGTGGCAGCTGCCTAACTTCCCAGCCCTGCACAGGCCTGACAGACCAGGAATGGCAGTTCAGCCCCCAGGGAGCTGCTGTGTCAGCTGCAGCCCCAGAGGCCGACAGGAGGCTCAGTGAGGTTAGTAACTCACCCGGGGTCACAACTGGTGATTGGTGGAGCTGAAGTAGAGCCCCAACCTGGTGGGATCTCCCCTCTACCTCCTGCTAAGAGGATGTGTCTGCCTTGGGGATGTCAGGGCCAGATATCAGAATCCTCATTAAACCTGAGTTTGTTCACTCACAACAGTGAGATGTGCCAGCCACTGACTTGTTCACGCAGCCCAGGGCCTGGACACATGAGCTTTTTTTCATTTGGATCTTTGAACCTCTCCAGGGTGAAGGCCCCTGGACCCCTGGTTGGGCAGGTGAGGAAGGGAAGGGATTCATCTGTTGTCATGCAGCTCCTAAGTTGTTAATCCGGAACTGGACGCCGGCAGCCTGGTCCTACACTGGGGCCATCATCACTCATAAATATTAGATAAATCTCTGCAGGCCACATGTGTAAACTCTTCTTGAACCTGTTGCTTCTTCCGGAGCCAGACTTGAGGAAGGGTGGGTGCAAGGCCAGAGGTGAGCGAAGGGCAGGAATACAGCAGGGGTGCGCCGTGTGACCCTCACACAGTCACAGTCCGTTCCCTGTGTGATTCCTAGGGGAAAGTGGGGTTGGGCTGAGCAGCACAGCCAGGCAGCCCCCGTGTCTCCGCGCCAGGGTCAGGAGGAGGCTAGAGCAATTAGTCTGGCTGCTGCTACCACTACATCCGAATCCTCAGAGGGGGGAATTGGCAGCCCTCAATCCAGAGCTCTGGCCTCAGGCCTGACCCCCTGGGTTTCTGCCTGCTGCTTCCAGAATCTTCCTGGGATGGGCAGTCTCACTGCTGACTTGTGCAAGAACTTCGCTCAGAAACTTCCTCCTGTGGCACTCAGTAAATGGGTCCTTTCCTTTTGGGGAGCAACCTGGTTTGAATGATCAAGTGCTTCCCTGTGGCTCCTGGCCAGATGTCTGTGCGGCTGCAGCCTGCTCCTCCTGCCATGTTCTCCAGTCCCCTGGGCACTACAGGAAAGGACCCTGTCAGGCCCTGCATGGCGCCTATGACAGGGGCAACACCTGTGCTTGTCTTTGGCTCAGTTCTCCCCTTGCTGGGAGTGGTAGGGGGTAGGAGGAGAGTAAGAGGTTGTTCTTACCCCAGGAAATATCTGTCCAGGGCCCTTTCTTTTCAGCTCACCTGCCGTGCCTGCTGCTGGGCACCTGTGAGAGGAACAGGAGGAAAGGCAGGTGTGGAGGGCATGCATTCATTCAACAAACATTTCTTTAGCCCAGCTGCATGCCTGGCCCAATCCAGTCACTGGAGGTCACACATGAATGTGGGCCCAGTTTTTGCCTTCCTGGAGCTTTTGGTTTTTGGGGAGATGGTCAGGCCTGCAGGCCCACGAGGCGTCCCAGGTGGGCATAGGTAGAGGGAAGGGTAAGAGGCCACCAAACTGAGTCTTGGGCAGAGTGGCCACCAAGCAGGTGAGGAGAAGGCAGTGTGTCTTCTTTCCTTCCTTAACCAGTGTTCCCTGAGCTCCCTCTCTGGGCAGATGGGGTGAGAAGAGCGTTGCATGGGCAGGCAAGGACTCAGAGCTGGAGAATGAGGAGAGAGCCATGGAAGGACCTAGAGGAAGAGTATTCCAGACAGGGTAACAGCAAAGGCAAAAACCTTGGGCAGAGAGAAGGAATCTCGGGGTGAATAGGGGAGCTGGTGGGGGCCAAGAGGTGATGTCAGAAAGGTGGGCAGGACCCAGAACCTGTAGATAGGTGACTCAGAAGACAGGGAGGGTGATGGGGGTCTGCCCAGAGTTGTGAAGGGTGTTGGGAGACTTCCTGTTTGTTGGACAGTTCCTTAGAGATGAGGTTGGCTCTTGGGGACTTGCAGGTACACAGGGAATGTCAGAGAGCCAGAGAGGGAAATGCTCCTACCAGGGTCACAAAGGGAGGTGATGGGTGGATCCAAGTCTCTTCCCCAACAACCTGTTTCTTTCCAGTGAACCCACATGGCTTCTCTAGACTCAGGTGGACATTTGTTAGGCACCCGCTGTTTGCTGAGAAAGTTCTGTAGTTTGTCTAGTGTGGCAGTAGGAAGGTAAGGTTCCATGACCTGGGGAGCCATGTCAGTGACTTTGACCAAGGAGCTGAAATAGAAGAGGAATGTGAGAGTGGTGAGGACTGGATGAAGTAGGGTGCCTGGCAAGCGCTGTGAATTGGTATTTGGCACAATGTATGGGCCCTGGGGCTTGACTATGAGGTTCGTTTATAAATGACCCCTTGTCTGTTCTATTATTAGAAATAAATTTGAAGCATACATGAACCATTGTCCAATCACACCAGGATCAGAAGTTGATAGTAGCACACCCCTCCCCACACTACTGTCTTCAATCTGGGGCTTGCCAACCTCTTGCCTTTTTGTAATTAGCTATTTTTTCATTCTGATTTTAATTGATTTTTTATTAGTATAAGCATCACATACATAGGTCTATATCACATTTATGATTTATTTTTGAAAAGACTTATGTATTATTATTGTAAAGACATTTACAGAGAGAAGCAGCTATTTCCATCCATTAGTTCACTCTCCAAATTGCCACAATGGCCAGAGCTGAGCTGACTTGAAGTCAGGAGCCAGGAGCCTCTTCCAGGTCTCCCAGGTGAGCAGAGTCCCAAGGCTTTAACCGGTCCTCTACTGTTTTCTCAGACCACATGCTGGAAGCTGGATGGGAAGTGGAGCAGCCAGGACACAAACCAGCACCCATATGGGATCCTGGCGCTTGGAGGTAGAGGATTAGCCAATTAGCCATCATGCTGGCCCCCACATTTGTGGTTTCTCATTACCTTTTTGATAAATATTTTTTTAAAGATTTGTTTATTTATTTAAATAGGTAGAATTATAGAGAAGAAAATGCAGAGAGAGAGAGGGAGCTCCATCTATAGATTCACTGCCCAAATGGCCACAGTGCCCAGAGCTGGGCGGGCCCAAAGCTTGGACTGTCCTCTGCTGTGTTCCCGGTGCATTAGCAGGGAGCTGGATTGGAAGTGGAACAGCTGAGTCTCTAACTAATGCTGCAAGCTCTGTACGTGGCTACTTCCCCAGTTACGCCAGCCCTAAATTTTTTTTTTCTTTTTGCCCTAAGCCTGCCAGTAATGCTAAATAAAAATGGTAGTACTGGCTTAGTACTGGTTATGTGATTTTTTTTCTTTCAATCTATTAATGTAGTTAGTTTTCTAATCTTAAACCATCCTTGAAATCCTAAGATAGCTAAACTTGTTTAGAGTGTATGTATTTGGTATATTCTTGTGTAGAATTATTACATCAATTTGTATTTTCCTAGCTTTGGTACTGCAGATGTAAACACCTGAGAATTAGAGGAGGATCTCATTTCGTTCTTCCCAAAAGTTTGAGTAAATTGAGCTAATTTGGTCCCTGAAGTTTGGTAGAATTCACCTATGAAAGTCATCTTGGCTTATTGTTTTTCTTTGTGTTTTAAGTACTGCTTTTTATGTATTAGTCAATTTTGGTAAGTTATGTTTTTAGGAATACAAGTGCATATTTTATATTTTCAAGCATGTTGGCATAAGGTGGTTGATGGTGTTTTCTTGTCCTCCCTTCCTTGATGTGTCCTCTGTCTCCTGCTGACCCTTGCTTTTCTTTCACGTTAAGATCACCACAGGCTTCTCCACCTTTGTCAAGCTTGTAGTTTTGACCTTCTCAAGTGAATCTTCCCCCTCCCTCCTGTTTGTTAAATTCTGCTTTTTACAATCTTCATTTACTTTCTTTGGTTCTTCCGTTTTGTTTTTCTAGCTTGCCATATTGGAAACTTAGCAAATTTCTCAAACGATTCCTTTATTTATTTGAAAGGCAGAATGACAGAGAGGCAAAGACCTTCCATTCACTGATTCACTCCTCCAGTGGCCACGATAGCCAGGGCTGGGCCAGGCCAAATCTGGAAGCCTGGAACTTCATCCGGGTCTCCCACATGGGTGGCAGGGACCCAAGTACTTTCTTAGGAACAGTAACAGGGAGCTGGGTAGGAAGTGGAGCAGCCAGTACTCAAAACTGCCACAGGATGCATGATGCCAGCATGGCAAGCAGCAGTTTAACTGAACCACCACAACTCCAGCCCCTAGCTCATTCATTTTTAACCTTTATTTGCTGTGTTACACAATTTTTGGCATGTCGTGTTTTTATAATCATTCAGTTCTCAGTAACTTTGAATTTCTCCTATGGCTTCTCTTTGATCCATGAGTTATTTAGGGATGTTTTCTAATTTCTAAGGGTATGAGTAATTATTTGTCCCAAGCTCTAGCTGGATTGCATTGTGGCCACAGCCTGTGGGTTATGTGAAAACCTCTTATTTGAAATGTGAGCCTTGCTTTAGGGCTTGGTATGGGACCAAGTTTTCAGATGTTTGAATGTTCTCAAAAAGAATAGCTGTACACTTTCTGCCATGCTCCATTTTTAATCTCAAGTTTGTCCTGATTTTTCTCTTAATTCACTGTTTTATTACAAAAAAAAAAAAGGAAAGGAAAGGAAAAGCTATCTGTGGCTTCTCACCAGAGGCAAGTTTAACGTTTTCTCGTCCCTTGGCCTATTCTTCCCCTCAATTTTCATACCTTTCGCCCACCTACACCCTGGCCCCTGACATCACGTTAATAATCGTCTAGATCCTTCAGTCCGGAGTTATTACAGATGGAGAGTAGCGTATGTTCTTGTTCTTTCCTTTGATCTTGGATTTTTGTTTTTTTGAAAACTAAACTTAGTTTTTGTTTTTTAAGATTTATCTATTTTTATTGGCAAGTCAGATATTACAGAGAGGAGAAGAGACAGAGAGGAAGATCTTTCGTCTGATGGTTCACTCCCCAAGCAGCCGCAACGGCTGGAGCTGAGCCAGTCCGAAGCCAGGAGCCAGGAGCCAGGAACTCTTCTTGGTCTCCCACATGGGTGCTGGTCCCAAGGCTTTGGGCCATCCTCGACTGCTTTCCCAGGCCACAAGCAGGGAGCTGGATGGGAAGCAGGGCCACTGGGATTAGAACCAGCGCCCATGTGGGATTGCAGTGCGTTCAAGGTGAAGACTTTAGCCGCTAAACTTAGTTTTTTGTGTCTTCAAATGTGGACCTTGCCTGTGGACCTTGTTTGTATTATGTTTTTCTTTCAGAAACACATTATTTTTAAACTAACATGGGGTATCTCTCTCTCTCTTTTTTTTTTTTAACAAACCTGAACCTTTGAATTCTATGACTTTTATTAATCCTTAACATTTGAAGGTCAGTTTAGCTGGATATAAAATTCTTGGTTTAAATTTTTTTTTCCTTTGGTTCTTGGGAAATTCATTTTAAGAAAAATAGTTGTTTTATTTGAAAGGCAGAGTTACAGAGAGAAAGGGGTAGAAAAAGAATGAACCATTTGCTGGCTCATTCTGCACATGGTCACAACAGCCAGGGCCTTCACCCATGCAGAAGTCAGGATCCTGGAACTCTGTTCAGGTTTCCCACATGGGTAAAAGGGGCCCGAAGACTTGGGCCATTTCCACTGCTTTCTCAGGCACATTAGCAGGGAGCTGGAAACAGAAGTGGAATAGCTGGGACTTCAACCAGTGCCCATGTGGGATGCAAACGTTGCAGGCAGGCAATTCAATTCAGTGTGAAATATTCCTTCTGCAAATGATCTGATTTTCTCTAGACTTTTAGAATGTTTTGTTATCTTTTCACGTTCACTTCAGTGCTGGTGGTTGTCCCAGTACCTGGAGGAGGGCGGAGCTTGCTTGGAGCCCAGCCTGGAAGGAGGGAATTCTGGCGGTGGGCGCTGAGCCAGTGGAATCACTGCTCCACCAATGAAAGGCCAAAGCGACCCAATTTCAGCTTCCCTGTCAGGTGAGGTTTAAGAAGCCCCTGCACCTCTTCCTGGCTCTTCCTCCTCTGCAGCCTTTTCCTTCCTGTCTGTCTTTCTGCTGCATGCGGAAGGGAAGCCCGTGACCATGGTTCCCTGGAATAAAGGCCATTTACATTCTTTTTATTTATTTATTATTTTATTTCTATTTTTTTAAGATTTATTTTATTTTTATTACAAAGTCAGATATACAGGCAGGAGGAGAGACAGAGAGGAAGATCTTCCATCTGATGATTCACTCCCCAAGTGAGCGCAACAGCCAGTGCTGCGCCGATCCGAAACCGAGAACCAGGAACCTCTTCCAGGTCTCCCACGCGGGTGCAGGGTCCCAAAGCATTGGGCCGTCCTCAACTGCTTCCTCAGGCCACAAGCAGGGAGCTGGATGGGAAGCAGAGCTGCCGGGATTAGAACTGGCACCCATAGGGGATCCCGGGGCGTTCAAGGTGAGGACTTTAGCCGCTAGGCCACGCCGCTGGGCCCTATATTCTTTTTATATATTTGGCTGAGGTATTCTTTCTCTGGTGGTCGGTGAATCTTGCAAATGCATCTCAGTTTGAGTTTTTCCTTCTTTTTTATTTTGATATATTATGCAGTCTTTTAAACTGATATCTCTCCATTTTGTTTAGTTCCAAAATTATCTTCATTATTTCTTCAAGCGTTTCCTCCCTCAATATTTCTTTTCCTGGAATCCAGTTTTTAAGAAGGGTTTATTTATGTGAAAGACTGAGCTAGAGAGAGAGGCAGACGGAGAGTAAGATCTTCCGTCAACTGGTTCACTCCCCAGATAGACACTATAATGGTCAGTACTGGGCCAGGCTGAAGCCAGGAGCTCCACTGAGCTCTCCTGCATGGGTGCAGGGGCCCAGGTGCTTGAAACATCCTCTCCTGCTTTCCCAGACACAGCAGGGAGCTGGATTGGAAGTGAAACACTGGGACATGAACTGACACCCATATGGCATGCTGGCATTGCAGGAAACAGCTTTACCTGCTGTCCCACAATACGTGCCCCCAGCATATTATCTACACACTGATGTGTACTTTTTTATTTCTCTCTCTTAGTCAAAATTTTTTTTCACAGAATAAAATAAATAGATCTTAAGTGTTCAACTTAATGAACGTCCCCAGATGTTTATATATTTATCCTTGTAACTGACCACAAAGATTTTAAAATAATTATTACCATTCATAACCCCTAAGCCCATCTTTTATGTCTCCTGCCGGGCAGTTTTGCCCCCCAAAGGTAACTCTTATTGTGATTTTATTTATTTATTTGTTTTGCTGTGAGTTTGATGACTTTCCCATCGTTTCATGCAAGTGGAGTTCAGCGTATGAGCTCTTGGATCTGCATCCTCTCACCTTAGCAGGAGGCTGAAATTGGAAGTAACACCAGGTCTTGAACACAGGCACTCCCACAGGGGGTGTGGGTCTTTAACCATGGTGCCAAATGCCTCCCCCTGCCTTTGCATTTTTTTCTTTTAGATTTATTTTATTTATATTGGAAAGTCAGATACAGAGAGAGGAAAGGCAGAGAGGAAGATCTTCCATCTGTTGAGTCACTCCCCAAGTGACCGCAACGGTCAGAACTGAGCCAGTCCAAAGCCAGGAGCCTCTTTCTGGGTCTCCCAAGCAGGTGCAGGGTCCCGAGGCTTTGGGCCGTCCTTAACTGCTTTCCCAGGCCACAAGCAGGGAGCTGGATGGGAAGTGGAGCTGCCGCGATGAAAACTGGTGCCCATATGGGATCCCGGCATGTTCAAGGCGAGGACTTTAGCTGCTAGGCTACCATGCCGGGCCCTGTCTTTGCATTTCTTTTTATTTTTTTCTCTTTATATGTGTTCCATTTTATTATTAGCTTTTTGATCGGTTTCTCTTTTTCATTTTGTTTTGTTTTGTTTTTAAATACATTTTATTTTTTAAAATAATGCTTACATGATTGATCAGGGTGGGAAGGAACGAGGTTTAAGGAAAATTAAGTGAATTCATTGCTTCCAAATTTGCTATTTCGGGCCCGGCACGATAGCATAGTGGTTAAAGTCCTCGCCTTGCACGTGCTGGGATCCCATCTGGTCACCAGTTCTAATCCCAGTGGCCCTGCTTCCCATCCAGCTCCCTGCTTGTGGCCTGGGAAAGCAGTTGAGGATGGCCCAAAGCTTTGGGACCCTGCACCCGCGTGGGAGACCCGAAAGAGTTCCTGGCTCCTGGCTTCGGATCGGCTCAGCTCAGCTCCAGCCATTGCGGTCACTTGGGGAGTGAATCAACAGATAGCAGATCTTCCTCTCTGTCTCTCCTCTCTGTATATCCGCCTTTCCAATAAAAGTAAACAACTCTGAAAAAAAAAAAAAAAAACAAATTTGCTATTTCTTCTTGTTGTCCCTGGGGAAAGAGGAGAAACAAAGGGGGAAACCACTTTGTCCCATGTCTTTGCATTTTTTATGAGCAAATACTTAGGATTAGAATGCTTGTATCCTGTAAGTCTGTGTGTGTTATCCTCATCAGAAACTACCAAATTATTTTCCAAAGAGGCTTTGTTATCTTACACTCTCATGGCCCATACATGCGACATCCAAATTTTTCTACATTCTTGTTCTTCTGTTTTGCCAGTCTATTAAAATATACATATGTGTTTTGAAAGACAGAGACACGTGGGGATCTCCTATCTGCTGACTCACTCTCCAGATGCCTGTTACTAGCTGGACCTGGGCCAGGCTGCAGCCGGGAGCCAAGAAGTCAGCTCAGGTCTCCCACTGGTGGCAGGGATCCAGGCGCTTGAGGCATCGCTTGCTAACTCTGCAGGGCGCATTGACAGGGAGCTGGTGTTGGAGCCAGGACTCTGACCCAGGTACTTGGCTATGGGATGTTGTTGTGCCAAGTGGCCACCGTCTTCTGATTGGAATTGGATTGTTTTGATGGGTGTGAAGTGGACTCAATCTTTATCTGCTAAGGAATGACTGTGAGCACATTTCCAGGCATCTTGGTCATTTGCATGTCTTCTGTTTTGGAGTTTTTTGCCCACAGAGAGGGAGGCTTTGCTGTCACCCTTCCGGAGGGCTGCATTTCCAGGACACAGGCGCCTTGCTCTGTATGCTGCATTCCTATCTCATTATGGCTCTGATCTGCTTGGCTTATTGATGGTGTACTTGGAGAAGCCACTTTAAACTGTGGTGAAGTCCAGCTGATCATTGTGGTCATTTGTGAAATGAGCAATGTTTGCCCTCAAGTCACCAGGTAACCTTTTGTTTTCTTCTAGAAGCATTATAGTCTTGACTTTGACAATGAGCTGGATGACCCTTGTCAAATTAATGGATTAAGATCAAGCGTGATGTTCTCTGCCCTCTCCTTTGATAGCTCCAGTTCCCTGGCCCCTGCCTGCTTCCCCCACGTGATATCCTGTTTCCCTGTTTCGTTCTCTGATGGCGGGACCCACTGCATAGCTTATCACCCCGTAAGGGATGTTGTTTCATGCAAGCTCTTTAGCTGGGCCCGTTCACACTTGTTCTGTTTTGTGGCTGCTGCCTGCTTTTGTCTGTTTCTAATGTTTATTTGTTGTTCTCAGCTCAGCTCTGTTAAATTGGCCCTCCTTAATCAAATGGAGAACTCTGTTCTTTGGTCTCTGACCTTTGATCGGATACTTTGTTCTAGCATTGAGTTCCTTCTTCACACATTTGCAGCTGTTCTGCTTGGTGCTGAGTCTTGGGGTTAGAGTCCTGGCCTGATCCCAGGCTCCCAGCCGCAGTGAGCCCAAGGAGAGGTCAATGCCAGGGGAGACCGCTGGTGTCAGAAATGCCAGGCTCTTAGCCCATACCTCCCCCACAGGCCTCCCTTGTGGCACCCACGGGAGCGACAGCAGGAGCAGAGTTCTCAAGTGAGGACAGGCAACCTGGAGGCCTGTCAGGCCCTCCTGATTCCTGCAAACTCACATTCCCTGTGGTGCTGCCCAAATCTGGCCCCAGTGAGCCCTGGTGCTGTCTGCCCAGCCTGCTGATTTCCAAGTGAGGACACTGTCCACCAGGACAGTGGGCATGTGACAGGAGAGTGCAAGCCTTGGGTTCTTTTCTGCAGCATTCTGTGCTTCCCTGAGGCATGCCCTGCCTTTCCTCTCTGACCACCACACATGCATACACCAGTTTGAACCTCCCATTTCCCAGGGAAATTCTGTTTTCCCCAAGATTGCCTGGGTTTGCTGGTTTTGCTGTCCTTACTCCAAGACTGATTGGAGAAGGAGAATCTGTTGTTGTTTTTAGAGATTTATTTATTTGCTTGATAAGTAGAGTATGAGAGAGAGGGAGATACAGAGAAAGAGAATTATCTTCTGTTCACTGCTCACTCTCCAAATTCCTATAAATGCTCAGGGCTGGGCAAGGCCAAGTTAGGAGCCAGAAACTCCCTTCGGGTCTTTGCATGGGTGACAGGGGCCGGAGTCCTTGAGCCATTGCCACTGCCTCCCAGGGTGCACATAGCAGGAAGCTGGACGTGAAGCGGAGCAGCCAGGACTCAGAGACTTGGATATGGGGTGCCCGTACTTGCAAGTGGCAGCTGAACTTGCTGAACTACAGCACCACTGCCTGAGGGCCTGCTGCCATGGCCCACTAGCAATGAACCCTTTAGAGGAGCCATGCTGAATGAGTTGAGTCCGGAGGCTTTCCAGGAGGTCAAGAGCCTCAGGCAGGCAGGAAGTTGTAAGGGTGTTAGGGCTGCCCAAGAAAGCACTGTGGCCTGGCATTGAAGGGCCCTTAATCCAGCCTTGCCCCATCACCAACCAGGGCACAATGATTTCAAAAGAACTGCAGCCTGCTTAGTGACACACCCGAGTCAGCAGTATTAGAACAAGGTAGAGGGTTTTAGATAAATGTTGGTAACACGACTAAGAAATAAGGAAAGATATTCGCTATATACAACAGAATGAGAAAATGTTAACCATGAAAGCATGGGTGGAAACGGTCAGTGTGAAAAACTAGGTCCTTTCTCTGTGACTCAGGTCTGCAACCCCAGTGATTGTGGCCTCTGGGCCGCTGTGTGCCATGCTCTTCTGCTTAGAGTGCCCTCTCGCTTGCTGTTGAAAAGCTCCAAGAATGGGGCCCGGCAGCATGGCTTAGCGGCTAAAGTCCTCGCCTTGAACGCCCCCGGATCCCAAATGGGCGCCAGTTCTAATCTCGGCAGCTCTGCTTCCCATCCAGCTCCCTGCTTGTGGCCTGGGAAGGCAGTTGAGGACGGCCCAATGCATTGGGACCCTGCACCCGCATGGGAGACGCGGAAGAGGTTCCTGGTTCCTGGCATCGGATCGGTGCGCACCGGCCGTTGCGGCTCACTTGGGGAGTGAATCATCAGACGGAAGATCTTTCTCTCTGTCTCTCCTCCTCTCTGTATATCTAACTTTGTAATGAAAATAAAATAAATCTTTAAAAAAAAAAAAGGAAAGCTCCCAGAATGCACTAGCAGTCAGAGGGGACCTTGAGGATGATGGTTTTCCAGACTTGGGGTGCTTGTCCTGATTCTTCAGCTTCGGGTTGTGTGACCTGGGGCGGGTCCTGCTACCTCACGGAACCTCAGGCTGCTCTAGGGAAAGAATGTTCCAGAATGTTGTTCCTGGAATACCTTTGAGCTACAAGAATGAGTGCTGGCAGCCAAGAACTGGTCCTGGATTCTGGACTGGGCTCACCACCACCCTACCCCCCTGCCTCCAGGGTCAATACTCCATGGCTCCCTTGCTAAGCCATGAGCTCTCAAAGTCTCTCTCTCCATCAGCTTACGCTCGGGCATAGTGGTTGAGAGCAGCTTGCACTCTGCAGGTAGACAGTTTGGTCTCAGAATCCCAGCCCTGTTGCTGACCTGCTGTGTGGTCAGAGGGGAACTACCGAGCCTCTCTGTGCCCTTCTACTTCCGCTGTCCTATAGAGATGCTGGTGTGGGGGCCTCCCTCTGAGTGGGGGAGCCCAGGTCTGGACTGTGCTTCACCTCTGTGAGCCTCAGTTTCCTCATCTGTAAATGGGCTACTGGGCCGCTTTGCTTAAGGCTGGTGAAAGAGCACATGGGGGTGCAACAGCGTTTGGGGGTACATGTGGCTGCATTGGAGAGGGGACTGTGATTTATCCCCGCCTGCAGTTGTGTCCTTGGCTTCAGGGCTGTCGCAAGATTGTGGTGAGATGATTTCTTGGCAGGACCTTCCCTAACCCTTCAATTTTGTTTATTTATTTCGTTTGACTTGAATGGCAGACAAACACATAAAAACAGAGAGATCTGTTTGTTCACTTCCCAAATGCCTGCAACAGCTGGGGTTGAACCAGTGCACAACCAGAAGCCTGGAACTCCGTTTAGCTCTCCCACGTGGGTGGCAGGGATGCCAGCCCTTGAGCCATCACCTGCTCCCTCCCAGGTGCACATTAGCAGGGACCTGGACTCAGAAGCAGAGCTGGGACAGGAGTCCAGGCACGCTGATGGGGCGTGCAGGTGGCCCCCGGGGTGACTTAGCTGCTCTACCCAACATGTACCCCTATGTAGCTTGTTTGATGATTTTTTTGACCATTTGATTTGAAATTGCAAATCTCACTCCCCGCTTCCCTGTCCTCTGCTCCCCACCCCGTGGATTGTGCTCGTTACCCTGTTGTCTGCTGTGACTCCACTAGCAGAGTGTCAGCTATTTTGGTCAGCCCCTGGAATAGCCCCTGGCAAGTGGCAGTGGCTTGGCGCCCAAAGGTCTGAGGACTCCTGGTTGAATGACCTCTGCGGAGGGGTCTGGGCATGGAGGTTGCTTGGTCCATCTCAGCTGGGAGATAGGGTAGGGGCATGTGAGAGAGGTGGAGCAGGTAGCTTGGGTAATAGGGCTGCCCAGGAAAACAGCCCTAGTGAGGGGGTTGCTGGTTTCCTCTGCCATGGCCTGCCAGCAGCGAGCCCTTGGGAGGATCAACGCTGAGCGAGTCGAGTCTGGAGGCTTCCCAAACAGTCAAGAGCCTCAGGCAGGCAGGAAGCCCTTGATCGCTGGCTTTCCTGTCCTCTGTAGTTGTTTATTTATTTACTTATTTTTCATTTTATTGAAAGACAGACACAGAGATCTTCCACCTGATGGTTCACGTTCCATGTACCCACAATAGCCAGGGCTAGGCCAGAGCAGCCAGGGACACCATCCAGGCCTCCTGGCTGGATGGCAGAGAGCTAAGTACTTGAACCACCACCTGCTGCCTCTCAGGATGTACATGAGCAGGAAACTGGACTGAAATTGGGGGAGCCAGGTGCTGCGGTCTGGGATGTGGGTGTCCCAGGAAGTGGCTTTCCCACTGTGCCAAGTGACTGCCCCTCTTTAGCGTTTGAAACCGCCCTGATTGCTCCTAAGGGGAACACACTGTCCCAAAGAAGTGCCTCTTCCACTCCAGTGGCTACGAGAGAAAGCTCTGGGCTTGGAGCCAAGCAGATCCTGGGGCCGTGGTCCGGCCCTGCTCTGTGTAACCACTTCTTCTCTGAGTTTCGATATCTGCCTCTGAAACTAGAGGGTTTGGAAGCAGGATTGTACCTACAGTCCACAGGCACCCCTTGTGGAGCTGGCATTGTGGTGCAGTGTGTTAAGCTGCTGCCTGCCACACCTGCATCCCATATCTGAGTGCCAGTTCAAGTCCCAGCCACTCTGCTTACCGTTCAGCTCCCTGCTAATGCACCTGAGAGCGTCAACCACTGAGAGCCCTGCATGGCCGGGGAAGAACTGGATGACACTGTACTGCAAGATCACCTATGCAGTCCCAGGACCAGAAACGCCACTGCTAACCATCCATGGGCTCGTGGAACCAAAATGTTCAGAAGCAAGCTTCAGGCAGGGTCACTTCCCAGTGAGCTGTGATGCTCTTGGGAGGTGGGAGCGAATTGCAGATGACCGCCAGAATAGCGGCAGGTGTCCACGGTGGCCATCAGAGGGGTGGTGGAGACATCACCCTGGAGAACTCGCAAGTGTTTCCCTGCCGGGAAGCCTGTCCCAGAGACCCAGTGAAGTCCTTTACCCCTACTTTCCCAGCGAGGAGACAGCTTAGGAGAGTTGGGCCAGAACGTGGACTCAAAACCATGCACAGCACCTACCCATCTCACTCAGGACAGAATTACAGCCCTGGGGGAGGTGGAGAAGTTTGGGAGGGAGGGGCTCACCGTTTAGAGAGTGAGTGCCCCCAGGGACACCGTGACCGTACCAAGGCCCGGGGAGTCTGTACCAGCGCAGTGGCCTTGGTGTCCTGCAGCTCGTTGCCAGGGCACCCTCTTCCCCCTCCCACCACACGCACAATACACATTCAGGCACATGCACACGTAGTCTGAGTGAGGTCACACACTGTCCCGGAGTGGCTGGGGCGTCAGTGTTGAAGGCTACCCTGGCAGATGGGTACTGGATAGAGGGGTGGCAGAGATGCTGGATGTGGAGCCAGAGATACAGGGTGTGGAGCCAGACTGGCCTGGTCGGAATCCACCTTTCATGTACAGTTGCTGCACGACCGTGGCCTACCTTCCCTTCAGTTCCCTTTTTAAAAAAAAAAAAAAAAAAAGATTTATTTGTTTTTATTACAAAGTCAGATATACAGAGAGGAGGAGAGACAGAGAGAAAGATCTTCCATCTGATGATTCACTCCCCAAGTGAGCTCAACGGCCGGTACTGCGCCGATCCGATGCCAGGAACCAGGAACCTTCTCCAGGTCTCCCATGCGGGTGCAGGGTCCCAAAGCTTTGGGCCATCCTTAACTGCTTTCTCAGGCCACAAGCAGGGAGCTGGATGGGAAGTAGAGCTGCTGGGATTAGAACCAGCACCCATATGGGATCCCGGCGTGTTCAAGGCGAGGACTTAAGCCACTAGGCCACGCCGCTGGGCCCCATTCTTGGAGCTTTTAACCTGTCCTGGGTGGCCCCACCTCTCCAGGTGCTTAGAAGACTGAGCCTCAGCTCCCAACACTCCCCTTCTTTGCTCATCTTGGGAGTTGCTGTGTGGCCTTGGCTGGGGTCCCTAGCTGCTATGCACGTGGGAGTAATGGTAGCCCCTGTCCCCACGGTCACGTCATATGGGCTGGGCCAACAAATGCGTCAGAAATGCTGGGAACAGTCCTGGGTGCGCCTCTGTGCCGCTGTCAGCTGATGCTTCCTGTCACACCCACCTGCTGGTTTTTTCTCTCCTGCGCAGCAGTGCGTTCAGGCGGTAGCACGGTGACACAAGCGTGGTTGGCAGTCACATCGTGTGACTTGTGAACAGACAGGCCCAGACAGGTGAGGCACTATGCCTGAGGCCACACAGCCAGTGAGCAGTGCCTTCCCATCAGGAAGCCTGGGCATTGCCTCTGCCCATTCGTACCAGGGTCACCATGAACTTCATAAGTGGCAGTGGCCAGGAGCGTGGCAGACTGGCTAGGGTGCCTGCTGGGAACATGACAACTGCTCTTCTTAGGCCCTGATGCACGGAGCCATCCTGATACATGCTGGCTCCCTGCCCGTGCAGGAGCCCCTGCGCATGTAGGAACCCCTGCCTGTGTCCTCTGGAGGTTCTACTCATGTTGGCCCTGCCCACAGTTTTCGGTACACAGCGGGTCACTGTCCGTCTTCTACACGGAGGGTCGTGGGAGGCTCCTCCCCAGGGCTGCATGAGTTGCAGAGCAGCTCTGCTGAATCTACTTCCTGACAACTCGGTGATGTGTTTTCTGTATCTCCTGCGGCCAGAGTTTGGAGAGCTGCCTTAGGAGCTTAGACTAGTAACGTTTTGGCTTGGCCTCATGCTTGCTTTGTGACCTTGGGCAAACCCTTAAACCTCTCTGTACTTCTAATCTGTCAGCTGTAAAATGGGGACAGTAACATTGCCTGCCTTGTAGATGGGTTAAGACCAAATGGGTTACTGTAAATCAAGCACCGTGGCTGGCACCTAGGCAGACCTGGCAAAGTCTTGCTTTCAGTATAACCAGTACGTGATGGCAGAGTATATAAAGTAGGGATTTTTTTTAAGATTTATTTTTTTATTGGAAAGACAGATACACAGAGAGGAGGAGAGACAGAGAGGAACATTTTCCGTCTGATGGTTCACTCCCCAAGCAGCCACAACGGCTGGAGCTGAGCCAATCTGAAGCCAGGAGCCAGGAGCTCTCCCGGGTCTCCCACTTGGGCCACCCTTGACTGCTTTCCCAGGCTACAAGCAGGGAGCTGGATGGGAAGCAGGGCTGCCAGGATTAGAATAAGTGCCCATATGGGATCCCGGTGCGTGCAAGGCGAGGACTTTAACCACTACGCTATAGTGCCGGACCCATAAAGTAAGGATTTTTCTAGAAGCATCTCAGATTGTTCTCTTCAGTCAGTACAGACTGTGACTGTACAGGATTCCAAGCATTGGTGTCCACGTGATGCCTTGCAGATTGCCTCACCCCTCCAAGAGCTTCCCAGGCCCTTCCCCGCTCAGTGGGGCTCTGTCTGTCTCTGCTGTGCAGCCCTGGGGAGGTGTTGTGCCCTCTCTGCTTTCTTTTGATGCTGATTAGGAGTGTCAGAAGGGGACAGCCGTGTCTCCTGCTACCACAGGGGTTCCCACTGTGGGGAAGGGGGTGCTCAGCAAAGTCCTAGCAAACATCTGAGATGGATGGCACACACCCTGACCATGCCCTGTCACACCAGTGCCCTCCCATCCCCACTGTCCTGCTCGGCTGCAGGCTTGGTCAGAGCAAAGGTGTGCAGGAGCAGAACGGGAACCCCTGTGGGGTGGCAGCAGCTCACAGGCCTGCCAGCAGGCGCAGGCCCCTCCCCACAGCTGCTGCCTCCCCTCCCACCAGCTGAGCTTTGGCTGGCTTCAGGCCTCTGCCCACGGCGCTGTCCTCGGGCACTGAGCTGATCCTCTTGTCCCAGGGAGCCTCAGAAAGGCTCTGACTTAGGACCCCATGGCCTTGGAGCTTCCGCCCCCAGCTCTGTTGCTGTGTGGTCTCTGCGCCTCAGCCTCCTTGCCTGTAGAATGGAGCTGGTGACAAAGCCCAGAAGGGAGCAGGGTGGCTTGGCAGTCCAGCCTTCACAGCCACCTGCTGCCTTTCTTCCCCTCTCCCCGGCGATGGTCTCTGTGCACTGGGGTCTCACTGCCAGAACACCTGCTCACTCTGCCCTCTCGGCCTGCTTCCTTCCCCTACTCCGTGGAGCCTTCTGGCTGACCCGTCCTAAGTGTGCACTCCTCTGTAGCAAGGAGGAAAGTGTGAGACTGGCTGGTGCTTTATTCCTTTCCTCCCACGTTTGTGTGTGCGTGCATGTGTGTGTGTGTGTGTGTTGATATGTGCATGCGTGGACTTCTGTGTGAGGGAAGGATCTGGCAGCATGGCACCCCTTGACCCGTACCTTTCCAGGCACAGGTGCCTGGGAGGCAGGGGAGCTCTTGATGTTAGGAGCCTTGAAGGCAGGAAGCTTGGGAGTTGTCTGGGTGAGTGAGCCTGCGGGTGAGCCCTGAAGCAAAGGCAGCTTGATGGAGCAGGGAGGGCTGGGTCTGCCCATTCCCAGTGCCGGCCCCTCTTGGGCCCCTTCCCATCCTGTTTGCCCCTGCCCACCCCTTGGCTGTGATTCTGGGCTGAGATGGACACAGAGCCAGCCCAGGCGCTGCACAGGAACACCTAATTCTTGCAACAACCCCATGGGTTCTCCTGGTTCTCAGCTTGGCAGATGAGAAGTCTGAGGCCTACAGGGGTGAGGTCCCCAGCACTGACTGGCCCAGCTTTCTTCCCACCCCATCACTGCCTGCCTCAGAAGCCTCAGGCCTTGGTTTGGCAGGTGGGGGAGGAGCCACTGCTACTGGGGCTGGGCTAGGGGTGGTGGGGCAGCCTGGAAGTGCGGAGGCTTCTGTGGAAGGCAAGGAATGTTCCAGCACAGGGAAGGCTGTGTGCAGATGTGTCAGGACAAGGGTGGGCAGGCACAGCTGATGGCTCAGCCCCAAACCTTGGGGAACTCCTCCTGTTGCTCAGTGCTGCCCACGGTTGGAGGAATAGGCCTAGCTACATCCCCAAAGGAAGTCTCTCTTTGGATCTGACCTGGGGCCCACTCTGCCCTCAGCACATTCCTTCCTGAGAGGCAGCAGCAGCCTGCAAGTGGATCATGTCCCAGCCTGCAAGGCTCACCAGCCGGGTGGTGACCCTGAAGCTGTCACCTGCCTGGGCTGGCCTTCAGCAGGGCTCCCTCCACCGGCAGCAGCTGCAGCTCCTGCTCAACTTGCCACACTGCAGGCGCCCTTCTTGCTTTCCACAACTACATCTCTGAGAAGCCAGGGAGACCTGGTGGATAACCTTGGGGCTGAGTGTCCTTGTCTGTGGGAAGAAGGAAAAGGGAGACAGGCGATTTGCTGCTAGGGCTGCTTCTCACTAGGCAAAGTGTTCCTTCTCTTTTGGCCTCAGTCTTCCACTCTGGGCAATGGGTTGATCACTAAGACAATCTGTTCCTGAGATGGCTTGTAAAATACAGGTTCTCATTCTCTACCCAGGGATTCTGACCAAGTTGTACACTGGGAGGGACAGAGGTTTATCTGGAGAGTTGTATCTTGTCTCGCTGGGCTCCCATTCTAACCCTGCTTCTTGCCCAACTCCTTGATTCAAATCTCAGCAGAGCGATACACACTGTCACTCCTCCCACGTGCTGACAAGGGACACTGCTACAGCCCCAGAGCGCGCTGTACTCCCTCCTGCCCTACCCCACTTCCGACCAGGGTTTTGCCACAGGCCACCTGAGACTCTCCTATTCTGCAACAGCGGGGAGTTTGCTCAAAGACTCCAGCCCGTGTGCTCTGGGCTGCGAACGTGAGGCTGGGGTCTTCCTGAGGGCAATGACTGCTTCAGGAGCCCTGCCGGGTCCAGGATGGTCATGAAGGGTGACAACCATGCCACCAGCCTCGTGTCAACTTAGTGAGCTTGCTGGGTAGAGATGACAAGGGAGTCCTGGGAGATGATTGAATCCAAGGCGGAAGTGGCCTGGGTCTGAGTGACCCCAGGCCATCCTTCTGGGCCACCTCGGGGATGATCCTCTCACCCAACACGTCCCTGAAACAGCAGGGGGCTTTGGCTACAGGAAGCCAAGCCTGTTCTTCTGGGGCTCCGCCAGCAGGTGGTGGGAGCAGGTGCAGGACAATGAAGACACAGCTTGAAACAGGAAGGCAGGCAGACACTCGGGACAGCTCACGCATTTTGAATACTTGCCCTCCAGAAGAGCTCCTGGCTGAGACTTGTGCCCTGTGAATGAGGAACCCCACCCCACCCAAGCCTCCAGCGCACAGACACCATGCTGCAGCAGGACCTCCTGTGTCTGGGAGTCGGGCTGCTCACTGGGGGTGTGATAAGGTCACATCCCAGTCCTCGGTCCCCTGAGAACTATGTCAGGTTTCAGAGGTGTGAGCCGGACTTACTGGCTGTGAGGCCTTAGTTTCTCTACCTGGCATTGAGCCTGACCGTCCCCAATTTACAAGCCCAGTCCCTCTTGTGAGAACCTGACACAGCTTGAGTGAAAGGAACGGTGAGAAAGGGGGTGTGCTGTGGTTATGAAGGTGGCTCTCCTGCTTCCCTGGGAGGTCAGAGTAGGCCGTGGCCTTTCTAGGGTCAGGAAGGGGACCATTCCTTGGCACCAGGAAAGTGGACTTGGGTAGTTTGTACCATGGGATCTGGTGTGGACCAGGGCTTGGGCTGAGAGGCATAGTTGAGTGTGAGTGGGTGTTTGTGGGGAGGGCGGGGAGTGACATCACCTCTGAACCTCAGTTTCTGAATCTGTAAGATGGGAGCCTTAACTGTCATCTTGACTTTGTGGGATTTGTGGAGGAGACCCAGATGATACTAGAGAAGCAGAGAGAGGGCCAACTCGGAGAGCAGGAATGGTCCCTCCCCACAGGCAGCTGTCCATTCGCCTAAGCCTGAGGAGCTGGCTTGGGTAGCTGAAGCCTCCGGCTGCCCTGCAGGCCTGCTGCTGCCCCACTTCCGAGGCAGTGCAAGGCAGGGTGAAGGGTTCGAGTGTGCACGTGGGAATCCTAGCAGGAAACTCAGATAGAGCCAGCACACAGTAGGTGCCCAATAAGAGCAGTTGTCTTGACATTAGGTAGGGGTGCCCTGGCCTGGCCTCCCACTGGGTTGGAGCAGTTACTGCTATAGGGAAAACCCTGAGGCTTCTTTCCTTTGGTTACCTCCTGGTGTCTGGCACAATGGCTGGCACAGGGCAAGTGCTTTTTCTGGCTGGGCAGCTATCTCCCTGCAGGCAAACACCACGTCTCCTGTTCCTCACTGTTTCCTTCCGCTGCGTGTAAATGTTCAGTAAGTGTTTGGAAACCAGCAATAAATGAGTAGAGTAGGAGTGAGCGTCAGGCCCCTCCTGGGACTGATGCAGAGGCGGGCAAGGGGAGGTGAGTTTCATCCCTTCTCACTGATCCTCCAGGATTAACCTAGTGGGATAAAGCCAGGTCGTTGCCACTGACCCAGGGCTTAGGAGCCAGCGTCCACAGCTAATTTGCGTGTGTCCAGGGTCCGTAGCCACTTCTGAGGACACTCTGCCCCAGGATGGTCCTCCTCTCTCCCACCCTGGACCTGGTGCTCACCATAGTCCTCAGCTGCCTGCTCCTTGGACTGGCCCTGGGCCTGCTGTGTTTCTTCACCTGCCGCCTGGCCAGGCCGCTCAGGTAGGGGCCCTCATCTGGCTGTGTCCCCACCCCTGCCTGGTTTCCTGCCCTAGCCACATCTGGCCTCGCTGTGTTCCCAGGGAGGAGTACAGGACAGAGAGGGTATCCTGGAGCCCCTCTGCCTCTTCGCCATGGGAAGGAGGGGGAAACAGGCCCAGGGAGTCAGCCTGGTTTGAATCACACTCTGTCCTTGCCTCGCCGAGACCTTCTGCTCAGCTGCTTGAACTGTAACCTGGGACCACAGCCCTCTTCCCTCCTCCCCCTGCCGGTTGCTGCAAGGATTTTGTGAGGCCATCCGTGGGTATAAGTGGTACGGTGCAGGCCATCCCGAGTTCCACAAAGGGCGATGATTTGTGTCCGTCCTGTTACTCTGTCCCTCGCCCTGGATCCGTCCTGTTACTCTGTCCCTCGCCCTGGATCTTTTCAGACCCAGTCCATGGCTGGCTTTTTGTCCCCTCCACTGCCTGCCAAATGGCTGCTCTTTCTCCCAGGCCCAGAATCCAGCCAGGCTTCTGCACACTTGGTATAAATAATCAGGGCACGTAGCTGGCAGCCTCACAGAGAAAGTCCCAGCTATAAGGTGCAGGTTTGGCAGGGGGACTGGCACAGACCCAGAGCCCTATTCCAAACTATCAGAGCACAGAGGGAGAGGAGTGGGCGGCCTGCCCCCCCCCCCCCCCCCCCCCCCCGCCGCAGCCTCTGCCTGAGCGAGGAGTCACTCCCCAGGGCTGCCAGAGGCCTCTGGGAGAATGGAGCATGCTCCAGAGGTGGAGTCAGTGGGGAGGGGCCGGCTCTGGAAGGATTTCCCAGCTCCCCGCCCCTTTTCTGTCCGGGGCAGAGGCCAAGGGAGAAGGCATCAGCCTCTGGGCTAACCCCGACTCAGCGCACATTCCTGGGGCCAATATTCAGAGCTTCCCTTTGGAACCGAGGGGCCTTGCACTCAGCATTTACAGAGGACGTTGGTGTGCAAGGGCTGGCTACAGAGGTCCTGGTCACAGAGCTTCCGTGCAGCAAGGAAGAGAGTTGCTCAGCTGAACAGGCTCTCGAGGTCTCCGCAGGGCACGCGACTCTCTTCCCGGTTCTTTCATCCACCTTGGATTCTCGGTGCAGAGCGTGGAAGCTGTCGTGTTTCCCAGCACGGGAGGTGCTACCACAAGCTCTGAGCCCTTGTTTCACTCATTCAGCATCCCTTTCTTTGTGCTCACTGTTCCCAGACGTCCCGGAAGCTGATAAATCTTTTATGAATCTCATTACTTTATGGCCTCCTTGTGAGTGGCTGGGTAGGGGGGATTTCTCTTAATCCATCTGCGCTGCGATTTCAACACATGTTTTTGTTTTGCTTAAATATTTACTCATTTGTTTGAAACTCAGAGTTACAGAGAAAGAAATATCTGTCTGCTTGTCCGCACCCTAGATGGCCACAATGACCAGGGCTGAGCCATGCCCGAAGGCAGGGCCTGGAGCTTCATCTGGGTCTCCCAGGTTGCTGGCAGGGGCCCTGAACACGTGGGCCATCTTCTACTCCTTTCCCCAGATTCACAGTAGGAAGCTGGATCAGTAGGGGACAGCCTGAACAGGAAGCAGCACCCAGCTTTTTAGTTGGCAACTTTACTCGCTATACCACCACTCCGGCGCTAACATCTAATTTTTGTATCAGTACACCATCTACCAGTGGTGCCTCCACCATCTTCCTGATCACAGGCAGTTCATGGCGTTTGCCACGGTTGCTCTAGTGTGGATAAAAGCACCTAGGGTTTGTTGCATAAAGCCTTTGTCAGGTTCAAGACTTCCTTCTCAGTCCCTGGTTTTTCAAGGTCTTTGTTACGCAGTGACCAGTGTATCCATCCTCCCTCCCTGTGTGAGCTCCTGGAATTCCAGCAAAGGATTGACCACACCCACAGTCCCCAGAACTGCCACATTCATCTCCAGCCAGCCACTCTCTCCCAAATGCCAAATTTGTGTATCTAAGTGCCCCTCTGATGTCTCCACTTGTAACAGACACCTTAATCTCAGTATGTCCAAAGCCAGTTCTGAGTGTTCTCTGCCAGCTTGGCTCTGCCTGACCCCCTGGAGTGCCGTCCCCAGTGCTAAAATGCTCAGTGATTTCTTTCTTTTTCTTTTTTTTTTCCTAATATTTTATTTATTTTTATTGGGTAGTCAGATTTACAGTGAGAAGAAGAAACAGAGAGAAAGATCTTCTGTCTGCTGATTCACTCCCTAAGTGGTTGCAACAGCCAGAGCTGAACTGATCCAAAGCCAGGAGCCAGGAGCTTCTTACGGGTCTTCTCTACGGATGGTTCACTTAAATTCCAAAAAGTGGTTTTTATGTGTTGAAATACATCAGATGTACAGGAAAATGTCCATAGCGAAGTTGGCAGCTTCTTGGGTTTTCACACTGAGCCCACCGGTGACCCTCCAAAGCCCAAAGGGGACCCTTAACCCTGCCTTGTGTCGTTGGGACCATGCAGTATGTGCTCTGGGGCCTAGTTTCCTCACCTAGCCTGCCTTAGTAAGACCCGTCTGTGTCGTATGCTCTTGGAGATGATCACCCATCCTCGCTGCCGGCTGCTCATCCGGTTTGCTGCACATGAGCAGGGGTGAAGCTGCTGTGAACAGGGCTGATGGGAATTTGTATTGCATGCAAGCAGTTTTAAAAAAAGATTTATTTATTTGAAAGACCGAGAAATGGAGAAACAGAGAAAGATCTTCCATCCCCTGGTTCATTTCCCAGATGATTGCAAGGGCCTGGGCTGGGCCAGGGTGAAGCAAGAAAGCTGGAACTCCATCCAAATCTTCCATGTGGGTTCAGGGGAACTTGAGCCATCTCTCACTGCTTTCCCAGACACATTAGCAGGGAGATGGACCAGAAGTAGAGCAGCTGGGACTCAAACTGGTGCTCACGTGGGGTTGGCAGGGTCACAAGTGGTGTCTTTTTTCAAAGCAGTCCTGCCTGTCAGCTCTCTGACTCCCCCTCAGCTTACATCCCCACCAGCACTTGAACTTGTCTGTGCACACAAAATTGGGGGTGATTCTTCCTGTTCCCCACCCTCCCCCTTTTTCACACGTTCAAGTGGTGTTAAGGCTTACTGTGGCCCAGCACTAGCAGCACAGAAGCAAACAGCCACATCTGAGAAGCTCTCAGAAGCGCTCAGCAGCTACGATGGCGCAGGGTTCAGAGGCAGCAAACTGGACAAGGCCCTTCCCAGAGGCTCTTTGAAAGAGGTGACTTGGTTGGAGGATGTTGCGTTAGTTTCCGCTGTATCAACATTTTATCTCAATTCCATTGTGTGTACAGTAGAAAGAAAAAATTGAGCCACCGTCAGACATCCCGCAGAGTTCAGTGCTGTTGGAACTCCTGCTTTCCCGCCCAGGTCTCTCAGTCTTCCCCCTCCCTGCCAGGCCTTGGCTCTGCCTGGGGACAAGGCTGGCATGAAGGTGGGGTCAAGATCCCTGGTCCCTGGGGTACAGAGCTTCTTATCTGCACAGCGCCCTCCTTACAGCAGGGAGTCTGCCATTTCCCACAAGCAGCGGTATAATCATTTCCATCTTGGTTGGAGTTGAAGTAATGACATTATTTCCCAGTGAAACTGGCCACTGAAAATTACACAGCTTCCAGTAACACTAGTGCACAGAACAAGAACGCGTCTCCATGCCAGTGGAGCTGTCCCCTGTCATCCCAACAGGGTGACCACAGCTCAGAAACGTTCTCATGCCCTAAATATACGCTCTTTTTCAACAACTTGGAAAAAAAAAGATTTTAAAAGAAGAGGAAATAATTGTTCACAGTCCCTCTGCCTAAAGGAAAACACAGTTCATGTTTTGATGTGTTCCCTTCCAGTCTTTTAAAAATAAATCTCTAAAAATTTATTTATTTGAAAGTGGAAAGACAGAAGAGAGAGCACGCATACTTCCACCTGCTGATTAACTCCCAGATGCCTCTCCCTCAATATCCCCCTTTACCTCAGGTACAGGAAGGAAACAATAAGGAAATAATAGTCTTACCCACTTTCCTATAGCCCTTGAACCTTTTGACCCTAATTAACTATGTAAAGATTGTCAACAATATAATTTTAAAAAATGGAAAAAAAACCTCCCAGATGCCTACAGGAGCTGGGCCTGGGCAAGGCTGAAGCCTGGAGCCCTGCAAGCAATGCATGTTTCCCGTGATGGTGGATGGGATAGGCCCAAGTACTCGGCTATCACCGACTGTCTCCCAGGGTGCGCATTAGCAGGAAGCTGGATTTGGAAACACAGACTTAGGCCCTTGGGTACCTCCAGGCCAAGTTTTCTTCTCAACACAGAAGAAAATGAGGGAAATGCAAAAAAGACCATTCAACACCCAGGAACAGCCACAGTCACCAGCCAGTCTTTGCCTGTGTGCTCCTCCCACCATTCTTATATTCAGCATAAATGACAAACTCCAGAAGTGAACTAGCAGGTGCAGTTGTCCTGTAACAGCTGTTGACCATGTAAGAAAAGATAGGCTGCTTCACTTGGGCACCTGTGCTGTGGGACACACAGTTATCATTAAAAGACCCAGAGGCATATGTTCTGGAACAGTGTGTCTTTGGCTACTGTCCTGGGGCCAGCAACACAGTATCACCTGGGAGCTTATTAGAATGCACTTAGAAAAAGAGCTGAGGGCCTGGTACAGTAGCCTAGCAGCTAAAGTCCTCGCCTTGCACACACCGGGATCCCATATGGGAGCCAGTTCTAATCCCAGTGGTGCTGCTTCCCATCCAGCTCCCTGCTTGCGGCCTGGGAAAACAGTTGAGGACAGCCCAAAGCCTTGGGACTCTGTACCCGCGTGGGAGAACCAGAAGAAGCTCCTGGCTCCTGGCTTCGAATTGGCTCAGCTCTGGCTGTTGTGGCCACTTAGGGAGTGAATCAGCAGACAGAAGATCTTTCTCTCTGTTATTTTTGTATATTTGACTTTCCAAAATAAATCTTTTTTTTTTTTTATAAACAGCTGAAATGTTTGTCCCACCCACCTTCCTCCATACCTAAAACCACCCTACCCTAATCAGAGGCCCACATGGGTGTGCATCCATCTCAGCTACATAAACAGTAGTAGAAATAGGTCTTTAAAAAGATGCACATGGAGGGGTGGCAATGTAATTTTTTTTGGAAGAGTTATCTATTTGTTTGAAAGTCAGTTACAGGGAGAGCGCGTGCTCCCCCCTGCTGGTTCACTCCCCAGATGGCTCTAAGGGGCAGGACTGAGCCAAGCTGAAGCCAGGTACCTGGAGCTTTTTCCAGGTTTCTGTGGGTGACAGGACTGAAACACCTGGGCCATCTTCTGCTAACTTTCTGAGTCCAATAGCAGGGGATGGATTGAAAATGGAGCAGCTGGGACAACTGACCCCACTATGAGATGCCAGTGTTGCAGCTGCAGCTTTACCTGCTATACCACAGTACTGGCTTCAAGGAATTAAATTTTGAAAAGAAAAATATGGGGGTCGGTGCCATGCTACAGTAACTTAAACCTCCACGTGTGTTGCTGGCATCCCATATGGGCTTCAGTTCAAGTCCCAGCTGCTTCACTTCTGATGCAGCTGCCTGTTAATGACCTGCAAAAGCAGTGGAGAATGGCCCAAATACTTGGGCCCCTGCACCAATGTGGGAGTCCTGAAAGAAACACCTGGCTCCTGGCTTGGGACTGGCCCACTTCAGTCATTGTGGCCAATTGAAGAGTGATCAGCAGATAGAAGATCTCTTTCTTTCTTTTTTTTCTCTGTAATTGCATTTCAAATTTTTTAAAGATTTTTTTTTGTTGGTTTTAATTTTTATTGTAAAGTGATATACAGAGAGGTGGAGACACAGAGTGAAAGATCTTCCATCCTCTTATTCACTCCCCAAGTGAATGTAACGGCTGGTGCTACGCCGATCCGAAACCAGGAGCCAGGAACCTCCTCCAGGTCTCCCACGCGGGTGCAGGGTCCCAAGGCTTTGGGCCATCCTTGACTGCCTTCCCAGGCTATAAAGCAGGGAGCTGGATGGGAAATGGGGCTGTTGGGATAAGAACTGTTGCCCATATGGGATCTTGGTGTGTGCAAGGCGAGGACTTCAGCCACTAGGCCACCGTGCCGGGCCCATGCATATCAAAATTTAAAAAATAACAGTAAAAGAAAAAGAGATGCTGTCAGGGTCTCAGTGTAGGGCTGAGACTGGGCTAGCAGCCCCCCAGGAGTCTGATGCATGCCATCATTTGCTGGGCACTGTGTAAAACTACCTTCTGGGAGGTGCTGAGTTGCAGGTGGGAGTGGGTGACTACCTTGCAGCTTGGGATTTATTCCTCCTTACACAAGTATGTGTGGGGTTAAGTTTCCTGGGAAGGACTCCGTGTCCAGTCCTAAGCCCATCCTGTGCCACCTACTGTTGAGTGAATCAAGGAATGAACCAGTGAATGGAGGACGGAGCTCTGATGTTTTCCTCATGTGTCTCTCTGGTTATCTCTAGGATCGGAACATCAGCTAACAGCTGACCTCAGCCAGCCACTGCCACCCAGCCACCCCTGCTGCATCTCGGCTCCCAGGAGGAAGCAGGTCTTGGTGCACCATGATTTCACCGTTCTTAGTACTGGCCGTTGGTACCTGTCTTGCCAGCGCCTTCGTGCCAGGTAGGATTGGGGGAGCATAGGTGAAGGAATGGGAAGACTTGGTCTAGATGGGGGTAGGAATGAGGGCCGTGTCTATGGTCAAGGTCAAAGAATCATCCAAGGTGTTTAAGAGGTGGAGGTAAAGTGTTCTGAGTGGGAAATCTTGGCTCTGCTTCTGCATACATTATTTGACAGCAGAGTGACATCAGAGAGCAAGAGACAGAGATCTTCCATCCACTGGTTCACTTCCCAAATGACTGTGTGGCTGAGGCTGGTCCAGGCAGAGCCGGGAACCCAGAATCCATCTGTGTCTCCTCTTTTGGTGGCAGGAGCCAGGTACCTGGGCTGTCTTCTGCTTTCCCATGTACCAGCAGGGAGCTGGATCAGAAGGAAAGCAACTGGGACTCAAACCAGTGATTCCAAACGGGTGTCAGCAATGGATGTGGCAGCCTACTGCTCCATAATACCCGCTCCAGATTGGTCATTCTTTTCCCCTTTTTTTATTATGTTCTTGAATTAAGATTTTTGATTTTCTCTTTTGCCTCTAATAATCCGAAATATCCCTAATTTTTTAGATGCTTCCAGGTTTCGGTGCACTAACTTCTGCTTGTTCCCTTGTTGTTTAGCTCGTCACCACTTTGTGTCTTGATTTGGTGAGGCATTCATATGGAACTGTTTGCACGATGTCATGTTTCATGCCTTCGGGGTGCTAGGGATGCGGCTGAATCTGGGCAACGTGTATGTGGCTCTGGTGCTGCAGAGTCAGACCACTTGTTAGACCAGGCTCAGGCTTGGAGTGGAGTTTGTGCTTCTCATGACTTTCCGTCCCTGCCCCTTCTTCCACTGCTCCTAGACAAACGAGTACATTCAAACAGCATCTGCTGGCTCCTGCCTCTGCTCTGACGCTCGGTCCCTCGGTCGCAGACTCTGTGTGCCCCTCTGGCCTGGATTCCCTCCTCCATCCTGCCTCCTGGGGATTTCCTTTCAGCCATGTGTTGGTTTTGGTTGCTAACTTTTTTCCAGCATTTCTGTATCTGTGGTTGCAGAAGGGAACTTGTCCTTGCTTAGTCCTTGACGGAACTGGAAATCCCCATGGCCTTCCCTAAGTGTCAGTTTTCCCATCTGTCCAGTGGAGATGATTCCTGCTCCTCGGGCTCCAGGGGGAATTACAGCAGCCCCAGGGATGGCTCAGGACGAGGACATCCTAACAGTAAGGAGTTGCAGATGCTGTCGGCCCCATGACTGGGAATACACCCAGAGTTGTGGGGTCCCTAGGACCATGCTCCCACTGACAGCCAGATTGTGTGACTTTGGGGACACGAGGTCACATTGGCATGAGCGTCCTTGCCCTTTTTTTAATCTACTTTTGTCTACTTAAAAGACAGAATAATAGAAATCTTCCATCCACTGGTTTACTCCCCAATACCTGCAATAGCCATGGCTCCCGTGTGGTGGCAGGAGCCCAAGTACTTGAGCCATCACCAGGTGCATTAGCAGGGAGCTGCTTCGGAAGTGGAGCAGGCAGGACTTGAGCTGGCAATCTGATCTGGGTCACCAATATCCCAAGAGGCAGCTTAACCTGCTGTGCTACAATGCTAGCACTCCTACTTCCTGATTATAGTAAGGGGCCCAGACTTTTAGTTGTGTAGCATGATGACATTTTTTTAGTGTGATGAATTTTTACAAGTATTTATACTTACCTGGCCACTATCTAGATCTGGTCCTGAACTCCTGTGCCAAAGGGAATGACCAGGCTTGCCCCTGTTGTGCTGAACACAGACCACCAAATGTGAACAGCATGCATGTGGTAGCCCATGGCATAGTCTGACCATGCTGTCCCCTGCACATCTGTGCCATTGCGCCATCTCCAGAAACAATAGTCTACTGACATTCAGTTGTCTAGAGCCTCATTACTTTAAACTGGTTTCCTGAGGAGGATGTCAGTTTGTCCCTACTGATCCTCTTCAGGAACTGTGCTAGGTGGTTCTGGTCATAGAAGCAAGGGCTTGCCTGCTTCCCAGGCCAGCAGGGACAGAGGGGAGCAGGGCAGCTGGGGACATGGCCGGGGCCATGAGAACTGCAGTTGCCTGGCAGGCTGATGGTCAGTCCAACCCCAGGATCTGCCAGGCCATAGGTGACAGCAGTGGGTGGTCAGGTCGGGCAGAAACCCATCCCTGACCCGGGAGGCACAACGAGGCTGTGGAGACCGTGTGACCAAGGGCCTTGTGAGGTGATGCGTAGGTGGTGGCGGGCAAGAACAGGCAGAGTCTCTGATCCAAACAATTGGCCTGGACACTGGCCTGGGCTTTGTGTCCTGTGGTCCCTTGAATTTTCTAGGGCAGACACAGGCACAGGGAGAACTTGCCTGAGGGCACCTGTCTGGATGGAAAGGGTGGGGGTGTCCAGACTCCCAGCTGGGGACTCTGCCTACAAGGTCTGGCACCTGCAGAGATGGAGTTGGAGCTCAGGCTGTTGTGAAGGTGGCGGTGAGATGCGGAAGTAGGCGGCAGTCAGATGGAGGCAAGTGTGCTGGGATCTTTGGGAGCTTTACCTGCTCAGCTGTCAATCACACCCACCGTCCCAGAAAGGAGGAGACACTGTGCTGGCCACAGGAAGTTAAACGCCACATGGAGGCACCATAAAAATCCCAGAAAACCTCACTTGATTATTCAATTAAAGCAACAGATGGGTAACAGGGAGATGCCCTCTGTTGCCCTTGCCCTGGCCCTTGCCTGGGGACCCTTCCTGGGCTTCTCACCTCACAGGGATACCCTGGCTCACACATGACTGGTGTTTCTGTGTGGGGTGACCCACCCTCATGAACGTTGGTTGCCTCTCTGTTAAATCGGCCTGGCTCTCAAGTGTGTACTACCTGGATGCCTCAGCTTTGCAGTCTTACCTTTGAGGGATGAAGGTTAGGATACCAAGGCCCATGACATGGCCAAAGGGGACGGGGTAGCCTCAGGGGAGGCTTCTTCTGTTTTTGTTTTATTGGAAAGGCAGATATACAGAGAGGAGGCGAGAGGAAGATCTTCCATCCGATGGTTCACTTCCCAAGCAGCTGCAGCAGCTGAAGCTGCGCTGATCTGAAGCCAGGAGCCAGAAGTTCTTCTGGTTCTCTCACGTGGGTGCAGGGTCCCAAAGCCTTTGGCGGTTTTCCACTGCTTGCCCAGGACACAAGCAGGGAGCTGGATGGGAAGTGGGGCTGCTGGGATTAGAATCGGTGCCCACATGGGATCCCGGTGCATTCAAGGCAAGGACTTTAGCCACTACACTATTGTGCCGGGCCCAAGGGGGAGACTTCTTGAGGCAGGGCCCTGGGTGTGCCTGGGCCCAAGACTATCCGAGGCAAGGATGCTGCCACATGGACACGTTGGTCTCTATTTCTCTGGGCTCTCACGTGGGTTCCTCATTTCCTAGCGTGATTTCCTAGCTTGCTGGGAGCATGCAAGGGGCTGGTGCCACATGAGACATGTCACAGCAGAGACTAGGAGTGTTTGGGGGAGAGCTATTCCCTGCACTGCCACAGAAGCAAGTGTGGGCCTGAGGGGAGTCAGAGGGGAGGCTTCTGCCCGCCCCCACCTCACACACAGCCATGCAACACGGCCTTGGACAAGACCCTTCAATTTCTCACAGGGGGCAGTACTATGGGAAGAGGGGATCCCACCTCCAGCTTCTGGCTTCCTCTGGACAGGTTCCATGGGGTCTGAGTACAAGAAGACAAGCACTTAGTTCCCTGACTCCCATGGACCCCGACCTCCGCTCTGGACAAGGCGTCCTAGGAGATGGGAGCCACCTCCCAGCCTTTCTTGCAGGCCAGAGACACCCTTTGACTTACCTAGTCCAGTCCTTGGGACGATCTTCGGGGGATCCTGCCAATAATCCCTTTTGCCAGGAAAGGTCCCTGGGTCTTAGGGAAGCGACAGCTACTTGACAGAGACTTGGCTGCAGCTTCGGGTTTCCCTTTAAGTGTTTTTTTTTTTTTTTTTAAGATTTTATTGTTATTGGAAAGCCGGATATACAGAGAGGAGGAGAGACAGAGAGGAAGATCTTCCATCCGATGTTTCACTCCCCAAGTGAGCTGCAACGGGCCGGTACGCGCCAATCCGATGCCGGGAACCAGGAACCTCTTCCGGGTCTCCCACGCGGGTGCAGGGTCCTAAAGCTTTGGGCCGTCCTCGACTGCTTTCCCAGGCCACAAGCAGGGAGCTGGATGGGAAGTGGAGCTGCCGGGATTAGAACCGGTGCCCATATGGGATGCCGGGGCTTTCAAGGCGAGGACTTTAGCCGCTGGACCACGCCGCTGGGCCCTCCCTTTAAGTGTGTTTTAAGTTGTTGATTTATTTGAAAGAGAAAGGGTCTCCTATCAACTGGTTCCTTCCCCAGGTCTCCCACATGCGTGGCAAGAACCCAGATGCTTGATTCATCACCACTGCCTTTCCAGGGTCTGCATTAGCTGGAGGCCGGCATCCAAAGCCAGAGGCAGGACTCAAATCCAGGCACTTGGATGGGGGACCTGTTCGCCGAACACATGCACAGGAGTCAGAGGGAGGACAGGATGAGGACTTTGTAGTTCTCGCTTCATCTCAGACTGGGTGATGATGCATGGCAGGTGATGGATCAGAGACACAGGTGTTCCTCTTGACTACCTCCTCCAGCCAGCTGTGAGACTGCAGGGTTCTTTAATACCCAGTACACTCAACTGAAGGCAAGTCCTGCTTTCTGGCACTGCCATTAGTGCTGTCACCACATCAGGCTCCTGCCAAACCTGCTCTGTCAAGTGAGCCCAGCAGAGTGGGAAGCTGATGGCTGGAGACATCTGGAGCCGCCTGCAGCTGGAAGGCATCATGCTGGGGAGGAGGTTAAACAGTGCCCTCCCTACTGCTCTGCACCTGTTCAGTTGCTGTTGTGGCAGAACGCCCCTGGAGGGGTGCAAGTAAAGCATGGGCTTTGGAGGGGAGCCCGGCTTTGCCTGTGCCTGCCGGTGCTGTGTGTCCTTAGGTGAGGCCCTAGGTGTCACTGAGCCTCATGAACCTTGGGGAGAAGACTCCAGGCCCACAGGCTCATCTGAGGGCTTGGGCAGGCACGTGTTTGCAAATTGCCAGGTGTGTTGTCTGAGGTGCGCCACTGCGGTTATCTCCTCCCAGGCCTCAGCAGGGAGGTGTGGGGGATCTACAAGTCTGGGGGTGAAATCATTTTGCCCCCCTCTCTGCACAGAGAAAGAGAAGGACCCCAAGTACTGGCGGGACCAAGCTCAGCAGACCCTGAAAAACGCTCTGGGGCTTCAGAAGCTCAATACCAAGGTGGCGAAGAACATCATCATGTTCCTGGGGGATGGTGAGGCCTGGGGAGGGAAGGGAGGCAGGCTGGGGGGGAGGGGCTGTGCTGAAGAGGCCGAGCTAGGGCGGTGTAAGAGGTGGGGAGGTCGTGAGGCTGCAGACCCACGAGGTCTGGGTCTGGGGAAGGAAGGGAGTAAGGGCTGCCCACTGTCCCAGCCTAGCTTGACACCAAACTGGGGAGCTCTGGGCACTGAAGAGACAGAAGTCCTCCCTCCTCTTCCTCCCACAGGGATGGGGGTGTCCACCGTGACGGCGGCCCGCATCCTCAAGGGTCAGCTCCATCACCACACCGGGGAGGAGACCAGGCTGGAGATGGACAAGTTCCCCTTTGTTGCCCTCTCCAAGGTGAGCCCCCCAAGCCCACCCAGCCTGAGCCTCCTATCTCTCAAACTGGCCCCATGGGGTTGGGTCGGGGAGGGAAGTGCAGGAGGTGGCAGAAGGTCCCCAGTCAGCTGTGAAAGGAGAGCAGCAGAGATCAGAGATCTTTATAGTGACATGAAACGCAGAGTAAAGGTGTGCAAGTTGTCACGGTCACTTCCCCAAACCACTGGTGTCTGCCCATCTAACCAGCGTCAGGGTCAAGCAAGAACACAGCACTGGCCAGAGGCCCCCCCCCCAGCCCTCAGCACCTCCCCATGCTGACCCTTGACCCACCCCCTGCAGATTGGCTGCACCTGCAGGGTGGTCTCGCCATGCAATTCAGGTTCTCTCCTGACATGGTGTGTGTTCTCCAGGTTACTGATCCCATCTGCTGGGTGTGGTTGTTGTTGGGGCTCCACAACATCCTGCAGGGTTTCCTGTGCCTTGGAGGAGCTCTCCAGCTGGTGGGGAAGGAGACAGGTTGATGGATTCAAGCTCTCTAGGAGGCTCAGGGTGGGGCCTGGATGCAGAACACTAAAGCCCGTGCCTTTCTCCAGGACTTACCAGCTGGTCCTCTTGGTGCTGGCTACTGCAGCTGCAGCACCCAAGAGCGGCCTCGTTGACCTGCCCTGACCTCCACCAAACACTTCTCCACGCGTTGGAGAGGCAGACCCCACCCTTCCTGCCGCCTGAGCCGCAGCCTGGGGAGTGGGGAGAGGAAGCAGCAGCCAGGCAGCAGGGCTCAGCTAGGCCCGTGGGGGCCGCTCCGTGTGCCTCCTGCCCCCATCCCTTTGCTGGGGGTGGGGAAGTGGTCATTTCCTGACTCTGGCTTCCCCCCGCAGACATACAACACCAACGCACAAGTCCCCGATAGCGCGGGCACTGCCACCGCTTACCTGTGCGGGGTGAAGGCCAATGAGGGCACTGTGGGGGTGAGTGCGGCCACCCAGCGCTCCCAGTGCAACACCACACAGGGCAACGAGGTCACCTCTATCCTGCGATGGGCCAGGGACGCTGGTAAGCTGGGGCGTGATGGGTGTGGGTGGGCCAGTCTAACCTCAGTTTTTGCACCTGCGCAGCAAGGAGAGGCCAGTAAAGGAAGCCTCGCAACCTCCCAGCTCCAGTGCTCTGAGCGTCTGGGCAGCAGTCCTGGAATCCCCTTCCGGGTGGAGGCCCCTGGGCTGACCTTAGGTCAGTGTCTCCCAAATTTCCCATCAACCATAGACTGGCCATGTAAATGAAGCCCCTCCTAGGTTTGGTGTGAGGAGTGGAGAGGGCCCCACCACGGCTGGCTCTTCAGGGTCAGTGCATGCCTGCTTCTTCCACTCCCTTCTGGAAATTGGGAGGCCCCAGCACAGGATGCAGGAGACTGTCCCACCCTGTTCCCAAGTCTTCAGGGGGTCCCCTACAGGAGTGATCCCAGGTGGCCGGGAAGACTGGCCCCAGTGCTCACAGCTCCAGGCTGAAAAGCTACATCCTGCAGGGTGGAGGGAGGGGCTCCCAGCCCCAAGACTACTTGGCAGCTGCCACCCACCTTGTGTACAGGTGGAAAGACTGAGACCCAGTGGTCAGTGGAACATACTGGTAGTTAGCTGGGGTAGGGGAGAAAGTAGCTGGGGCACCCCATCGCACACTGAGCCAACCCCTGCCTCCTACACCCCAGGGAAGTCTGTGGGCATCGTGACCACCACGCGAGTGAACCATGCCACCCCCAGTGCTGCTTATGCCCACTCTGCTGATCGGGACTGGTACTCGGACAATGAGATGCCCCCGGAGGCCCTGAGCCAGGGCTGTAAGGACATCGCCTACCAGCTTATGCACAACATCAGGGACATTGACGTGAGTGTGCCGTGTGGCCAGGGCGGGCACGGGCTTGTGAGGTGGGGCCCGCAGCGGGCAGGAGACCTCAGGCCTAGGCTGGTCTGGGAGCGGCGGCCTTGGCCTGGCTCCCCACACACCTGGGAGGGCTCCCAGTCCATTAGGGGATTTGTGGTTGGGGCAGGCAGGCCCTGGAGGATTGCTCTGCGGTGTGGCTGCAGAGTGACCCCTCACGTGTCCGCCGCAGCCCCGGAACCAGGCGCCTGGGGATTACTTCATAAATTGGTTCCTGGCGCTGTGCCCCCAATACACACACACACACACACACGCACGCGATGCAGCATGGGGGCTGTCTGAGGGAGAGCCTGCCCTGCAAGCACAGGCGTGTGACTATACACTCAACAGCACGTCTTAAGAGAGCTGGTAGACATCATGGCTAGTGCAAGCTGTCTCCAGTTCAGGACAAGTGGACCTGCTGAGCCCTCAGAAAGCAAACATCTGGCCTGCGGCCAGTCTCCCCTGACACCCCAGTCCTTGGTTTCCCCAGTGGCCTCAACCTAGGCTGTTGGAGGCCATGGCGAGAGCTGCATGGGCTGATTACCAACAGTGCTTGGAGAACTTGCGGGGCCAGCCTGAGATGGGGTCAGGCGCCTGAGGAGGAGCTGTACAGAGGGGAGACACTTTTGGTTGTTGGGGGGTGGCGCTCCGCAGGGGCAGGGGTGTGTGAGCCCTGCCCTCTCCTCTAACTTGTCTCCCTAGCTCCATCTGCCCTTTCACCCCACTGCTGCACAAGCCGCCAATCCCCCCTCCCCGGACTATATATGATGCAGAAACCCTGGTGTCTTCACTGAAAATAAATATCTTTTGCTTATAAAAGGAGGAAAGAAAGAAGGCACAAACCCGAGTCCTGAGGCCCGACAGCAAGTCTATTATTTGGGAGTTTAATGAGCCCGGGTGCGGGCCCTCCTGGGGACGGAAACCAGGAGACTCCAGGCGAGAAGATTGGGGCCTTTGGTTTTCACTGGAAATGCCACGGGGTCAGGTTCTGTGGGAATACTAAGGGGACACGGGTCCCGCGACCTGGGGTCCTTCATTCCTCATGGTCTGCCCCGCCTCCAGAGCGCCAGGCTGCAGCTGGCAGTTGGGCTTGGCAGCAGGAACCCTCCCCCTGGAAGCCCACGCAGCAGTGCTGGACTCATGCTGGACTCTACAGTGACTCCTGTGATGGACTGTGTGTGTGTGACAGGGGGAGGCTCCCCTTTTACAAGTTGGGAAAATGAGGGCCACAGGGTTAAATGACACACCCTTGGTCAATGAGCACCCGAATCAGGTGCCCGTATGCCACAGGCCTGGCCAGCTGGCTGGGGTCTGAGAGCGGAAAGCAGAGAAGGGGTCTGTGAGCTGCCAGGCCTAGGAATGTGAGATCCGGGCCAGCCTCAGCTTTCCCAAGGTGTTGGCCAGGGGCAGCAGCCTGGGCTGGCGCCCGCGGTGACAAGAGGACACCAGCGTGGTGGACACCACGGGCGGTGGCTGTTATGCTCTTGGCCCCCATTTTATAAATAGTCAGAACTTCAAACATGGACTCCCAAGGAAAACAAACAGGCCTGCGTCCGTCTGCCACACACAGCAGCCGCGCTGGGTAAAATTAGCCCAGTGGTGACTGCACAGTCACTGGGCCAGCCACGCTGTTTGCCCAGGCTGTGGCCGGCTGCCTCCCAGCTGTGCTGCCCCAGAGACCTCCCGGCCGGAGCCTCGCCCAGGGCATCCTGCCTGTCCGCGTGGGAGCTGAGGTCCCTGGAGTCCCTGTCCTCGCTCCTCCTCCAAGTTCAAGAGGCCCCGGGCTCAGGTCCCAATTCTGCCGCTTATTGGCAGTTGCAACTTTTTATCTGGGAACCCAAGGAGCAAGGATTGCCTTGTAGCCGCAGTCCCAAGTGGCATGGGCTTGTGCCTCTTGGTGCTCAGCGCCTGACATGCTCTGGATGCCTTGTTCCCTTATAGGCAGGACTTAAAGGAAAGCCAGTGCAGGCAGAGGACCAATAGCTTGGGGCTGTTTCATCCATGAGCCCCAGTCCAAGGTCCCCTGTGACTCACAATGTTACATGCCCCTGCTGAACGGTGGCAGAAAGGACAGAGCTCAGGACTCAGCAGGCTGCGACAGTGTCCCAGGAGGGCTCAGGGTGCCGGAGCCCAGTGGCCCAGGGCCATCGGGAGAGCTTAGAATGCAGCATCCTGATGACTTTGTCTCCTTTAGGTGATCATGGGAGGTGGCCGCAAGTACATGTTTCCCAAAAATAGAACCGACGTGGAGTATGAGATGGATGAGAAGGCCAGGGGCACGAGGCTGGATGGCCTGGACCTCGTTGACACCTGGAAGACCTTCAAGCCCAGGCACAAGGTAGCAAGTTCAAGGCCAGAGGCAGCGTGAGCAGCAGTGGGGCCCCATGATTCTCTAGGTCTCATGTTCCCCTCTGTGAAATGGGGGGTCCTAGTTCCTCCCAGGGTACCCTGAAAGAGATGAGAATGCCACTTAATAGGGGATCCCTTGGTTCCTTCCTGCCCAGGCTGGAGTTTGGTCCTTTTCTTCCTAGGCAGGGTGATCAGGCTGGAGCTCAGTCTAGACCCCCAACTTGGGCAGACAGGGGGCCCAGGCCATGGTCCAGTGCAGGCCGGATCAGGTAGAGCCTTTGAACCTGCATTAGTCATGCCCTAGCAAACAGCACCCAGAGAGTGGGTTCAGCAGTCCATTCCCTCTTTGCCACTTCATGGGGCTGATGCAAGGAGCCAGTGGGAACACAGGAAAGCAAGTGTGGGGGGCTGGACCCCCATTGCAGCCCCAGGCAGCCTCTGATGCTCCCAAGGTAGGTTCTTGGCAGTGCCTGGACCCCCGGTCGTGCCCTGGCTGGGGCGGCACTGTGTGATCGCCACATATGGGGAAGCAGCTCCACCTTTATCCTCCTCCTAGATGGGGCCCCACAACACCCTGGCTCCCCACGGCCCCAGGCCCCCGGCTTATACCTTGCAGCAGGCACTCATGGTCCCTGGTGACCTACACCTCCTCTTTGCCCCAGGGTCCACTTGCCTGGCATTCCTGACCTTGGGCAGATCAAGCCCCGCCATGCTGGGCCTCATAATTGCCCTCAGGTTTGTCATTTCTGGAACAAAGCCGTGTCAGAGGGAGCATCTTAAGCAGCCAAAGGAAATGGTCACGTGCTCCAGATGGCGCCAGCCAGGGTAGTCCTCCGGGGTCCCCAGCCCTACAGCTGCTGACACAGCCCCTTCCTCCTAGCACTCCCACTATGTCTGGAACCGCACCGAACTCCTGGCCCTTGACCCCTATTCCGTGGACTACCTCTTGGGTAAGTGAAGGGGGTGGAGCACCCAGTGGCCAATTAAGAGGCCTTTGCTCTCGGACTCCAAGGGCTTGGAGGGGCAACAAGGGGGGTTCTGGTTCATGGGCTGCAGACAGTGCAGAGGCATCTGCCTCAGCGGGCGAGGAGAAAGCTAAAACCTGGACGTTCAGAGGGCAGTAGCCTGCAGCATGGGGCACCACTGACTGTGGCACAGCCCGGGCAAGTCTTACCCTGCCACAGCCCCTGCACTGTGGAGTGGGGACCCGGAATGAGCTCTGCTGTGTGGCCAGGGCAGGCACCTGCCAGATTGTCTCTGTGGGCCCAGATAGCTGTCCCTCCCCAGGAATGTGGAGTCAGCAGGTCCCTGCTTGGTAGAGTGGGGCCCTGAGCACCACTGTGTGAATGGCCAAAGTCCCTTTCCCACCTGTCACTGTGGGAAACAGAATCTTTGGCACAATGCATTTTCCAATGGGCACAGCTCTGGGTCCTGGCAGGGTCACTGGAGATGATAGGCTCAGGGCTGGGCACCAAGGGATCCTCCAGAAACACACACACACAACTCTCTGCCTGCCTGGGTCACCTGGTACCACCTGAGGGTTGTGTAGTGCTTTGCAGGTGCCCACACAGCCTAAGTGCCACTCTTGGATCAGAGCCCAAGTGTAGGATTTGATCTAGCTCTGCCATCCTACACTGTGTAACCTCAGACAGGGGACTCCCCCCTCAGGGCCTCAGCTTTTCCCTCCATCAAATGATGGTGCTGGCAGAGTCCACAGGGGTTGTCATCAGCAGTTGGTGATACACTGGAGAACATGTCGACTGCGTTCCAACAAGACATCCTGAAACAGCTTAAACTAGAGGAAACCCTGATAGCTTCTGGGAGTTCCTCTGAGTTGGGACTTGGCTGGGTCTTCTGAGGTTGCAGACACCCCAGGGCTGCCTGGGGCTGCACGGCATTCTTGGTTGTTGGCTGGAGCCCCACCCCCATACAAGGGCTCCCCTTGCCAGTCTGGGCATCTCTTCCAGGAGGTGGGGTTATTGGCGGCATCTTGGAGGCTTTCACCTACATGCATCCGGAGTACCTAGGACTGCATGTGGTTCTGACCGAGAGGCACTCTCTGCATGCTGGCCAGGGAGGGTGAGGTGTTCTGGAGAGTCACCCCAAATCACTGAGACAAGGGAGCAGGGGACAGGGGTGGGGAACATGCCACAAGGGAGAGGCAGCGGTTGCAGGACAGAGGGACAATGTCCCCAGCCTCCTGCTGGTTGACAGCACAGCCCACTGTGTCCACTGAATCCAGGTGACAGTGCCATGTGCTAATCCCTCCCACACTGCAGTCACACTCGTGGACTTGATTTCCAGCTGAACATGGCAAGATATCAAACCCTCTGACCCTTGATCTCCTTGTCTAAAAAGTGGATGTAGTTACCTCCCTCATCGTGGTGCTGGTGGGGAAGGTGGAAGGAATTATGGGCACAGTTGTGGCTCCCAAACTGTGCACTCCACCCCCAGGTTGTATGTAGCAGGTCTGTTTCCCAAGACAGTCCATGTTCCTTGGGGTTCTCAGCATGCCACCCCCACCCCCAACCCCGGTGCTGTCCCTAGGTCTCTTTGAGCCAGGGGACATGCAGTACGAGCTGAACAGAAACAACATCACTGACCCGTCGCTCTCCGAGATGGTGGAGGTGGCCATCAAGATCCTGAAGAAGAACCCAAGGGGCTTTTTCCTTTTGGTGGAAGGTAGGGCCCCCGCCCTGGGAAGGAGCTTCTGGAAATAGCCCTGGGAGAGAGAGAATTTCCCTGGGAGAGGATAGGCTTGGGGTGGAGGTAGGGGACTGTGGAAGCAAGTCAGAAGTGCTGGCCCAGGAAGGCTTGCAGGTCCCTGCCTGTCCGTTCTGTTGGGCCTTCCCTGGCGCTGTCCAGAGGCCTGGAGTCCCGGCGTCAGTGCTTGTCTCGGTGGTGCCCTCTGCTGGCTGTGTGACCTGTACCTGTACACTTCTGTAAACCAGAGCCAAAAACTCTCCCCTCCCCGGGGAGGACTATCAGCCTGCCTTGAGTTCAAAAACATGAAGTACTTGAACCAGGGCTCAGCAAAGAACACATCCTCCATGTTTCTCTTCTGGTTATTCTTATGTTACACAATGGCCCAGGCAGTAACAATAGTAAGGGTGAGGAAGTGATAAAGATCCTGGAATCCTACAGAGTTGCAACAGCCAGGCCCCCATGATGCCTTGCGCTGCCCTGCCGATCCGTCCATGTGTCCCCACACACACACTCTGGCTGCACACACTTACGCATTCAGGCCCCCCCACTGTCAGAGGCCAGCGGCAGCCAGCCGGCTTTGGCTGCTTCCTTGCCAAACCCGGGGTTCCCACTGAAGCTCCGTGGTCTCGGCTGAGCCTCAAAGAGGCCTGTGCTGCCGAGGAACCAACCAGGAACCTGTGGTGGTGAGCGTGGGCTCCCCTGGGAGCTGTCCTCATTGTGAGGAGGGCCAGGCCGGGCCCACCAAGCCAGCTGCTCCCTCAGCCACAACAAAGGGAGGCCCTGCCTGGCTAGCCTGCCAGGCCAGCAGCCAGGCACAGGCTGGTGGGAAGAAGCAGCCTGGCGCCCGAGCTTGAGACCCTCAGAGCTGGGTGTGTCCACCCCCAGCAGCGTTCCCTCAGGTCACGCTCCCCTGGACCACTCGGCCAAGCTCAAAGCCAGGTCCCTGCCCTCACCAGGGGGAGGTGGCATGGCCTGTGGCTTCCCCAGGCTCTCCAAGAAGCCTGCAGAGCCAGCCCAGGCACCAGGACTCATAGCCACTTTAGGCTTCCAAGGACTCATGTCAGAGGACAGGGACAACCAGGGGGCTTCCAAAGGAGTCACACCTGGATTCATATGCGTGGCCTTTGCCCTGGCCACACCCCGCTCCTCTTTGGCTTCTGTAGCTATAAGGGGTGGCACATGTGTGACTGGCCCAGAGCAGCTCCCGGCAGTGGGTGCTGTTCTTCGGTGTCACCAAGGGAGAATGATGCAGGGGACGACCATGGGGCTGGGCGGCACGTTTCCCATTCACCAAGGTCTTGGTGTCCCAAGGCGGCAGGATTGACCATGGGCACCATGAGGGCAAGGCCAAGCAGGCGCTTCATGAAGCCGTGGAGATGGACCGGGCCATCGGGAAGGCTGGCACCATGACCTCACTGGACGACACTCTGACCGTGGTCACCGCTGACCACTCCCATGTCTTCACCTTCGGGGGATACACGCCCCGTGGCAACTCTATCTTTGGTAGGCAGGCCTCCTTTGACCTGGCACTAGGCATACCCCAGGTCTTCTGTCCACCTGTGTGGCAGCAGGAGTGGGGTGGGAACTCGGTAATAACTGAGGAAGGAGGAAAAGGTACCAGTAATTGCAGAGCAGGAGAACCCAGAGCGAGGGGAGGAGGGAGTAAGCTGGGGTGGGTGGCTAAGTGGGCAGCTGGCTCCACAGACAATGGGTAAGGACAGAGAGCAGACAGGTGGCCTGGGAGGTGGGAGTGAGGGACACTCAGTGGAATACAGGGCTGGCTGGGTAGAAAGAGCAGGGTTAATGTGACCGAATGACAAGGCTGACACTTGGGCTCCAGTGTGACCCCGGACTGCCCCTACCTGTGTAGGCCTGGCCCCCATGGTGAGCGACACAGACAAGAAGCCCTTCACAGCCATCCTGTACGGCAACGGACCAGGCTACAAGGTGGTGGGCGGGGAGCGAGAGAATGTCTCTATGGTGGACTATGGTGAGTCTGCCGGGACCAGGACTGGGACAGGGTGCCCCCAGGGAGGAGGGGACAGAGCTTGAACTCCTGGTCCAGGGCAGCGGCTGGGAGCAGCCAGGACAGGAATCAGAATAGTCACAAGGTGACTCTCAGTCAGGTAGCTCTGTGTTTTGGGGTGCCTAATGCCAGCTTTCTCACCTTCAGTTCCCCCGCATACAGGGTGGGGGGTTCTAGGCAGCTTTGCATGCAGCTTCTTGGTGAGTTACATTGTCATCATGACTGTCCCAGTAGTGATGTAACATTCTAACGTCAGGCTTCCCACCCAGTTGGTCCAGGTCCATGTTGTTGCATGCACCTTTGTGCTGGATAGTTCCACAGTGGTGCCTCTGGCCAGAGGCTGCCCCTGTCAGTAGTCTCCAAGTCAGACAGACCCGTGACATTAAGTTTTCCTGTTAGGGATTGAGAGTGTGGGCTGCTGGGTCAGAGTGTACTCAGTTTGAATCCTGTGATCCAGGGGGGAGCCTTCCCTGCCCTGACCCTTAGCTTCTTCAGGCCAGCCTAGGGGCTGGGTGGGGGCAGATGCGTTGCGTGCACCACGCCAGCCCCTTGCAGGCTCTCAGAAAGCCTGTTCTTCCCATCCCCAGCTCACAACAACTACCAGGCCCAGTCTGCTGTGCCCCTGCGCCACGAGACCCACGGTGGGGAGGACGTGGCTGTGTTTGCCAAGGGTCCCATGGCGCACCTGCTGCACGGCGTACACGAGCAGAACTACATCCCCCACGTGATGGCGTATGCGGCCTGCATCGGTGCCAACCTGGACCACTGTGCCTGGGCCAGCTCTGCGGGCGGCCTCGTCCCAGGCACCCTGCTTGTCCCGCTGACCCTCCTCCCCTTGAGCATCCTGTTCTGAGGGCCCACAGCCCTGGGCACCCACGAGCCCAAGACAGAAGCAGCCGCCTCCTCCGGTGCTGTCCACTGCCCAGCAGCCCACACCTCAAGGGGCAGGGAGGCCTAGGCCTCTACTGCCTCTGTGACTGCCAGAAAGGGGACCCAGGAACCAAAGTCTGCCACCTGCCTCACCCCCTTTCTGGGGTCTTCAAGGGGCCACTCCTGGCCTCCACTCTCTGCCCGCTCCCCTCTCCTCTGCCCTTTGGGCAGAGAGCACAAACAGCAGAGGCATCTTATTTTTCTAGCAAACACACTTCTTCTGGCCCAGAAGCCCTGGAGCCTCCATGGAACGTTCTGGATCCGACTTCGCATTCCCCTGGAGCCCCCTGGGCCCGGTCATGCCCATGGCCCTGTGCCCAAGCCCTGTCCCCTGCAGGGGTGCACCCAGGGCTCCGCCAAGGCTGCCCAGCGCTCCCAGGAAGCCACCTCCCAGGGCTGGCACCTACCCCAGGGCGGCTGGGCTGGAAAGACCCACCCGGTGGGGCACCCACCGCGCCCAGCCACAAACACAAGGGCCAGCTCCTCTCTGAAGCGACTCTCCTGTTTGAAATGGCAAAGAAAAAAAAAATTTTTTTTTCTCTTTGGTGCTGGTTCAAAGGGAACAACAAAACATTTAAATAAAACTTTCCAAATATTTCTGAGGACAGAGCTGTGTCTTTGTGGTCAGTGAGGGAGAGGCTGAACTGGGCATGTGTCTCTGGGAAGAAGTGGACACCGGGCCTGGGAGATGGGGGTGGAGGGAAGCTGGGGGAGCAGCGAGAGCGTCCACCACTCCCTACCTGGGTGATGCTGGGCAAAGTTGTCCTGTGCGTCCGGCTCTACGTCTTACGGAATGGTAGACAGCCTACCCCTCTGTGCCCCAGAACCCCCAGCAAGAAAGACTTCAAGGGCTTGGGGTCACCCCCACTGCATGGCCTCCATCAACCACACCACGGACTCTGACCCCTTGCAGCTGCTCATTCAGCTCAGCTGGCACCGTGTGGGGTGCCAGGACTTGGTGATGAGCCAGACAGCCACGGCTCACCCTTACAGAGCTTCTGCCTCGTCCAGCAAGCATGATCTTCTATCCTGGTGTTCATCCATGAGACCCAGACTCAGGACTACTCCTGGCCCTGGGGAAACAGAGCTGTCCCAAGTCCATGCCTCCTGCCTCACTGGCACAAAAGTCCCTGTTGTGACAAAGGTGATGGTGACCCCGGCGTGTGTAGCACCCTCGTTAACATGGATGGGGACAACAAGGGCGTGGGAGGGTTGCCGCAGGTCCCCCAAGGTGTGGAGCTAGGATTGGAAACCAGATCTGATTCCAAGGCTCCTACACTTAATGACAGCCTTGCTATGTTTACCATCCATGACCAAACCCCTGCCCGCCAGGTCCCGCAGCAGCCCAAACAAGCCACTTTATAACACATGCCGGTTAAATTTGAACTCGGAGGACGAGCGTCAGAAGGATTGAAAACGCAACCTGAGCAGATTTCTCTCTCGGCTTCCTGGCAGTCCTGGCAACCAGGCAAGCACAGCCAAGCTGAGGCTGCGACAGGAAAACAAGGAAGCCCCATGTTGGAACTGCGCAGGGCAACGTCCTTGGTCTCATTCCCAGTAAAGGTAACTTAGTAAGAACTGGTTTCTGTCGCAGACGTCAGAGGGCGCCCCCCGCCAGCAGGCCCATGGGACCACGCCTTCCCCCACCTGGTGCCTTTGCCGCCTGCTTTAAGTCCCGGACGCCTTTCCCGTCACTTCATGGGGAAACTGCACACCTGCCTCCCAACCCCGCCTTCCCGGAAGTGGCGCACAGCACTTCCGCACTTCAGCCCGTCGTCCCTGGCTGAGACCCCGATCCTGAGCCCGCCCCGCTGCAAAGGAGACCGGGAAATGTAGTCTCTGGCTGCTCCCCGCGCGGGAGGCTGGGCAGGGGCTCACCTTCAGAGCGCGCACCCCTACTTGGGGCCCTGTCCTGTCAGCTTCCCTCTCATCCTTAGATTTATATGCACCACGATCACTGCCCGCACACTCGAGCCGCTCCTTTCTGTCGTGAGAAAGGGGTGCAGGCAGCTGGGGGATGCCCCAACTCACACTTCCGAGACCTGAAAAGCAGAGAGACAGAGATCTACTGGATCGCTCCCTGAATGCCCGCACCAGCAGAGCTGGGCTGGGCTGAAGGTAGGTGCTGGGAACTCACCTTGGGTCCCCCGCAGAGGGAGCAGGCAGCCAAGGCCTGAAGTCATCATGCAGAGCCTGCACACAAACCAGGCATTGTGATCATGAGGTGTCCTTAGCCACTGTGCCCAAAGCCCACCCCTTGCCACATCTCCGGATACGAGATTTCACAGAAGATCTGGATTTCAGACTTTCAAAAATAATTTATTTGAAAGAGCAACAGAGAAAGTTGGAAACAGAAAGAGAGGTGTTCTATCTACCGTCCTCCTCCCTCCGGCTCAGGGCCAGGCTGCAGCCAGAAGTAGTAACTCCATCTGGAGCTCCCACTGAGTGGCAGGAGGCCAGATACCGGGACTTTCTTCCCAGGCACATTAGCAGGGCCTGGATCAAAGGAGAACAACTGGTGGCCTAACCTGTGGTGCCACAGAGCTAGTTCCACCGCACAGCTTTTTCGAAAAGTTGGAAGCTCTGCCTAGCAGTGCAGCCCTATTTCTGCAGAGTCAGCTGGAGTGACAGAGTGGGCAAAGCTCTCCTACTTGGCACAGTCCCAAGGCTTCCCTGTGTTCTGACCCTGAGCCCCTGCAGATGTGACTGGCTGGGATGGAGACACAGCTTACAACTCCTGCCACAGCCGGTGCCAAGCCCGGGAGAGAGGAGTGAGTGGACTCTGTCCTCAGCTCCTCTGTCGCGTCAGGGGTCACCCTGTGCGGGGGCAGGGAGGGGCACCCAGCATTGGGCATGAAGGCTGAGAAGGCAGTGGGGGAGCTGAGGCTTAGCAAAGACAGTAGACCTTCGCGTCAGCTGATGTGAGCGGCTTCAGAAGGAAGCGCCAAGCGGAGAGATGAGCTTGAAGTGGTTCCAAGAAGCTGGAGGTGGACCTTGAAGATGGTCAGAGCTAAGGAATGTTCTAGACTGAGAGATAAGGAGGGAGCTTCCATATGCTGGTTCACTCCCCAGATAGCTGCAATGGCCAGGGTTGGGTCATGCTGAAGCTTGGAGCCAAGACTTCATCCGGGTCTCCCATATGGCAGGAAAACAAACATTTGAGTCATCCTTCGCTGCTTTCCCAGGCCATTAACATGGAGCTAGATTGGAAGTAGAGCAGTTGGAAATTGAACTGATGTTCATATGAGATGCCAGCATTGCAGATGGTGGCTTTACTCGCTATGCCACAATCCTGACCCCTGAGCATTCTTCAAAAAAAAATTTATTTTTATTGCAAAGTCAGATATACAGAGAGGAAGAGAAACAGAGAGGAAGATCTTCCATTCAATGATTCACTCTCCAAGTGACCACAAGAGCCTGTGCTACACTGATCCAAAGCCAGGAGCCAGGAATTTCCTCCAGGTCTTGCATGCAGGTGCAGGATCCCAAGGCTTTGGGCCGTCCTCGACTGCTTTCCCAGGCCACAAGGAGGGAGTTGGATGGGAAGTGGAGCTGGGATTAGAGCTGGCACCCATATGGGATCTCAGCGCGTGCAAGGCGAGGACTTTAGCTGCTAGGCACCGCGCCTGGCCCACCCCCTGAGCATTCTTTCTGAGAGGTCATCCCAGAAGCCAGTTTTGAGGCTGGAGACCAGCAAGGAGTCTCCTAAGACCAGGCAGGAGATGCTGGGACTGCTCAGGATGGGGAAGACAACCTCCAAACACACACTAGGAGTCCTGGCTCTTGTCAGTCAAGAAGCAGACTGGGGCAGCAGGTGACTGGACGACTCAGTAGCAGCAGCTGAATACTCTGAGAGTGAGAGCAGAAGAAGTCGAGACCAAAGCAACCAGACACCACCGGGCGCCCCATGTGTAGCATTTTCACATCCCTGCCAGTATCACTCCCCATTTCACAGATGGGAAAGTTGAGGCTCAGCAGGGCATAGCGATCTGCTCTGCTACATGACCTATGTAGGTGACAACTTGAAGTTGAACCCAACTCTGCCTGGCCCCCAGTCTGTGTTTCATTCCTTGTAGCTGCCAATCTCCAAGCAGAAAAGCCCCACCCCATCCACCCTACTGTGGGCTCCCACAGCCCCCTGCCCCCAGAAGCCCAGCCAGCAGGCGGCTGGTGAGGGCCCCAGACACCCGCATTTGTAATTAGGTCTACCACTGAAGACCTCCCACCACGATCTAGCCAGGGCCGCCTGGGAGGGGCGCGGATTAAGTTCTCAGAAGAGGATTTGGGCTTCTCTGGGCCTCCTGGTGATCCTGGCGCCAAGGCCCCTTCTGGCTGCTCTGCAGGCCATGTGAACCTCAGACTGGGATGGGCACGTGGGTCCCACCAACCTTGTGGGGCAGGCAGGGCTGGGGACCCCGGCACAGGGCCATCTCCTGCCGCTAGAACACAGGGTTCCTGGAGCCCGGGCTGGCCCCTACGTGCCTGCCTGCACACGTCCACATCTCTCTTCCCAACCACTCTCGGAGGCCAGGCACGGTCATTAGCTCCAGTGCATAGATGAGGAAACAGAAGCAGAGAAGTGAGCTAAGCAACCAGAAGTGACACCGCGGCTGAGGGACAGAGCCAGGACCTGAAGCAGCCGCCTAGCTCTGGAGGGCAGGCTTTATTCACACAGTCGTAGCCTCTGGCGGTGGCGAGCAGAGCCAGCTTCATGCCTGATAGCCCCTTCCCTGTAGAACCTCAGTGTCCAGTCAGTGTCACCTAGTGTCTGTGGGTGGGTCACCTACACCCCCTTCATACATCCTGGTCAGTGCCATTGCTGCAGCCTACTGCCTGTGGACTTTGGTCCCACATGCCCTGGGAGGCGGCAGGCAGGCAGGCCGGGTGGAGACAGGAGCTGAAAGGAGGAATTAGGGAAGTCTGTCTGCAACAGAAGTCGCAGGTGGCACTGGTCAACAATGCCAGTTAGGTGGCAGGTCAGGGTGGAGCTCAGGAGCTGGTAGCCTTGTCCTCTTGCCTGGAAACTAAGAGGGGCAACTGTAGCACTTGTCCTGGTTGGGGGAGTCAGGGTGGTGGCCCTGGCTGGGGGACAACGGAAGTGGCAGTGATGAGGTCGAGAACAAGGGCAACCGGCCGAGGTAGGGCAAGGGCAGGGCTGGAGGGCTTGAGATGGGGTTGAACATTTCGCCACCCAGACCATGGACAAAGGCCCAAGTCTCTGAGAGCAGGTGCCATCCTGATGCCCGCCCTCACAGTGAGCTTCAGTGCCTAGTGGGCCCTGAGCCCTCTGCTCTTGAAGGAATCTCCTGGGACCCCCAGTGAAGCTCAGGGTCCCAGTGAATTGCTGCAGCTTTTGGAGGATGGCAACCCAGAGAGAGTGAGATGCCAAGTTGGAGTCACACAGCGAAATGGGCAGAAGAGCTTAGCTGTCTCCCCCTGGCACAGGGTTCTCATGGCCAGTCAGGGTAAGCTGTGTCTGGGATTGTGGGTGGCAGCAAGGAGGGAGAGCTTGCAGGTTCTGAGTGCCACCTGGCACTCAGCCCTACCTCATGCCAGCCATGCACTGCTGCAGGTAGGGCACTGAGGCTGGCCTCATTTTACAGCTGAGAAAAAAGAACCAGGTCTTAGAGAGTGGCTGGGGCCATTGCCACTGCTGGGCATCAGGGAAGGCCTATGGAGTAGGTGAGTTAGTAAGATGGCAGCTTTGTAAAGAGTTGGAAGAAAGACCGTTTGGAGCAGGACCTAGCGCAGGTGCAAAGCCCCACTGTGGGCATGTGCATGACCTGTCTAACGGACAGAGCCCAGAGAAAGAGGTGCCAAGGCAGGAGGAAGGTAGGAACTGCCAGGGAGAGGAGGCAGCAGAGGGGCATAGAGGAAGACCCTGCTGGGGGAAGACCACTCGAGCTGCCGGGAGGAGGAGGGTCAGCAGTACCTGGATTCTCTCCCCTTGGCGGAGCTGGCGAGGGTAACGGCTTGGACCCAATGAAGTGTGGCACTGGCGGGAAGGAGCTGGATCCCAGACTTGTTTGGGAGTTAGAGCCAGCAGGGATGTGGGGAGAGGAGGAAACAGCAGGACGGGGCATCCGCGGGATTTTAGCCTGAGCCCCTGGGTAGGTGGAGGTGCCATGAGTGGACCTGTGTCCAACTTGAGGATAAAATGGAGTTGGATTTGGATCCTCGAGGGATAGCAATGCCGAGTGGAGAGCCAGGAAGTGCAGGAAATTCTTCCAGCTGGAAGAGACAGGGTCACCACACCAGGGATGGGGGATCACAGAGGACCACAAGGGTCCCATGGGAGTACTCTCACTACAGCAGGTGCTCCCTTCTGGGGAACAGAGTGTGGGACAAGGACAGCCTCTGAGAATGAACTTAAAAACAGCTGGGTGGGTTCCTTCCAGCCTAGAATGTACTCCCTCCCCCAGCACCCAAACCTGTTTGGCATGAAGGCCTATCCTATTCCCATGATAGAGAGAGACAGACTAAGGCCCATAGCAGGGCAGGGCTGGCAGTTGGGTCTTCTGCTGTTAAAGCTGACTTTTCCTCCAGCCTGTAGGATGGGTTCTTGCCTGAGCCAGCCACAAGCCTGGATTGAACCCATCCCCTGTGACATTTCTGAGCAGAGAGTAGGTCTCTGGAGACCTCCCATGGAAATGGGCCCTGGCATCCCCTTCCTGGGCATCCCCCAAGGTGACGTTTGCCCAGTAGTGGTGCCCCTCAGCCTTAGGACCCCTCCAGGTCCCTGGCAGGGAAGCCTGGTGCTGGTCACAGCTCTGGCTCTGCTGCCAGGACCGAGGCCACACTGGCCCCCTCCCAGACCACCCAGCGCCAGGGCCTGGCGGAGCCCAGGAGGGCTGGCGGGCAGTGCTCCCGAGCTGGCCAGCCGCGGTCTGGCTCCGCCCGAGGGGCTGGGGCCTGGGAACCACTAGCTGTCTCCTCGGGAAGCGGCCCGGATCTCCAGAACAAACAAGGAAACCACAGGCTCCCCGCCTGCCTGCCTGAGCAGGGGCACAGCCTCTGGCCCGTCCCCAACTCCCCACTCACTGGCCTTAGTCCCTTCTTCTAGGGGCACAGAACGGGGCAGCAGCAGGCAAGCACCGGGCTCTGAGCCAGAGAGGGTGGACAGGGAGCAGGAAGTGCAGAGGGAGGGGGGTCTTTGCACCCAATGGGGAAGGGGTCGCTGGGGCACATCCCCATGCACTGACAGGATGCCACCAAGCTGTGGGGGCTCCAGTGGTCCATGGTACCCACAGGTGCCCAAAAGAGTCCCTCAGGGGAAGGCTTGGGCTGGTCTGGGCTGGGGCACTTCTCAGCCTCAAGTCAAGATCAAAGTCTACTCAAAACTATGTCAATTCCATAATATTGCAAATTGCTGTTGATGTTATATTGGGACTCTTAATTGACTGTGATGATATTATACCAGCTCTGACTTCGGACCAGAAATGGTCTCCCCAAGAAACTGTTCAACCCATCTGGACAATAAGTAGCTGGACTCCATGCTTGGTATATGTTTGCAAGGAAAGAATCTTGATTGAATTTGAACTGTAATGCTGCATCAAGGTGGAGGAATCCACCAGGGGGGAGGGGAGGGGGAGGGGGAGGGGGATTCCCAAAGCCTATGAAACTGTCATATAATGCTAAATATTAATTAAAAAAAAAAAAAAAAAGATCAAAGTCTAGAATCAAAATAGCCAGGTTCCTGTGTGGCCTCACTGAGCAGCCTTGGGCAGCTGGCTTCACCTCTCTGTGCTGTGATTTCCCTTTGAGACAATGTGACTATGGCCCCTGCCCACCAGAGCAATGGTGAGGCACATAGCATGGCACACGTGGGTCCCCAACTCCCACTGCTGGCTTCGCTGCAAGTTCCCATGACTCCAGCAGGACAGGTGGGGACAACCTGGCTCAGGGTTGGCTCAGGACTGAACCCTCTTTACCACAGGAAGACACTGACAGGGGCCCTGTCCACGGCACAGTAGAACATCCAGCCAGTGTCTGTGCAACGGGGGAAACTGAGGCCCAAGCAGCAGAGGCCAGGCTCCAGCCCACCCAGGCCCCGAGCTGTGGGCCCACGTCTCACTCCTGCAGCATCCCAAAGCCCCCAGCCCCCTGGAAGGAGCCGCAGGTCCTGGGAAAGGAGGGCTGAGATGACTGAAACCCCAAGGACAGGTGCAGCCTTCCCAGAGTGGCCTGAGCAGGGCTCCCTGCCCACCCCAGGGCCCTTGAACTCATTGTCATCATCATCACTGCAACAGCAGCAGCTCCCTTCTTGAGGCACTCCCTGTGGGCAAACACCATCCACACAGCCTGCAGAGCTCTGTGGGTGAGCTGCTGGTGCTGCCCCACTGTAGAGATGGAGAAGCCAGGGTCCGAACCATCCAGGTCTAGTCCCAGGTCATTCCAGAAGCCACTGCTGGCCTTGGGATTGGTAGCTGGACACAGGGCCCGAGGCAGCGGCAGGGGGTTGAGGACAAGGGTCCTCTCAGTGCATGGTGACAGTGAGTCTATGAGGATTGAATAAGAAAGGCTGGCTAAGGGTTGCTGCCCTCGGGTAGGTGGGAGGCAGCACAGGTTCTTAGCAGTTCTCAGTGGTCTTCTTCTAGGAAGACCTTTGAGATGGATGAGCCACAGGACAAAGGTTCAGATCTCACCCCCGGAAACAAGGGTCTCCAACTGTCTGAGTTCTAGGAATGCCCTGCGCTTGTCCACGCTCCTTGCCAGCCCTGAGCGTGGCCTCCATGGCCTATGTACCCACCCTCCGTTCTCCCAATCCCCACAGAAGTCAGAAGTTGCCACGACGCACCTGCACCCTGGCCCAGGGCTGAGCCCTGACATGGCACTGGACCTGAGAGGAGATGGCGCAGGGAAAAAGCCTCCACCCCGCAGCCCGCTTCCTTCTCTGGGGCTCACTCTGGGACACCCAAGCTCCTGACTCCAAGGAGCTTGGGAGGAAGGGTGCTGGGGCCCCCTGCTGGCCACGCAGCTCCCCCGTGGCAATGGGCTGGAGGATTCTTCAGCAAAAATGTGTGAAGCTCCTACTATGTGCCAGGTGCTGGTGCACAGCAGAACTCACACAGCCCTCCTTTTCTCTTCTTTCTCTTTCTCTCTCTCTTTTTAAAGATTTTTTTTAAATTGGAAATATAGATCAAAGTTACAGAGAGAGGGAGAGACAGAGAAAGATCTTTCATCTACTGGTTCACTCCCTACTGGTTGGAGCTAAGCTAATCCACAGCCAGGAGCCTCTTCCGGGTCTCCCTCGCGGGCGCAGGGTCCCAAGACCTTGGGCCATCCTCTGCTGCCTTCCCAGGCCCTCCCTTTCAAAGGCCATGGTTCTACTGAGAAAGTCACCACGGGGTCCCTGCCCCTGTGAACAGAGCACTCCCTGCAGGCAGCAGCTGTGCCTCCCCCACTGGACTGGCAGGTAAAACCCTGCTGGACCCGAGAAAGCTCCCCCCCTGCCACCGGAGCTTCGCTGGATTGGTGTGCCAAATAAAACACAGGATGCCCAGTTCAATTTGAATCCCAGATAAACAAGGAATTATTTTCCAGTATAAGTATGTCCCAAATATTGCACGAGGTATACTTAAACTAAAAATTATCCCTTGTTTATGTGACATTCAAATTTAACTGGGCACCAAGTGTCTGTTTGCTAGGTCTGGCAACTCCATGGCTGAAGCTCCTTCCTCCTGCTGGCACCTGGCCTGCCCAGATGGCCCAGGTCATGCCTGCACCTGGTCCCTGCCTGCAGTCACGCTCCTGTTGGCTCTTGGGACCACTGCATTCCCCTCAAGTCCCACCTGCAAACCGGGCTCCCAGGTGGATGCCCCACCCCCACCTGCTGTGCCCCAACTATGCATTGTTGCATAGCATCCAGGCCCAGAGAGCTAGAGACAGGGCCAGGCTACAAGTGTCAGAGGCAGAGAGAGGCAGGAACATGGAGATGAGGGAAGCTGAGACAGCAGAGGGAGAGGACAATGGGCAGGACAGAGAGCCATGCTGAGCTGCAGGTCGCTGCCCAGAGCTGCCCGGGGAGACCACTGCAGAGGAGAGACAGGAGAGACAGGGACGGGGAAATTAGGTTTCCAAAGCCTCGATGTTGGGTCCCAGCCAGGCAGGGCCAGGGAGGCAACGTGGGGTTTCCAGCACCAGCAGGCATGGATTCGAGTCCATCCAGAGCCCAATCCCCGCTCTTGCCACTGTCCCCTGGTCATGTCTCCCAGGGGCACACACAGGGACATTCATGGCTTCCCAGAAGGGCCCATGGGGCAGCCAGAGTGGCTTTTAAAATTAGCCTCGCTAACCAGATCTGGCTATTTCAGAGGCTCCGTCCTGGGCTGTCCCCTTGGCAGCAGGGACAGGAGGGAGGGACCTGCACATTCCAGGGTCTCTGGCGAAGCACCCCCTATGGCCTGAGTGGCAGTAGATGGCTGGGACCTGTCCCCTGGCGCTGGGCCGGCCTGGGCCTGTGGCTGTTTCTTTGGCAAAGTTGCCCAGGGCAGGCCACAGATGTCCAGGGACACCCCAGCTGTTGGGGAGAGGAGAACCCCTCTTAGTGTGTCTGGGTTCCAGCTGGGCACTTGGCCAGCAGCCTGCAAACTGAGACTGACGTGGGAGGGGTCTCACTGTGGTACAAGTGAGGAAACCAGGGCTTGGTGACAAAGGGTGATCCCAGTGAAGGCAAAGAGACAGGGGCGTCCTCTGGGGCAGCCACTAGCTGCTGCCTCTGCTCCTGGCGCTGTTTCTGGGCAGAATCAATGCTCCCAGGAGCCTGGTGCCCCCCCACCCAACTCCTAATTCCCCCCTTGGATAAGTGTCCTGGCCCTACCCAGAGCCCAGGGTGAGCCCAGAGCTGGCGTGGGGACAAGAGCAACAGGGCCAGACACTTTGATCCCAGGAGCACATTCTTCTTCAGCCTCCCTGGCCCCACCTTGCAGTCCAGAAGGGTGGGGGACTGGCCTGAACCGCAGCCCAGAGGCCTTACCTTCCCCGCACAGAGCCTGGCACGGTGTGGACAGGGTAGGTGTCAGGACAGACCCTGCTGGTCAAGCAGCCCACCTGCTTCTGTCATCACAGACCCTGGCTGTGCCATCTTGGCTCTAGACAGAGCCAGAGAGTGGTGTGTGCACACACAGGGATGCCTAAGTCAGGGATGCTGAGGCTGCCACAGCTGACGGTTCCAAGGCCTCTGTGAGGCCCTGCCATGGTGTCCCGCGTGCACATGCCATGCACTTGGCCATGCCTATCTCCTTTGATGGCTTACCAAGAGCGAGGGCCGAGTCTCTCTCTGCCCAGCCATACCTGCCGTAGCTGGCTCTGGTGCTGCACAGGGCAGCTGGGGAGGTATGAGAGACAGACAGGTAAAGGCTAGGGCAGAGAGGGCTGCGAGCAGAGGCTGATGGGGTAGTTGGGTGGACTATTAGGGGATCTACCACGCCCAGGGCCGTGTAAGGCCCGTCCCAGGGAGGTACGGCTGGGGTTTGGGAGTGACTCACAGGCCTGGGTGGCCTGAGCCATCTGAGGGTCACCAGGGCCTGTGAGGAAAAGCATGGTCTTGGGATTCAGTGGGGACACTGGCGGGGAGGCCAGGCCATAGTCAATCCTAGGGGGTCCAGCTTGGTACTCACCCCAGGCTGTTGTTTGCCAACCCACCTCCCACGCCTGAGGATACCACTGAGGGTCTCCCTAGTGGTCCCTCTGTTCAGCTAGCTGCTCAGGTCCCCAATACCCTGTGCTCAGCCACCCTGGCAAAACAACAGCCCCTCAACGCCCTCCTCACTTTGCCACCTACCCTGCCCCCATGCTATCTCCACCAGCCACCATCGTTGCCTGGGTCCCCACTGCCCTCTGCCTCCAGTCCTAGCTCTGGTCAGGCCTCACCCTTGCCCAAGTCCCAGGCCACTCCCCCCATTCAGAACTGCTCACTGCCCTCCCCCATCCAGGTGTGCTATACAAACCATACCCTGGCACATGCAGTTCCCTGTCTCAGGGACACTTCCCTGAGCCTGCGCAGGAACGGGAGTTGAACCATGGCTGGGGTAGTAGGACTCCTGTCCAAGCTGCTCTCCCAGCTCACTATCCACCACCCTCTATTCCACTGCCTCAGCCCTAGGACCTTCTCAGGGCAATGACCTTGGCTGACTCAGGTCCATCCATCAGGGCACGATCCCTTGGCGCCCCCTGGTGGCCACACAAGGGGGCAATCTTGGCAATCCCTGACCATAAGCAGGGAAGAAACCACTGGTAGTTGAGCATCAGTTGTGTGCCGGGTGTTTGATCAGCACCAACTCATTCAGTCCTCACCATAAACCCTTGGAAGAGGCACAATTCCTCTTACTTAACGGAAGGGAAGACTGACAATCAGGGAGGGAAGTTTCTCCACACCACTCAGCAGGAGATGGTGCTAGGACTCAACCTTTGCAGCCTGACTCCAGGCTATGTGCCTCCCTGTGGGCGAGGGGGACAGGACAGGGTGAAGGAGGTCACAGGTCCTGCTGTGTGGCCCTGGGGGCGTCCCCAGACCCAGCAGCTTTACTGGGCACAGGCTTGCCCTTCCCCCAGCCCCAAGTGGTTTTAGCAGGGCGCACACAAAGCCATGTTCCACTCGGGGTACAATAGCGATAAATAGAATTTATTTTGTACAACTGTTACCAACGTACACATGGCCATGAGGGCTTCCAAAACAGGTAGTGCTGGAGGGTTGGCCTTGGGCGCCTAAAAAGTGTGGACAGACACACACAAGGGTGGGGACTCACGGTGGCCAGGCAGCAGAGAGCCTTTAGCCAGGGAGCCTGGGAGCATGGGATGGCAGGGGTGAAGCTGGGCGCTGGCTGATGAGCCAGGGGATCCCCTTTGCCATGAGGGGGTCACTCTCATCTGTCACGTGGAGGCAGTGGACAGGGTACTGGCAGATCTGTGGCAGAGCTTGAGGGTCCAGCAGGGGCAAGGGGCATAACCAGCTCCCTGCCCCCTCAGCCCACCTGGGGCCAGGGACTTGGAGAAGCAGCGAGTAGCGTTGAGGGGAAGCCCTGGGGGAGGACAAGCCTTCTCCTGGGACAGGTGCGTGGAATCACAGTTTTCAGGGACCTCTGAAATAATCTGTCTGTAGCAGAGATGACCAGAGAGGGAGAATGACTTGCTCAGAGTCACACAGCAGAACCCAAATTAGAAAGTGACCACTTTCACTCCAGTGGTCACTCCATCAGCACACTCCGAGGAAGGCTCCCCCTCTCCCACCTTGCTCCCCTGAGGCCGGAGGTCCCCCAGAGCTGATGGAGACCCCATGGGAGGGGTGAGCAGAACCTTACCCCAGCCCACACCCCCAGCCTGGGGGGTGGGGGTGAGGCTCACAGCTTCCAGGCTCCCAGGTCTGGATGGCTCTGCCCTGCAGAGACAGCCCAGGTTGGGGGGCCAGGGGAGGGAGGGAGCAGGAGGCCACCAGCGGCCGGTGCGGGCCTTGGGCGCAGAAGTCCCGTCCGCCTGAACTTGAACTTGACACAGCATCTTCAGCTTGTGCTTCTGCAGCCTCATCTGCAGGACACAGGGAGGTGGAGACCCCACAAACCAGGCGACCATGGCCTGGGAGGGGCCCAAACTCAGAGGCCCAGGCCCTTGCTCCTTCTGGCCCATGGGAGCAAGGGGCACAGGCCTCTCTCTGCCCAGGGGTCTCTATGTGCCTCTCCAGGTCCCATACATCAAGGACAGAAACAAGGTGACTTTTAGCAGCCCCATTGCACAAACAAGGAAACTGAGGCCCAGACAGGGGCCAGAGTTTGCCTGAAGATTTCAACCCTAACTGTGGCTTTCACCACAGATGGGTGACAGGAACAAGGAGGCAGCCCAAGCTCCGGTCCCACCCCTTCCCGCCTCCCCAGTCACTGAAGGGAGGAGGGGTTGACCTGCTCAGTCTCACCTGCAGGGGGTGGCCTGGCTAACAGCCCTGGGGCAGGCAGGCGGCAGGCAGGTGGCAGGACAGATGGAGATGTGGGGCAGGAGACAAAGGGAGACAGAAGTCACTCACTGAGCCCTGGCTAGACAAGTTGACCCCTGCAGTTCCGACTGGGTGCCTGAAGCCCCCTCTGCCCAGCACGTACCAGCCGGGACGTGTGCTGCTCAGACGTTTCCAGTTGAATCTTGATCTCGGGATAGGTAGGGTCCCCCGACTTGCCAGTGTCTGGGTGGGGTGACCGCGAGGGGCCTGGGGAGGAAGGCAGGAGGGAGCCACCTCACTGGCCATAGGAAGGTACCAGGGAGACGGGGAGTGGAGGGTTGGCACTGCTGCTCCCCACCAAGTCCCTCCTACAGGGATCCCCTCCCTTTCTTACCTTCCTCCCCACATAGCCAACCCACGCCAGACAGTGACCCACCCAGAGTGGACCAGGTCAGGGCAGTCCCATCCCAGCCCCACCCCAGGGTCAGAGGGACTGCATCAGCCATGACCCGCTCCCACTAATGGCAGGGGGAGCTTGGCACAAGCTGTGCTGGCTGCTACCTGGGGAGCTGCCATCGCTGGTGGTGCTGATGCTGTCCTCCAGCCACGTGCTGTAGATGAACGAGTCCCGCTTACGGGGCGTCCCCGAGGACGAGACACTCTCCTGGGGGGAGAGGGGAAGGTCAACCCCGGCCGCCTCTCTCCCTGGATGAACACCACAGCCCCACCCCTGTCTGTCCCTGCCAGGAGGGGGGTGCCCAGCAGGCTCTGCCCCCCTCCCAGGGAGACATCGGGAGGCAGAGCGGGGACAGGGACAGACCCGGCAGCCACTGCCACAGACGTCCTCCTGGACCAGACACTCTGACAGCAGGTATGCTCCCTGCCCTTGGGCGGTGAAACGCACCACACAGCTCTAGCCCAACTGTTTCTCCACCTTTTGGCTAAAGACCCAGTGCCCATTCTAGAACCAGGGTCCCACTGCTCTCTACGACCAAGAAGGGTGCGACAGGCTCTCTGGGAAAGTCGAAATGGGAAGAGAGGGGTCCTGTCCTGGGGCCAGAAAATCAAGCAGGGCTCTCAAGAGGAGGCATGGGAGACTCCATCAAGAAGGGCGTGTAGGAGTTAGCCAGGCGAAGGCGGGAGGAGGAGGTGGCAGGGAAGCAGAAGCAGCGCGTGCAGAGGAGTAGAGCGTCTCAAGTGGGAAGAGATGAGGCTGCGAAGGGGGGGCCGGCCCCATCGTCAGTCTCAGAGACAAGTGCCCCTGTGGCGGGCACTGGGGAGCCACGGAGGCTTGCAAGCAGGGCAGGGCGACTGCATTGCTCCTTTGGCCTGGGTCCCCTGATCACATCTCAGCCACACACCCAGACTCACACTTCTACCCAGAGCGCCTGCCCAGAACAAGGGGCGCCCTCCGGGCCTCTGGGGAGCCCCACAGGCGGCTCACCAGGCCTGTGTCGTCCCCGTCCACGCCCTCCGTCTCCTCCACCACGCTGGCGAAGCTGCTGGCACTGGACGAGGAGCGGGAGAAGTCCTTCAGCACCTCAGCTCTCTGGGCCGCTGTCTCCGCTCTGCCACACACAGCGCCATCAGCTAGCGCCCCCGAGCCCCTCCTGGGCCCAGCCCTCACCCCGCTCCTCCCTGCTCCCCAGGGGTCTCTGAGTCTGCCTGGCCTCCCCTGCAGCCTCGTCCACCTGCCTGGCCCTCCGCACACAGGGGTCTGCCCAGGTCTCTCTCCTGCCCAGGTCCAACTCCCTTAGCTCGGCATTGAATGGCAGCAAGGACCCGTGACGTGCACGTCACCTGGGGTGTTTATTCTGAGCCAGGCAGGGTCCTGAGTGCTTTCTGCAAAATTTTCTCCTTTCTATGGCTGTTAGACCTATCGTGCAGATGAGGACATGCTGAGGCCCAGTGAGCATGGCACATGGCCCAGGCTCACTCAGCTGCAGGAGGCATCCAGGCAAGACCCCAGTCTCTTTCTGTGCCCACCCCACAATAGTTGTTTTATGCTCAGGGCTTTGCTGTCTCCTGCCTGGAGCTTAACCCCTGCTTTCAAATTCTCCCAAAACAGATGCCTTTGAAAAACCATGGGACTGTTGCCATGGCATAGCTGGTTAAATTGCCATCTGTAGCACTGTCATCCCATATGATTGCTGGTTCAAGACCCAGCTAATCTACTTCAGTCCCTGCTAATTGTGCCTAGGAAAGCACAGGAAGATGGCCCAAGTTTTTGGGCCCCTACATCCACTGGGAGTGAACCAGTGGATGGAAGATCCTTCTCTACCTTTCAGAGAAATTGAATAAATTTAAAAAGAAAAAAAGAAGCCAGCAGGCCCTCTGGGATTCCTCCTGCCGGCTCTGGCTCCTGCGGGCCTGGCTTCTCCCGGTCCCTGGCATTCTCCCTGTTGGCCTGCCTGGCTTTTCAGTTCTCCACCAGCCCAGCAGCCTGGGGGGCCCAGCCCCCACCCATCGAGTGAGGAGCAGTTTCCTGACCGGCCTGCCTGCTGCACGCCTTCTCTCCCCAACCCATTCTCCGTAGCATCACAGCCAGCTTCAAGAAGTACCCCCAGCTGACATGAAGCCTCCCGAGAGCTCCTGTCACACTCAGGATCAAGTTCAAAGCCCTCACGTGGCCTCCAATGCAGTGGGCCAGCCCTGGCTCCCCCGTGTGACCTCGTTCCGACAGCTCCCTGTGCGACATCCACCCTGGCCCAGCCCCTCCGCTGCACCCTCGCCTCAGGGCTGTGGCACCTGTCAGTCTTTGCATTTGCAACCTCTTTTTTTGCCAGGCTGAGCCTCATTCAAACCTCAGCTCCTTGGCCGTGCCTCCCTGAGGACCCATTTTAAATCCCCCATCCCCTGGTTTTACACCCCCCTCTGCTGTGCCTCCCTTCCCTTGCCACTGCCACCATCTGGGCACAGCTTACAGGCTTATGTGATGCCTGCGAGCCAGACCACGTGCACAGTGCCCCCACACAGTCCACAGCTGGGCCCGAGGCCTGGCAGGCTCACAGCATTCAGCGGCTGTGTCCGGCTCCCGGGAAGCCCTGACCCAGGTGAGCGGGGCGGGGGGAGAAGACAAGACGAGCCCCTCCCCCTCAGCTGGGCTACCCCCAGCACCAACCTGTTCTTTGTCGTTGGCATCTCTGGGGAGCTCTGTGTAGATGAGTTCTCTGACTTGGGCTCCTGGGACACGTGCCCGCTGTCTGGGGTCTTCTGGCCAGCTGGGGGGCTCTCCCTGTGGGGCACAAGGGGCAGTAGGGGATTCAGCACCAGGGCTTCAGAGGTGGGAGAGAACTGACCCAGGGATGCCCAGGAAGGAGGCGGCAAGGCCGAAACTCGAACCGAGGGTTCACAGCCTTCTGGGCTCTGGGGCAGTGGGGACTGGGCTGGGCCATTAATGGTGCGTGCTTGGAGTACCAGACTCCTCCCTCCTGAGCTCTGCCCCTGTTTCAGCAGCTTCTGGCCATCGGCAGTATTCTCGTCCTATTTCTGAGATTGGGTTAGTGAGACTCAGAGAAGTATAGTGACTTGCCCATCATCACACAGCCCCAGCAGTGTGCAAAGGGAATTCACACCCAGGAACCAGCATCTGCTGACCTGGGCTTACAGGGAGGCACTCACCGACGCCAGCCACCCATCGCTTGCCTGGGAGCTGGCACTGGACGCTCACCCACACTGTGTGGGGTGGGGCCAGTACAAGAGGATCGGGGTTGGCCATACAGACCAGGGCTCGACTCCCACCTTTGCTCCTCAGGCCTACAGCTTCATGATGTCCAGGGGTCAGCAGAGCTGCTGCGTGGGTAAGGTGCTCCCCGACCCCAACACACACAAAGCAGGGACCCCACTGCAGTGGTCACTGCTCAGGCCAGGGAAGGGGCTGCCCGCACCCACCACCCACCTCTTCTCCTGCACCTCCTGGATGTTCTCAATGCCAATGGCGCTGCTGCGGCGCGAGCCAAATGGCCCCGACTTCTTCCTCGTGGGGCTTTTCCCGGGCACAATCAGCGACTGCAGGAGAGGCCCCGGCTCAGTGCCCACCTGCCCCGGGATCCTGGGTGTCCCCATGCCCTCCCGGGACTGTGCTTAGCCCTGAAACAGAGGCCATGAGCAGGCAAGCACAAGGGAAGATGTGCACCTCCAAGGCAGCCCTCCTGCTTCCCAGAAAGGATGGAAGGCCCAGAGAGGGCCAGGGCATGTCCTGAGGTCACACAGCAGGGCTGTACCCAGGGTCTCAGCCCAGGAAAGGGGCAGGAGCTGAGGGCCTGGGGATGGGGGGAGGGGGATGGATGGCACTAAGTGCTCAACATGGCCACCCCTCTTCTCCCCCTGCCTCAGGAAGGGCTGGGGGCAAGAGCCAGGCCTGTCCCTCTGGAATCTTCCAGCTCCCAAGCACACACCACGATGCATGCCCTGGGTCCTGGGAGCAGGCTCAGCAATTGGGGGAGGCTGAAAGGTGGGTCCCTAGAAAGCCTGGAGGGGCAAACTCCAGGCTGGTGCTTGATGGAGGGGAGTCAGGGAAGAGGGGAAGACAGTGCCCCATGGGAGCTGGCGACACTGGGTACATGCAGCTGGGCGTGGGGTCTTGGGGTACCAGATGCTGGCAGAGCCTGGGCCAGGGGTCCAGAAACCCCTATAGAGGGATGCCAGCTCTGGTTCAAAGCAGGTGCTGAGTGCCCTCAGGGCTGCCGGCCCCCAACCCCCACCCCCAATCCTGCACTCCTGGTGGGGAGGGGCATTTTTCCCAGTATGGCCTCCATCCTGAGAGCGAGCAGAGTGGCGCATGCAGGCGCCTCCATGGCCGGCGGCCCGCGGACGACAACCTCTTCCACGGTTCCTATGCCTATGGCACTGCCCCGGCGTCCGAATCTACTCGCGCTTTTCCCAGGAATAAGCAATGACTGGCAAGCAGCAAGGGTGGGGCAGAGAAAGAAACAGAGAGAGGGGTTGAGAAGGGGGATGGGATGGGCAGAAACAAAGAAGAGAGTGGTGGGGGCAGGGAAAGACATGGAGCCAGGGAAAGAGAGGGGAGAAGCAGGAGGAGACGGCCCGAGGACAGAGTTGCAGGCAGAACAGGGTCCATGTGCGAGAGCCAGCCAGAGATGGCATGCAAGACATGAGGGGACATGAAGGGGCCCCGACAGTGGGGTCAGGGACCCAGACACAGAGAAAGGGGCATAGCAGATACAGGGACAGGGAGAGTGAAGGGCAGGGGTGAAAGGGGCAGAGGCAGGGTAGGGAAGAGTAGCAGAAAAGAGGAGGCGATGTAGAGAGGGAGAGTTGTGCAAAAACAAAAACAGAAATGGGTCTGGTTACTGCCATGGTGGTGCCGCTGGCCTGGCCCTGTCCCCGGGGCCCCTCTGTGGCCACCCACAGGAGCCTGGGCCACTCCAGTGGGCAGGAGGGGAGTGGCTGGTTGTTCTTGGTTGGGGGAAATCAGGTCTGCTCCTCCCATGACAGTGGGCATGGTGACTGCTGGGTGGCAAAGGCCCTGCTGTGCTCCCCTGGCCAGGCCAGACCATGGGCAAGGGTGGGGGCTCCCTCCTGCCATATAACGCAGCCTCACAGCACCAAGCACAGAGCATGGCATGCAGCAGACAGTCAACAAGTGGTGAGTGAGCAGGTGGACAGAGGAACAGAGGTGGGTGGGGGATGGAGAGTGTGTTGATGACTGGGAGATGGATGGGTGGAAATGTGAGTGAGTTAACTGGAGGGATGGATGGATAGGTTGATGGTTGGGGAGAGATAGATGAATGGGTAGCTTGATGAGTGGGGTGGGTGAATGGATGCATGATGCATGGACGAAGAGGTGGCGGGGTTGAGGGAATGGGATGGATAGATGGGCTGATGGTTGGGTGGATGGGTGGATGGATGGATGGATGGGTGGATGGATGGGTGCATGGGTGGATGGATGGATGGGTGGATGGGTGGATGAGTGGATAGATGGGTGGATGGGCAGATGAGTGGATGAGTGGATGGGTGGATGAGTGGGTGATGGATGGGCGGGTGGATGGAAGGGTGGGTGGATGGGTTGGTGCGTGGGTAGTTGTGAGGATGGATGGATGGGTTTGCAGATGGTGGGGAAAGCAAAGCAGTGGGTGCAGTGTCCCAGAGCGCCCACTAGGTGGCGGAAAGCAGCCAGGCCTTACTCCTATTGGCCCAATACTACCAGAGCAACAGAATCCCAGAGACTGGCAGACAGGAACCACTCAGGAGCCGCCCAATCAGAAACCTGCTTCCCGACACCAAAGGCAGCTACAACCACAGAGGCTGTGGCTGCGGCAGACAGCAGTCCAAGGTGCTCACAGAGGAAATGCCCACACAGCAGCTCACTTTCTGACACAGAATAGGAATTCACTGACACCCAGGGCTTAGCATACACTTCCTGACACACAGTAGGTTCTCAGAGCAGCCCAGGGAAGGGCACACAGTAGGTGCTTACAGAGGTGATGCAGCCCAGGTCCTTACACACAGTAGGTTCTTACAGCAGCCCAAGGAAGGGTACACAGTAGGTGCTTACAGAATCGATGGCCACACAGCAGCCCAGGCCCTGACACACAGTAGGTACTGACAGGAACTCAGGCCAGGTCCACAGGAGGCGCTCACAGGGTGCAGATCCACATAGCTCCCAGAAACCCAAGATGTGACAGCAGGTGCCCACACAGCAGCCCAAGTCCCAGCACACGACGGACAGGAGGAGATACTCAGTGAGGAACACAACATGAGGCTGCTCGAGAGCTGAGCTGTGAGATGCCACCCCCGAAAAAAAAAGGGGGCCAGAGGAGGGGAGAGCCACACAGTGGGGCAGAGATTGCAGCTTTTAGCACCCCGGTGTCCTGGCTTGGGCACTTGACCCCTGTGGAGAGCAGTGGCTAGATGGAGTCTGAGCCCAGGATGGGCATGGGGACGACAGGGCTGTGGGCGGAGACCGGGCCAGGCCTCAGGAGCCAGGGGAGAGCTGAGGGCCCTGGGGAAGGGCAGGGGAGGGGGACACTCACTATTCCAGCTGCCTTGGCCAGGTCGGGGTTGTTGGGTGTGAAGCTCCCGCTGTGGCTGGTGGACACCGTGCTGGACTTCTTGTTGCTCAGCCCCATGGCATCCATGGACTGGCTGCGGCTCCGGATGACCCGCTGTGAGGTCAGGGGGTGCAGAGGCACAAGCTGTGGAGAGGCCTCCCCCCACCCCGGGAGCCCCTGGAGCCCAGAAGTCACCTGGTTTCACAAAAGGCAGGTACACATGGTACCCATGGGTGGGCTCAGCCCTGGTTCTGCCACTGCCTTGCTGGGTGGCCCTAGGCAAGTCACGCCACCTCTCTGAGCCCGAGCCATCGAGTACGGGGCCACTCCCAGGTGCAGAGCCTCGTCTTGCTGCGACCAGAGGGCTGCAGAAGATCACGGGGCACAGCCAGAAACTGCACTCCTCCCTTCTGGGGGCACCCAGAGACCTTCTCTCTTCCTTCCTCTGTTGTTTTACTCTCTTTTCCTTTCTTGCTTTTTTGAGACCAATCGATGCCATGAGTATTTCTTACTCAGTCACTTGATCTCCTATGCTGGGGTTTCTAGTACCATGCCCACTTTACATGTGATGGAACTGAGGCAGAGGTGAGCCCAGAACCTGTATGCCAGGCCCATGACCATGACTGTGGCCTCTGCTGCTGCCTCTGAGATATTAAATCCCCAGGTCAGGACCCCAGTTGGCACTCACAGACATGTGGCCACTGACGCCTTCCCCAAAGAGCACCCTCTTCCTCACCCCGGGGTAGAGGCAGGGGATAGCCAACAGGCTTCTCAGAATCCCTGGCCAACCCAGCCCCCTGCTTGTGGCCTGGGCAAGCAGCAAAGGATGGCCCAAAGCCTTGGGTCCCTGTATCTGTGTAGAAGACCTGGAAGCAGCTCCTGGCTCTTGGCTTTGGATCTGCTCAGCTCCAGCCATCGCAGCCATTTGGGGAGTGAACCAGCAGGTGGAAAATCCTCTCTCTTCTCTGTCTCTCCTTCTCCCTATAAATCTGCCTTTGTAATAAAAATAAATCTTAAAAAAAAAAAAAAAAGGAATCATTGGGCAGGCCAGCTGGTCAGCTAATCTTCTTACACAACCCCCAGGGTTCCAGCCTGATGGCCCGCCCTGGGGAGGGGAAGAAGTCAACCGTGTCTGGTTGAGGGCAGGAGGAGGGCTGTCCTGCTCCTATGGGGATAAAGAGAGGCCACCACCCGGGGCCCTGCAGCCTGGGGGAAGCCCAGGACCTGGACAAGACAGAGTTGCTGAGGCACAGAAGTGGGGGGGGGATAGGGAAGGGTGGATTGGTAGGGGGTTAGGAGGGAGGGGGTGGTGAACTGGGGAGGTGGGGGTGTGGAGGGAGGGAGATGGATTTGCTTTCTGACTTGCATGGTGCTAACCTCATTGCTTTGCAAATCACAAGCATGGGAGACAAGTTGTCACTGCCCTGCTCAATAGACAGGAAGCTGAGACACAGAATGCCCACGCTGGTAGTTGGCAGAGCTGGCATTCAAACCTAGGGAGCCAGGACTCTTACAGTAAGCTAAAGCAGGGCCACCCAGCAGCCACATCGGACGGTCTGAGAGTCCCTCAGTGCCCACTCCCCTTCTGGGATCTTTCTTCCTTTCCATCTGTCAGGGTAGCAGTCTCTTCCTTTCTCTGCCTGCTGTCACCCCTGGGACCAGCAGTATCAGAATTCCCAGTGGACTCAGCCACCGCCCAGGCTTAGGTCCTACTTCTGGCCATCAACTTCTCCTCAAGCAGAGCTGCACCTCACAACTCTCCCAGGTCCAAATTCCAGCCCAGACACAACCCCATCCCCAAATCTAACCTCAACTGAAGGCCTAAAGCCTAGATCCTTCGGCGCCACCTCCCCACTCCCGACTCCACCTCCAACAGAGGCCCGCCTCTAGCCACTCTACCCCTACTGCCCCAGACTCCACCTCTAGCCTCGCCACGCCCATACCCCACCCTACCCACGCCCACCGCCAACGTCCACCTCGAGCCACGCCCCTGCAGCAGTCTGCACCCGCTCCTCGCCCCACTGGCCACACCTCGGCCCCGGGGTTGCGACCACCTCTAGCCACCGCCCCACCCCCAAGGCTTTAGCCTCAGTCCCACGTTCCACCCAAGCCCCCGTTCCAGCGGAGCCCGTTGCTTGCTGCTCAGGCCCCTGCCCTTCACCTTGAAAGACTCGAAGAAGCCGCCACCGCCGCCGCCATTCTCCATCTTGTCCTCGTCCCCGCCCAGGCCCATCATGGACTGGCTGTGAATGTGCAGTTCCTCATACAGGGTCTCCAGGAGGGCGGCCCGGGTCCGCTCCTGGGGACCAGGATGGGGTGACATGAGAAGCCTCCTCATTGGCCCTGCCCCACAGTTCCAATCCTGGCCACCTTCTCTCTTCAGAGAGGAGGAGTGGGCAAGGCCCAGGCCCCAGAGGCTGGCTGGCTTCCCCTGGCCCCTTTAAGATGTAGCTTCACACTCCCACCCACCAGGCAACCCCCCGCCCGGCAATTCAGGTCACTTCCCGGCACTGTCCTCCCAAAGCTTCCTCCCCAGGGAGCCCCACACCAAGACCAAGGCGGACCCCACAGTCAGGCAGCAGGGCAGAAGATCTGGGAGGCAGGGGTTGGCTCAGCCACAACAGCTGCCTCACCTCCAGTTTGGCAAACTTCTCTGCCTTGTAGCAGGCGTATTCAGCATTGATCAGCTTTGTCAGCAAAAATTCTTGGAACTCAGGGCCCTGGGAGACCACAGTGGGGATGACAGGGGGGCGGGGGGCGTCAGATGACTCAGAAGCAAGAAGCTGACCCTGACAAGGCTGGGGACTGGGGCCCCCCCTCCTACCTCCCCAGCCTGGGTGCCATGAGAGGCCCCCATGCCCTTCATGGCCCTGTGTGGGCTGGGGTCTGCTCCTGCCTCTGTGGGGAGCTGAGGTCAAGGCCAGTAGACGGGATAGCGGGACCCCACCCCCACACTGGAGAAGGAAAACTTGAACAGCAGACAAGAGATGAGGAGAGGCAGGGTTGGCTTCAGAAAATAGAAAACAACCATGCAGTTGATTCTGTGATGTGGAAACACATCCTGTTTTAATCAAGATGGACAGCAATACCAGGCCCCAGCTATGTGGCTGGTGGGGCCCTGCGGGCTTTAGGACCCAATCAGGCAGAACCTGTTACCCTCAGCCCCTACCCGTTGGTCCTGTGTTGCCCATAACTGGGCCTGGGCACAGCCTCTCACCTTCCTAAACACAGCAGGGTCTGGGAGAGGGGGTCCAAAGAAGGGCACATCATCTCTTGCAGTGACAGAGACCTGGAAGACAGAGGGGCAACTGTTCCTGTGGAGGCCGGGCCTGTTCCGACCTACACAGCCAGGGCCCCCAGTTCCCAGTCCTGCCCCTCGGAAGGGAGGCACAGCCAAGTGACTGTTGCCAGGAGCAAGCCTTTCACCCAGGGGTTCTGTTCTACTCCGCCACCCTTGCCTTGTGGGTGGTGGGGTGCAGTAGGGTGAGGTGGGGGAGCTCAAGGATCTTAGGGTACAGCAAAGGCGGAGGAAGCAAAAGGAGGTCAAGGGGGCTTGTCCTTGGCCATACTGGCACCCAGGTTCTAGTCCCACATGTTCTACTTCTGATTTAGCTCCCTGCTAATGCGTCTGGAAAAAGCAGTGGAAGATGGCCTGGGTGCCTGGTTCCCTGCCTCTCACAGAAGAGACTTGGACAGAATCCCCGGCTCTTGGCTGCAGCCTTGCCCAACCCCCGGCTGTTGTAGTTGTTTGGGAAGTGAACCAATGGATTAAAAAGAAATCTTTAAAATAAATAAATAGGACCTGGTGCAGTAGCTTTAGTGGCTAAAGTTCTTGCCTCGCATGTGCCAGGATCCCATAGGGGCCCCAGTTTGTGTCCTGGCAGCTCCACTTCCCTTCTAGTTCCCTGCTTGCGGCCTGGGAAAGCAGCTGAGGACGACCCAAAGCCTTGGGATCCTGCACCCATGTGGGAGACCCCAGAGAAGCTCCTGGCTCTTGGCTTTGGATTGGCTCCGCTTTAGCCGTTGCAGCCACGTGTGGAATGAATCAGTGGATGGAAGATCTTTCTCTCTGTCTCTCCTTCTCTCTGTAAATCTAATTTTCCAGTAAAATAAATAGATCTTTTAAAAAAAAGATTTATTTTTTATTGGAAAGTCAGATATACAAAGAAGAGGAAAGACAGAGAGAAAGATCATCCATCCACTGATTCACTCCACAAGTGGCTGCAATGATCAGAACTGCGCTGATCCAAAGCCAGGAGCCAGGAACTTGTTCTGGGTCTCCCGCGTGGGTGCACGGTCCCAAGGCTTTGGAATGTCCTCGACTGCTTTCCCAGGCCACAAGCAGAGAGCTGGATGGGAAGTCGGGCTGCCAGGATTAAAACCAGCACACATATGGGATCCTGGCGCATACCAGGCGAGAACTTAAGCTGCTAGGCCACCACACCAGGCCAGAAAAAGTAAAGAAATCTTTAAGTAAATAAATAAAGGAAGTATAGGAGGCGATACCAGACTAGGACGCCCAGGAGGGTGACTGCTGCCTTGGAGAGGGTGTACTTTGGGGAGCAGCAAGGCATGATGGGAGTTTGTCATCACCACTGCCCTCCTTGTCCCCTGTTCACAGTTAGAGAAAGTGAGGCTGAGAGGCACTCCAGGGAGCCAGAGCCCCGGTTCACCCACCTTGTAGAGGGGGCCGTCGGGACCGCCGCCTTCGGCCTGCACCACCACGTAGGCGTGCAGGAAATTGGAGGCGATCATGTCAGGCACGAAGGGCGTGCTCTCATCCTGGAAGACCACTGCGACGATGTCATTGCCAATGTGCCGCTTCCGCTGCAACTGAGCACAGAGCCACAGGCCTTCACAGGGGGCATGAGTGTGGCGGGTACCCCTGACACTGCGGGAGGGTTGCAGGCAGGCAGGCAGGCAGGCAGCACGGCTGGGGAACGGCTGGGGAACAGCTCCCTTCCCAAAGGCGCAGACAGCTGGCTCTCAGGCTATTTCTGTTTCCTTGGAGTGGCCGAGGGAGAAGTGGCTTCCCGGCAGGGGCCCAGGGCCCAGGTCTCCCCGGCTCACTCCTTTCTAGGTGGCTTGAACGAGCGAGCCGCGCTCAGAGAAGACTCACACCGTAGACAAGAACAAGTCGCTCAAAGTAAGCAACGGCTATTCCCACTGTTATATCACCCTGCTGTCAACCTGGCCTGAGGGCCTGAGACAAGGCGACAGCCCCACAGGAAGTTCAGAAGAAGGTGACAGGTTTCTGAGTGCAGTTCACGGGACATGCCCTGCAACCCCCTTCCCCTCAGGCCCTTGTAAGAGCTACTGTCTGCACCAAGAACATTCCCCCTTCTTCTCTCACTTCTCTGCAGCCTGAGGTCAGTTTGTCGCAAAAGCCTTTCCTGTTCCCCACTTCTGCCAAGTCCAAGTGCCCCACCTGACACCACAGTGCCCATGGCTCCCCTGCAAGAGCACTGGCTCTCGCTACCTGAGTTCCTACCATGTACCCTCCTGCAGGCTCACCTGCCAGGGAGATGTTGTGAGCACCCCATCACCCCAGAGGGAGCTGAGGCCCTCCCAGCATCATAGCAGCCTGTCTCCCCTACCCCAACCAGGACCCACTCCTGGCAGGATGGGATAGCATCTTATGTCTGTCCCCAGGGCCAAGCACTGAGTCTGGCATGATGGACACTGAACAGGCAGGAAAATGAAAGGACAGGCGGACAGGTGGGAAGCAGGCGGACGAGTGCCCAGGCTACCTGCTGGGCGTCGCCTTCTGTGTAGGGCAGCTTGGTGGACACGTGAAACATGATCTCCTTGTTGCGGAAGTTGCAGTACACAGACTCGGTCCCCGTCTGCCCATGGGTCACGTCCAGACCTCCTCGGAACCTGTGCCCAGGCCACCCCCCCAGGGCCATGGCTCAGTCTCCAGCCCCAGCCAGGCCTCTGTGGGGCCAGGATGGGGACTCCCTCCCTGCCCAGGCGCATGGGTCAGCTGGGGCTCTGCTTAGCCCCCCACTCACACTCACCCCTTGAAGTCCTGCAGTTTGACCTTCTGGCCAAGGAATTCCAAGAACTCCACGAAGGCGGGGCTCTCCTCATTGGTGCTAAAGAGCTCTTCCTCGGAGGTCTGGGGACCACACAGAGGTGCCAAGGTCACGTAACTGGAGCTCCCAGCAGCCCACTCTCACCCAGATGGGCAGGCGGCTGAGGGGGCACCTCCAGTGGCCCCTGAGCCCTGGGCAGGGGCTCTGCCTTGCAGAGCTCTGCAGCCCCATTGTGAGAGCCAGGTGGGGTGGGGGCAGAGAGGAGGAGGGGCGCACACCTGCCCCAGCTTCTGATAAATGACTCCGAACTTGAAGTTATTGCTGATGACATGCTCATCGAAGGTGACGATGAGTCGGGAAGCCTGCGGGAGACAGAGGTGCAGACTGCAATGGCCAGGCTCCCACCCCCTCTCCCAGCCCTTACGAAATGCCAGGCACCGGGCTGGTTTCAGAGAGCTCCAGCAACACTGCTATGGGTGGCAGTCTGCTGGGTTCCCAGGCACAGGGTCACTGCTCTGGAGTTTTGCCATGAGCCCCTGCCCTGCCGCCACTCACTCTTCTTCACCCTTCTAGAACAACCAAGTCCCACCCATGTGCTGCGGTATCTCGCACAAGGTCTCCTTCTCACCGTGGGCCTCTCTACTGTAACCTAGAGGCGGGATTTGACTTCCCGAAGGTTCTTCCTTTAGAACACTTTTCCTAGAGGACACCACCCCCACCCCCCAGCAGACCTCACTCTGTGAATTCAGCAGGGCCACAGGGCTTGCATGGCTTGTCAGACAGAAGCCCCCGTCTCTATCCCACCTGTCCCAGTCCCTGGCAGCCAGCATCCCTCAGCAGAGCTGGAGTGCAACAGTGTGGACTGGGGGCCATGTTTACAGGCGTGTCCGTTACTATCTCTCCAGGCCTACTCGAGGGTCAGGAGGAAAAGCCAGTGGACAAGCAAGCCTTCTTGGGGCTCCCCAGGTAGCATGGTGACCCTCACTTTAAATGCTGGGCACCCCTTGGTAAAAAACACAGAACCTCTCTGTGGTTCCTCCTCCACAAACAGTGGACCTTGCAGGGTTATTATAAGGATTCAATGAGAGAACTTGGGGAAGATATCTAGTACAATTAGTGCCCAATAAACCCTCCATTCCCTCCTCAGCCACCCACCCTCAGGGAGCAGGGCCGGGATCCAGCCATACCTTGGGGTAGAGCACAGGGTAAAATCGATCCACATTGACGTCTTCACACACCAGCTGCAGGAGGTGAGGAAGGGGCGTGAGGTGGGGCCAGTGGGGACAGGAGGGACCTCCCGGGCTCACTGGCCAAGGCTGCAGAGGACAGCGGCAGAAAGGAAGAGGGAGGGGCCGTGCAGGGAACTACCAGAGCTACCATGGCACTTGGTGCTGGGTATGCAGTCCTGGAACTTGCTGCTGTCCAGAACAGGTGCAGAGAACCAGAGTCCCCTGGGGTCTGAGAGTGCCATAAAGAGGGCCTAAGGAGGCAGCCATGTGACGCAGTGGCTAAGGCGCCTCCTGGGAGGCCCGCAGCCCACATGGAGTGCCTGGTTTGTGTCCCGGCTCCCACGTCTCTGAACCAGCTTCCTGTTAATAAGCACCCTGGGAGATAGCAAGCATATTTGGTGTCCTGCCACCCGTGTGAGATACTCAGATTGAGTTCCAGGCTTCTGGCTTTGGCCTGGCACAGCCCTGACTGTGGTGAGAATTTGGGGAGTGAACCAGTGAGTGAAGATGTCTCCGTCTCTCTGTATCTTCCTTTCAAATGAAATGAAATGAAAACAAACAAACAAGTGAAAATAGAAATTAGAGTGCTAGAAGCACACAGGCAGGGGGCAGGAGCCCAGCATAGCCTAGGGGGCCAGGTAGACACAGTGGGCCTGGGACAGGTGGGTCCACAGAGATGGGCGGCAGCAGACAAGGATGTGCCAGGCCACATGGCACCCAGCCCTGGGCCCAACTGGGCACTGTGCCACGGGAAGCTCAAGGAAGCAGTGGTCTCACCTTGGCCATCTGGACCACATTGGGGAACTCAGTGAGGCAAGAGATGGGGATGACATCGTGGTAAGTCCGGCACTTGGTCCTGGAGGAGAAAGCCTCATGGTGAGGAGCTGGCTTATGGCAAAGTGAGAGGTCAGGGGAACCAGTCGGCATGACAGAACACCAGGCCTGGCTCAGGCACAGACTTTCTCTGGTCCTCAGTTAGGAGAGTGGGTGAGATTTGAGCCCAGCGGTCAGACTGTAGAACCTCTGCCCTCCCTGCTGTCCGCCACCGCCCTCACCTGAGCAGCAGCCGCAGGTGCTCTTGGTCCCCGATGACATCATACTTGAGCGAGAAGACAAGGTGGCCGAGGGCAGTGTCCAGCGAGTAGTAATTGAAATGCTCCTGGTGTGGGAGTGGGAGGGCAGGGCAGTGGGTGAGGCTGAGCCTGGAGTGGGATCCTCGCCAAGCAGCAGGTGTCACAACCAGGAGCAGATGCTCCAGCAGAGGGACCCACATTCAGATCCCTGCGCTGCCATCTGCCAGCTGGGCAGCCGGAGACGGTGACCCCACCACTCTGTGCCTCATTTACCCGGTCTCTAAAGTGGCAAAGAGACCATCTCCCTTGCTGGTGGCAGGGGCTGAAGGAAATGAAGTACCTTCAGTCCATGTCTGACAACCTCAACCTTGACTATCCAGCTTCTCACCCACATGGAGGCCATACCTGCACCTGCATATTCATTTCCCAGCATCTGCTCTCCACAGGGCTGGGCACACAGCAGGTGCCCAATAAGGAGAAAACCGCCTAGCTGGCTGCCTAACGTGTGGCTCTGTGGGCCTTGAAGCCAGGGCCGTGAGAAACAGGAAGTGAAACACCTCAGTATACACAGGGCGGCTGGCCAGGCAGGTTGCTACCCTCCTGTCCCTTGGGAGGAGACCAAGGGGGCATGAGGAGCGGCAGCAGCAGAGATGGCAGCCCCAGAACAGAGCCGTGCGACAACCCCAGGTGGGAAAGTCCCAAAGCAAGGGCTGGGAACACAGGGAAACACCATCCTCGCCAGACCCAGCTGCCCCTGGCAGTCCCAGCCCTGGGAGTGGAGCTGGCTCCCCGGCCACACCCACCCCAGGAATCATCCTGGAAGTCAGTCCTGTTCCAACATGAACAACTGTGCTCAGAGGCAGGGCAGATAGACGGGCGGGGTAGGAGGGTGAATCCTGCAAATCTGCAGGTGAGGGGTACCCTGGACCAACATGGGCCAGAAAATGTCCGCGGCCCTGCTTGGACACAGCGTGATATGCACAGGTGAGGAGGGACAGGCACTCAGCCAGGCCAGGGCCCCCATGGAGTAGATGCCTCCTGAGCCTGGTCAGACCACAGCACTAGACCCAGCCTGAGGCCATACAGCTTCCCAAGCCCCAAGGAGCTTTCCCTCACCCCCCAGGGACACACAGACACCCGCAGGCGAAGGACACACCCTCTCGCAGTGGGTCTCAAAGGAAGCTGGCTCAGTCCAGGCTCAGGTCCAGGCTCAGGACCGTGTGACCCTGACCGAGTCACGTCATCCCTCTGAGCTCCAGTTTCCTCTCCAGTGAGAACAGGAGCACCTGGCCTCCCAGCAGCTAACGTGGAGAACACACTGGGTGCCAGGCATGGCTCTCCATGCCACAGGTGTCCTTAAACAAAGTCCAAAATGTTCACAGTTCACAGAAAATGGAATAAAGAGAAACGCTGACTTTGGTTCGGATTTTTTCTTAAAAATTCTATGTGTCCTATGTTGCTATCACTCCCCATTTTTATAAATGGAGAAGTAGTTTCAAGGAAGTTATATCATGTACTTGTCCAAGGTCACACCAGCAGGGTCAAGATTCACAGCCAGGACTCCCAGCACCCTCAATACACTCCCCCATTTTTGGCTGCAAACTGACAGACACATTGCCAGCGCACACTCTCCCCTCCAGCTCCCACAACCTGCTCCAGGAATTCCCACAAACACCCCAGGCTGACACTCAGTAGACAGGGTCCCTGCTCTAGGGCTTCCATCAGGGCCTAGGTCTGCTGTGTTGGCTGAGTTGTAACTGGTACACAGAAAGGGCCATGCACATAGCTGGTGCTCACTATGCAGTCCCTGTGAGAGTTTCCTTTGCTTCCAACTCCTTACAAGCGCCTGTCTTTAAAGCCTTGCAACTGCCACAGGAAGTGGGTGTCAGGACCATCGCCACATTCATAGATGAGGAAACTGAGGCACAAATGAGAAGTTGACCATGCCACCAGACTGTCATTCATAATAAGTGTCTGTGAAATGAAGGAATGCTCCCTGCTTCCTAAGACCCAGAGCTGTGGGGCTGTCACCCAGGCCCAGGCATGGCTTCTGCTCTCTTGTGCTCCTGGCTCCCCAGCCAGCCCCCCGAGCAGTCACCCACTCACCTTGCCAAGAAAATGCTTCCGGTAGATGCGGGCTGTGGGGTTGCACTCTAATTTCACCTTGGCTGTGGGTGACTGCAGCGGCTCTGTCTCGGGGATGCTGGTGATTTCATGGTTGGTGCCTTCAATCCAGTAGCCCCCAAACTGGGGCAGCAGGATGAGGGGGAAGGGCCCTTCTCGTCCTAGGACCTGAAGGGGCACTCTGCTGAGAGCCACCCTATCCTGTTCCCCATGGCAGCGGGGAGAGGCAAGTCCAAGACACCCTCCCAATCCAGACCCAGGGCCACTTTTGCTGGTGGCTAAGGAGGCCTAGGGGACAACACAGAGCCTACATGGCCTCCAGGGTTTGCATCCTGCCCACCCCCATTTAGTGTCTGCCCCAGTCCTTTCCCTGTCCCCCGCCCACCACCCATGCCACCCCAGACCCAGACAGCCTTGAGCCCTGTGTCCCAATCTGAGAAGGGCATCCCAGGCAGGTAGTGCTGGGAGCATGACCTTGGTCCACGTGGCCTAAGGATTCAAGCAGACCTGTAAACCAAGTCTCCAGCACCTCGGACAAGGTCTGGAGCCAGGTTCCAGGGGTGGGAGAGGGATGCCTGAGGGATGCTGAGTCCAGCTGAGTACCTCGTGGACACTCGGGTAGGGAATGTAGTCCTCTTCCGTCTGCAAAACACAGGCAAGTTAGAGGCCCAGCTGCAGGGGGAGGGGTTGCCACCTGCATGCTGCCCAGCTTCCCTAGCCTATGGAGTCTCATCTGCTCAATCACCCATGACTGGGAGTGTGCACAGCATATACCCCCTTGCCTTGGCATGACCTCCAAGATTGGGGCTGGGACCAGCCTAGTTCACTGAGTGCTGGCATCTTTTGAGGCTCTTGCAGATTGGGGAGAGGAGGCAAGTTCCCTCTGTGGAAGAAACGGCTGGGCCCCTGGAGACCCTGTGCCTCAGACCCTGTGCCATAGCTGCCAGGGTCTGAGGCAGCCTGACCAGAGCGGAGCCAAGAGGTGGTATTTGCAGCACGCTCCCCAGAGCCACTACTACCACTAGGCTGGGGTTATGCTCTGGGAACTTGTGTCTTGAATAAAGCCTAACCCACCAGCCTTGGCACAGCTGCCAATCTCCTAGTGTTACTGAGGTCCCTAATCACGGAGAACCATGTGCCCATCTGCAGGGACCGCCCCCCCCCCCCGGCCTGAAAGCTGGGCCTTAAACTGGCAGCCAACAGGTACAGCTCTATCCCTGCCCCAGGGGCATCCTGCAGCAGGAGATGCTGGGTCCTGGGTGTGAATCCTCTCACTCTGCCACCATGACAGCCTTCAGAGAGAATGTCTGCTTCTGAGGGTTAAGGACTTGCATTTTGGGGTGGGGCAGACTGCAGAGGCAGGGCCTGAGGCAAGGCAGGAGCTGGAATGAAGGTCCCCAGTCACTGGACGAGGAGGGGTCTTCCATATCATGTAACTCCTGGAGGGCAGGGCTGCGCATGCCCTTTACCACAACCCCCCCCACCAACCAGCCAACCCCTGGCTCCCATGGAGACTTCACTAGGAGGTGGGGAGGTTCTGGCCTCCACCATGATGGGCAGCTGTGGTCACAACTCCCAGGCCCTACCTTAGACATCCTCCCCCACTACCATCCTGGAAGCAGCTGGCCTAGCCCACCTACTTTGAGTGGTGGTGGGAAGGAGCATCGCTGTTCATCCATCCTGCTTCCCTGCAAGAGAAGAAGCACCTATCACTCTCCCATGCCAAGCCAAAGCAGAAGGCCCTCGGAGGGGCCCTGGGCAGGGGGCTGAGCCTTTCCCTGGCCTCCTTGCAGGGTGTCCGTGCTGGTGGTAACCTGGGATGGTGCAGACTGTGGCAAATAGGGTGGGGCGGGGAGCTCAGCATGGGAATGGCATGAATGCTGACTTGTGCCTTGCTGCTGGGAACGGGGACGGGGAAGACACGTGTGCCTGTGTGGGTGTCAGGGGAGGTTACTGCAACACAGAGACGGGGGTGGGGCGAGGGAGTAGGGGCAGGAGAGCGAGGGCAGCATACGGTGACCTGACATCAGGGAACACTCTGAGATTGGTTGAAGCTAGGGCCTGTGAGACCACGTCTGGAGGGTAGGCAGGGTTCAGGCACCAAGACAAGGCTGTACTCCAGACACCTCCCGTACGTGCAGCTCTGGCCCCTGGCATTTGTCCCCTCCTATCTGCAGGTTCTGCAGAGGATCCCATAGCACCCCTTGGGGTATGTAGGGGTGGATAGGAGACCTACCCAGGGATGGAGCTTGGATGGCTCCTGCATCCAAGACTGAGGTCGGGCATTGCTGGACTCCTCCCTCTGGCCCGCAGAAAAGGGACTCTGGACCAGAGCTGCTACCACCTTCTCCTGGCCTGTCCTCTGGCTGGAGGCAGAGCAAGGGTCCCCACTTTGGCTAGCCCCCCTCCCCACTCCACTCCAACTATCTATGCAGCTCCCCAGGATGGGTTAGAGAGCTTGCCTCACCTGCATCTTTTCAATCATTTCAAACAGGTCTGTGTTCTGCAACAGAGACAGGGAGAGCCAGGTCAGTGTGGAGGGCTCTGGCAGACCCTGCCACGCCCCGAGTCTCCTCCCTCCCCCAGCTATGCCCAACCCCTGCAGCACCTATCCCAAGAGCAAGAGGGAGCCCAGGAGCCTGCTGGTACGGGGTTCCGGGCAGGCGACCTGCAGGTCTGACCAGGCCAAATTTACATCCAGAGGTCAGAACTCCACTCCTGGGGTGCCACTGCACTCGCATCTCTTCCCTGGGACAGTGTCCCCATGTCACGGCAGGACTCACAGTGCCAGCTCGGAGGAGGCCGAGATGAGCCCAAGCGGGCTTCACAGGAGGGTCTGGGGTCTCACCCATCTCCCTGAAGGAGGTCATACACGATAAACCTCGACTGCAGGCCACTGCTCAGACTGCCCCCACCCCAGGCAGAGTGGACTGGGGACTCTTTGGGAGCGCAGATGCTGGAAAAGGCTGTGGTGGCTTACTACTTGCCTGTGAGCCCACAGGCACCTGAACCAGGCTAGAGACAGCCCGTCAGGGGACTAGCGAGGGCACACACAGGGTTAATCCGGCGTCTGCCAGCTGCTGGCAGCCCTGGCCTGTCCAGCATCAACTCCCTACCAGCCTTCCAGGAAGGCGGCATCCTTGCTGGCTGGGGCTGGGGGCTGGGCCTGGGAAGCCCCCAGAGGCTTTGGGATGGTGCCCCTCCCCCAGCACCTCCAAGGCTCAACTCAGGCAGTTCCTGCAACCCAGTGGGGGCACCGCCTGAGCTCATACACATGTGCTGTGGGGTTGTGTATCCGGAAACACACACACTCTCCCCCTCCTGCTTGCTGCTCAGTAGACACACACACACAGTCGGCATGTTCATGCTGAGACTCAGTGCAATATGTTAACACAAAAATACAGATGCTAACACATACTACAGATGCTAGCATCCTGAATTACACAACACAGATGCACACACTCAGGTCCATGTCCCAAGAGACACAAAGGCAACACCACACACCGACACTCACACAGGAAGCTACTCCAACACCACATACTCTCCATGTCAGACACTCAGAGGTTCAAGAGACACAGAGCCCCTCTTGCACCACAAGCCCACCATGCCCTGCGGAACAGCCGTGCCAGACCCCATCCCACCACAGACATGGGAGTTTTGAGAAACCAGGCAAGGAAGAAGCATCTGGCAACCGTGCAAATGGTTTACCTGAATGGATGAGGGGCACAGGCCTAACCTCAATCCCCACACTCACTACATACCCAGGGGGGCCCTGGTAAACCTCAAGTGACATGTCAGGTACCCCACACGCATGCTCTGAGGCTTGTTTACAGAGACACGACTCCCTATGCCATCCACATGGGAGCCCCAGGTTGACGGGCCCCTACAGCCACACAATTCCAAGAGGCACTCAGCAGATGGCACAGACGCACCTGCAGTCCAGGCAGACCGACACACCTGTCAGCCTAGCACACTGCCTAACAGCAACCCCAACAGCTGCTCCTGCGGCAGCCAGCGGCCACCTTCAGACCAGCGCAGTCCTAGCACCCCACAGCCACGGGAGCCCCACGATATCCCTCCAAGGCACCCCATACCGAGCTACCAAACCTGGCCAGGAAAACAATGAGGTACTCCTTGCTACCCCCCGCCATCACATCAACACTGACACATGGTACTGTCATTCAGACAGTACACACGGCACAAGCAGCTCCCACAGTTACAGCCTGCTAAGGAGAAGCCAACGCCCTCCCTGACACCGGGTGAGGGCTGTGGGTCGTGTGGCCCAGAGGGAAACATCTTACAAAGTTACTCTCCAACATTCAGTCCCCCGAAAAAGGACGGGGGGAAGGGCGGAGAGGTCCCCATGCCAGGGCACACGCTTTGCCACTGTTGTCCGAGCTTCGGTGCCCCACGCGTGTTCCGTGGGCAGCTGCAGAGAGTCCCGAGGTCCAGGACCCGAAAACAGGGGTGCGCCCAGGGGCCGCCCAAGAGCCCGGTGTCTGCCCAGAAGCTAAACACACCCACTATGACCGACGGAGCCTTGCACACCCCTCCCTGGCTCAGGCACCCAGCTCCACCAAAGTCCCGACAAGTCGGGACCCCGGGACCCCCTAGGCCAGGCCAACCGGCGCCCGCGTCCTCACCTGCCAGACGGCCCCAACGGGCAACGAGCCCCTACGCGGACGACCGAGGGGCGCAGGGGGCCGCGGCTGCGCCATCCCGAGCCCGGCCCGGCCCCCGCCCCGGCGGCGCTTCAGCTGGCCCGCAGGCTCTGGCCCGCACGCGCCTCGGCTCGGGCCCCGCAGAGCCGAGCTCCGCGCCCCCGGCTCTCGGCGGCAGCGGCGGCGCTGCTTGCGCTGGGCTCGCCGGGCGGCCGGGCCCGGAGGGGGCGGGACGCCAGGTACGGGCGGCGCGGGGCCGGGGCGGAGCAGCTGCCTGGGGCGGAGCCTCTGCGTCCCCGCCCCGCTGGGCAGCCGGGCCCGGCCCGGGCCTCCGGGCACTGCGCCTGCGCACCCTGGCCGGCGCGCTGGAACCGGGCGCGAGGTGCTGCCCCAGGGGTCCCCACCCACCACTCCTCGATCTCCCGGATTCTGGATACTCTGCCTCGGGGCCTCAAGGACGTAGTTCTTGGGACAGACTGGGTCCTTTGCAAATTCCTCTCAGGAGGTACAAATGTCACCCTTTATACAGATGGGAAGACTGATTGCAAGAGGTGAAACAGAAGAAGGAAAAGCAGGGATCCAAGGAAAGGGCTGAAGCTGCTCTTCCCCGCTCCTCCCCTCCAGCACAGCCCCAATGGCTGCCAGTGGCTGAGCCCAGTGCCTCCCTTCCCTGTGCCAAGGCAGGGTAGCAAGGAGGACTCCAGCAGACCAGAAACAAGTGCGTTCCCACTCCAGCCTTGCTTCAGCTTGCTGAGGGACCTTGAGTGAGTGAGTCCCTGCCACTTCTCTGGGCTCCATGTTCCTCTTCACAGACCTTTTAGCTGCCTCTGTGGTGAGCCCCTGGCCTGGCCTGGCAGCTGTACATAGGGCCACACTTCCCGAGCTGTGGCCCAGTCACCAGCAGTTGCTTTGGCCGCCAGGACCTCTGCAGCATCTATGCCCCCGGGGCCAAGGGTTCCTGGAAGGAAGCTCCACACCTTCCTCTCCCCTCCCCAGACCTGGCCCTGGGTCAGGGCCGAGCCTGGAGAGGCGGTGGGAACTCCAGAGATCTGTGTTCCAGACAAGATACAGCTTCGGTTTTAATAATTAACAGCAGCAAATATTGATTTACACAGCCACTTGCAGGCCTGAGCGTTTCCGGGCACCCATTGAAATGCAGCCAGAGCAACATCCCTTCCCACACCGCCTCTGGGGGAGGCGAAACCTGCCTGCATCACGGAGGTGCCTGGGTGGGAGGAGCAGAGGGTGTGTGTGTGTGTGTGTGTGTGTGTACACGAGAGAGACTCCAAGACAGGAAGTGGCTGTACACGGATGTGCTGTGTTCCACGTGAGTGGGAATGCCTAGGTGTGCGTGGTTGTGTGTGCACACATGTGCAGGTGTCAGAGTGCACTGACACATACATCAATGTCTCTACAGAGGCGGGTAGGCTGCGGACTGTACAAGGATACAGACTTCTGAGTCCAGAGTGGAAAAGCCCTGGCAAGGGGAGGGCTGTAACTGGTGGCTCAGTGTCCATGCAAATAGGGATTTCCCAGAGGGAAGGGGACATCCCCTCTGGGTGCTGGTCCGTACAGCACCTGGGAAGACAGTGAAGCTGAGACAGCCATTCGGTGTCCTAGCTTCTGCTCCCAAAACAGTTTCCTGGTCGTTGCCCAAGGGCATGCTGGCGGGGCAGGTAGAAAAGGACTGCTCCCTCTGGGTTACAGTCAGGAAAACTGAGGCCCAGAAATGGACATGGGCCTGCTAGTTGGCCCGGGAGGGAGGAGGGTCACTGACCCCTCAGAATGGCTCCATCAGCGGCCCTGGGGGAGGGGCATCCTGAGCCTGGGTACTCTCAGGCCACTGCTAGCTCCTTAAGGGTCTCTCCAAGCCCAGCAGCCCTCCCTCGTTGGAGGAAGACAGTCCTCAGACTAAGTCTTGATTCTGTAGTGGGAGTGGATTAGGAGTCTGCCATCTGAGCTGTAGTGGTACAAACAGGTTTCTAGCCAGACTGGGTGGCCAGGAAGGGTGAAGGGAAGCTGCTAGAAAGCCACCCTCAGGCTGTCTGGGCATGCACTGGGCTACTCCAACCTCCACTTCCTGATGGGAAGGTTGAAGTTGAGGTTGGGGGGAGCTATGGTCCAAGGGCACACAGCCCCAGGTGAGCAGCCAGGCCTCAAGTTTCTTCCAGCCAGGCCCTGAGGAAGCCTTGGGGTGTTGCCCAGACAGGAAAGCAGGGGAGGGTCTCCCCAGAAATATCCATCTGCTGCTGCCAGCACTGCCACTGGGAACCTTCCTGCTGGTGGCAGTCCCATATCTAGACACCATTGCCCTCCTGGCTGGGGAAACGTGCCTGGCCCTGCCTCCGAGCCAGAGCTCTGAGGGAGGAGCCTGGCATATCCTGTTTCTGCTATGTCCCAACTGTGTGACCTTGGGAAAACCACTTCACCCCTCTGAGCACCTGGGACCTGGGCCTCCGTCTGCAGAATGCCTGCCATCCTGGGTTCAAGAGAGGCCTGAGAGGCCCGACTGTCCATGGCATGTACTCAGAACTGCACAGTGAACTGCCCGTGTGCGGGCACACTACCCCCATGCATGACAGATGTCATAAGGCCAGGCCCTCTGGCCACACCACACAGTTGCATCCAGTCCTGGCATTCACCTTATGTGCTTCTAGGCAAGTTTACTTAAACTGAGCTCTTTGAGCCTCAGTCTTCCCATCTGCAAAATGAGACTGAACTGCTCCTGCATAGTACTTAGAGCTGGTGGATGGAACCAGCGACAGCCTGGAAGGCACGGAGTACTTACCCGGCACACAGATCTCGATAAATCCGAGGGGGCTTCTCCAGGCTCACTATGAAAAAACTACACATGGATTTCCAAAATGCTTTGCCTCAAAAGAAACTTAGATTCTGTCCTGACCTTGCACAAACTTTTGGAAGCATCCTCAAGCTAGGCTTATGACTGGCGTTTGCACCCCCAGCACAAGGTTTGGCACAGAGCAGGTGCTGGGCAAACACTTGATTCTGGCGATTACAGCCTCATCCCCAGGGCTCTGACTTGGTGCCAGTCCTTGGACATGGATTATTTTACTGGCCCTTTTCCCTGTCATCCACACAACAGCCCTGCCAAGTGGGTACCATCCTTATGCCTGACTTGCAGGTGCAGAGACGGGCGGCAGTGGTGAGCAGGCAGATGAGGAAGATGAGCTGCATGGCCAATTTATCTCCAGCTGCTTGGCTTAGGTCACCCTAAGCTGGGCTGTCTCAGGGAGTATCCAGTCAAGGGAGTGGCGTCCCTTGGGGGCTGAGCCCCTAACATACAGGTCTGCTCCCTGGTACCTCCTGGAAGAAACCCCCAAGTCAGGAGTGCTGGAAGGGCAGGGGGCACTTACCTTAAGGTAGGGTGAAGCAGTACGTGAGGGACCCAAGCCCCCTGGTGACAGGTCTAGTGCCTGAGGGAAGCGCTGGTTCTGCCCATCACTCCTCCTGGAAGAGAAAAGGAGTCTGGAGTCAGAGAGGGCCCCAAGTTGGGTGATGTGGAACCTCTGGGAGGAAGAGGTCCTGGATTCCTGGGGTGGGGCCTCCCTAAGACCAGCCAGAGAGCTGGCAGGTCTCTCTTGGCATCTCACTGGGCTTCTGCTAAGAGGAGGCCCACAGCCCATTCTGAAGCTGGGCAGAGCCCATGGCAGTGAGAGCAACTGCTGAGGGCCGTCTCCTGGGCTGAGCTGGGTGCCCAGGCTCACCCCGGCCTCCCAGGATAAGGCAGGCAGCAACCCTAGAGCCATGAGACCAGTCAAGTTGCCAGGAGCTGGGGTCTGGCTCTTCTTTGTGGGTGGCAGGATCCCAACTACTGAGCCCATCACCTGCTGCTTAGGGTGCACATTAGTGGGAAGCTGGATTGGAAGCAGAGCCTGGACTCGAACCTAGGAACTGAGATACAGGATGCAGCATCCCACGCAACAAATCAACCACTGTAGCCCACGCCAGCCTCCACTGCTGTTATTCATGACAATCACAACAGCTGACGCTCCTGTGCCTGCTCTGTGCCAGGCCCTGCTCAGCCTCTTTCCAGGCCCGAGGGCACGAGTGCCTCACCACACTGGCATTCACTTTATGGATGAGGACCTGCTTATACACAAGGGCCCCATGGTCAGCAGCCAGCAGCCGTGCGAGCCCCATGCGACTTCACACCCACGCCCCTCCCTAAGGAAGGCCAGCAGGTCCGGTGAGGGTGAAGTCAGCGCTGTCAACCCAGCAAGCCTGCAGAAGCCACCTCATGCGTCAGGCAGAGCAAGTGTCTGGTGCAGCCTGGGAGCAGGAGCCCAGGGCCAGGGGAGCAGGCCTGGCTTCTGTTGCTGCTGAGGGCCACGTTGGCATGGGCTGGTCTCATGAGGGTGAGTCACCCTCTGGATGATCCTCAGTGGCTCACGATGGTGATGGTGATGGTGGCGGACTTGAGTCCGGTGGAACTAGGAGTGCCACGCCCCAGGATGGGACAGGCAGGACTCTGAGGAAGTTCTGGACACCCTCTTCCAACTGCCCCTAGGCCCAGAGGAACCACCCACAGTACCTGCTTCAGCCTAGAGATGCTGCCATTGGAAAACAGGGTCTGTGCTGGGCAGTGCTGGACCCCAGAGAATGACTATAGTAACAGTTACATTGCAAGCCTGTAGCTTCAGTGTGGGGAGATCTGCTCAGGGACCCCCTCAGCCTGTATCCCCCCAAAATCCATCACTGGGCCTGGGCACCTTGGAGGCACTCACTTAATGAATATTTTCACATTCACTCACACTGGGTAAACTTAGCTGCCCCTTATATATGTGTTGATTGACTGAATGAATGAAGAGTTGCTGAGGGTTTTCTTTTCTTTAAGATTTATTTTATTTGGGGCCCAGCGGCGTGGCCTAGAGGCTAAAGTCCTCGCCTTGAACGCCCCAGGATCCCATATGGGCGCCGGTTCTAATCCCGGCAGCTCCACTTCCCATCCGGCTCCCTGCTTGTGGCCTGGGAAAGCAGTGGAGGACGGCCCAATGCATTGGGACCCTGCACCCACGTGGGAGACCCGGAAGAGGTTCCTGGTTCCTGGCTTCGGATCGGCACAGTACTGGCCGTTGCGGCTCACTTGGGGAGTAAATCGATGGACGAAAGATCTTCCTCTCTGTTTCTCCTCTTCTCTGTGTATCTGATTTTCCAAGGAAAATAAAATAAAATCTTTTTTTAAAAGATTTTTATTTATTTTATTACAAAGTCAGATATACAGAGAGGAGGAGAGACAGAGAGGAAGATCTTCCATCGGATTCACTCCCCAAATGGCCACAATGGCCAGAGCTGAGCTGATTCAAAACCAGGAGCCAGGAGCCAGGAGCTCCTCCAGGTCTCCCACACAGGTGCAGTGTCCCAAGGCTTTGGGCTGTCCTTGACTACTCTCCCAGGCCACAAGCAGGGAGCCGGATGGGAAGTGGAGCTGCCAGGATTAGAACCGGCGCTCATATGGGATCCCAGTGTGTACAAGGCGAGGATTTCAGCTGCAAGGCTACCGTGCCAGGCCCAAGGGTTTTCAAGCAAGGGACTAGCTCGACACAGTCTGCTGCAGCTTACAAGGTATATAGACATGGAGTGAGACCGGGAGCTAGAAGAGGCGAGGGCACTGGAGAGAGGGCCAAAGAGAAATGTCCACAGCAGTCCACTACAGCTCCAGGGGGACTCTGTTGAGACCGTGTGCCTGGATCTTGCCAAGCATGTCACACCCTCACCACGGTGCTAAGAGGTTGGTTTTATTTCTTCCCATTTTACAGTCTGAGAAACTGAGGTGCAGAGAGGTGAAGCCACTTCCCTTATCAAGTGGGTGACTCAGATAGAATTGAAAATTTATGCTGGGCCTGGCATGATGGCTCAATGGCTAAATCCTTGCCTTGCAAGGTCCAGGATCCCATATGGGTACCAATTCGTATCCACCTCCCTGCTTGTGGCCTGGGAAAGCAGTCGAGGATGGCCACAGGCCTTGGTACCCTGCACCCATGTGGAAGACCCAGAAGAAGCTCCTGGCTTTGGATTGGCTCATCTTTGGCCATTGTGGCTACTTGGGGAGTGAGACAGTGAATGGAGAATCTTTCTGTCTCTCCTCTGTATATTTTTGATCTGCCTTTCCAATAAATTAAAAAGAGAAGAAAAGAAAATTCCTGCCATGAGTCAGTATTGTGGCATAGCACATAATGCTGCTGCCCGCAAGGCCAGCATCCCATATGGACACTGGTTTGGTTTCCAGCTGCTCCACTTTCAATCCAGCTTCCTGCTTCTGGCCTGAGAAAAGCATGGACAATGGCTCAGGTATTTGGATCACTGATACCCATGTGGGGAACCTAGCAGAAGCTTTGGGCTCCTGGTTTCAGTCTGGCCCAGTGTCAGCTGTTTGTTGTCTTCTGGGGAGTGAACCCGCAGATAAAAGATCTCTGTCTCCCCTCTCTCTGTAACCCTGACCTTCAAAGTAAATAAATACATTTTTGAAGATTTATTTATTTATTTTTAATTGGAAACTCAAATATACAGAGAGGAAGATCTTCTGTCCGATGATTCACTCCTCAAGTGGCCACAATGGCCAGAGCTGCGCTGATCCGAAGCCAGGAGCCAGGAACTTCCTCCATGTCTCCCATGCTGGTGCAGGGTCCCAAGGCCCTGAGCCATCCTCCACTGCTTTCCCAAGCCACAAGCGGGGAGTTGGATGGGAAGTAGATCAACCGGGATATGAACCAGCACGCCCATATGGGATTTTTAATGAAGTTCTCAGTTCTTTACTGAGATGGCCACCTGGTCTGTCAGTTGCACCCTGTTCATGAAACATGCTAGCATGCTTGCCACCATCCTCTGGATCACATCTGAATTCTCTCTTGCTGGGACACAAGTACCCTGAATGATCCATCCCTGGTAAAGTATTGGCGCCACCGTGGAGCACTGAAGAGAACCAGTGGTGTTGGGCTTGTGGCACAGCGGTAAAAGCTGCTGCCCACCGGCATTCTATATGAGTGCCAATTCGAGTCCCAGCTGTTCCATTTCTGATTCAGCTTCCTGCCAATGTGTCTGGGAAAACAGCAGAGGATGACCCAAGTTCTTGGGCCCCTGAAGCCACGTGGGAGACCCAGAAAAAACTCTTGGAGTTTGAGAAGTGAAGCAGTGAATGAAACATCTCTCTGTCTCTGTTTCTCCCTCTATGTAACTCCGCCTTTCAAATAAATAAATAAATAAATAAATCCAAGGGCCCGGCACGATGGCCTAGCAGCTAAAGTCCTCGCCTTGAACACGCTGGGATCCTGGTTCTAATCCCAGCAGCCCCACTTCCCATCCAGTCCCTGCTTGTGGTCTGGGAAAGCAGTTGAGGACGGCCCAAAGCCTTGGGACCCTGCACCTGCATGGGAGATCAGGAAAAGGATCTGGGCTCCTGGCTTCAGATCGGCACAGCACTGGCCGTTGCAGTCACTTGGGGAGTGAATCATCGGATGGAAAATCTTCCTCTCTGTCTCTCCTCTCTGTATATATCTGACTTTGCAATAAAAATAAATAAACCTTAACAAAAACAACAACAGCAAAGCAAGTAAGCTCATGCCCTTGGTCTAGCAGTGACAGTGCCTGTGAGGGGAAGGGCAGAGGTTGCTCAGGGGTCAGGAAGTCCCAGGATTGAGGCCCAGGTGGGGCTTGGCCTTGGCACTGTCTCTGCAGGCCTGGGTGCCAAGGCAGCTCTCACTCATCATTAGACAATGGCTACTGCAAGTCAGCTGTGGCAGCTCCCTAATTCAGTACCCTTCCAGAACTCCCTCAGCCTCCATGTCCCTGTCCCTCAGGACTGTTCACAAGGGAGGCCTCACAGGGCAGTGGGCTCTGGCTTCCATCAGGACACTGTCCCAGGGCCCTGGTACTCCAGGTGCCAGTTCTGTCCTTACCAGGTCACTCCATCTACAAAGCCACTGCAGCGGCCACAGGGCAGGGAAGGCCAGGAAACTGGAGGCTGTGGTCTCTGAGGAGGTGAGAGAAGGGCATTAAGGACAACAGGCCAGTGTGCCTGCGCCTGGTACCACCTTGCTTCAGACCCACAGCTTCCCCACCCCAAGGCAGGTGCATGAGAAAATGGTGGTTCACAAAGATCTACTCTCTTGCCCAAGGTCACCCAGTTCATGAGCAGAGTGGTATCTGACCCCACGTTTGTCGACTCTAGAGCCAGGATGGAACTTCCTAACCAATCCTGAGGCCTAGTGGCCAAGGGGATCGAGCCAGCCAGGTGTGTCTGGGGGGAGGTGATGGGAGGTGAGTAGCAACCTACCAGCAGCCTCTGTGCTCCCTGCTGATTTTATTGCCTCCAAGTGGGGACAGAAGGCGTGGGGGCAGGTTACTTGTCCACAGTCACACACAGCAAGTGAAAGTCTTGGGATCTGGAGCTGTGCCCTTTCCTGGGCCCAAGTGCCATCCCTTGCTGCCACACTGCACTGCCTCTCCCTGCACAACAGCTGCTCAGGAAGCCCCACCTGCCTCCAACCAAGCCTGAGCTGTCCAGCACCTTGCAGCTCACTCAGGCATTGTCACCTTAAGGTATCAGACTTCTCTCCAGATGAGAGAACTGAGGTTCAGAATTGTTGAGGGACAAGTCCAAGGCCACACAAGGGGGAAAGGGCAGGACTGAGGCACAAATCCAGCCCAGGTCCCCTCCACCACCTACGTTCCAGCTGCCCTAGTCTCTGTCCTTGGCCTCCTACCCGTCACAGCCCTGGATTGTGCAGCCGCTGCCCACATCTCCCCTGAGTCCAGCTCCAGTCCCTCCTTGCCCATTGCCCTCTCCGACACATGAAAAGGCCTCCATAGCCCAACTGCTAACTCGCCCAGGGTCACACAGCAAGCTGAAGCTACCTGGAGTCTGGGCCAGACACAACTGGGGTCACCTTCAGACCCTGCAGCTGCAGTCACTAGCCACCTAGCCCCACTCCCTCCCAGCAGAGCGAGCTCTGGTGCTTCCCAGATAAATGGCAAAGCATGGGGAATAGGGGTGGGGCTCGCTCCTAGCTAGGATGGGCCAGGCCAGAAGCTGCTGCTGCTGACAGCTCCCGGGTTTCCTGGCAACTGTCATGGCACTGTCTCCCCCTCCCTTATCTGTATATCAGGTAACAATCATCATCACACAGCAGGTGTTGGGAACACAGCTCGGGCACTTCTCAAAGCCTCTTTATCTGCTCTGGGGCTCTCCCCGGAACTGGAGTGGGAGATAAGGCGGTCCCTATGATCCCCAATTCCCAGCAGGGCAAACTGAGGCTTGGTTACCCAACAAGGAGGGAAGTAGATCAGGGATGCAAAGGCAGACCTTCCACTGGCCCAAGACTCCTGATGCACCTCCAGGGCTCAGGAGATGAGCTCTAGCCTGGGAGGGGACAGGTGGCCAGGTGCCTCCCCCCCGTGCACCAGATGGTGGGAAGGTCCTGCCTCCTCTCCATCCCCAGCATACACCATGGAGATGTCATTGCTCCTGGGAGAACCCAGCCTGGCAGGGCACCAGAAAAAAGCCAGTGAGTGTGTGTGTGTGTGTGTGTGTGTGAGAGAGAGAGAGAGAGAGAGACTTGTCCCTTCTGTCAACCAAAGGTGCCTGCCCTGGAGGAAAGTCTCAGGGGGTCTGGTTCCTGCAGACCCTCCCCTTCCCGTCCCGCCCCAGGCACCCGGTCCAAGCCTTGTTCTGGCCTCTAATGTGGGCCCTTTTCCAGCCAAGCCTGGCTGCTTCGCACATGTGGTCCCCAGCTCCCTCTGCCTCCTTCTGTGCTTGGTGAACCATGCAGCACTAAAATTACATCAAACAGGTGAGTCTCTGCTGGCTGCAGCAGGTGACCTGTGACCACCAAGGCAGGCAGGGCTTGGTGACAGGGAGCAAAAGGGCTGGACTTGCGCACACCTGCAGGGAATCCAGGTGTGGCAGCCAAGAGGGTGGAGGAGGGCTGTGCCAGACGGCAAACACAGAGTCAAGGAGGCTTGGCAGGGGGTTAGCCCAGGATGGGGCCGGTGGGGGGCGGAGGGTGCTCAAGTGCATTGGAAGTTAGGGGAGGGAGACTTGGACCCAGGTCCCTTGTCTCTCTGGCCTTCACGAGACCACTGGATCCTATCCACCTGGCCACTCATGGGACAGAACAGAAAACTCTGAGTGAGAAAGGGGTTATGAAGCCCACCCATAACCTGCCCACCTCCAAGACTACTAGAACCTGGGTCTTTTGCCACTGTGGGTGGGCATCAGGTGTGAGGCCAACTCTCATCAAAAGCCAGAGCCCAGCAGTGGCACCGGAACTGCCCCTCCCAGGGGGCCACAGAGGCCCTTTGTTTTCTGAGCTCACCCAGCTGGCACTGGCTCCCCAAGGCTTGACCCTGCCCCTGATAAAGTGCCAGGGCAGGTGGCCAGGGTGAGCCAGGTGAGCAGGTCTCTGAACCGAGGCCTGGTTGCCTGGTCCCCTTCTCCCCAAACCCACATGGGGCTGGAGAGCTGGATTCAGACCCAGGCAGTTCATGGCTTAGACTTGGGGGGACCATAGTGTAAGGATTGGAAGTGGCTGCTGATGTGACAAAACCAGCTGCTACCACCTTCACCCTATTTCAGAGATATCGAAGCTAAAGCCAGGGTGAGTAGTGGGGGGTGGTTCAAGATGGGCCAGGGCTCTCACAGCCACCAAGGGGCATTGCTGGCCACAGAGAAGAAGAGGCCACAGGCTCCACACACTACATGTATAGGGGAAGCAAGTAGGTGGCCACCGGGGCCCTTGCCCTAGCCCCACCCTGGCTGGATGCCAAGATACCCGGATCCCGGAGCTGGGCCAGGCAGCGGCCTCCTGAGCAAACAAGGAGTTGGCAGCCCTAAGAGGAGGCCATAGGACGGACCCCGCCCGAGGCCCAGCACCCACCTGCTGCCAGGCCAGTGCCTCCCTACCCAGGTGGCCCAAGCCTGACCTAACTCCATGCCCTGTGCACTTCACTGCAACTGACTCCTAGCCTACAGCCAGGGCAGAACGGGGTGAATCTGAGTGGACCCAGCCCTGGTCCTCTACCCCCTGGGGAACAGCGAGTGCACATCACGGCTAGCAGATGGCTTTCATCACAAACCCCTCAACAGTCACCCAAGGGGCACAAGGCAGGCAAAGAGCTTGCCCTGCTTCCTAGAAGACTGGAGCCCACACAGAGGGTAGCAGGCCTGTGGCTCCACCCCCAGCTCCAACCCAATTACCCGGCACCCATCCATGGCGGCACAGGACACAAGCCCCATAGCAGGGCACACCACCCACAGCCCCACCCTCAGCATCCGGGGCCCTTGGGCCCAACGGGGGGACAGCATGGCCCTCCCTGACCCCTGCAGCCCAGGGGGTCTCCTCCTCAGAGCACCACACATTCCTCTGCTCACTCACTCGCGCCATCCCCCTCCCTCACAGCCCCCTGCCTTGGCCTTCATTCCTATGCCCAGTCACTCATTCAGGACACATCTCCAGCCTGACCATGGAGCTGGGTGTTGGCATCAGAGTGAAGAGAGCCCGGATCGTGAGAGCAGAGCCCCGTAACAGCACTCCGCCTATTCTTCCGGAAATCCAGGCTCCTCGGGCTGCACGGCTAGGAGCCTGGGTCCGCCTGCGCTGGCCCCTCATGAATGCAGCCCACTGGCTATGGCCAGGTCACCGCGCACAGACCACCCGAGCCCACGCAAGAGTCCCACAGGGATAGTCAGGTCACTGTTCCTTTACCATGGGCAACGCGGCAAGGCCTGGCAGGCCTAAGCCACCATAACCTTTGCAAGTCTGTTTCTCCACTAGCAATTGGGTCTTGGCCCTGACATCCTCTGGAAGGCAATGAGAGGATGAGGGACTGAAGAGTCAGTCCTCTAGGAACTGGCTGAGAGTGGAACCCTGGGGTGAGCTTCTCCCTGGGGAAGGGACCTGAGCCACCTCCTAGTGGCTAGGCTTTTCTAAGCCTTAGTCTCCTCCTCTGTGAAATGGGATGAGAAAACCTACCTTGCAATGCTGTTGTCTGGAATGTTAGATACCTCATAAATTAGGTATACTCTGCTACACTCAGAGCTAATTATGCAGTAGGTGCTCAACAAATCACTTGTTCCAGCCTGGAGAGTAAGCCCTAGCACACAGCCAAGCTGCCCAGGTCTGAAGCCTAACTGTGCTGCTAAATAGCTCTGTGACTTTGGGTATGTTACGTAACCTTTCTCAGCCTTGGTTTTTCCTTCCAAGAGATGCATTAAGCACAAGCATTTGGCCTCCCATGAAAGAGTGCCCGAGTCAAGCTTCATGCTTGAGTCCTGGGAGGCAAAAGTGAGGGTCCATACCATGGGGTTCCTTCTGCCTACAGGACAGACCTTGGTTGAATTCCCAGTGCTTCAATCACAGCTGGGAGCTCTCAAGGGCATCTGGGGAGTGACCCAGCAGGTGCAAGTACTCATGCATGCATTCTTGCTCACTTGTTCTTTTTCTCCCACAAAAATGAGGCCAACTGCACTGCAGCCTGATATGACTGCTACGAGGATTAAATGAGTCCAAACAGAGCGTGGGGTAAACATTAACCATGGCCATTGCCTGGCCTGGCCTTCCCTTCTTCCTCCTGGCCTTCCCCTGGAAGCTCTGGAGGACTGAGACAGGTGGAGGTGACAACAGGCAAGATCACAGTCCAACACAGAAGCAATGGGATCTGCAGGAGAAAGCCAGGCTACCTTCTCAGGTGCTGGGCCTCCCACCGGACAGATGCTGAGCAAGCCTCCAGGGTGCAGCTGGGGAGAACCCAAGGTGTGGGAGCAGGAGCTGCGGCTGTGTGACCCCACACGGGGAGTCCGACGCCCCTGGGCAATGCCAGGATCTCTGTGGCGGAGGCGAAGGCAGTGGACAAATGCTCATGCCTTTCAGGAAAGGGCCTCCTCCAGCCCTGCTGGTGGGCAGGGACTGCTGCCAGGCCCTTAGCCGATTGTTTGGCAACTCCTTTTCAGTATTAACATGTGCACACTCTTTGGCCAAGCAATGCCACTTCTAGGCATTAATCGTCCGGAAGTGCTTACACAAAAGCACAAAGAGATGGACCAGGGACAGTCAGTGCAGCAGGGTTGGTGACAGCGGCCATCTGGAAGCCACCTGAGGTCCAAACACACGGAGGCATGCGCGGGCCATGGAACATGATGCAGCCAGGACAAAGAAGGACTTTCACGGGACGCGAAAGCTGGCTTACGGCAAATGGCAAGATGAACAAAGCAAGGCGCCCGCAGGCAAACCTCTTTTGTGAAAGTGAAATGTGACATGCCAAGGCGCACTTGACGCATCTCTAAGAAGCACGGGCTTTGACGGCATGTTTCTCTGCAGAGTTTGTACTAACATATTGATAATTTATTATTTTTATAACTGAAAAAAGTTGAAGATGCTTAAAAGCTGAGAGCTTACACCCTGCCCCCTTGGCCTTTCCTGCCGCGGTAGCAGCAGGCCTTAATCACCCCTTATTCAAGGGGGAGGAGCCATGGGGCGCTGGAGCTGGGCTGACATCCTAATCCTCGTGGCTTCTGAAGCCATAGTCTTTCCCCCTTGTTAGGTAGCAAGCAACCTGTTCCAAGGGTCAGGGAAGAGCAGGGCAGGACAGCAGGGGCCCTGTGGGTGGTGGGGGACGCAGGCTGTGCCCTGGCGGCTGGGCTGTCATGTCTCAGCAGCCAGGCCAGTCAGAGTTCACCGCACAGGGACACAGCTGTGTAGCTCATTTGTAAATGCAAACGTAGGCTCTGGTCCCAGCACCAGCTTGGCCCCAAGTTGCCTCAAGCTGATACGTGCCCAGATCCAGCTCTGCCCTCCTTCCCTGCGGCCTTGGGGGTCACCAGGCAGGTGGGCATGTGCTGGCCCAGACCCCTCCTTGGCTTTAGGCATAATTCCCTGTGTGGGTCAACCTGTTTCTGGAAGAATTTGGCCTTGAGGACTGCTCATCACCTTCTCTGGACATCTGTAGGTGAGGGGTCTGGCCAGGGGACCAATGAGCAGACTCCTGACTGCGTCACGCTCCGCTCTGGCTGTGGGGCCTGGAGCGAGTCCCCCTCCTCGGCTTCCTTTGCTCTCAGCGTGTTGACAGTTCCACCCTACAGTGCTCCTGGGGGAATTCAGCAAGATAAAGCACTCCCTGCGCTAGGCGCCACCTGGCACGTGGACCAGAGAGAGGCTCTTGCACGTGACTGCACACGCACATGAGCGTCTGCCAGTGTGGAGGCAGCCAGGGCAGGCTTGGCTGGGCTGGGGGCTGGGCCCCATGGAAGCAGCTGGTGGGGGCAGGGGTGGGTGTCTGACACTCCGGGGAGCGGCTGCGGGTGAGGATGTGGATGAGGTCTGACAGGAGCGTGAAAGGGATGTGGGAGAAGAAGCTCGTGTCTCGACGTGCATGAGTTTGTGTGCGAGCGTGTTCACATTGGAAGGCATCACCCACCTGCCTAAAGGCTTGCACCGCCTGCAGGATGGGACTGCGGCTGCCTCACATAGCCGCCCAAGCCCGAACGCTGTCTGACCTCACGGCAGCCTCCTTTCCGCTGTCCGCATCTGCAGCCCCTTGCACAGCATCTGTCCTGCCTCCTCCCTGCACCTCCAGAGCTGCAGGGGGACCTCTGCTGCCACCCTCACCCTAGGCAGCCTTCTAGAGTCTGTCCTGGGCTTTCAGAGATTTTGCAGTTTGATTTCACTGTGTGGTTAAACCTGACCAGAACCTCCCCCCAGAAAAAAACAGCTTCCTCCAGTGGGGCCTGGGGGCCTAGCCCGGACCGCCCTTGGGACTCCATCTCAGAATGAAACAAACGGGTATGTGGCTATCTCAAAGACTCTCTGACCTTGGGGCTGGTACTGTGACACAGCGCATTAAGCTGCTACCTGTGACACCCATGTCCCGTATCAGAGCACCAGTTCGAGTCCTGGTTGCTCTGCTTCCAATCCAGCTCACTGCTAATGTTTTTGGGAAGGCAATGGGTAATGGTCCAAGTGCTTTGTCCCTGACAACCACACGGGAGATCTGGTTGGAATTCCTGGCTCCTGCCTTCTGCCTGGCCCAGTTGTGGCTGTTGTAGCCATTTTGGAAGTGAACGGCCCTCTTTCTCTGTCTCCCCGCTTCCCTGATGCTCTGCTTTTCAAATCAATAGGCAAGTAAATACTTTTTTTGGGTAAAGATTGATTTATTTATTTTTTTCGAAAGGTAGACTTATAGAGAGAAGGAAAGACAGAAAGATCTTTTGCCCGCTGGTTCACTCCTCAAATGGCCACAATGGCTGGAGCTGAGCTGATCCAAAGCCAGGAGCCAGAAGCTTCTTCTGGGTCTCCCATGTGAGTACAGGATGCCAAGGCTTTGGGCCATCCTCAGCTGCTTTCCCAGGCCACAAGCAGGGAGCTGGATGGGAAGTGGAACAGACAGGACACAGACTGACACCCATAGGGACCCTGATGGTTGCAAGGGGAGGAGTTAACCACTGACCCATTGTGCTGGGCCCGAGAATAAATCTTGATTTTTTTTTAGCATAGTGGCTAAAGTCCTTGCCTTGCAAGCGCCGGGATCCCAGATGGTTGTCAGGTCCAATCCTGGCGGCCCTGCTTCTCTTCCAGCTCCCTGCTTGTGGCCTGGGAATGCAGTTGAGGACAGCCCAAAGCCTTGGGACTCTGTACTTGTGAGGGAGACCTGGAAGAGCTCCTGGCTCTTTGCTTCGGATTGGCTCAACTCCAGCTGTTGCAGCCGCTTGGGGAGTGAATCATCAGATGAAGATCTTCCTTTCTGTCTCTCCTCCTCTATATCTGCCTTTCCAATAAAAATAAATAAATCTTTAAAACAAGAAAAAAAAGATTTATTTTAAGTTTAAAGGCAGATTTTACAGAGGAGAAGCAGAGAGAGAGATCTTCCATTTGCTTTTTCACACCCTAAATAGCCACAGCTGGGAAACAAATCAGCACCCATATGGAATGACGGCACAGCAGGTAGAACATTAGCTTGCTAGACCACCATATAAGTTTCAAATAAATCTTTTTTTTTTTTAAGATTTTTTTTTTTTATTACAAAGTCAGATATACAGAGAGGAGGGGAGACAGAGAGGAAGATCTTCTGTCCAATGATTCACTCCCCAAGTGACCGCAACAGCCGGTGCTGTGCCGATCTGTAGCCAGGAACCAGGAATTTCTTCCAGGTCTCCCACATGGGTGAAGGGTCCCAATGCTTTGCGCCGTCCTTAACTGCTTTCCCAGACCACAAACAGGGAGCTGGATGGGAAGTGGAGCTGCTGGGATTAGAACCGGCACCCATATGGGATCCTGGGGCGCGTTCAAGGTGAGGACTTCAGCTGCTAGGCCACTCCGCTGGGCCTCCCAAATAAACCTTAACAAACAGTAGCAGCTATGGGGCCCAGCATGGTAGTCTAGCGGCTAAAGCTCTCGCTTTGTATGTGCTGGGATCCCATATGGGTGCCAGTTCGTATCCCAGAGACCCTGCTTTCCAACCAGCATCGGATGGAAGATCTTCCTCTCTGTCTTTCCTCCTCTCCGTATATCTGCCTTTCCAATAAAAATAAATAATAAATCTTAAAAAAAAAAAAGTAGCAGCTCTGGGCCATGAGTGGGCTGGGAGAGGCTGAGGCATTCTGGGGTTAGTACCAGGTTGGCTAGCGTAAGAGGGAGAGTGTATATAATAAGCCCTCCATCCATGCCCTTCCTAAGACAGTCAGGCCCAGGGTCTTTGTGCCAGACCCAGCACACCATACCTCCACAGCACACCTCTGGGCAGCGGGGCCAGGCAGGCCAGCCAGGTGAGCTGTGTGGGTTCCACCCCTGCCCGCACCAGCAGCCTGGAGGCCCCACCTTCGGCTCACATCAGCTGGCTCCTGCAATACCAGCCCCAGCCTGGTCTCGCGTGCCTGCCCACAATGGCCTCTCTGCCAGGTCTGCCCCCTGGGCAGCGGGGCCTGAGCACAGGGAAGACAAGCTTCTAACCTCACCTTCTCAGCCACCTCCAGCTGGGCTGTGAGAATGATTTGGAAAGCTCCAGGCTTATGGGGGGAAGAAGGTGTCTTATTCCTGCTCCAAATCCTGGAAACAAGCTGTGCTATGCCCAGACTGCCCACCCCATGCTCTCCCCGACACCACTTTAGCACAGGCTGCTCATTGCCCCTCCCCGCCACCCTCTACCTGTCACCCAACTGCCCATTGGTTTATTCATCTGTTAACTCTTCCTGCACGTGTCACTTTACCATGACCGTCAGGCTCCCTGGTGCACCCCCAGTTCCTGGACTAGCACTTGGTCAAGGTAGGCAAATTCTGCTGCATGGACGAGCACATATGGAAGCCTCCGCAGGGACCCTGTGAGGTGAGTGCTGTTCCTGTTTGCAGGTAAGCACACCGAAGTTACAAGATAAGTGTCTAGTTCAATGTCACACAGCAAAGAGCTGGACTGTGTTAGCGCATGCAGGATCTGCCTCCACCAGACCCACAGTGCCTTAGAGGGTGTCAGGGCTGAACTTGCCACTTGACGGTTAGAAAGTCAGCCTGGAAGAGGGAGACGGACACTCCCCGAGGCGTCATGGCACAGCGTGCCTCTTCCAGCCTGCCACGCACAGCCGAGATGCCAAGGCCACCCCTTCAGAAGCACTTCCTCTGGCCTCTCAGTCACCCGAGCAGGGAGCCGCTGCACCCAGACGATACAAAGGCCAAAAATGAGGCTTAGCTGGGCAAGGACTTTCCAAGGTCACGCTCCAGCCAGCTGGTGCCAACGTCAAGGCCAGTGCCACACCTGGATGTGCCAGCGGAGGACAGTCTCACCTCCTGGCAGGCAGCAGGGCCACTGGGCACCCTCTACAGCTCCAGTCTGTGAAAGTGACAGTGATGACACAGAATTACAATAGCTGGCACCTGGGTTGAGGCCCTGGCACACACGACCTCATTGAATCCCCACAACCATCCGAGAGACAGCAGCAGCTCTGCCCTTGTTTTACAGGCTAGGAACGTGTGCCAGGGGTCCAACCGCCAGTCGCCCAGCCAGCTGTGGCCGAGGCAGCACTGCAGCGCAGGGCCGGGGGCTCAGCGGCAGCAGGGCAGCACAGGCAGGGTCATGCTCAACCTCTGCCTCAGGGCCACAGCACAACTCCCAGAGCTGGGAGGAGAGACAGCGATTGCATAGGGGCCAGTGGAGGCCAGGGTCCAGGGCTCCCTGGGGCTAACAAGGATGTGCCCTGGTGATTTCTGCATCTGCTTTCACCTGCCATGCCTAACTTAGCCCGGCAGCTGCCACCACCTGTTTTCTTCCTCCACATGGCAAACCTTCCATATTCTCTCCGTGGGACATTCTCCTTCACCGCACACACACACATATACCACTTGGCCTACTTTAGTTTCTGGGTCACCTTCCTCCAGGAAGCCCTTCCTGACTTCCAGGTGAATCTCAGTAACCCTCAGGTCTTCCCAATCTGTGCTTGCCACCCTCATTATCACTGCCTGTTTCCTGAGTTCCCCTTCAGACTGAGGACTCAATGACAGGAGTGGCCTGGTCCACCATCCTCACCACCACCTCCCCAGTATTCATTACAGGGTTTGATCCTCAGAGGTCCTCCCCTGACTAAATGTCTACTGAATTAATTTTTTAAAAAGATTTACGTATTCATTTGAAAGGCAGTGTAGCAGAGAAAGAGAAAGAGAGAGAGGGAGATCTTTCCAGCTGCTGGTTCACAGTCCAAATGGCTGCCATGATTGGTACGGGGCCAGGCTGAGCCAGGAGCTGGGCTTTTCTTCTGGGTCCCCCCCAAACATACAGGGGTCCAATGTGCTTTCCTTAGGCACATGAGCAGGGAGCTGGATCGAAAGTAGAGCAGTGGGTCTCTAACCTACACCATAGCGCTGCCCCCGCCACTGACCAACATACTGGATGAGTGGGTGCCAGCCTTGGAGAAGACGCTGAGCTCAGAAAAGCCTTACAGGATCTTGGGTAGCAGCCGCGTGAAGATCTCTGGGACAGACCAGTCCTTCTCAACGTAATCACCCAGAGAGGGAGTCAGATGCTGACACGCACCCTCAACGCTTCCCTCTTAGCAGCTCTGCTCCCATGGTTACAGACGCGTGATGTTCAGAAATGCATGACAGCTTGGCAGGGCCACACAGCAGGTTGGGGAAAGACAGAGGGGTTCCCAAACCCAGGTCTACTTTGCCGCAATCCCCACATCTTTCCTTGCACCCCAAAGGGACCAGACTCTGAGCACCCCTAGGATGGAGAGGCCAGCAGGGCCACCTGATCCAGGATCTCAAGGTGGTAAGAAACCTCTCTGTGGTGCTGAGAACAGCAGCTGAGCACCAAGGGTGTGGTGTGAGTGACACGGGGGTTGCTGGGCCCAAAGCCCACCCACAGGGGTTCCTCCTTTCTTCTGAAGCTACCCAGGACCCTCCCTGAAAGAAGGAGGTCTCAGTTGAGGGGCCCATGCAGGGGGCTTCACACCCAAGGAGGGTAGCCATTCCCAGGATGGGATGTCGCTAGAGGCAGACAGGTGGAGACAACTAGAGAGTCTGGGGTGTCAGCTGGGCGGAAGGGGGACAGCCTGGCCGTGCCCCACTAGGGCCGGTAGGAGCAGAGCTGCAGGGACACAGCCCTGTGCTTAGCACACTGGAAGGCCACTGCAGGTGGCTCAGAGGGAGCACCTGGCTGAGGCAGGAAGGCTCTAGCCCTCAGCCCCCTAGCAGCCCGAAGTGTGACTTCCACGTAGTAAGGCTCCTATTGCTGGGAGTGTGCAAGGAAACCAAGAAGGGACACAACAGGATCAGTCTAGGCAAGCTGGACTTCAAGAGACCCAGGAAACTGCTGAACATGGAAGGACACTTCTCAGGAGTCCTCAGGTGCTTCCATGACCCCTGTAACACTCAGGAGTCATGGACCAATTCTTCGCCAAGCAGGTGGACCCTGGAGAGAACCTCCAAGATCTCCTCCAACTGTGAAGATTCAAAAAGGCCCAGACCTTCTGAGTTTGGAGATTTTACAAAGCCAAGGGTGAATGGTTCTGCACATCAGATGCAAACTCTTATCCCGCAAGACCCTTCTCCATACTCATCCCCACCTCCAACACGCCCAGCTGCACTGAGCCTAGGAGACACTAAACTCCCCGCACACTCTCAGCTCGGCCTGTGCACCTGCTGCTCCCTGTCCGGACACCCTCCCCCATCTCACATGACACATATTAGTTCAGCTCCCACCTCTTCTGAAAGGTCTGCCAGGACGACTCCATCCCCCAGCTGTACAGGACAGGGGTGAAAAGCAAAGCATAGCTTGGTTAAGAGATGTGAGCAGGTGACTTAACCTCTCTCTGCCTGTTTCCTCAGCCCCAAGCCAGGGATAACAACAGGACCTGCCCCACGGGGCTGGTGCAGGGCCAAGGTCATGGAGACGTGCAAGGTGCTTTGGAACACAGCCCATCCTACAGCCATCCTGGTTCTTGTTGGCACGTGGCTGCTCTAGAACTGACTATGACCATCGGAATCTCTTTCTTGTCTGTTTACTTATAGGCGGTCTCCTCCACCCCCCATTTCACAGATGAGGAAAGGGAGGATCTGAGAGGCAAAGTCCAGGCCAAATCAAGCTTTCTGAGGACAGAGCCCGGGCCTTCCTCATCTTTCACTGAACCTGCGGCACCTGGAATCAGGCGTGGCACACCAGAGACGCTTAGCGCTTCCTTGTGGCTGAGTGAAGAGGTGACCACAGCTCCACCGAGCCCTAGCTCAACTGAAGGCTCCATCTCTCATGGAAGTGGCTGGGGACTTGAGTTGGGGACCAGCATCCATGCCCTGGTCTCATGGGACTTCCTAGCCCCAACTAGGTCAGGGGGTTGAAGTTGGTGCTGCTGGCTTGGCATTTGCCACGGGTGGTCCCTGCCCATTGGGATGGCAGCAGGTGTGGACTCAGGAAGCAGCTGTGGGCTGGATCCCCTGGCCAGTGCTCTGCCAGCTGCCCTAGGGGTTCTGCCCAACATATGCATAATAGATGAGGGGCCCAGCGGGCCCTGGCTGCCTGGCATTTCAGAGGCATTAATGAGGCCACCCTCGTGCTTCCTGCAGCAGCACACAGGTTCCCAGCACCCCTGGATCCAGGATGGCTGAGGGACACAATCTGGGGACAGGGACCCTGCCCAAGTCCATCATGGAGCACAAACAGCAGCCAGGAGAGGAAGGGCCAAAGCGTGGGCTCGGCTGCTGGTCATCTGGGCTCCTCATTCACTGACGGCATGCCACTTCTCTCTGTGAGTCCCAGTTTCCTCATCTGTAAAATGGGAGTAATTGTCATCCAGACAGTGTAAAGCTGCCATCAGGGTAGACTGTGGTAATTCAGGCAGAGTGCTTGGCCTAGGGCTGCGACACAGGAGGGACTTCATGCCGGGGGCAAGTGGCTCTTTCAGGACATAAGAGAGACATAGGAGGCTGGACTGGCTCTGTTTGGGGGTATGTAAGTCCGCTCCATTTGCCTCCTGGCTGCAGAACCAAGACCCATTTCTGCAGCTTTACCATCTCTGACCAAGGTCCCTGCCTTAACAGCCTTGGCCTTGGTGTCTGTGAAGCTCACGAGTAAGCCTCACGTCCGCCACAGAGAAAGGCCCAGCCAGCCACAGCACTTGGTGCCCTCTGCACTCTGCATTGCCACCCCCTGCCAATCCCAGGTGCCTGTGTTGCCAACAACCCATATCAGAGCTGGGTTCAAATCCTGCCTGCTCCTCCTCTGGCTCAGCTTCCTGCTAATGTGCCTGGGGAGGCAGTGGAGGGCAGCCACGTGCATTCATGAAGCATTTACTAGTGGCTGTGCTAGAACATGCAGGGATCAGAGACATGATGGGATAACAGCCTGGCCTTCAAGGGCCTCACAGTGGGAAGTGGGGATGAGCCAAGCGAGCTCCTTGCAGGCAACTTGCTGAAGCCGCTGGTCAGTAGTCACCTGTTGACCACGCAGCGGGGTCAGTGATAACAAGTGACCTGTTCAGGGTGACACAACTAGAAGGCAGCAGAGGCAGAATTCTAATCCAAGTCTATCAGACTCTGAGCTCCACGCTGTCCCCACGGGCCTGGGGACATCACTAACATGAATTCTAGGGCCTGGTGCGGTGGCCTAGCGGCTAAAGTCCTTTCCTTGAATGCACCAAGATCCCATATGGGCGACGGTTCATATCCCAGCGGCTCCGCTTCCATCCAGCTCCCTGCTTGTGGCCTGGAAAAGTATATCTGACTTTCCAATAAAAATAAATAAATCTTTAAAAAAATAACATGAATTCTATAGGAAATGGAGGAAAGATGGGTCATGGATCTGCAAGCACAGCACATGATGACAAAGGTGGATATGGCAGCAGGTGGATAGGGACAGGGGTGGTGGAGCACAGAGGGCGCTGACCTGGGCACCCTCCTCATGGCTGGAGATGCAGGGCATGAGTCCCAGCTGGGAAAGGGAGGTGGAGGCAGGCCCTGAGTGCCAGGAAGGCATGCAGAACCGCCAGAATGGCCTCTTGATTGAGCACAGCTAGGGCAAAGCAAGTGCCTCCTCGGGGCTGGGGAAGGAGGACCTAGGGCTGAGCACCACGGGCAGCTGTGCCAGCCGGGTAAGGCACTGGAGAGCAGTGCTCCAGAGGGAGGAGACCTGCCCAAAGTCATGTGACTGGTCAGCCCTGGGCCCTCATTGCTAACTGTTGTTGGCTCAGGGCTCCACCAACGGGGCCCTGCCAGTTTCTAAGCTGTCCCCTGGTGCAGCTGCACTCAGGCCCTCCCTGTGGCCTAGAGACAGAGCTAAACTCTGAGCTTTGCACAATCCAGCTCTGCTGCTGTGTGACTTTGGGTAAGTCCCTTGCCTCCTCTGGGCCTCACCATCCTCATCTGCACTTACGGGTTAACAGTTAGTCCCTAACTGAGACATGATCAAGATGACAGGAGATGATGCAGATCAAGTGCCTGGTGAGTGATGTCTCTACTGAAGGAAAGGACCGCATCCTCCTGGTCCTGCCTCATCCGCCCTCACTGTATGCGGCCCTGGGCCCACAGCACCCTGCACACGTGAGGAGTGCCGTCTCAGATAAGAGATAGTCAACAGTCCAACGCAATCACGTGACACTCCAACACAATCAGCGCGAGTAAGGCCTGGCCTTAAAGTCTGATGCAAACCGCTATGGTGCGGGGTGGGCGTGGAGAGGCCTGGTCTATCACAGGGCCTGGGTGCAGGTCCTGGCTCGCTCGCTCTGGTACTGACTCTAGCTTCTGGCGGATGTGCACCCTGGGAGACAGGCAGGTGTTGGCACAAGCAGTTGGATCAGGTCCTGACCACTCACGTGGGAGGCCTGGATTGAATTCCAAGCTTCTCACTTTGTCCTGGCCACAAACTATGGGAATCTGGGGAGTGAACCAGGAGATGGGAGATTTGCTGTCTCTTTGCATTTGAAATCAATGAAAAATCCAAATATCTCAAAAGATAGAAACATGTCCTCTTTTTCTAATGTGTAAATAACAAGACACCCATTTTCTTTGTTCATGAAGTCAACGCTGGATTGTTAAGTGTCAGCTTGTGGGATAGGTACAAACCAACTGGGCACAGCAGCGGGAAGACCAACCCATAGCGGGCGGAGACTGGCTTCAAGTTGCACATATAGCATCAAAGACAAATTAAAAGGCAGGCCCCGGAGCTCAGCCTGGGCACCCCACGTACTTCCTGTTCCAGTTGGGGCTTCCCAGGACGGCTGTGGGGCCAGGGTGCCAGATAGGAGTCCCCAGCAGCGGGGTGGCACCGCAGGGAGGCCCTCAGCAGGCCGGGAAGCAGAAGCCAGAGCTGCTGGGGGCTTTCCTGCCATAGGGGAAGTGGCAGCAGGGGCAGCCAGTTGACCCCTGGGGCTGTTGCTGCCAGGGAAGCAAGGAGAGTCCGGCTGCGGGGACGCTCACCGGGGTGAAACCACTTTTCTGTCAGTTCTGTCCGGTCAGGTTCTTTAAAAAGCAACTTTGCCCTCTATCAACAAGCATTTAATCCCATTTCACAGACGGGAAACCTGAGGTTCCTAGAGGCTACAGAATTGTTGAAAGCTATATAGGCAGTGGCACAGCAAAGCTGTGAACTTGATTTGTCGGACTCCATGGCTGAGTTCTCTCAAAAGAGCCCTTGGGAAGAACAAGTGCGACCTGGGAAAGGTCTGCCCAGCCCCCAACCTGTGGGCTGGGGGAGGTCCGGCCTGCCAACCGAGGCGCTCCGGGAGATCGCAGTACTCACCACACACTCCGGCGAGGGGAGAAGGACTTGTCCACCCTGAAACACAGCAAGGGGGCAGCAGATGAGGGCAACCTCTTCTCACAGCCTTACTCAGCCAGTGCACGTGCCCCTCCCCAGAACACCATCACTACCTGCCTTGGGCTGCAGGGCCCTAACATCTGATTAGGGACCCTTGGGCTGCTGTGAGGCCTAAGGAGCAAGGAAGACAGGCAGGACTGGAGGCAGTGGGGTGGGGGAACAGGGGCTGTGGGGTGTCGGTGGAAAGGGCTCAGCATGAGTGTTGCTGGGACAGGTGAGGCCGGACAATGACTCCAGCGGCTTGGATGAGGCCCAGTGTGGCCCAGTGTGGCCTGGCAGGCTCAGAGGGCTTGCAGGTGGCATGGAGGCAGTGCTGGCTCTGTGCAGGTCAAGGAGAACTATAAGAACAGCCAGGGCTCACCCTGTCGGCCCTAGACAACTGGGGGGGAACTGAACCAGCTTCCTGTCTATCTTGCCGTCCCTGGCCCCCAAGAGATAGGGGTGACCCTGGACTTTGTTTTCCCAGCTCCTACAGGGCCAGTTTCTGGGCTATGAGGTAGTGCTTACACCCACCGGCCTCTGAGGGCACCTTGGGGCTTGGGGTGAGCTGAGGGGACTCCGCCCTCCTGCTCACCTCCTGGGCCTGGGGGTTGGGCAGCTGTTGAGACAACAAACAACCTCTGGGTCCCAATGAAGGAACCCCCAGCTAAAGGGTGTCCTTCAGGGGCAGCTCAGGTGGAAAGTGAGGCCAGAGAGGCCAGGACATGTCCAAGGTCACCCACAGACCTAGCCCCACTCTTGGGCCTCAGTGCCAGCTGAGCCCAGCCCAGGCTCAACACTGACCGTGGGCAAGACCCCCCGGCAGGGCAGGCAAACAGGTCAGACACAACCCGCCTGGCACACATGAGCCCAAGCTCCTGGGGTGCCTGTGCTGGTCAGGAAACAGCACCTGGTGCCAGTCACAGAGCCCGTTCTACAGCCTGCCTTCCTTTTCACCAAATCTCCACCTTTGGCAAGAATCCCCCCATCCCATCTCTGCACTCCTTGCAGGAAGGTCAGATAGTGCCCCTAGGATTGCCCAGCCACCACTCCCACCAGCTGCCTAGAATCCCACGCGGTCTCAGTGGGGCAGCCCGGATGTCCCCTGTGCCCATGGTATCCCAGGGCCTGTTGATGGCTTCTAGGTTGCCTTACACACTTTTCCCACGCTCAAGCAGATTCATCAACCCCAAACCAGCCCAGCCTAAGGCGGCAGGGCACAAAGTTGCACGTACATGCACACGCGCACACATGTGCATGCACACGCAGCGCACGGAGACATGCGCGCACGCACACGCAGCGTAACGAGCCACACGCGCGCACCTGCGCACCTACCCTCCGTAAGCCCCGAAAGTGAAGCTGCGCTTCCGGCCGCTCATGGTGCCGCCGCTGCCGCCGCTGCTGTCACCAACGCGCGGCCGGAGCCAGCCGGGCCGCCCGCCCTGCCCCGCCCGGGTCACCTTGGCAACGCGGCCGCCCCGCCCCCGGCACAGCCCCGAGATTGTCCGCGCCCCCGCGGGCCGCCGTCCAGCTGCGGGGCAGCCTCGCAGAAAGGGCTGCTTGTTCGCGGCCCGCGGGGGCTTCGCTGGATTTTCCGAGCGGGGGCCTCGGTCAGGAGCGGGGCAGACACCCCCACCCTACGACCCTCAGTATAGGGGCAAGGCCTGACTTAGGGAACCGGCTGCAGATGGTTCTGGGGGGCCACACCCTCTTCTGTGTCCTAAGAGAGCCCACAATAGGCCCAGATGAGGATGTGGAAACCAGAATCTACACCCTGGGCAAGTCGGCCCCTCCCGGTACCTCGATATTTTTTCATCTGTGGAATAGGATGAAGTCCATCTGCCCTCCAGACCTTGTGATGGGCACCTAGTAATGCTGCTAATGCTCATACAGTCAGTGGGCACTGCCCACCCCGAAACAACCCTGATCTGCAGTAGAGGAGGGGCTAGCGCCTGCGCCCTGCACCAGGGAGACCCTCCAGCGCTTCGAGGTTCCCGTTAAGAGGAGCCTCCCGAGCAGGTGCAATGGGCGACCAGGGAGGAAGGCTGAGCACAGGCCCAGCGGGGGCGTGAGCAGCATGCACAGGACTCTCTAGAAGCCTTGCAGGAAGCAGGCTTCCTCGATTTGCTCCGTCTCTAGCTGGGAAAGGACTGGTTTGGGCACAGAGCCTGCCAGTGGCCTCGTCAAGGCGGGCTGGGTGGGTGGTGTCAAGGAACAGGGGTAAAAACTCTGGGTAGAGGGATCATCCAAGGGCAGTGTGGGAGGTCCTGCAAGCCAAGCATCCTCCCTGCCCTCTCCCTCCCTTCTCTCCAGGGGTCCCAGAGAGGTGGGGATGGTCTAGAGCAGGGTCTGAGCTAAGTGTGGGGTGCACGGGGCCAGCCCCATAGAGACTGCTGCACTCCCTTGAGCCTGACTCAGCCTGGCCAGTCTGTCTTTTCAGGAGCGGACTCTGCATGTCCACTTGGCAGGGTGGCCAAGGAGCCTCCACATGCCAAGTTTCCCAGCTGGGCCTGGTCCTCAAGGGGCCTCACGATGCTGGGACAGTGGGCCCTTGAGAGGAGCCGTGGGGGCTGCAGGGCTCCCACCGAAGACAAAGAGCCCAGTGTGGGCTCTGGCCTCTGGGCTCTGACCAGCTGCAGCTGCCTCCATGGCAGGGTAGGGGGGAGTCCCCGTCTCCTCGGCCAAGACACTTGCAGCCAGCGCCTAGTCCCCTGGGCAACAGTAGCATTTAAATGCACCTTGTGAACATACAAGGCCGCTTTTGCAAATCTGCCCTCCCCATCACAGCATGAGGGGCAGGTGAGCGGCCCTGCCTTGGGTGCAGTGAGGTGTGTGTGTGGGTTCAAATCCCAGCTCTCACACTTGTCAGCTGGGTGACCTTGAGCAAGTTACTTAAACTTGTGTGCATTCGCTTCTTCCTTTGCACCACGGGGTTGATGGAAATAACTGCCGTCAGAGGGTCTGGCTGATTCGGAAGCATGAGGCAGAGAAGCTGACACCCAGCAAGTGCTTGGTAAGTCAAACATCTGCCTCAGTGGCATCTGTATTCAGCGAGCTATAGGAAACTGCCATTTTTGTCAGGCTAGCAATGACTTACTAGGAAGAATTCCAAAACAAAAGAAACAGGCCCGGCACAGTGGCCTGGCAGCTAAAGTCCTCGCCTTGCACACACTGGGATCCCATATGGGTGCCAGTTCTAATCCCGGCAGCCCCGCCTTGGCATCCAGCTCCCTGCCTGTGCCCTGGGAAAGCAGTTGAGGATGTTCCAAAGCCTTGGGATCCTGCACCCGCGTGGGAGACCTGGAAGAAGCTCCTGGCTCCTGGCTTTGAACTGGCTCAGCTCTGGCCATTGAGGCCACTTGGGGAGTAAAACAGCAGATGGAAGATCTTCCTCTCTGTCTCTCCTCCTCTCTGTGTATCTGCCTTTCCAATAAAAATAAATAAATCTTTTTCAGAAAAATGAAACAGTCATCCAGAGGAGACCAGCTCATTTATGTTGGGCAGTGTGGATGGGGCAGCTATTGGGCAGAACACGGCATGTGTCTGTGCAGGTGGAACCATTTCCACCACACACACAGAGAGTGTACACACATACACATGCAAGCAGTGGAAGGAGTACCTGGGGCCGGAGTGGTCTCCAGCCATTCTGGATTGTGAGACTTCAAATGCATCATTCAGTTCCCCATGCTACTGGCCTAATTGGCCAGAGCTAGGGAGCACACACTAGGTGCCTGGTGACTGGCGCTGGGCAGTCAGCCACCTCCTTCCTTTGCCCATGGCCTGTCACCTGGAACACAAGTCCAGGCAGGTTCCCAGGGCCCAGACCCTGTCTCTCGGAGAAAGCTGGGCCTCCTGGATTCGTACTGAGTTATCAGACACGTGCCAGGCTGTGGGAGGGAGGAGGGGAGAGAGCAGGGGCGGAGGGCTACAGCAAGTTCCCCTTTTAAGTTCACCTGGCTTTGAACTCTGGGAGTTCCACCCACCTGCCTCCAGCTTTTGCTTCCCTGGGAAATTTCCCCTAATGGGAAAATTCAAGGGCAGAGGACAGGGCAGACTCCTCAGGGATCTCAGGCCCACATTGAATGGGACTGGTGGGGCTGGTGAGACCAGCTCTTCCCAGAGCCCCCAGCAACCTTCTCCCCTCCGGTGCCTTTCCTAGGTATCATCTGGGCCTCCTGGGCAGGACACGGGCACCCTGGGGCCCTTGCCCCAGCACAGGCAGCTCCCGTGTGCTTCCCCCTTCTCCTCTGGGTCTCCGCTGGCTCATCTCTCTCTTTGCTGGAGGAAACTCACACCATGGGAAAATTTGTTAGCCTTGGGAGATGCCCGCCAGCTTTGAAAACATCGTGAACCGTACTTTGTTCCCAGCCGTTGTGGACTAGCCCTACCACCAACCCCAAGGAGCTACAAGCCCTGATTTTTCCTGATTTCTGGGAGAAGGAGCCAGAGTGGAGTGGAGGTGGCAGTCCAGGCTCACAGCCGTCCCCAGGCAGCCACCTAGCGTGGCTAGCGAGCCAGCTGTCCCATGTCCCTGGCTCTGAGCCCTACCCCACACAAGGGTTCCTGAGACCCCTACCTACTCAGAGGGTTCCATGAGGGTCCAGAAAAATCTGGCCTAGCCAAAATGGCCAGAGTAAATGTCCCCACTGCCATGCACCATGACCCTGGGAGAACATCCTTTTGGAGACAAGGACACATGGGTGATGCCCTAGTCATTCCCCCACTCCTTCCTGCTCCCTGGCACATACTAAAGACCAATGGTCTGTCTGCTTCACTCAGAGCACCACAGACCAGGTCTGTGGTGGACCTGTAAGTGCACCTGCACACACACTCTGCCAAGTCACGCATGGGGCACTTGCCCTTGTGCTAGGCACGGTGGGGACACGCACCTCACGCCTGCAGAGATCACAGCAAAACCAAACACACAGAGACGTGCTCACTTAACGCTAGCCCCTGTGCTGCAATCCCCCATGTACGCATGCACGCACACCCACACACACACACGCCACAGTCCAATCCAGCTCACAACACAGGCTCCAGGTCAGCACATGCTCACTGCCTCCCCGGGGCAGGGTTTGCATCCATATCCCAGAAGTCACCAGCCCACAGGCCCTTCTCAGACCCCAGTCTGCTCAATATTCATGCAGGCACATCCCACACACACACTCGGGTGCTCGGCTCCCTAGACAAGAGACAAAGCAGCAGACAGGCCGGTTGGCACGTGCCAAGGATCAGAGAAGACCGGAGAGCCGGGGGCAGGCCACTGTCACTCTGATGGCCTACAGTCCCCCAGCCTCCCTGCCCTACGTGACCCTTCCAGACCATGGCCATTTTCAGGGGCAGCTGGAAAAAGCTGGGTTTAATACCCACAGCTCTGCCCAGGGCAGCGAGGTAGACTGGCCCTGAGGGGTTAGGAGACCTGGGTGTGGCCGCAGCGCTGCAGATCCTCCGGCAAGTTCCCCAGCCCAAATTTCTTCCCACATCTCACTTCAGCATCTGTAAGATGGCAGCATTGGCTGGGGGTGGGGAGGGGCAGCGGCGCGGTGTGGGGCAACCCCTTCGGCCCCTCAAGATGCCACCCTCCCTCACGGACAGCCAGGGTGGGGGGTCTGGAAGTCTCATGGACAACTCCGGCTGTGGTTGCCAGTGGTGGCAGCTCTGCCCTCAGGAGGGCATCAAAGAACCAGCGAGGTCCCCAGGACAGCCTGTGTGACCCACTCCACAACTTATCTGCCACATGTGAGTCTCTTTCTGTGTGGCTTTAACTTGGAATGGGTTTACCAGAAGTGCAACTACTGGGCCATTCTACAGGGCCATTCTAGTGGTGATAGGTTTTTCTTTAAGGTAAAGGTGTACTTTTTTTCTTATAAAGAGGGGTGCACATTGGCTCATTCCTGAGGTGTGCTCACCTCGACATTCATTCAGAGATACAGAAGGTCCTTCACATCTCTTGAGGCAGCTTTTGAAACTAGCTGGGTAGGCAGGCTCATTATCCCAGTATGTCATTCAGGGCAAAACACATTTTAAAAATCCTGTTCCAACACGGCCCTGGGAGTCCGCCGCGGTCCCGGGCGCCCTCAAGTGGCCATTACGGGAACCGCAGCCAAGAGGCAGGGAAAACTCCAGGACCAGGGACAGCGCCTCCGGGTTGCGCCCTGGGCTTCTCCATGCAAGCGTGTGGGACCCCCAGCCCTAGGTAGAAAGCAGCTTCCCCGCCGCGCCCTCTCCATCCTCATTCTTTCCCACTTCTTTTTTGGTGTGGAGGCGGCCCCGGAGCCTGTCCTCTTTCAGCTCACAGTGACACACCTGCTACCACAATGGTGACACCTGTGCCACCAGCAACCACATTCTTGCCACCTCTTCTCCCATGTGACCCATTCTCACACAGCAGATCACGGATAGAGCTGCGCCTACGCACCCTGAGACCTCTGTGACTCCCCAAGACAGTCATGTGAGGCGATCAGGCCAGGGGAACATGTCTGCCAGGGCTGATGGGGCAACTATGCCCGGAGCCCATGTATCCCCTCTGCCCGCCTCCGCCCACAATACACACTGCTACCTTTCAGTGACAACAGCAGCTACAAGTCTTCTAGGCCCTTCCTGTGCCAAGCACTCTCATCCAGCTCTTAAATCTATCCAGTCACCTGCCCATTGCCCAGGCCAGAAAAGTCCTAGGGCCTGAATGCTTGCCCAAGGGCCAATGAAGGTAGAAATGCTGGCCCCTTCTCAGAAACACCCAATGGAAGACAGCCTCTCATACAGTACCCGCTTGACCACCTCCTCCACTCAGGGCCTGGGTGGAGTGGGGCAACCAAGAGGAACCCCATCTCCTCATCCTCCCATGCTTTAGTCTTACAGGGCACCTCCCAGGACACACAGTAGGCGCCTAATAGATACTGCGGCTAGTCTGTCTTCCAGGGAGCAGGGTTCAGTGGTTGAAACCACACAGCACCCAAACCAAGCTGGGTGCTCCAACTCTCAGTCTTCACATTTGGAAAATGGACATGTTAGTTCTTAGTTCACAGGGTGATGGGGACGAACACGGACAACTGAGCATAGTGGACGGGAAAGGTCTGTGTGGTTGTTAGTTAGTGTGTTACCATGCCCCAGAGGCCTCCACAGAACAAACTGGGAGCACCTCGGGCTCCACAGGCTCATAATCAGTGCCTGAGAAATGTCCAATGAATGAATGCATGAAAAACATCCTAGGTCAGCCAGGAACAAACAGAAAAAAAAAAACTCCATCTACTAATCCAACGGCCTCGGCCTCAGCCTGGGTTTAGGTTCAGGTGCACCTATGTTTGAATCTCTGCTCTGTCACTTTCTGAGTCAGGCTTATAACCTCTCAAAGCCTCAGTCTTTCCATGTGTGAAAGGAGACAGTAATGCTGATAATTGTACTTCCCTCTAGGGTTGTTCTTAGGGCTCAGTGTAAAGTGGGGCTGTTGGTATTGTCACAGGACATGGGTTAGTGCATCCAGAACTCTGAGCACCATCAGTCTCAAGGGGAGACTGCAGTCAGGTCTCTGCCTGTCCCAGGACCCCTGCTGCCTTCCACGTACCAGGAGGGCTCTCCAAGGGTCCTTCTCCACCTGATGTGTTGGGGCATTCCAGTCCCTAAGGGCATGGCAGGCAGGGATGGATGCCTCTTGAGAAGGGGCAATGTGGGGCTCGGTCTATGGGGCTGGAACTCACACCTGCAGGACCTGGCCCTGAAGTTCCCAGCTCCCGATTCCATGCTCCAGCCCTGAGGCTCCCAGGGCTGGCCTGGGAGAAGAGGATGTGTGTGGGGGGGGGAGACTTGGCCGAGGCTCCCATGGACAGTCCCAGAGTTCCTGGCTTCTCTGAGCCTCTCTGCTGTGGTCCTGGCTCAGAAAGGGGAGGACTCCTCAGCGTCGAGCTGCAGAAGAGCCCACAGAGACCAACCGCTCCCACCCCTCCAATCCCTCCTTGTACAATGACTGAGTGTGCCTGGTGGCAGCACTCCATGGGCTTTTGGATCAGTGTGGCCTGGTGCGTGCCAGGCCCTTGGGGTTGGAAGGACTCATGTGGCAGTTCCTGTCCCCTTTCACAAGTTGTAGCTGAGGAAACAGGGCTGTACACCCAGGCTCTTCCCCTGAGACTGTCACCCTCTCAAACCCCATGTGATGTGGCTTGGGGCTGCATTCTGTATTGGATGGGCTGGGCCTGATCTAAGGGGTCTGTGTGGGACAGACAAAGTAATAGGCAAGGTTCTGGGGTGCCCAGTCATGGGAACCCCCCACTACTGATAGAGACAGCAGGATGAGCAGAGCCCCTGATCCTCTGTTCAGAGCTGCCTGACTCTGTAGGGCACAGCTCATCCTCTCCTCCTTCTGCATGCAGTGGCACCGAGTCCAACAGCCCATGATCCACACTCGAGCCCAGCCCCTCACAAGGATCAGCCCAGGGTCCCCTCTGAGCCACTGACACCTGCACTGAGGACCAAGGGAGACCAAGCTGTACAAGGTGCTTGGCAGAGTAGCTGGCACATTGGAAGAGTTCCAGAAATGCTCCCGCCTGTATCTTGTCACTCAGTCCCTTGCCCTGCCTGCCCTGGAGTCCCTCCAAGGCCCTGAGCCAGCTCTGTGATTCCTAAACCAACTGCCTGGGGGCAGGCCCCAAAGCGCAAGTCCTGGGCAAGGGCAGAGAAGACTAGACAACAGCCGCCAGGCCTGTTCAAGCAGAGAGGTGACAGGAACGGGTGAGGTCTGTCCTGGGGACTTGGCTCCGCCCAGATCCCCGGGGCCAGAAGCCCTGCAAGGGGAATCCTTCCACAGCACTTCATACCTCGCCCTCATGGGAGGCACGGCTGGACTGGGCCAGGACATCAGCCCTGGGACGCCCTTAGTCTGCTGCCTGGGTGGGCATAAGGGCTGGCAGCTGTTTGTCAGGGGAGGGTGACTTCTCTCTGTACCTCCAAAATGAGGAAGAGGTGGGAGGGTAAGAGCCTTGTCCACCATCAGCCCCATGCAGGTGCCTGACATGGCCTACTTTAAGGAACAGAGTCTGGGTTGGCACAGCATGCTGGCACTGGACTCACACGTGGAGATACTGCCAAGGTAACTCTCCTTCAGCCCCCTCCACGCAGCCCTATAGCCCAAACTTGAACAGGGGTGTGGAGAAGGTCGTCTTCTGAGGTGGAGATGGGGTATCCTCCCCACAAATTTGGGGGTCCAGATCTCAGGAGCCAGAGGGCTGGATTCACCTGCCTCACCTCCACCGCCCGCTCGCCCTTCCCAGCAGCCTAGTGTGGCAGGCACGAGGCTGCTGTGACCCTCAGAAGGTCACACAGCCTGTTGGGTGGAATGCAAGCCTGATCCTAATTCACTGCCCCCACCCTACATCTTGCTAGCAGCCCCAAATTCTCAGGGGAGTCTAAAGAACAGGTAGTTGCAACGAACACCATGACTCCCGTAGAAACACAAACCCAAGGCTCACACAACACACTCCCAGGCATCAGGTTTTGTGGTTCAGCTACTGCTTGGGACACCCACACTCCATCTGGAGTCCCTGGGTTTGAGTCTTGCCTTCATTTCTGATGCCAGCTTCATGATTCTGTGCACCCTGGGAGGCAGCAGGTGGTGGCCCAAGGTTTTGGAGCTCTGCCACGTGAGAGATTGAGACTGAGTGCTGAGATCCTGGCTCCAGCCTGACCCAGCCCCAGCTACTGTGGGCAGCTGGGGGAGTGAACCAGGGAAGAGAAGTGCTCTCCTCCTCCGGTCTCTAAATAAGAAGTGTACAACAAAATGGAAGGAAGGGGAGAAGAAGAGAGGAGAAAAGGAAAGGAGAAGGCAGGAGAGGAAAGGAGAAGGGAGAGGAGAGGAAAGAACTAAAGGCATCCACTCCTGCCGCAGACATGAACAGGGCCCATGGAGGCTGGAAAGCCTGCAGGAGTACACTGACAGGGTGGGAATATGGGCTCTCCTGTGCTGTTCAGAGGCAGCCCTGGGCCTGGCTCTCAGCAGCTGAGCACCCCGGCACCTTGCCGCCCTGCCTGCCTCGCCTTTACACTCTTGGGGAAAATGAGATGCAGAGGAACCGGCGGGGGGCGGGGGCAGCCTGGCATAATAAGACAGGAGAGACGACTGTGCCCAGCTGGCTCCTCTCTCCAGGCTGGTGGGCTTGGCCAGGTACCGCAAGGCCAACCTGCAGAAGGCTCAACGGTCCGTGCCAGGGATGCTGGCCCGGCTCCTGGGAACCGTCCCTCTTCATCCTGGTGTTCAAGGCCACCGAGACTCGGGCTTCCACGCAGCTCTCACTGAAGCCCAGCCCACGTCACATTCTCAGCCCTGCCCTTGTGGAGCCAGGGCCAGTCACGTGGCAGCGGTGCCTCTACTCTTGCCCTTTTGCTTGACCAAGAGGATGACCACATCACCTGTACCTGTTGTGTGCTAGGCACAGGCTCCTCCGGAGGAAATTCTCCCATCTCACATGACAACAGCAATACCAACTGTCTCAGAAATGGGAACCAATGGGGAAAACTCCTACTTGCCCAGAGTACCAAAGAAAAAGTTTATTTTTAGGTCCGGCACAGTAGCCTAGTGGCTAAAGTCCTTGCCTTGCATGCACTGGGATCCCACATGGGCGCCGGCTCTAATCCTGACAGCCCTGCTTCCTTTCCAGCTCCTTGCTTGTGACCTGGGAAAGCAGTCAAGGACGGCTCAAAGTCTTGGGACTCTGCACCAGTGTGGGAGACATAGAAGAAGCTCCTGACTCCTGGCTTTGGATAGGCTCAGCTCTGGCTGTTGCGGTCGCTTGGGGAGTAAAACAGCAGATGGAAGATCTTCCTTTCTTTCTTTCCTCCTCTCTGTATATCTGACTTTCCAGTAAATAATAAATAAATAAATCTTTAAAAAGAGAAAGTTTATTCTTTTCTTGTTACAAAGAAATTTTTGAAATTTGAAAGATTCTTTTTCAGGTTTTCCTTCTGGGTTTCTTTCTGTTTTCCTCTAAGTGGAAAAATGAAAATCTACCCAGGACGTGAGACCTTCACAAACTACAGTGTCCGGAGGCAGGCACATGAGACCTCACCATGCTGTCTCGTCGCCAGACAGAGAAGGAAATGAGGTACAGAGAGGGTAAGTGACTTCTCCACAGTCACACAGCAGAGTCTGGACTTGAATTCCTGCTGGCTCCCGGTCCACGTCCTCTCAGACCCTGACAGATGCCCACAATGAGCTTGGCACTGCCTGGGTGTTTGCCTATCTTAGTCTTCCTAACCATCAAGACACATCCACAAAGTCAGTTGTAGCAGGGCCACCCTACACAGACAGGAAGCACAGCATCAGAGAGGCACAGTAATTAGGCCCAGGTTGCACAGCCAGTCAGTGGCAAAGCCAAAGTCCGAACTGAAGTTAGCTTTGTCCCAGATGGGGCCACAGTCAGGCATTAAAATATATGTATATATATTTGCTTGAGCGGCAGAGTGAGAGGAGAGCAAGCTTTAGAGACAGCTTCCATCTGCGGATTCACGCCCCAACTAGCTACAAGCAGGACTGGACAGGGGATAGGAACTCCACTGTGGTCTCCCACGTGGGTGGCAGGGGTCTAATCACCTGGGCCATCTTCCACTGCTCTCCCAGGTACATTAGCAGGAGACTGGATGGGAAGTGGAGCAGCCAGGATGTTGACGCCAGCATGGCATGCAGTGACAACCTACTGCACCACAACACTGGCTCCTGGCAGAGGAATTTAACAGAACAGGCAGTGACCCCTCCTGCCCCTGCCAAGCCCTACCTCCTTGCCTGAGACATGGCTGCAGTAATGAATTACACTAAGCTGCGGCAGAACTGAGGGATGTCACACTCGGTCACCTGTGTCCCCAGTGTCTGTCACAGTCCCTGGGATGCACTGTGTGTTTGCTAAATGCTCGGTGGGTATGCACAGACGAGAAGGGCATGTGTTGTTTCTTCCAGTAGGTAAGGCTGGCTGTTTGGGAGAACCCCTGATGGGGTGTCTTAGTACCCTACTCCCGGAGTCACTGCCTCCGAGTGCCTGTCTTTAGCCCTAAAAACAGAGCATATTTTTGAGGGGTAAAAATATGTACAGCCGTGAATGAGCACAGCAACCCCTGGCCCTTGGGGTTCGCTCTTCACAAGGCTGACCCCAGGGGCCACCTGAGGAGTCCCAGGCCTGGCATCCCCCGTTTGATCCGGTGCAGTGTTGAGCCACAGGAGATCCTGCAGGGCCCTGTGTGCCCCACACTGCCCAGCAGAGCCCTACATCTGCCCACATCAGAAAAGGCTATCACCTCTCACTCTCCTCTCTCCCAGCTGGGCTGAACTGCTTCCTGGGGCTGGAGCTCTTCCCAGAGAGGGAAAATTATTTGCCTGTGCTACACAGCCAGCAAGAGGCAGGGCCGTGCTTGGAACGGGAGTTAGCTACTGCTCTGGCCAGACTGGTGTGAGCACCCAAGGCAGCGTGGTGGGGCCTGGAGCCCTGTGCTGCCCCTCCTTGGCATCCGTCTGCCCTCAGGCTACAGAAGCACCTCTCAGCAATGCCTGCCCAGCAGCGCCAGTCTCTGAGAGGCACGGCCAGGATGCCAGGACCCAGCCTGGCACAGGCTCTACCAGCTAAGGTGAGTGCCGAGGATTCCTCTGTGCGCACCAGCTGGCCCCAGCTTGGCTGCGGCGTGGGGGTGGCAAGCAGAAACCAGGACTTGGCAAGGCCTCTGGTAAACACGGCAAGGGACTCCTTGGAGCCTGTCCTGTCTTGAGGAACAGCCAAGGGACAGCTGGGGAGAGGCTCCTCTAATAACCTGACAGGTAGGTGTGTGTGTGTTTTTTGGCCGGGGTGGAGTGGGGTGGGCATAGGAGAGGAGGATCCATGGAGGCAGAAATAGCAGGAGGCCCCCCAGCATTCTCAGGGCCAGCTGAGCAGAAAAAGGGGAGTGTATGGGTTTGCAGGGGGTGGTCAGAAAGGCCCTAGCCAGCCCCAGGGTGATGGGGTGTTCACATTTCGCATGAGGGAAGCTGATGGAGCAGAGGAACAGGGCCCTGCTGGAACCCGGGCGTGGGTGGGTGCGTGTGCACGTCTCCTGGGCTCACCTGGAAGAACGTGGGGCTTTGTCGTGTCTCTTCCTGCACGTGTGTGTGTCACGTGTGCGTCCCTGAGAAGGTGCCTCTCTTGCCAGCACCCCCATCTGCTTGTGTGCACAGTGCCAGGCGGGGCTGTCTCGTGGCTCCTGGTCAGGTGGAGTCAGGGCAGGGGCTTGGCCTGGGTGTGTCCTCGTAGGCCAGACCATCCATGCCTCTGGTCTGGTTGGTTGTGGGTCTGCGCATGCGTACACACAGCAGTGATCTCCTACTGCCAGGACAAAGGCCTATGTGGACGGGCAGGTGGTACAGAAGGCAGACCTGCCAGGCGAACCCGTCAAGCAACTCTGGCCCAGGGAAACTGACAACAGAGCAGGGGTGGGTGGTGGCGAGTTGGGGATGCTGAAGCCTGCGCAGCTGAGACCCCAAGCCAAAAAGCAGAGTCTGAATACTCCAAGCGGCCAAGAGAGTGCCCTGCCTGCCTCCTAGCAGGTAGCAGAGGAGTCTCCTGAGACCCCTGCCAGGCAGGCACCTTGGGGAGGTCCACAGCTGGGTCCCAGGGTGGGAGCCATGTTGTGGATACGGGAAGGGTGGCAAGGCAAGCCCAGACTCTGGATGCTCCCCTCCACCTGAGCCCCTCCTGCCTCCAGCCTAAGGTCTGAATCAAGCAGACCCTGCTTCCCCCTCTACCTCGCTGCTGGGGGGTTTCCTGCAGCAGGAGCTGGACAATGGCTTCCAGCCCCAAGCCCAATGCAACTTGGTGACCTTGGCAGTTTCTGTAATCTGCCCAGTCTCAGTTTCTTCAACTGAAGACCCCAGCCCCTGCCTGGAAACAGCTGCGGTGGGGAAGGTGCTGTGCCACCTGAGGATTAGTCATCGCTCTGGAGCTCTGCCCAAGGCCACCAGAGCACACCTACCAACCGCCAGTGGTGCTGGGAGTCAGGCCGCATCCAGCCTCAGGCCCGTGTGGCCTGGCGGGGAGATCTCAGGGTCTGAGCACACTTCCCCCACTCCCTTCAGCAATGCCTTTGGCTCAAGTTTTCTCTCATTAGCAAGGAAACTCAGGGCCACCCCTGTCCCCAGACTGTCTCCTTCAACAGCCTAAGAGAGGAGGGACTCCAGCCCCTTGAAGAGGAGCAGGAGCCTGGGGCTCAGCCCCCTTGCAGGCAAGGTTCTGGATGCCCTCTCTGCTCTGCCTTTCCCTGGCTTTCCAAGGAACTCAGTCCATGCCCCTCCCTCCCGCAGGTCAGGCTGGGGAAGGAGGAACTTGGGGCCACATCAGTGTGCTATGTGAGGGATGCCATGTGCTTCCCGAGCCCACCTTCGGCTTGGGCTGTGGCCCCAACAAGGACTCAGGGGTTCTGCGGGTGGAGTGAAGGGGGTGAGCTTCTGGTGTATGTCTGCACCAGCTTTCTTCGCCAAGCCCAGTGGTGCCCAAGCGCCTGCAGACCGCCCTGCAGATAGCCCTGCGAATTCCCACCGCCCTCACACGTCTAGTAAGCCAGGGGGTGATGAGAAGTGCCTGACTGCGTGGTGCGTACGCCCTGCTCCTGGGCGGGTCAGGAACAGCGGCGGGGGACTGCGCTCTGTCCCTGGGGACGCAAGGACATCACTGCCTTCCGCTGGGGACCATTGGTTCTGAAGACCCCTACTTCCATCCTCCGAGGCCTGGAGCTCCTCTCCCTGGAAATGGGGGTGCAGGGCCCGGAGCCCCTCCCCAGACGCTGTCTGCCGGACCCCTCCTCCACGCCTCTGCCCCAGGAGCCCCTCCTCCTGTACAGCAGAAAACGGGACTCCCCACCTGCCCACCCAGGGGGTGGGACCCGCGCCCCCCGCCTGCGGCCTGGACCAATCCCCACAGGCGGGGGCCCCAGCCAGCTCGGCCGCGGCCTCTCTGAAGCCTGAGGCTGTGTCAGCCGGGCCGCACCGCCCCTTGCACTCCCGGGGCCCGGGTCCTCGCTCGCGCGTCCCCCGAGCCTCCCGCCCGGCTTGCCCCAGCGAGGTCCCGGAGGCGGGCTGCAGGGCACCCCGGACGCCAGCGATCTCCCCTCCGCAGGGTCGCAGCCTGGGCAGGGCGCACTCACCCGCGGGCCGGGACCGGGGGTGTCCTGGGCTCGGCACTCCGGTGCCCGCGGCGGCCGCTGCAGCTCTGCTCGGACGCGCTCGGCGCTCGCCGCCACCGCCGCAGTTCGGGGAGGGGGCGTCACGTGACCGCCGAGCGCTCCTTCCCGGCGCCGCTCCCCCCTCACTGCGGAGCCCGAGCTGGGCGCGGGCGCGGCGGCGCTCCTTGTCCCCATCCTACAGGTGGGGAAACTGAGGACCAGAGAGGGAGGCAAGGGCTGACCTGGGTTACCACAGCTTGGCTGAGAATCTGTGCCCCAGGGGAACGACGAAAACAACTTTGGGGCAAGTGGGGGTGACGGAGTCTAGCGGGAGACACACCCCAGGCGAATCTGCTCTAGGGACCCAAGGCCAACCCTGCCCTTCCGTGGCTTTTGGAATCTCCCTGGACCCGGCAGCTCGCCCAGGAATGTGGTGGTCACGGTGGAGACAGCAGCAGGAGGAAAATGGGGTCAGGACAAGGTGAAAACCCAAGTAAGGTGACTGCAACTCCGAGACCCAGGGAGAGGGAAGATGCCCAAGGTCACCCAGCAAGGTAGCAGCGCCAGGACCTGGGCTGGGCTGGCACACCTCTGTGATGCTGGGCAGAGCCGCAGGCTCCTCCTGCCACTCCCCGTCCCCCACTTCCTATGCTCCTGCCAGCTTCCCTCCAAGTCCACAGAAACAGCATCGTGTCTGTGAGGTCAGAGCTGTGAGGGGCAAGGGTGTGGCTCTGGGATCATTACTAAGTCTGCACGTTTCCGATTAGAGTGAGATTGGATCTCACCTTGTCCTAGTGACTGAGGCCACAGAGGGCTAGATAGAAACCTTTCTCTCAGAACAAGCGGGCCAGGGAGCCCGATGGACACGCAGCGAGAGGCCTTGGGTCAGGCACTGGTGCTTCAGCAGGTGCTGGGCCATGCTTTTCCCCCCAGATCTGAGTTCTTCAGCAGCTCTCACATCAGACTCCAGAGGATCAGATACTTGCTCCCCACAGCAGCCAGGGACCAGGGCCAGGTTTCCCAGCCAAGACTCTCACCCCAAGGGAGAGTAACAGGAAATGTCTCACCCCCATCACCCCCCTTCCCCAAATGAGAACAGGCAGAGGGGAAGGGGGATGCGGTGCTGGCCCTTCCCAGTGCTTCTCTGGCAGTTCCTGGAGCTGTGGGTGGCGAAGAGGCCCAGCTCAGGGTTTCTCAAACTTCTGTGAGCACAGGAGCAGCCTGGGGGTATGGACTGCTCCAGTCCCAAGCTCCTGGAGCTCTGATGAGCTTTACCGCTGCTGGTGTGGCTCGGCTCCAGATATTCTGCACAGTTGTAAGAGGCCATGTTGAGGCTCTGGGGACAGACGGCTGGAGCACCACCTGCTCACTGTGGGGCCCCCACTCCAGCCCCAGCCCATGGCAGGGGACGGGGCTGGGCAGAAGGCTTCGGTTTTCTGCCCACAACAGGACCAGGACTACATTGCTGGTCATGACAATGCAGAACCAAAGGGGAGTTGCTGATGAGGCTACAGAAGGGGTTCAGTTCTGGGAGATGCTTGGGGTAATGGGTCTTTCCTGGGAAATGACAGGAGTGTGCCTACAGGTCTCCAGGCCACATGCACCAGGCTGGCTTGTCTCACAGGGGTGCACACTCCAGCGTCCTCTTTACCAAACCACCTCCATCCATCCTCCAGCAGCTTTGTACCACAAGCGCTACTTGCAGTCTTCCTCCTTGGAAAGAGGCTGCTTTCCCGCATGCTGAGCCAGAGTCTAACCAGAAAGGCACTGCTGATGTACACTCCATTGTTGAGGGGCTTCCCTGGAGCCAGAGGCATGGACAGGAGGTGGCCATGGTGGTGCAGGAACGTCGCAAGCCAGGCTGGCATTGTGGCTCAGTGCGTTAAGCTATTGCCTGCAACACTGGTATCCCATATGGAGTACCAGTTGCTCCACTTTTGATCCAGCTCCCTGCTAGTGCACCTGGGAAAGTAGGAGAAGATGGCCCAAGTGCTCCGGTCCCTGCACCTACACGGGAGACTTGTTTGGAGTTCCAGGTTCTGAGCTTCCACCTGGTCTGACCCCAGATGCTGGCAGTCATTTAGGGAGTTTCAAACCAGTGAATGGAAGCTCTCTCTCCTCCTTTCTCTTTGTAACTGCTTTTCAAATAAATAGAAGAGAGAAAAGCACGCAGGCAGGCAGGAACCCAACCCATGATTCAGCAGTGTGACCTTCCATGGTTCCAACCCTCCCAGGATCTGGGCCCACACACTCCATGGTTGTCAAGGACCTTGGAACCTATTAGCAAATAGAGTCCATTAGCAATGGGGGACTAAATGTGCCTGACCCTGGCTGCGTAGACCAAAGCACAAGGGCTCTGTGTGCCACGTCTATTTCTCTGTGATAACCAAGGAGCTTTTCAATCCCAGCATTTTCTGCTTCACAAAAACCAAAACCAAACAAAACCTTCCTTAATACAAGAGGCTTAGCATCTCTTCTGTCCTGGGGAGCACCCTTCTGAGATTGCCAGCGCCCCTGGGGAGAAGGCAGCACATGCCATGGGGAGGGGGCAGGGCATATAGCCTGGCAAGGCACCAGATTACTGAAGGGAAGACTAGACAAAGGCCCTGGAGTCTTGCTTTCCCTGTCCTATTTCAATCCAAACCACTCAGGGATGACCACTCATGCATGGCTGCCTGTAGGCACAAGCATCTTCTTTCCAACACTTAATGCATTGTGACCCAGCCACCACCCCACCTTCCAAGTGCTGAGAACTAAAAGCTGGCCTAAATTTTTTTTCCCTGACATCCAAGAAGGCTGGAGAATGACAAGGTGTGGCTCAGAAGCAACCCCCAGACAGTGCCTGAGGCCGCAGGGTATGGAATAAAGCCCATCTGAGCCCCGCCCTGCCCAGCCAGATTAAAAGAGGAGAGTGCGCCTGGCCTGTCCACCAGGAAAGCAGAAGACCCAAGGCTGAACGCCCTCAGGGTTTTGCCTACCAAGCACTGATGAGGTGGGGAAGGGCCTGGCAGAGCAAAGGGTGGGCTGCATGGGACAGTTGAAGAGGTATGGGAGATGGCCATTTTCGTCAGGGGAGTGGAGCCCCCAACCGGGTGGAAGGATCCCTGCAGATGCTGAGGGACACAGGCTTGGGGCACAAAGGGCTTTGAATCATGAATGGGAATACAGTGAGAAAGTTCTAGTTTTCTGGAAGAAAAAAAAAAAACCAATGAGCCTGCATGGTGGTCTAGTGACTAAAGTCCTCGCCATATGGGTGCCGGTTCTAATCCCAGCAGCCCACTTCCCATCCAGCTCCCTACTCGTGGCCTAGGAAAGTAGTCAAGGATGGCCCACAGCCTTGGCACACTGCACCTGTGTGGGAGACCTGGATGAATCTCCAGGCTCCTGGCTTTGGATTGGCGCAGCACCGACCATTGTGGATACTTGGGGAGTGAATCATCAGACAGAAGATCTTCCTGTCTCTCCTTCTCTCTGTATATCTGCCTTTCCAATAAAAAATAAATCTTTAAAAAAAGAAAAGAGCTCTCACCTGAGCTCTTGCTGCAAGGAGTACCACTTGGGTGTCCCAAAGTGCCTGCTGACTTTTTCTGTCAACGCTACTGCGGCAAGCTGTGGGGACTGTCTTGGGGCATGAGGACCGGTCCATACTTGCTAAGACAATCCAGTTTCTGGGATGGAGTGGTTTTAGGTGTGAAGTTAAAACCAGCCTGACACTGACTGTGGCACCCAACTTATAGACAAACTGGGCACACGGGTCCCAGCATTCCAGGTGCTCACAGCCTGTCACACGGGGAACCAGCAACAAAACGCACAAGCCAAGTGGTTACGGCAGTGCCCATGGACAATTTCCAGATACAGTTGAGGTACTTCCTCCAGGACTGCTGGCTGTGAGGGACTGCACTGGCTCCTCTGTGTGTCACCATCACCTCTGACAATGCCCACACATCTAATTTCCTTTAGAGACAACAGTGAAGCTCGAAGGGGCACAGCCAAGATCACAAAAGGCTGAGCCTGCAGTTTGGCGTTCCCTGGGTTACAAAACACCAGCGGGGAACAGGGCAAGAAAACCCATATACAATTGTGCAAAGGCCCCAGTGCCAGCCGGCAACGGTCCACCTCCGCCTTTTGGCTTCCCTGGAGTGTCCCCCACTTCCTGTGGCTCAGGGCCTGTCTTGCCTGGCAGCACTAGAGCAGATCAGGAATTCACACAGCCATTCAGGCTGGTGTTAGAAGGCTGGCTCCCGCCCTGTCTGGGAGCAATTTCACTTCAAAGGTCCTGGCCTGCAAGTCCTTGAAAGCAGGATTTCTGAAATTTTTTTTAAAGGCATGCTACGAGGAAACAGATGATGTTCTCTATTTGAGATCAATACTGTAATTATGTAGGACAAGCTCTTAGGGCCAATTCAGGGGGAGTTCAGACAACAGCCTCAAGAATGACAGGGTGAAAGGCCCTGGGTAGGAAAGGCCAGGGGCCATGCAGCAGCAGGACCCACTCCTGCAGGAACCCTGGCGCCGCCTCTGTGGGTTGGAACACAGCAAAGCCTCCATTTTGTTAGCAAGCTGATGCCAGAGTCAGACCTGTCATCTTGATGAGATTGTCTCATTCCAAGGAAGTCACAGGGAGACAATCTGCACGACCTGCACCTTCCCAGGGAGGTTCCAAGAAGATACTTAAGCCTTACCAGTGAATGAGGATCTAGTTGGTTAGCAGTATGCTTAATTTGGTAGCACGGATTCTGCGGTTTATTTGGGGAGGAGTGGGGCACACATGCAAAAACACCCATCCTGTGTTTTCACTCACAAACAGCATTCACCATTTCCAAGGGTAAACAAGGACAAGTAGGATGCTCACACCAGGAACTGCCCTCTGAGTTGCTGGGCTTGGTCACCTGCACTGCAGTGCATCGCCTGGGGTCTGCAGAAACTCACACTTCTGCTCTCCATGTTCTCGGCAGACAATGAAAATGGGAAGCTGCCCTTGGGGAAAGGAACATCCATCACAAATACATATGGTGCGTGTGCACACACACACTCTCCCTCTCTGCCCTCCCTAAGGCTCACTGTGTGACCAACTATATTGTCCTCGTGACCAAGCAGATTTATGTAATGGGTCACCCTGGGGACAACCAGCAAAGGTGTGGTACAAAGCTCCCAGACACCTGGTTATGTGGTTACAAGGCCTCTTTTGGAAGACTTGCTTTAAAAAGTTTCCACAGTTCTCTCAGAAAGGCTAGGCTTTCGATGTAGACTGCCATAGAGCATCTTACCCGAACAGGACTGCTGCTGAGATAGGGAGGGCAAGTGAGGCAATGGACTGCCATTGTAGAGATGAGCAAAGGCAGGCCAAGCAACAGGAAGTGCTTCCTGATTTCAAGGCAAATGGTGGAATTATCTGGGACACAGGTGACCCAACTTGCAAAATGTGTCCTTTCTACACCTGCCCCCCAGTGGCTGTGCCAGCCTGCTTGGCTACAATCAAGAACCAGGCTGGTTTGGGTGGTGTGTTGCATCTCTTCCTGCACTGTCCTCAGTGCCCTGTTAATACTGACAGTGCACAGCACCGCTGGGCTCCTGCTCCACAGCTCCAGGACAGGAAAGACAGGCTTTCCTGCTCATTTTACTTCAGTGGTTTGTTTAGACAGAGATAAACTATTCTCTGGTATTTAAAACAGGTTATTCAATCTGAGCATTAGCTTCTAATATTAACTAGAGTCTGACCAATCTCACCCATCAACTGGACAGTTAAGATAACAACAACAAAAAAACCCACTTTGGATTAGGATTCCACAAAAGTAAAGAGACATTCACTTATGAAGCAACGAGCTTCATAAATACACAGGATATTTATTCCCCTGGGAACGAAAGCAGCCAAATGGCCACGTGTACTTCTGGCAATGGTAACAAAGTGTGCCAGCACAGCACACTGGACATGTGACTCCAGGATTAAAGAGTAGTCAGAAATCCAAAGGGGGAGAGCTTGAAGCGTCACAGTGCCTGCCATGGGAGACAGGCAGCAGAGCCACCCACTGGCACTAAAGCCCAGCAGGGAGAACGTGTGATCACAGCTGAGCAGGCAAGCAGATTGAGGTTTAGAATTACACCTTGTACCTGTTCTCCCTGTATGAGGTGGTAAGGAGGTGCAGTGTGACACCAACAGCCACACGTCCACACTGCCCTATTGACTCTGGGTAGCTAAGAGGCCAATGCTCAGGGGTCTGAGCTCGGCGACCAGAATTCTGGAATTGCTGTTTCAGCGCTCTTGGAACCTGGGTGACACTCTGAACAGCACTTGCAGAACACGGAAAGCTGCTGGTCAGAAAGGAGGGAGCTCAGAGGCTCTGAGGACAGACGCTGGACAGCACAGGGAGTTGCGCTGAGATTACTGAGCAACTTGTACCAGCAGCAAGTCAGAGAAAACATTACAGAAATCTGGGGGCTCCTGCCATGTTCAGGTCAATCCGCAGAAAAAGCTCCCTGGCTCACGGGCGGCTGTGTAGTTAAGGCACAGGAAGCAGCTTTCGCAGGGACCTTACACAGCCTTTAAGGTCTAAGCTGTGTGGTGGGGGAGGATAAGCCCAGCCTCAAGTTGACCCTGGGGGCCCTCGGCTACAGTGTACAGCTCTTGCTATCCCACACAGGCTCATCAGACACCCAACGACTCCCCAGGGTGCCCAGGAAAAGCACAATGCGGGGGGAGGGGGAGAGGTACAAACCCCAACTCAGGATTACACCAACCAACCATAATTACCCTGATAAAGGTACTCTCTAGAGGGTTACCATTAAGGTTACAGGGCCTCGAACTGAAATCTGCCTTCCCAGTCTATTTGTTTAATTTTTCAAGCAGGGTGTGGTGGGGGTGGGGAACACCAAGCACAAACCCAAGGTCAAAAAGTGTCCATAAGAGAGATGCCTGAACCGCCACCTCACTCAGAAACACAGATGTGTTCAACAGAAGACATTTTGGTTTTTTTTTTTAAATACATAAATTCGCCTTACGTTCCACTTAAAAACTCCTCAGTGTTGTCAAGTCTATTCGTTCCTGTTATTTGCTTCAAAGAACCATCCCGAGTTGGACAAAACAGCACACCCCATCTGCATACTTTCTCTCTTGAACCAAGTGGGCTAGGAAAACACTTTGAAGAGCACAGCAGAGTTGGAGTATGACAAGAGCAAACAGCTACCAGCCTTGTTATTTCAGTCCAACTTCCTCTTTGAGCGGGCAGCGTTTTCAAATGTGCAGGTGTATCTGATTCCCACGTTTGCACAACAGCGCAGACTGCAGGAAGATGCTGCCTTTTCTGAAAGGCATCTAAGCAAAAAGCCTTTGAAGCCAGCTGTGCGGCACAATGCCCTGCTCACCGCAGGAGCCTCAGGGATGGATTTTCAGGGGGTGGGTGTGGAGGGGCTGTGGCCAACACACAGAAGAGTCTAAATCTGAAGACATTTTCCACAACTACAGCGAGTTCTTCACTTTCATGCTTTATTGAAAGTAGAATATGAGTCAAAGACAGGTATTGGTAAGCAGGTTATTTCTCTAAAGAATTACTTTTAGTTCCAAGCAGAATGTCATCCCATCTACGTGATACAAATTATGGACCAATGTGACTGGTATGAAACTTCAGCAAGGAAATATAACAGAGCTTTATTCCCTCCCATGACTAGAAATCTCATATGTAAACATGATTTACTGCCACTGCTACTAAAGTCGCTCAGTCTTCACTTGTCCCCTCCCACCCACCACCCCCTTAAATATAAAATCTGAAACATTTCCTTCAAGTCTGATATCCATCAGTGCAATCTGCTTTATTCGACATAAGGCATTTGGGACAGTCACTTCTGAATGGATTTTTGCCTTCTCGAAGAGTCAGGTAATGGTTTAATTCTCAAAATTCACCTTTTTCTTTTTTCAATGCCCTAACATGTCCTCTTCCTTTCTGGTCATTTCTTAGCAGTCAGCAAGTGTTCAAAGATCAATGTCCCAGTAGACCAGTACCTGGGAAGAGAAACACAGGGAGAGTTGTGAAGCAGACATTGTAAATGCACGTATCCCTCAGCGAGCACCCAGGAGTCCCCCCGGGGTAGTGCAGGAAAGAGCCACACATAGATTTCGGGCTACATCCTGTTCCCGCTGAAAGCCACGGGGATCCTACATGTATCTTCAAGGAAATCTGATTATACCGATGCTTTCACGTGATCTGTTCCGATCACCTCAGTGCTCCTCTGTGGCAGTGACGTGCACACAACACAACTAAACCTAAGGGGTGGCTCACCGTGGGCTGGTGGCTTTGTCGCTCACTTGCTTTAGCCCAGAAGCCCTGGTAACTGATGCAAACTCATTCTTTGGATTATCACAGAGTGGTCCACAAAAAAAAAAGCTGGTAAATCTGTAAATGCCACAGTCACGCACCTGACAATGAGGATTACTGGTGTGCATTATTGCAGTGACCAAGATGTAGGACACGGCGCCATCGGGCCTCTACCTGAAGCAACAGTCTCACAAGTACCTTCACTCTAAATGTAGTAATTAAAGCTTTTTATGGAATCTATAATTAAGGCAAATTCTTCCATCACTAATTCTAAACAGTTACTCATAAATGGTTTTGCCCTGAGATAGGAGAAACTAAAAAAGTTTAGATACAAATCTTGGGATTCCATGTGCTAACTTTCCATCCGCCCATAATAGGAAAAAGAGAGAAAGCGAGATGGACCTCTGACACAAGGGATACCCAGAGAGGCCTGAGTGCTGCAAGATAATGAAGGGAGAATAATAAATGCATTTAACTAAAATTAATTTCAGTCATGAGACTCAGATTGAATTAAAATTTAAAATCAAATTACAGCCTTTACTTTAATAGAAAATTACAGTATGACTCTTGACATTCATGAACAGAACATGACAAATGTAACTTACCTTTAAACCCTTCTTCTGGCATACAAACTGGAAAAGGGGGAGGAAAAAAGAAAAAAATTCCAAGTTGAAAAGCCTGTCATGACAGACCGTAATAAGATCAATTCAATGCCTAAAGATGAAAAGGTTAAAAATAGCTTCTTAACTGCCTCAGTCACCTGGCAGGGTGATGCCAGAAGTTATGGATGGCGTCAATCTTTGTGTTTATTTTTATCAAAGTAACACACACGCACCATTTTAAAAGGTCAATACCAGCAGGGCAGCATGTAAGGAGTGGCCTGAGAACACACCTGCTCGCCCTCCTGGAGAACCAGGCTCTCTCCCTCTCTTCCCGCTCACCTTCTAGAAATCCCCTTGACTCTTGCAGCAGTTTCTTCCAGAATTAAAGGTCTTTATTTTGAAGTAGCATGCTGGCCTCCTACTTACTGACTCCCTCACTGCTAGGTAAGCTACTCCCGTCGCATACACCCGGCTCCTAAGGCGCCCTCCTCACGTGGCGCTCTTTGCGGCTGTTGAGCCACTCTGGCAGCTTCACGGATCTAGCCCAGGGGATGCATTCTTGGGTTGGCAAAGTAACCAATATTCACCTCTCTGCTCCTTTCCTAAATTATTGTAGATACCTTTCCCTCGTTCTTTGATCTTTCAAGACAATCTCCTAAGATTCTAATTTAACAACATACAGTCAAAATTACACAAGGAAGATAAATTCATCTTTACCTTGCATGACATCGTCCATTGCAGCATAATCTGCAATTGGTTCATCAGCCTAGGGAGAAAAAAATGAAGACAATTCAAAACCCCAGGAAATGAAAGCAGCGAGGAAGAACGTGCCAGATGAGCAGCACCTTCCAGTGCAGTGGTGGATTCGGCTCCAACCACAGCCAACGAGAGCCTGTGGCTCTAGACCCATCACTGGAGAACTCTTGGTGCAAAAACACTGTCAGAAGTTGAACTGTTTAGAGACCCTGTGGCTACTAAAATGGACTGAATCAGAGAGTGAACATGTCAGGAGTGGTAGAGAGGTACAATGGAAAGCAGGCTGATCTTCTCAAAACACCAATTAGGTGAAAATTACCCCTCTGTTTTCTGTCAGTATCAAGAACAAAATGCCAGATTCCCTTTTTTTTGAAAGATTTATTTATTTTTAATGCAAAGTCAGATATATAGAGAGGAGGAGAGACAGAGAGCAAGATCTTCCGTCCGATGATTCACTCCTCAAGTGAGCCGCAACGGGCCGGTGCCGCGCCGATCTGAAGCCAGGAACCAGGAACCTCTTCCAGGTCTCCCACGCGGGTGCAGGGTCCCAATGCATTGGGCCGTCCTTGACTGTTTTCCCAGGCCACAAGCAGGGAGCTGGATGGGAAGTGGAGCTGCTGGGATTAGAACCAGCGCCCATATGGGATCCCGGGGCTTTCAAGGCGAGGACTTTAGCCGCTTGGCCATGCCGCCGGGCCCAGATTCCCTTTTGAGCACAGAAGCCCACACTGAATCTGAGCTTAGGGTGAGATTAGCTGCCCTGTGAAGCAGAAACTCTGTAATGTGCGCCATTTCTAGCAGTTTGGACAGGGTCATTAAGCTCCAGATACTCAACAGGTTTTCAAGATCATTCTACAGCTCCTACAGCTCCAGAAAAAATGCCAAGTGAGCCAAGTGCAGGAGGTGGTAGGATGGCAACAGCAGCAAACGTGGGTCGGCCTTATTCTAGCGCCTAACTATTACAGCAGACCTGGGATTGTGGGAAGTGTGCATTTCAGAGCTTAAGACCTGACACGTACCCTGCCATGTGAGGAGGCCATGCTTGGCATAGTTGGGAGCCTTCGGGCCGTCAAGAAACAAGAGGCAAGGGCAGAAGACTAAATTAGGCCCTTGGGGAGAGGCAGATCTGGCTAATGAAGCTGATTCAATTTTTCTTTGACAATGTCTCAGAAACCTCCACACTGCAAAACAGCAGCTGTACCTACCAAATCCAAAGCCCAAGTCCACACTGTGGGTAAGAATCCCATTAAGTCAGCTGGGTACTGACCATCACGAGAGACCCATGTCTTACCCTTGACTGGCTGAGCATCCCTGACCCAAAATGATGAAATCCAAAACTGACATGATGTTAATAATCGCAAAATCCCACACGAGACCTCTGGTGACAGATGGTAGTAACAATACAGGGGATAAAATACTGGGTAAAATGACCTTAACATTATATGTATAAGGTGTAGCAGAAGGAAGCATAAATTTCAGGTTTAGATTTGGGGGTTCCATTCCCACATCTACATATGCAAATCATCCAAACAAAGCTGAAAGCCACAACCCTTGGGTGGCAGTGGCACCTTGGATGCAGGAGACTACACCACTATTCTGAACCAGGAGGAAAGGACGGGGTGCTCTACTAGATACGAGTTCGAGTAATTCAACTGAACTGTGGTTAGGAAGGAGGGTGAACCCACAGGTACTGTTTAAAACAACTTCTAAAATGCCAGTGACAACAGCAGGAATTTTTATAATTGTTGTAACAGATACAGATTCTAACATGCAGGGTAAGTCTGAGGAACTTTTTTCTAGGGGACAGTGCAGGAATTTTTAGGGAAAGTTGTAGACATTGGTGTCGTTAGTACACTCTTCAGGACATAGCTACAGTCCCACCTGCAGTTGCCCTGGCAGGGGCAGACTAAACACCTGCTTAGAGGAAGCCAGCATCTTGACTTTTGGGGACAGGTACTTGCTGATGCTGCGGTGCCATTAGTGATGCAACTCTGTGTCACACAAGAATAAGACCCAGGGCCCAGCGGCGTGGCCTAGCGGCTAAAGTCCTCGCCTTGAACGCCCCGGGATCCCATATGGGTGCCGGTTCCAATCCCGGCAGCTCCACTTCCCATCCAGCTCCCCGCTTATGGCCTGGGAAAGCAGTCAAGGACGGCACAATGCATTGGGACCCTGCACCCGCGTGGGAGACCTGGAAGAGGTTCCAGGTTCCCGGCTTCGGATCGGCGTGGCACCGGCACCGGCCCGTTGCGGCTCACTTGAGGAGTGAATCATCGGACGGAAGATCTTGCTCTCTGTCTCTCCTCCTCTCTCTATATCTGACTTTGCATTAAAAATAAATAAATCTTTAAAAAAAAAAAAAAGATTAAGACCCAGTGATGTGCTGACCTCCACTATGGCTCTTGTGGCTCAGCCAGGGCTGGGGAATCCCGGAAGCTGGAAAAAGCTCACTGCAGTCTCTGAAACCACACCCTGCTCGGAATACTTGTTACCACACTGCAGAGTGTTACCCGAAACCTAGAGTTAAGGTGCTATTACTTACCTTTAGCAAAATGACAGATTCAGGAATGACGCCGAGGGTGCCAAGGGTAGCACAGTCATCATTTAAAATTTTTCCATCAATGGACAAATTTTGATCAAAAGGCGCAACGGAAAATGCATGCATGATCTGTGACAACATAAAAGGAAAAAAGTCTGCATAAAAAAAATACTGAGACCCGTAATACAGTTGAACAAAACAATGTACGGGTTCTAAACACACAGAAAGATGTGAGCGTACAAAAGGCTCAGTCCACAGGGAACACCCCATGGGGTCAGTAATCCTCCATGCACCTTGGGAACTTCCTTGGTGGAGGGAGAGGGGCAGGCAGAGAACTGGGGGACAATGCATACTTTTTTTTGCAGGCCTCCCCCACTGGAATGGGTGTGAACAACGAAACAAACAAAAGGTAAGGCTGGGCCACTCAGCTCTCAGCTAAAAGACTTAGCAAAGTCATCACTGTCAGCCACTGTTCCCAGGTCATGTATCAACAAGTCAAGCCTTCCTAAGGGCCAGGTTTAAATTAACCGGAAGGCTACTGGGACTTCTCTCTTTTCTAGTCTTATTTCTTTTGGCTGAGAAAACATAATCTAGTCCTGGGAATTGTCATATATTGTTGAACTGAGTCTTGCAACTAGAAAACAATGAATGTCTAGGGGTAATGACCAAATCTATTGCCCAACCCAATTATGGCCAAGTGTTAAAAGTAAAAATGAAAAAGGTTATTAATATTCCCACACTGAGAAAGGTTTCTTCCCCCATAATTGTTTCCTAGAAGACAAGCAGCAGTTTGTGTCAGAGGCACATAGAGTTACCTTCATGAAGTTACACTGTTCTAATACTCTATTGCCTGCAACATCCACTGCTTGGGCAGGTTGCACCAGGGACCCAAGAACTTGAGCCTGCCAGGACAAAGCGGGGACCAGAGTAAAGCCAGGACTTGAATCTCGGTACTCTCGTATGCACAAGGGGATCTGAAATGTCTGCAAGAGTCTTGACTGTAATGCCAAACACCCGCCCTGTTCTAACTCTTCATTTGGAAGAAAGTAACAGGGCATTCACTTTATTTCATCTGTTTATTATTTTAGCTATGTATTCACTGAATCTATGCTCTTATGTACATTTTACCTTTCAACATCTTGAGGTTTTGGGAAAAACATTCTGCAGTTTTTGTACTTTGGCTTAAAGTGACCAAACAAGCTTCGCAAACTGTGCACCTAACACAAGCTTGAACAATGGCACACAGATGAGTCAGAACAAGCACAGCAACACAGGTACTCTTCCACCACTGCTGGGCCCGTCTTATCTCACTTCTCAACAGCACAGAAGCCTTGGAGGAGCAGGCTGGAATCAGGTACACAGAGGTCTGTGGCTAACAAAGCCAACTGCAGTGGCATCATCAAGGAGCTTCCAGCAGCAAGAAGCCCATTTCCGGTGGGGGAGAGGTTTTGGAAAATGAGTGAGCCTTTGCTAGTAGAGGCATCTTGCAGGCCAACTGAGGCACATGGCACAAACTGCTAAGAATACAAGTGAGTGTGATCACCCTGACAGAGGCGTGCTTGAAGAGGGAGTGGTATTCTGACCTCTTGTGAAGAAGAGGACAGTTTTGCTAGCAAAAAGGGAGGGTGGGACGGAAATCAGGAAATGCAGGAGCAATGCAGGAGCTGCCAGCCATTTAGCCTTCTAAGGCAGGCAATGCCACCCACTGAAGGCCTATCTTTGGGAAATAAAATAAGACAATTTAACACTTAGCATCTTCTGAGAAAGGAGTTGAGTAAGTTGCGCTTCATTTACTTTATGGCATCACAGGCAAATGAACTAATGATTGGGCAAGTTTCTTCACAGTTTCCACCGACTGCATGTGGTGGATATGTCTGGAATCAAACAAGTACAGCTTTATAAAGGTTGTCATCCTAATCAGCTAGAAATGTACCATCCCTAGAGGAAAAGCTCCATCAAACAGAACAAAAGAAATCACATGCTTTGTATAAGTCGCCCACCAGCAGCCAGCTGAGGATCACACACATGCCCAGAATCACCCAGGCTGCCGGGTGCAGGGTTACATCGAGGTGAAGCTTTAAAAGCTACCACCACTGAGCAGAGAGGAGAAAATTATATTTCACTGCCTTTTGTCTCGACTTTGTTTAGATCACAGAGGTCCCTGCAGCAAGAGTGGGAGTCAGAGCAAAGGCCACTGCCAACGCATTAGCACCAACACATCTGGGAGCTGCCTGTGAACAGCTGCACCTGCCAGCGGCAGCGCATCCCCACAGGTAATGGGCTCTCCCATGCAGAGGCCATTTCTGCTGACTCCAGATTTAGTCTTCAAAAATAGTTCATAATAAAGGCAGCACTGGCTTTACCAAATGTCTTTATCCACAGGGGCTCTTTTGTAATTTAAAGGTTTTGAATGTTCGAGGTTTACCACTGACAGGCAGAAAGCCGGTGACAGAAACAGGCTTCCTTAGATGTAAAGGGTACAATAACAGAGTGAAGATATTGTGCCAACACATTTATTTTCAGAACGATGGGTTCAACCAAGGGAAACACTGTGCCCAGGACAATCTGGAACACATAACACCCTCAAAGGAAGCCTGTACTTTGGCCTCAATTATAATGATAAATATCAGCAACAAGAAACACACATAAACCAGTAAACGAAGCCACATAAAAGTGGAGAACAGGAGAATTTGGTCAACGCTTTAGATATCTAGCAGTGACTGAAATGTATCTAGGGGCCAGATTTTTCCCATGGACATCTTGAATTCATCAGCTCCTTCGCCTAGGTTTTAAGACAAACCACTGGGATGCTCATTTTGCTCATTTAGTACCGACTCCTAGACCTAACCATATAGGAGGTGTTTGCATAGACCTGCCTCAGTCACTGGACACACAGCAGTGCAGGCTTCTGTAGGGCTGGGAGGAGCATGCTCTAAACACCGATGTACAAAAAGAGCAAAAGAAAACTTTTAAAATCCCATCAAACAAAGAATCCCCAACTCACGTTAGTGGGCAGTCAATCCAGTGGCTGCCTTTTGACTATCCTGGAATTTCTCAGCAGATCCTAGCAACTGGCTCAAATGCAGGGCCTAGTGCAATAGCCAAGCGGCTACAGCCCTCGCCTTGAACGCGCTGGGATCCCATATGGGTGCTCCCTGCTTGTGGCCTTGGGAAATAGTTGAGGATGGCCCAAAGCCTTGGACCCCTGCACCCATGAGGGAGACCAGGAAGAGGCCCTGGGTTCCTAGCTTCAGACTGGCTCAGCTTCAGCTGTTGTAGTCACTTGGGGAGTAAAACAGCAGATGGAAGATTTTCCTCTCTGTCTCTCCTCCTCTCAGTATATCTGACTTTGCGATACAAACAAAATCTTTTTAAAAAACCAAAAACCAAACACATAAGAACACTACACAATGTGGTGAGAACAAACACCCTAGAGCAAGGTGGACATGGCATAAATGAAGGAGCTCACGAGGTTTCTCACTGTGAGAAAGCTACACAAAATCACTTCGATCTTCACAGACAGTCTTCGCTATTTCCAAACTAAGCTACGTCTCTTTATTTTGAAAGCAAGCAGGTTCCTGTACAGATACCAGAGGGAAACAGATGCCCGCCTAACACACAGCAGATGGGAATGAGCATTTTCCTCACCTGGATTTTCAGTTCTTTTAGTGTTTGATTGGCAGAAACGAGAAGTGCTTTCTCACCACGGACTTTCCTATGTCGCATACTCCGCCGAATGACTTGCTTTTGATAGGCGATATAATTCTGATGGGAAAGTTTTTGCCGCTTTGTTCCTCCGTTGCTCTGCAGTGAGGATGCAAAGTGAAGAATCTGAGATTTGAAATTATGTATGACCCCTACCCATTAAGTTCTACAAACAACAGCAGGTGATACACGGGGCTCCTAGACATCTGAAATTCAAGACAGACAATGGGTGGAAACTAGTCAGCATTAGCTGGTTCACAGAAAACTCAAGTGGCATGCATCTGTCGCCGTGTGTGAGCAGAGGAAATGTTTGTCACAGGAAAATACTTGAATGAAATGTTTAAGTATGATCGTTAAATCAGAAAACTAAGAATGGAAAAACTTACTTATTGTATATATATTTTTTTAAGATTTATTTTTTATTTTCTTACAAAGTCAGATATACAGAGCGGAGAGAGCAGGGAGCTGAATGGGAAGTGGAGCTGCTGGGATTAGAACCGGCGCCCATATGGGATACCGGGGCGTTCAAGGCAAGGACTTTAGCTGCTAGGCCATGCCACCAGGCCCTAGTTACTTATTATAATTGAAAGGCAGAATTACAACGGGAGAGAGACAGTGAGATCTTCTACCCGCTGGATCACTCCCAAATGGCTGCAACAGTTGAAGCTGGGAGCCTTATCTGGGCCTCTCAGGACTTGGGCCAGTCTCCACTGCTTTTTCAGACCATAGCAGGGAGCTGGATGGTAACTGGAGCAGCCAGGGCATGAACTGGTGCCCATATGGGATGCCAGCACTTGCAAGGGGACCAACCTATGTCGGGGACCAACCTATGCGGGGGACCTGGATTGAGTGTTGGCTCCTGGATTCAACTACAGCAAGGCTATGAACAATTAAACCATTTAGACACAACAGAAACTGGAAGACATAGGTAAATAAGTGTAAGTGAATCAGATCAAGAGGTCATCACACGAAGTGGGACAATTTACTGGGAAGCAAAATTGGCTCCAAGTCAATGTCAGGAAAAGAGTGAAAATGGGGTAGGGGTAGTACTGACAACAGCATAACTGCTCTAAAACAGTAACAGCTCAGAGAGGAACAAAACAGTGTGCACCTGAACACTTACAGGTTTGAGAAACAGTTGCTTAAGACATACTTGATGGGGTGCGGCAGAGGTTAAGCCACCGGTCATGACAACAGCATCCCATCTGGGTGACAGTTTCAGGTCCTCGAGCTTCACTTTAGATACAATAAAAGTCGACCTCAAGTGCTTGGGTCCTTGCCACCTGGATGAAGCTCCAGCCTGGTTCAGTCCTGGCTATTGAGGCTACTTGGAGTGTGAACCAGCAGATGGAACATTTCTCTCTGTATATAAAACTGACTTTCAAATAAACAAGCCTGCGGGGGAGGGGGCAGTGCAGGAACAGGATATGCCCAAGTCTAGGAAGCAGGACATCAGGATATTTCCATCAGTTTTATTTAGGAGTACACTGCGAGTAGGAAACAAGGCATTGTCTTTGCTTCTAGGAAATGACAGCAAGTGGCCCTAATGGCCAGAGGTGAGTCAATCCAAAGCCAGGAGCCAGGAGCTTCTTCTGGGTCTCTCAAGTGCCCACATGGAATTCTAGCGTATGGAAGGTGAGGACTTTGGCCACTAGGCTATTGCAGTGGGCCCACAAGGTTTTTTAGGTAGGCATTTATGTAACCCAGCAGTAAATCTGCCTGTGCTCCACATCAGTGTGCCTGTGTTTGGTCCCATTCCCTGGCTCCTCACTCCAGCGTCCTGTACATGCAGATACCGAGGCAGCTGTGGAGGCCCAAGTGATCGACTTCCTGCCAAACACACGGGAGACCAGGACTGAATTCCCAGCTCCTGGCTTTGGCCCAGGCTCAGGCCTAGCCACTGTGGGCATTTCGGGAATAAACAGTGGATGGGAACTCTGTCCACCTCTTTTTCAAAAATGAAAATCGTTTCCTCTGCTTAATTAAATCGTGATGCACTAGCCCCGAGGTTCTGGGTCTGGTTTCCATGCTTGTGACTAAAGTGACAGTTGTGTAGGCAAGCAGCTTAGGGATCTAATTAAGCAGGGGTCAAACACATGGAGTGCCGCAGATTTACAAAGCCGAGCATGAGCAGGACACAAGCAGAGGAGCACCAGGGTGCCACCCACTGGCTGGGCACTGCAGTGGCCGAGTTCAGACTAGTCCAGAGTCTAACAGATCCACATTCAGAAGAAAAAAGTGAACGTAGTAAAAAACAAACAAACAAAAAATCCCACAAAGGTTGGTGGAACTTTCCTTAATTTTGACGGGTAATGGTGGAGGCTAGACTGAAACTACATTTTACAATTGGGAAAAAATAGCTACAATGTGTAATTTCAACTAAAAAACAAAGCACTGAACATCAAATGACACACATTCGTTGGGATTGGTGTGAAAAAGTAGTGGGTTAAAGTCCTGAAACACCAGCAACCAGTATGAGCTTTATTTACTTCCAGCACAACTCCGTGCTGAGGTCTGGGAAGGCAGCGCAAAATGGCCACATGGGAGACCAGAACCGAATTCCAGGTTTTTGGCCTTGGCCTGACCCAACCTTTGTTGTTGCAGCCATTAGGGGTGTGAACCAGTGATGGAAGTTCTTTCTCTCTCATTGTTTGTAACTAAAACAGCAAGACGGATTTGTTAATAACTGACTTGAAATGGGTCTAAGGGCTTTTCCTAAAATTACTTTAATAGAATTTAAATTCAAACAAAGTTATTAACCTAAATTTCTCATAATGCCAAAGAAACAGGGTTGATCTAGATTAGAGGAAAGGGGATTTGCTCCTCTCCATCAAGGTAAGCAGAAATGCATCATTTTGTATGAGATTTAAACAGCATTTGTAGAAACAATCTGCACACTGAGATACTGTGATGGATGACAATGAAAAGTTGCAAGGAGGGCGACATTCTGAAGACTGACATTCTTCAGGAACCATCCACGCAGCTGCAGAAGATCAGAGATTTCTCACAAGCCAAAAATATTTAAAACATCCTAAAGTATTACAACATCCAAACAAGGAGAAGGAAGACAGAAGAAAATTATAAAGTGTAGAAAACAGTACCAGCATAAAAAGCAAACGTTCCCCAAGATTCTCTATCATATTTATAAATGTGCAATCTGTTGTGATCCACAATTGAGGAGAGCAATTCCATATCCACTCTGTGGTTATGACCGCAATGAGTAAAAGCAGACATTCACAAAAGCTCACTTTCCCAAATCCAAATCGCTTGAAATGTCAGTTTTCTAAGCAACTCCTGGGCTAAAGAGCAAACTAAGGACAATAATATTTTATCCACAAGGCTTAACAAACTAATTCACAAAGTTGATGAGAGATCAGAGAATAATTAACAACATGCAATAAGAAGATTTGGAAAACAGACAGGATTCCCAACTAACTACTAAACCATTTTACCATGAGATAATAACCACAATTTAGTTTTGTCAACCAAGCAGATTGGAAGAGATGACATTGAGAACCAGAATGGCTATATGATTACACACACACACACACACACACACACGAACAGATCAACTAGCAAGCAAGCAAATTCACTTGAAGTCATAAGGTTTGAAAAGATAGACTATATGAGTTGGAGACCTGGAAACAAAAAACTGACAGATTAGGGACAGCAACCTGATGCCTGCAAGCCCCAATTTAAAGGACAAATCTTCTGACTTTCATCTTAAAAAACTACCCCAAGGAACACAGAACATACACATGTTCCCATGTATAATAAGGACATTACTTAATTCTAATATCCTCCCAAAACTGACAAATGTGGATTCCTCTAAGATGTAGAGATTCGGCTAACAATAGCTGCAAAGGCCACACACAGTTAGCTCGGAATGGCTCAAATGGCAAATGCTCTTCCTTCAAATGTTGGGATCCGTGTGGTCACCAGGCCATATTGCAGCTGCTCCATTTTCCATCTAGTTCCCTGCTTGTGGCCTGGGAAAGAAGTGGAGGACGGCTTGAGTCCTTGGGTCCCTACACCCGTGTGACGGACTGGGAAGAAGCTGCAGCCTTTTTTGGAAGTCAACTGGAAAAATGGAAGATCTCGGCCTGTTACATAATAACAACACAAATCCAGCAGCAGTACTGTAAAAAGCTGTGGCGGACCACTGTCAGCATGGTGGGCTGTAAAACTGCGTGTGATTGTTCCTTCATAGGTGTTGTGGCACAGCAAGCTAGTCCTCTGCTCTACTTCCAATCCAGCTTCCTGCTAATGTGCCTAGGAAAGCAGCAGATAATGGCACAGCACTTGGGGCCTACATCAACATGGAAGACCAGAAAGAAGCTCCTGTCTTCCAGCTTCCAACAGACCAGCTGTGGCCACTGAGCCAAACAGGGAGTGAACCAGTGAATGGAAGATCTCTCTTTCTCTGCCTTTCAAATAGAAAAACAAAATTATGAAACAATTTTGAACAGTTCCACAAGCCAGGAGAAACAACTGCTAACATATTCCAATGCGAAATTGCAATTAACATTTGTCTCAGGGAGACCAAGACTCAAGTCAAGAGGACTTTTCAGACTTTCAGTGTGAGAGACAGAGCAGGAAGCCCGGCCAGCCCTGCTCTGTAACACAGGCAGCAGATGGCCATCATGACGCTTTCACTCCTTCAGGGAGCTCGCTCTCCATAAGCCAACTGCACGATTTCAGCACTAAAAAAGCAAACAAATCTCTTCTCTTAAAAGCGAAACTTGAAATAGAGGAAAAAAATTAACAAATGCACAGTATCTATAGAATTTCCCAGAACAGTTTTCTGACTATTTGAGAAGCTGAACTCATCCATATAACATAACGAATGGGACACATTCCCACATTGTTTCTTGTCCTTAAGACAATTTTCTCCAGTATCACTAGGAACATGCAGAATACAATCAAGCAACTAAATGAGAGGGTAGAAAATCCCAACAGAAAACACAAAATAGACTTGAAGTATTTTAAGTGTGTTACAATGGAAAAGCAAAGTAGTGCATCAGCTGATCTGGTCACTTGATTAACATGTTAATTAGAGACACAGAAACCTCTTGTATAGGACTCCATTATGAATGCCACTGTTTATTTAAGAAAGTTTTACATCTTTTTTAAAAATACTTTTTAAATACTTACTCCAATGATTAAGTAACAAATGGATAAATGGGTCTTGCCTTAGTGTTCCTTAGCTAAAAATGTGTTACACTGTACTTCAGTCTTTCCTACTTGATAGCAAGGTTTTGAAGAATTTGGTCTGTGGCTTTCCAAATCAGGACTGCTGTAGCAATGCCAAGACAAAGGAAAACACACCAAGTGGGCCGAGAATCAACCTCCCAGTGAGCCTCCCAAGGGCTTCAGGCGGCTGCTCTTGGGAGGATGTCAGAAAGTGTAATGAAAAAGCAGCTTGGACACATACTTGATTAAAATCTGGATCTTTTTCAGAATCTGGTTTAGCTTCTTCCTTGTCCTCCTCCGTTTCCGAACCACTCACGTTCAGCTCCGGAGCCGAATCCTTCATCACCTGCAACATCACCAGGGACACAGAGAGAAGCAGTCAGCCACGGAAGCAGGGATGCAGACTCGGTGCTGGGAATTTTGGCAGGCAACTTGTACCCAGAGAAGAAACACCTTTATTTTTGGCAGAAAATAGAGTAACTCAAAAATTCGATTTCCTATTGCTTGTTGAACATGGGTACGACAGGGTCCCAAGGCTCTGGATTCTTCGACTGCTTTCCCGGGCCATAAGCAGGGGAGTTGGATGGGTAGTGGAACACCAAGGACACGAACTGGCACAATGTGGCATCCTGGGGCGTGCAAGGAGAAATTTTCACCACTGATCCATTGTGCCGGTCTTCCCTTTGATTCATTTTTAGTTACTGCGTTAGCCATAAATGTGTGAGGTCTCCATGGAGAAGTCACTGTGATCCAGGGGTATGTGTTATTTTGAGGAAGTTCATAGGTGTATGACACATCACCAAGTACACAGATTGTTAAAACTTTTTCAAGTTATCACAGTTCAGGTGGGAGGAGTCAGGAACAAGGGTGTGGAAGTGCTTTATTTCCAGCATACAGTAAAATACTGTCACTGAACTCAAATTAGGAAGCTAGGATACTATTTTACATTAGATGCTGATAATGACAGTATTTTTAAAAATTATGGAAACTGGAATTAAAAAGATATATTTTGGTATGAAAATTTTGGAATCCAACTAGTATTTTACCCAAGATAAATTTACTGTACACGTTAGCATTCGTGCTGCTTTGCCAAGCCATAAGCAGGGAGCTGGATAGGAAATGGAACTGCCTGTACAAAAACTGGTGGCCATATGGGACACTGACATTTATAGGTGGAGGGTTAGCTTTTTAAAAAAAATATTCATTTATTGTAAAGTAACATATACAGAGAGGAGGAGAGACGGAGAGGATGATCTTCCATCTGCTGATTCATCCCCCCCCAAGTGAATGCAATGGCCGGTACTGCGCCAATCAGAGGCCGGGGCCAGGAGCCTCTTCTGATCTCCCACATGGGTGAAGAGTTCCATGGTTGGGCCATCCTCAACTGCTTTCCCAGGACAAAAGCAGGGAGCTGGATGGGAAGTGGAGCTGCCGGGATTAGAACTGGTGACCATGTGGGATCCCGGGGCGTTCAAGGCGAAGACTTTATCCGCTAAGCCACGCCGCCGGGCCCTGATTTCTGTAGCTTACTGTTTAAATGAAAATAAATATTTCTAGGCCACTCTCACTTGACATGGCAATTCTGATGCCAGTCAGTTCAGAGGGCACAAAACATCGTCCTAGACTGCCCTTACAGAACACAGCAGCAGCAAGCTTGGTCATTGCTACTTGCAGCAACTCGAGGGAGCAGTACCTTTTTATTATCCACAACTTTATGGACGTAGATGGTGGCTTGGGTGTATTCACGTAGGTCCCTCTGCTGCTGACACAGTAAGCCTTCTCTGCACTCGGGACAGAGTTCTAAAAAAAAAATTAAAGAAAAATCGAAGTGACTAGTGAATTATGATCAAAGAAGCAAAGATCGAGAAAACATACACCAAAGTTATCAGAGAAAATGCATTTAACTATCTTTATAAACAATTATATAAAAAATAAGAAAGTTCACTTAATAGTCACATATTTAGCTGTACGTGTGGTACTGGTTCCTGCCTAGGGAGTTGGCACCACCATCCCAGCTTTCACATGAAGCACAGAACACAAGGCTGACACATCCTTTCCCTCTCCCATCTTCAACAATGGAAAGCACAAGCGGATGAAAACTTACTAGGCTCAGAAATATACTGTGCTTCTGAAGGGTTTGCATCTCCCAATTCAGTTTTTGTGATTTTAATAACATGATCAACAACGAAGAGTTTTTGTATCATTTGCCACTCACTGGGCCATATGAGAGCTATACTGTGCAAGAAAACACAATATGCATTAAGACACATGCAAATGAAGAGAGCTAACAAAAACCCCCTTAGTCTCCTAAACCAAAAACCAACACCAGTATTTATCGTAAAGCATTATAGGAAAAGTATACATTATCAGCAAGAAAAATGTTAAGCAATGGTACAAAAGCAGTGAAACTGAACATACTGGAGTTATGAGAATCTACATGATAAAAACTCCAAAATCTAGGTTGATTAAAGTGAGAAGGGTAAATACAGCATGACAGCATTTATGCTCAAACTTAAACCAATCCCATATGCACAGCAACCTGTTTAAAGGAATAATTTCTGAGGCAGAAAGCCCTCAAATTCAGGACAGAAAGCATCCAAAATAAAATGGTCACATCGGGGGCAAAATCCATAGCTGAGCTCTTTGGCAAATGTGTGACAAGCAGAGTGAAATACTGGTTGTGTGAGCCTGGAATGCTGGGGTCAGCTCGGCAGCTCCAGCTTGCGACACCTGGCAGCTGCAGGGAAAACTCGCAACTAAAAGCAGGCTGACTACGTGGCCATGGAGAAGAGGACACTGGGTCCAGCAGAGAGGACACAGGAGAGCGCGCAGCCTCTTGGCTTTCCAGGAGAAGCAGGTTTGCTTCCTTTCTTTCTATGATTATATAGGCAAGTGTTCCCTTCAGTAATGCATTTAGCCAAGAACTAATTTCTTAAAACAGACTGTTCACATCAGATGAGAACTTTTATTAAACATACTTCATTCATCATTAGAAACAGAAAAACCAGAAACTCACAGTTTAGAATCTTCTTTGGTCATGGAAGCAAATGTAAACATGAGCCCCCCATGGGGACACAGAAGTGCACTGTTCCCCACCGAAGACACTGGGCTACAGCGCGCAGGCTTTCTATTCAAAGGAGACAGCAGGATAAACGTAACATCTTATTGCAGGAAGAAAAACTTTTTTAAAAAAATACTAAGTAAAACCACAGCTGTGGTCATGCAACAAGGTGGAGGAATCCACCATGGTGGGAGGGTTTGGGGAGGGGAGGGGAGAACCCAAGTACCTAAGAAACTGTGTCACATAATACAATGTAATTAATGAATTTAAAAAAAAAAAAGAATAAAAATATTAAGTAAAAGAACCATTGAACTTTTACCAAAGAAAGCATATAGTGTACATTTAGCCAAACAGAATTCAACAACTTTCCTAATGTGTGGGAGCCAACCCAAATTGAAGGAAAATAGAAAATATCTGATTTCTACCTAACAAATTTCCGCCATTCTTCTACAAAGAACTGTGAGACAATATACAGGACATCCGTATCCTAGAATATGAAAGCCACAAAAAAAGCACACATTAATTCATCACACATTGAACACAAACTCTTTGAGACATACACTGTGATTTCCCTTTGGAGTGTTATACTAAAATGGAAATGGAGCTTTATACCAAGAGGCAGCCAGCTGGGGTACAACCTCCAGATCAGGTAACAAAACAGATGCGAATGAGCTGGGCTGTTCTCACCCATCAGGAATTTAGCAAGGGCTTTTCTCAAAAAACCAAGCTGAATTAATTCTCCCCTTTGTGGGGACCACTGTACCTCTGGCCAATTACTGAGACACGGTCTGTTTTTGTCCTGAAATAAGTTTGGAAGAGAAGTCTTTTGCTCGTTTGCAATCATCTTATGTAAGGCTTCGTTTTCTTCACCTTCTCTTTCTAAAATCTGAAAGAAAATGAAGCAATCAACTGTCTCCTGCTGACAGCTCAGGGCTCGCCTCTCCCACGCCCCCACCTGAAGCGTCATGTCAGTTCCCCTGGGAAGCTGCTCCAGGCAGCCGGCATGCCCTTTGCTCTGTCAGTGGAGCTCAGTACCTTGCACTGGGAACAACATTCTTTATGACTTGGAAATTCGGGAGCTTTCGGGAAGTACTGCTGCAGCTTGCTCCAGGCCTCTTGAGAAACAAGCCTTCTTTCATTTTCAGATGTGCATAACTCTCCTGGGGGGCGGGGGCGGGAAATCACGTGAAAAAAAGGAAAATAAACTGAAAAAGATATAGATTTCAAATTTCTTTCTTTCTTTCTAAGCTGGAATATTTCTCTTTTCAAAAACCTCTGAATTTTAAATTCTACGAGACAGTCACCAATCCCTATTTCACTTCCTGAATGCAAGTTGGGTCTGTAGTGGAAAAACCGGTAAAAAAATCAAGTATGTGTTTTCTCCCACTTGCTAGGAAGGAAGCAGCAAAGGGTTTTACTGGCTTCTAGGCGCGGTGGAAGGGGCTGGAGCACAACACCTCCTCCACCCGACATGCAAAGGTCATGATTTCCTACAGACTTCTCCCATCTGAGTGCCACTGAAAATATATTTTCAAGATTACTTCCAGCCCTCTCTGGTCTGCTTTCAGTTGTTCGTTTCAAGATAAGCAATGAAGCCGGTGCAACCATTTCTAGTTCCAATTTGCTTGCTAAAATTTGCAATTTGATTCAGAGATCAACTTAGATCTTCAAAATCCCAGAAGGCAACAAGAATAATACTTGCTATGGGTCATGACCACCTTTCTTCTTGGTAGATGGCAGGAAGGTCAATGTCGGAGTGACCGTGACCTTGGTCCCCGCCTCAGTTCCTGCCAGCCTCCATCCAGCTCTCCAGGGCCTCTCATCTGCCTCTATTTCTGCTTCTAGTTTTGATTGCTTCAACTGTTCCCAACTGGCAAATTAATGAGCTACACTTATGCCCCCCCATGCATCATCATCCAGGAACTGCACCTTTACATTTCCAAAGAACAGATTTGTTTCTGAGCTTATTGGCAAGGCACCGATAGAGTTCTTAAACATCATCTTTCTGTGTAACACACAAACTGTGAGGCTGACACACTAGAACCAAGTCACCAACTGTGGAGCAGCAAGGCTGCACCATGAGCCCCGGCCTGTGCCACCCAAGCCATACCCATGTCTAATGGCTTGAAACGCAAGCTTTCCCTCCTTCTGAGCTTTGATTTATTAAAATTTTTTTCACCTTTAACAAAGTCATTTCTAGAGAAATTAGCTCACAAGGCTGAATTTTATTTCCAAGCAGCCTGTTACATATTCTGACACTCACTCAAACAAAACTATTCCTTAAAAAAAGTTAATCATATTATTCAGTTATATAATAATAATCATACTAAGAAGTCAATGTTTTTAATTGGGAAACCAAAGCTATAAATCTAGACTCACTGAAAATGCAATCAGTAAATCTGCAGACCAGTAACTTGGACAAGCTAGTTAATCGTTCTTATGGTGAAATACAATACAGCCACAAAAAAAGGATTCACCACGTGTCTCTTCTACATCAGAAAAGAGAGGAAACGAAGGCATGGCAACATGAACCTACCAGTGCACTCTGCTGTCTCTATCTGCAGACAACTCCAAAGACAAAATGGATGTGGCACCTTGCTTTTTTTCTTAAGATTTACTTATTGGAAAAGAGGAAAGGAGAGTGACAGAGGAGGGACACAGATCAGCTTTCCAGTGAAAGACTCATTTCACAAGGCCTGCCAACAGGTCGAAGGTAAATGCCAGGATCTCATCTAGCTCTTCCACACGGTTGGCAGGGGCCCAAGGAACTGAGCCATTACTCCCAAAGGCAATAGCAGGAAACTGGATCAGAAGTGTAGCAGCCAGGACTCGAACTGGCACTCTGATGTTGGCTGTTGACCTTGAGACAGTCACTGCTACATAGGTGGATGTGGGTTATTTAAGAACAAATTTAATTCTTAAATCAGAAACCCATTTGAATAAGTCATTTTGCTACAATCTAGTTGGTAAAGGAACTTAAAGCCCTTTGCACTATTTCTTCATCTTATCTCTGCTCTCAGCTCCCCATTGGTTTAGTAACATTTAATATATCTGAATGAGGTCTGTAATCGCACAATAATGCACAATTATTTGTAAAGTGTTTAGAAACTCAATACCAAACAATAAATGTTATTCTTTAAATATTATTTCTCCAATTTCAAAAAGTAAGACAACTATACTTATGCTTCAAGTGAACACTAAGACTCAAGTAAGACAGGGACACACACAAGAGCACGCACTGTGTAGCATACTGAAGACACAGTACACAGCAGTCAGATAATGAATGTCTAAAGAAATTAAACCATCATGGGTTGGTGCTGTGGCATGGCAAGTTAACCCACTATCTGTGGTATCTGTATCCTGTATGGGTGCCTGGATGAGCTTCTTCTCTACTAAAGTGCCTTGGAAATCAATGGAACAAGGCCTGAGTGTTTGGATACTGCATCCACGTATGACACCTAGAAGATGCTCCAGTTGTCAGATGCTTCAGCCTGGCCTAGCCCCAGTCAATGTGGCGTTTGGGCAGTGAACCAAGTTGATGGAATATCTCCTCTGCCATACTCTCCCTGTTCATTCCTTCTTTCTCTCAAATAAATAAAAGTTTTAATTAAATCATCAATTAATATAACTTTTACACAGGCTTGAGTCCTGGTTCTGCTTCTAACTCAAGCTTCCTGCTAACGTGAAACCAGGTAGAAAGCAGGAAGTGGCTCAAGTGGTTGGGTCTCTGCCACCAACATGGCAGATCTAGGAGTTCCTAGCCCCTGGTAGCAGGCTAGCAAAGCCTGGGCTGATGGGGAATTGGAGGAGTTGCTGGCTGATGGTAACCTGTTTCTATGTCTGCCTTTCAAATACATAAATAATTAAAATGAACTGAAACATTAAAAACAAATACACTGGGTCCCAGTCACATGCATGGGAGACACTGATAGAGTTCTTTTGGCTCCTGGCTTCAGTCTGGCCCAGACCAGGCTATTACTGCAATTTGGCGAGGGAACCAGGAGTAGATATCTCTTTCTCTGACTAACTTAGCTTTGACTAAATAAATGGATAACTTTTTTTTTAAGAAAGGTAACATCAAGCACATTAACTCACTATGGCTGCCACAGTAGATCCCAAGATGAAAGGCAAGGCATTTACCGAAATATACAGAAGTCAACACTTCCTGCTTACCATGTGGACACAGAATGTCTTCATTGAAGTTTAACTCCTCTTCCTCTTCTTTTCGTTCTTCCTTTGCTTCATCTGATCAAAAGACACACAGACAATAACTGCTCTGAATTGGATATGTTTCCAGCTCAAACTAGAATATAAACTATTCTGCAGTTTGGGGCAAAGAACATTTTAAAGCATTCTGAAAGTTGCTAAGAACTATTTCTTTCCTTAAAAGGAAAGAAAAGTATCTCAGTGATGGTTAACTTTTTAGAGATTTTGGTTATGTAAAAGTGAGCCTTTGCTCAATTTGAAAAATAATTTTCATACCACTCTATTAATCCTAGTGAGAGTTGAGAGTACTGTGTCATAAACCAAACCAATCACCTACTTATCATCTCCTTCCACCTACTTTTAGAGCCTGAACAGAGCTTTTCTTGTTCACAACTCTTTCGATCACTGCTTTCTCATTCTTCTACTGCATGTTAGCATCAGTTTATAGCGGTGTCTACCGAAGACATTAGCAACTAAAGAAATCTTTAGTTTCAAGAGATCAGAACACTGATCCATGCATTTTTTTGAGGGTATACTTACTGAAAACATTCTAATATATACACATTAATTGCTATGTCTATACTTACCGCATACATATAAAAAATCACAAGTGAAGAAATGGGCAAAGCAAGGACCTGCCAGCTAATTTAGTCTAATACCTCTCACCAGCACATCAAATACTTTCTCAAATTAAGAGCCTTAATGATGACTCATTTCCATTTATCAGACTGATAAACAGACTCTTTATGTTGATAGAAGTTTGAGACCTGGGTATGTATGTGGCACAGCAATCGGGTCACTGCCTAGAAGGCCTCTATCCCAGCTTCATTATTCCCAATCCAGCTTTCTCTTACTGTACGTCCTTGAAGATGGCAGGCGACAACTGTCTGTCTCCCACACAGGAGACCTGGATTGCCTTTTTAGCTTTCAGCCTGTCTTTCTCCCCCCAACCTGCCCCCACAATTGCATGTATCTGCATAGTGAACAAGCAGATGAAACATCTCTCTGACTTTCAAATAAAATAAAAACAAATATACAACTAAGTAGCCTTCGCTTAGAAATGGACACAGAAACGAACCCCTTCAGATGCTTTCTGGAAGGTATTTAACAATAAAATCAATAAGCTCAGGATGTGGCAATTATGAATGTGTACCAATTCCTTGATCCAGAAATTTTTGGGAACTTATTCTCCGAAACAATCTTAAAACTAGACAAAGCTGTAGATAGGAGGGCATGCCAAGGTGTTTACTGTTCCTGGGCTTTCACACTAACTAGAAAAACTGGAAATAAAATCAGTTCATAAATGAACGCTATATTTTGATAGGGAGAGTTGTACAACTGAGTCCACTTGAGTACCACAATGACTATATCTTCTATAAAGCTTAGAAATTCTTGATATATTTATGCTGTTTCATGCTTTTAAAGTTTTTGAATGACTGAAAAACATGTACATTGTGAGTTAACATCAAGGCATCAAAGATAAGGAAGCTCCAACAGGTGGAAAACAAATATTGAATACACACGGTTTTATATTACTGAGACTAGAGCATGGATCTCCAAATGGGCCTGGCGGTGTGGCCTAACAGCTAAAGTCCTCACCTTCAATGCACTGGGATCCCATATGGGTACCCGTTCTAATCCCGGCAGCTCCACCTCCCATCCAGCTCCCTGCTTGTGGCCTGGGAAAGCAGTCGAGGACAGCCCAAGTCCTGGGGACCCTGCACCTGGGTGGGTGACCTGGAAGTTCCTGGCTCCTGGCTCCGGATCGGCACAGCACCGGCTGATACATTCACTTGGGGAGTGAATCATCGGACAGAAGATCCGCTCTATCTCTCCTCCTGTCTGTATATGCGACTTTGCAATAAAAATAAATAAATCTTTTTAAAAAAACTAAAGCTGATGTAAAATTCATAAATTATACAGTACAATAAAATAATGAATCCACAAGGGAAAAAAAACTCCTCACCACAAAACCACAGCTCAGGGAGCATGAACTAACAGTAGCTTAGGAATTCCCACTTTCTTATAAGGTAGTGGCACAGTAAGATCCCCAAATAAAATAGACAAAACAGAATTATATTTATAACATAATGAGCACACAAGCTTCAACTTAAGCCCTGACAGCTACTCTGCTTCCAATCCTCTCCTGCTAATGCACCTGGAAAGCAGCAGAAGACAATCCAAGTATTGGGGCTCCTGCCACACAGACAGGAGACTAGGATGGAGTTCCTGGTTTCAGCTCGTCCCAAACCTGGCTACTTTAACAATTTGGTGAATGAAGTAACAGATTGAAGGCTTTTGTTTCCGTTCTTCTATCTTTCAAATAAAGAAATACACAAACCTTGGGCTTGGTGCAGTGGCCTACCAGCTAATGTCCTTGCCTTAAATGCACCGGGATCCCATATAGGGGACGGTTCTGATCCTGGCAGTTGCACTTCCCATCCAGCTCCCTGGTTGTGGCCTGGGAAAGCAGTGGAGGACAGTCCAAGGCCTTGAGACCCTGCACCCACATGCGAGACCCAGTAGAGGATCTGGGCTCCTGGCTTTGGATCGGTACAGCTCCGGCCGTGGTGATCACATAGGGAGTGAATCATCAGGACAGAACAACTTCCTCTCTGTCTCTCCTTCTCTATATATATCTGACTTTGTAATAAACATTAGTCAATCTTTTAAAAAAAAGGAAAGAAAGAAATCTTGAAAAAAATCCTTTGACAAAAAGAGAACGTGGAGACAACTGCCCTCGAACCAAAAACTTGGCATCACGGTTTACGGAAAACTAACTGCTAAATTAGTAAATCTGACCAAACCAATCATCCCAATGTAAAAAAATTTTTAAAGGTCTAGTTTTTTATTGGAAAGAAAGATTAACAGAGATAAGGAGAGACACAGTGAAAATTCTTAATTCTGCTAGTTCACTCCCCCACAGTGACCACAGAACAGCTGATCTGAAGCGAGTTATCAGGAGTTTCTTTGGTCTCTCTAACAAGGTGCAAGGTCCCAATGTTTTCCCAGGCTATAAACAAGGAGCTGGATGGAAAATGGAGCAGTTGAGACATGAACTGATGCTCCTAAGAAATGCTGGTGCTCCGAAGTGAAGGAATAGCCAATTAAGCTACAGTGCGAGCCCCTACATATAAACATTCAAAATAATTTTAATGACTTAATTTTCTCTTGTCTTATAATATACTAATCATTAAATTTATGATTTACAATAGAACCCCCTACTTGAAATTCCTTGCTGAATTTCAAAAATAATAGAAGTCTTTGACCTTAAGCTATTTTTTAAGACCTTTGATTGATTAAACCTTGCCCTTAAAATTACAAGGGAGTGGGTGGTGGGTGGGTTAGGGGATGCTACAGCTTGCGCAGTTGGCATAGTGGTTAAGCCACCACCTTCAATGTCCATGTTCCACATTCCAGTATCTAGGTTCAGGCCCTGGCTGAAGATCCAACTTGAACTTCCTGCTAATGGCAGTATCATGGAGGCAGCAAGCGATGGCCCAAGTAGTTGTGTCCCCACCAGCCAAGTGGGGGACTGTGAAAGAGGTAAATCCCTGGTTTGGGTCTGGCCCAGCCCTACCATCAGATTACTTAGTGAACACATCAGTGGATGGAGTGCTCTGCAGTCCTGACTTCTAAATGAATGTATGAATAAATAAAACAAAACGATGTGCATGGGTGTCGGGCCCACCCTTCTGTCACAGTCCGTACCTTTGGGGAAGCTGGTACCATTCATCTTCCCGTTGCTTTGCTCGGCTTCACCATCTTGTTCATCCAGTTGTTCAAGAGCTAGCTGGCGCCAGCTCCTCAAGGAGGACTTCCCCACCCAAAACCCGTCACTACTGTGGAACAGAGAGAACGTTACATCATGCCAGTGCCCTTTCTTTCCTTGTGAAGGCCACATCTGAAAACAGCTGCTTGCACACAATTTCTTTATATACTTCTTTTTAGTGATTCTCATACCTTGCATTGAACTGCAGGTAACTAATATTTTACTTCCATCATAAATTTCTAGCATCTCTTCACCTCATTTGCATTTACACCATTACAACCAAAGGTTACTTTCTTCTGCTTGCCATATACAATTACATTCAGATACGTTTTTAAGCTGGTACAAAGACACTCCTACGCACAATTGCAGGCCCATGGCACTTAGGATACCATGTAGCTTGTTTGGAATGACTAGATTATTCTCTCTGGGGACAAAAAGCCCCAAGTCCCACCCCTACCGGCCTTTAAACTTCTGATCAGACTGATTCCTAGTCCCGAGGTTCTCTATGGAGTAGAGTTCAACATACTCGAGGGCATGCTTGAGTAGCCAACTTGAATAACGCACTGCAGCCTCACCATGGGGAACGCCTGCAGCTTCACAAGGCTGTTCTTCCCACTTCATGCAACGCCAGGGTGCAGACCAATGTTCTGCCTCAGACCCATACCACTGCTTCCTCTAAAGGACAGAATGCAGTTGTAAAGCGGTCTCATCTGACCTCCTTTCTCTTTGTCACAGGTAGAGAAATTACCCTAGTGGAGTGACCCTCCTTGGGATCTTCTAGTAGTCTACTTCATCAACCCTCCTGTTTTCAATGCACAATAAGCTGTTTGGCTATCAACTTCTTCAACAGTCTGTTTATCGTCAACAATGTATACTGTACAACATACCCCTTTACTGTTGCTTTGAGCAGATTGTTAACAGTTTTATAATCTTCATTTAGTTGGTTCTTCAGACGCAACACACGGCATCGTTCCACTACACATTCCTTACACAAGGCTTTCACTGCAGGCCAGAGGGAAAGGAAAGAGTTCATTCACTTGAAGAATTCCCATTTTATAAAACACAGACAAGCTCTGGCCCTTGTCTCAAATTTTGATGAGCTAGCATACAATCTAGGTTATCTCAGTGATAGACACAAGAAGATAGTCTTCATTGCCAACTGTGCAAAAATGTCAAATGTCACAATGTACTAACAGTTTGCTACAGCTGCTATAGGCTTTGATGTAAACACCGGCTCTGGGGAGAAGAGTACTCAATGTTTCCGATGGCTATACATTTAACGACATTCATGTAGATCCAATCCTCAAGGTATGGAAAAAGAAGGGCAAATTAAAAATTCACAGAAGTTCTAGGAATTGTATTTAATGTGATCCCTTGAAAGTAAAGCTTGTGACATGTCCAGATGCCTGCAGCTTAATGCTACTTTTACTCAGTGTGTTGTACAGGATCAGAAGATATCATTTGATTTAGTGAGGGTGGAGAAGAGATGAGGTAAGCGCCCTTCTGATTTCCTAAGCCTGATCTACAGACTGGAGGTAGACAGGGCCTACGCTGTCAACTGCTCAGTGAAAAGAACGACAGGTCAAAGAGGAGTGGCAGATGGAAGCAAACGGCCCATGGATACTGTGCTCCACAGTCAAGGCAGACTCGAGCAGCTTCTACAGCAGCAGATGCCATAACACAAAGTCAGAGACAAGGAATCCACCACATGAAGGTTCAAAATCATATGCAAACCAACAAATTCTACCACATGGTTTCCCTTCAAAGGCCTATGTTATCTTAGAGACAAGGGAGAAAAAAACAAAAACAAAGAATACCAAAGTTGCATGAATAGCATGAATTGCTTAACTGCTACAAAGAGTTGCTAAGTGTAAGGAACATTCAGTCTGGTGGCTGAGGCGAAATCATTATAAAGCTCACTCACAGAGACTGCAAGACTTAAAGCACGACACTTTGTTAAGCAAACAAGATGACATCCTGAATTACCAGTTAGTCTTGGACCTCCTCCGTATCTACTATAGAAAATGTCGGCCGCGTACTCAGATATCCTCTTCATGATGGATATTTTATCTGGGTGAAGCTTGTCATGGGAACACAGGCAAGCATGATTATCAATAGGTTTGGTAGGTGTTGATTCATCCAACCACTTCTGGAGCCATTCCAGGGAGACAAACTCATAGGGTTCTGGGGAAGAAAGCAAAGCAAAGAATCCATGTATTTTTAGAGTTTTCCCATCATGTGACACATTCATTTTCCTAAACAAAACAGAAAACCACAAACTGTCCAAAGTTAGCAGAGAACCATTTGATGAGCAGGACAAGGACCTCCCCCAATTTCAGGAGCCTTGCAGAGTATCCCAGGGCCTGCTTACTACCCTAGGGGACCATTAGGCATTGTTAACCATATTCTGCAGGAGGCAGCATAGAGAAGCGTCTTGCTTGATGGCATAGCAGAGCTTTAATCAGGATACGTGCACAATTTATAATCTACAATGGTTTGTAAAGCACGCAACCTCAAGTGCTACTACGTTTATCTGAACACTTCACAAAGATGTAATATATTAATACACTTCAAAACTGAGAAGCTAGACCAAGTTCTAGCACAGACAGCTGTGATATCTGCACCCAATATGTGCATCGGTTCAAGCCTTGGCTCTTGCAGCACCCTACTGATGCACTTGGGGAAGTATTTGGATCCTGTCACCACATGGGAGATCTAGATGGGAGTTCTAGACTCCCACAACATCCCTGGTCCAGTCCGGGATCTTGTGGCTGTTTGGGAGGTGAACCAACAGAGGGAAGCTTCCTTCCCGTTTCCCTTTTTAGCTCTCAAATAAAGAAGTTATTTAAAAATTAAATCTCGTTAGCCCAGTGGAATCAACAAGCTCAGCCTCAGCCATGATGAAGCTGATGTCAACTAAGGAAAGGTGCTCACTAGCCCTATACAAATCTATACCATGTTCTAGTCCCTGCATTTCTGCTTAAGAACGTAACGTACTTTAAACAGGTTCATGGATGAAGAACACTAGAACTGATTTATCATCAATTCTGAATTGATAATTGCAAAAATGAACGACAACAGTGAATACTTCAATAAGAGGTTTAATTTGGGGAAAAAGAAAAATGAAAGATAAAGGACCAGCCTTGACTGCTTATGAAGAGTCCCACAGAGCCCCAGCATAAAACATAAGAAAACAGAGGTTGAATTTGCCAGTTTATACTGTGTACTACTGCTGATAAAATCTGAAGGGGACTTCACCACAAAATCCAATTGAAGCACTTTTCTACTCTCCTGAGCTACCCATGAAGAAAGCTAACCTTTGCCTTAGTGTAGAGTACTTCAAGTTTATTAAAGCAAAATTTGGAACTGCGGACCCTGGATGTGGTGAAAGGAGCAGAGAGAAGGGGCCAGCCCGAGTGCTGCTGCCAAGAAGGTAAACATCAGCAAGTCACTTACACTCTGTATGCTTCAGGCATTTTATTTGTAAAATGAAGGTAATAATAATATTTGCCTTCTAGCTAACTCTCAGGTTAATCACACATTCACACATTATATAAAAGAGGAAGCCTTAAGATGCAGTACAGGTAACACAGTTGTAGCATTTTTAATATATAATAGTAGTGTCAGTCACATTCCAAACATTTCCCAATTTTGTAAGCTATTTACCAAGTTTAATTAATCAGAAATAGTGCACTGTGGGTACCAGGAATGCAAAGATAAATGATCTGTGAGAGGAAAGCAAAAGTCTTAGCATAAGCATCCTTTGCCCAAGAAGCCACAGTGATGAGAATGCTGAGTAACTGAAAGGCTACCAAAAAAGGACTGCAATTCCCTCATGTTCTACTTCCCAGGCAGCTGGGGAGGTCTGAGCCAGGTGGCGATACCTGCCAACTGCTAACAGGAAGAATATACCACAAGCAACCCGACAAGGAAAGCAGTCAATCCTGTCAAGGGAAGGAGTATAGGAGAAACATCCAACTCTCCTTCCTGTCAGTTTACTATCCAGCAACAAGCAGATTCAGAGAGGCTTAGTTCAAGGCAGCCTTTTCCACTACACAGAATTTCCTAGGGAAGCTTGTTGTTTTTGAATAGTATAGTATGAATTCAATATAAGGTTAAAAAACAAACAAACAAAAAAACACCCCATGTACAATTTTATAGTGAGAAAAGAAGAGAGCAGAGACTGATTCAGCACATCTTTTATTATCGACTCAGCCAGCTTTCCAGATTTCAGTGTAGTATGCTGGGGGCCCAGGGAAGAAGAGTGACTGCGGATAGAGGTATCTCATTACATTTTTGATGCCTGTTATTATCAAGAGCTGCACTGAGAGCTCTATCAAAGCTTCCCAGAGAATAGAAATTGAGCACAACTCTTCCAAATCCAACAGGATTTTGCTTGCGGCAAGATTTTGGTATAGCAGATACTTCTGTCCGCTAGTCCTTGTGATCTAGCACACTACCTCAGCATAGCGCTTTAGGCGTATGAACAGCTAGCTATCAACTGGGAAAGAGAGCTAACTCATCACAAAGCTAGACATACTGAATTACAAAAAAGCTCATAACATGATCAAGCAAAAAGGCAACAGTAGCAGCTGGAACTGTGGTGCAATGGATTAGGCCTGCCGCCTGTGTAACACTGGCATTCCATATGGGATGGCCAGAATGCTTGGGCCCTGTCACCAACACGAGAAACCTGGATGGAGTTCTGGGCTCCTGGAACAGCCCTAGCTTTAGTGGCCATTTGGTGAATGAACCAGGAAATAGAAGATCTCGTTCTTTCTACCTGTTTTTCCTCATCTCTGAAACTCTTTTCAAATAAGTAAATTGGGGGAGTGGCTCAACTAGCTAGTTAATCCTCTAGGTAGTACCGGGATCCCATTTGAAGACAGGTTCTAGTCCTGGTTGCTCCAATCCCCATCCAGCTCCCTGCTTTTCGCCTGGGAAAGCACCAGAGGATGGCCCAAAGTCTAGAAACGCTGCATCTGCATGGGGACACAGAAAAAGCTCCTGAATCCTGCCTAGATTCAGCTGAGCTCTGGCCACTACCACCATTTTGGAGAAGTGAACTAGTGAATGGAAGATCTTTCCGTTTCTCCTTTGTGTAAAATAAACCTTTCCTATAAATTTTTTTCCAAATAAATTTTTTTTCAAATGTTTCTAACTAAAGACAAGAACAATAGAGTTTTGACCTCAACAAATTCTCTTTTGGAGTTAACTCTGAAACAATGAACCACCAAAAATATCGGAAACATGTTTCAATTTAAAAGATCCAAATGGTTTATGTCCCAGGAACAGTCAGATTTTTTAGAGTAAGCGGCCAATCCTCTAAATATATTCACAAAGGTGCCGCCATTGTGGTGCAGCACATAAAGCCGCGGCCTGTGACTCCAGCAGCTCATGTGTGGCCTGGATCATGTCCCAACTGCTCCACTTCTGATCCAGCTCCCGGAAAAGCCGAAGATGGCCTCAATGCTTGGCACCACCAACCCATGTTACAGACCAAAATGAAGCTGCCTGTTCCTTGCTACGATCTGGTCTACCACTGGTTGTTGTAGCCATCTAGGCAGTAAACTATCACATGAAAAAATGTCTCTCTTTCAAAATAAACCACCAATATTTTTAAAAAATATGTTCACAAAGTAAGATTCAGAGATTGGGATGCTCAAAATCAGGAAAACATGGACTTTCCGCAGTGTGAAATTGTTACACATAAAAATTGTTTAAACCTCTTATTTTTATTGGAAAGGCAGATCAATTTTAAAGAGAAAGATTTCCCATCTGCTGGTTTATTCTCGAAGTGGCCACAACAGCCAGATCTGAGCTAATCTGAAGCCATGAGCCTGGAACTTTATCTGAGTTTCCCACACAGTAAGGGTCCCAAGGTGTCAAGCCATCCTTGGTGCTTTCTCAGGGCACAAGCAGGGTGCAAGATGGAAGTGGAGCATCCAGGACAACAACCGGTGCCCACATCGAATCCTGGCACTTGCGACTTGGGATTTAGCCATTTAGCCTACACACCAGGCCCCCAAGAATATATATGCTTAAATTCTTTCATTTTCTAATTTTTATTGGAAAGGCAGATTTACAAAGAGAAGAGTGAAACATCTTCTATCTGCTGCTTCATTCCCCAAATGGCTGCAATGGCCAGAGCTGAGCGGGTCCAAAGCTAGATGCCAGGAGCCAGGAGCTTCCTCCATGGCTCCCATGCAGGTGCATAGTCCCAAGCCTTTGGGCTGTCCTCCACTGCTTTCCCAGGCTAGATGGGAAGTGGCATTGCTAGGACATGAGCTGGTGCCCATAAGGCAGCCTGAAACATGCAAAGGGAGGACTGTAGCCACTAGGCTACCATGCCATGCCCTAGAAAGAACCTCTAAATACTATGTTAGACCCAACAATTCATATCTATTGCTTAAAGCTGCATCAGTAAAGAAAAATTCAGATACCAAGAGTGCACTGCGGCTTAGATGGTTAGATCAGTTTTTCATACCAGCATCCCATGATGGATCTTTAGTTTGAGTCCCAACTGCTCACTTTTGATCCAGTCCCCAGTTAATGCATCTTTGGGGAGGCAGCAAACAGCCAGTGGTTCAAGTACTCAGGCTCCTGCTATCCATGTGGGAAGCCAAGATGGAGATCCTAGCTCCTTAGCCAAGCCCTGCCTTCTGTAGCTACTCAGGGACTGAGCCAGCAGAGGGAAGATCAATAATTCCCATCCTGCTGCTTTGCCCTTCAAACAAATAAGTACATTAATAAATGTTTTTACAAAGATGTTAGGTTTAGAGATTCAAATCAAAATATAGTACGGCATCAGACTTGAAAAACTTTGTGGCGACACTAGGTAAATTTGAATAAAACATACAATAAAAGAATGTAATAGATAGTGCACAATAATCCAAAGAAATCAGGGATCAGCATAAAAAAAAGTTAACCTAATAATATCAAATTTTTACTCATGAAAGAGTTCCTATTAATACTGTCAGGGCACAAAGAACAAAAAAGAAAAAAAGAATAGGTGAACTGTTCCCACAGTAACCCAACACACTGTTCTTTAATTACACTGAAGTATCTCACCAATTACAAATATCAGCAGGAGTCCTGTCTGTACAGTGCTGACCTAACCTTACAACCTATGAGCCCATTGTCAGAAGTACCAAGTCATCGTTGGATTACATAGCAATTTTGAGAGTGAATATGCTGGTTTTAGTTGGTTTTAACAAAGAGTAGGGAAAAGTCTGTTCATGTACACTGTGAACATAAAGAAACAAGGCACTTATGGCAACAGTGCTGTCCCAGAATATCTTACAGACCAGCTCCAGCAGGCAACCTTTGGTAGAGCTCCTTAACCTCTTCGTGCTTGGCTTTTCCTTTATCCACACTTTGCTTACGCATCTCAGCCATTTCAACACACCACTCCTCAAATTTGGAATTATCCCGATCTACCAGCTCTTGAAGAAAGGCTATTCAAAACAGAAAGACAAACAACAACTTTTATCCTGGCTTTCAAAGACCTCTAGTGAGCCATGCTGACCTGAAAACTGTATCATAGTGGTTAAGACATTGGTGGCAACTTCCTACTGTGGTCTTCCTTCCTGCTAGAGACCTCCAACCTAAAGGAAAAAGTAAACTGCAGACAGCCACTAGAACAATGCCAGGAGATCCCTCCACCTCACTCTCCATAGCCTCCTTGGTAATGGCTCAGAAACACACCTTCAAAAGAAGTGATACCACAGAGCTGGGAGTAACTCTTCCGTTTAGTTTTTGAATCTAGGAAATTTTATTAACTAAACCTCACCAGTACTCTAGAAACTGAGCAAAATCAAATGTCCTGATTATCTTTGCTGATATTCTTAAATATTGCTCTTTGATGTTAGTGGAGGTAACTCTGTCCATGGTTATTACATTTGAAAAGATTACCACATTGAAACACGGTGGTGATCATTTATACATTAATTTGCACCAACATTCACCATATCCCATCAACCTATTATCATAAATAACAGCTCTCTTACACCTGTAGGCCACATTGTGGCACAGTGGGGGTATGGTACAAATTGCAACATTGGTATCATATATGGTTTCTAGTTTGAACCCTGGCTTCCCTATTCCAGGTACCTGATAATGCACTTGGAAAAGTACTGAAGGACAGGTCAAGTACCTGTGTCCAGCTCCCATGGGAGGTACCTGAATGAAGTTTCTATTTCTTGGCTACACACTCCCACATACCCAAAGCTGAGGCCACCTGGGGAGTAAACCAGTGGATGAAAGAACTCTCTCCCTCTGTCTTCCGTAACTCTGCCCTTCAACGTAAATAAAACATTGCATACAATTCTAGAGAATGTCTTACCTGGCACTTGCACGGGCGTGTTGGGCTTTTCTCGAGTTTGTAGTCTGTAAACTAACATGTAAGCATTGCGAGAACAATGTGTTCCTTTGCCACACTTGGGTTTACGTGTCTGGGACTTGGAAGGTTCTGCTGAGGTGGAGAAATCAAAAGATGACTTAATTAGAATGCATAGTTTGCTCATTGCTTAAAGAATGGCACAGAAGGCAACTACTAAAGTAGACACTACTCCCATCAACAAATCAATGGAGAAGCATAGAATCTGTGTGAAGAACTCAACACATAACATTCGCTACTTCATAGTCATTGTATATTTAAATATTTCCTTTACTTTTGATCATAAGTATTAAGTAAGGCAGAATATAAGCGGTGAGTATTTTCTGATAACACAATAATCATAATGGTCTATCATGAAATACAAAATGACTCCTAAATGTTCAGGACAGAATGCAATAGTGACTGTCTAACAGAATTCAGTGAGTAAGCATTTTTTAAATTTTTTGTTTAAAATGGCAAATGAAAGCTACAGTATATACTGCATGAAACAAAGCTACTGGAACAGCAGAATGGCAAGGAAAATGACAGGCCTGGTGTCTTGCCTAAACCCGTTTTAAAAACTGAGGATACCCCACATACAGAAGATAGCACAAACAAGGTTTTCAGTCACATAGCACTCTAAGATGAAGACAGAATAAAAAAGCCTCAGGAAAAAAGTCCTATTAAAACCAACACCTAATTATTCACACCTTTTAGCCACCTTCAGCTATATCTCCATTTTCAACTTAGAAAGGATACCACCAATTAAAAAAACTAAAGCTGTTAAGAATTTGAGTATTGGGTCCTTAACAAGTTTCCTTATCTAAGAAAAAGGACTGTAAATTCCACAATAAATTGAGTATTCATCAGTTTTAGTTTAACACTCACCATCTCCAATGTCACCTCTCCCAGTCACCCTGGTGAAAACTGATTTGCCTTCGAGCTTTACGGAAGGCCTGACTGTAGAGAAACCACCTCTGCAGTATCAGTTTATGTTTTTAAATCACACATTACCAAGAAGAAGCTCCGTGATTGTATGTTAAGCAAATTTTAAGTACTCTAGTTAGTCAATAATAATCTATAATAATCTATGACAAATAATTCCAGTAAAAAATTTATATTGTAAAAGGGCACTCACAACTTAAAGGTTTTACCTAGATCTTCCTCAATCCCTAGTTGTAATTTCTTCCCCTCCATCTTTTCTATGTCTTCGTCGTTAAACTTGTACCATTCGCCGGACTGGGGATCTTTCACATGGGCGATGTAGTGGCCAGAATAAGCACTCACTCCTCTGTGGATGAGGACCGCACTGAGTTCATACACATATGACCCGCCTAGAGAAGCGAGGGAGAGAACAAGGCACATGTTGCCTAACAATACTTCTGCTATCCAGAGCCTCAAGTATAATTATAGGCATTCAATAGAACTCAAATAATGCCATATAATATTTTAAACACTAAAACTTGGCCCTGGTTCTAATCCTGGTAGTTCTGCTTCCCATCCAGCTCCCTGCTAGTGGCCTGGGAAAGCAGTCATGGGCGGCCCAAAGCCTCGAGATCCTGCACCTGCATGGGAGACCTGGAAGAGGAATTGGGCTCCTAGTTTTCGATCAGCTCCAGCTGTTGCGGCTGCTTGTGGAGTGAATCAGCACAGGGAAGAACTTCCTCTCTGTTTCTCTTCCTCTCTGTATATCCGAGTTTCCAATAAAAATAAAATAAATTAAACATTAAACCTAACAAGATAATGTTGAGGGACAATCTCTAAAGCAGCAAACTATAAAATCTACTGCTGCAAAACATACTGATGGGGTAACGTGGCTTTCAGGCCACTCAGGCCTGACAAGCTTCACCACATGCTGAAGCCTTCCTGTTCCAACTGGCTGAGCCATACGCTCACCAAGATTCAGTTGTCCATAAACCTCATGTTACAAAAACTGAGGGTCCAGCACAGTAGCCAGAATCCTATATGGATGCCTGTTCTAATCACAGCAGCCCCACATCCCATTCAGCTCCCTGCTTATGGCCTGGAAAAGCAGTAAAGGACAGCCCAAAACCTTGGGACCCTATATCCATGTGGGAGATCCGGAAGACCCTCCAGGCTCCTGGCTTCACAGCAGCTCAGCTCTGGCCATTGAGGTCACTTGGTGAGTGCATCAGCAGACAGAAGATCTTCCTCTCTATCTCATCTTCTCTGTACATCTGCCTTTCCAATACAAATAAATTTAAAAAAAAAGAATGCTCAGGGGCCAGGACAGTGGCATCTTGATTAAAGCCACCATCTGCAATGCTGGCAGCTCACTAGGGTCACACCCACCTCACCTTTTCATTTTACACAAATTCTTTTCATGGCTTTCATTACTCAGGCACTGATGAACCTCCTAATCACTGTTATGCTCTTAAACTCACAAAACAGAAGTAACAACTCTACTTTAGTCTAGTCGTTGACTAATGAAAGCAAATGCGAAACAATAAACCGCTACAATACAAATCGCTTCTGTACACTAGTTTTTGTTACTTAGAAAAAACATTACCTTTATGTTCCACATAAGGCTCCATGTCCAATATTTCTGAGAAGCCAATGTAGGTATTCAGTTTTTTCTTATGTCCAGTTTGCCTGGCCAAAAGGACAGTCGATTATATCGAAAACCACCGTAACACAAAGTATAGTATCTACTACCTTAATCGATGTAAAAAGCTAAGTTTCTAAATTTAGCAATGTTGATCAAAAGCCTGTATGATTCAAACACAACGCTTGATCAAACGGTATGAGTCCACAGCATTAACCCCAAAAATCTAGTCCAAATTTTTTCAATCAAGTAAAACAGACTTGTGCTTATTCATAAAGGTATACACATGTCTCAGCTATATGTTAGCACCGAAAAATGGGGCAAACGGAGACTTTATGATGGACCATATCAATCAGTGAACGACCTCATCGAGCGAAACTGGCAGCGATTCATAACTGGAGAACTATTAACACCACTCGAGCACATATCTCAGAGCATGCCCCACATCCGGGACTCGGGGTGGGCGGGAAACCGGGTGGGGCTTCTCCCTTAATATCCCCCCTTTACCACAGATACAAGATGGAAACAATATGGACATAATAGTATTGCCCACTTCCCTATCCCCCTGAACCTTTTTTTTTTTCTTTTTCTTTCTTTAACTGTAATTAACTATGAAAAGATTGTCAACAACAACACAATAAAATAGATTATAAAAAAAAAAAAAAGGTATACACATGTGCAAACATGGTCTTTAATTGTAAATGAAAGCGTTTCATGGACTTAAGAAGGAGTACTATTACGAGCAAAACAACCTGAAATACACAACAGTTCAGGATACCAAGAAAATAGAGCTCCTTGCCATTAATACATTCTCAGAGTATTAGAGTCCTTCCTTTCCTGGTTCCCAGTTCCATCTGGCTGACTGCTTAGAAATTCCATGATAACAAATCCTGAAATACTGACATTTGCTCTACCCATAATTTCCATTCTAGATCTAGAGTTTTCCATTAGAATCATTTTGCTATCTGGCTATGGTAAAATTCTATTCACAGATTGAATGAACAATGAAAACTACCTGTCAAAGACGAAACGCATCAGCTGCAAGTTTAAAGTGCAAGGCAGGCTAAGAAGTCGAATTTTCCTTGTTGCATTCTGTTTGCTTTGACAGTTTTCACAGAAGTATCTGTTGTCCCCTTCCAACTTTTCTTCCTGATCAGAAGACATTAGTTTAAGAGGGAAGAAAGAATAAAAACAAGTGATAAAACTTGATATGAAACATAGCTTATATTCAAACTGCTTCAAAATCAACCTATTAAGGCCCATCGCGATAACGTAGCAGTTAAGGCCCTCACCTTGGACCACCAGGATCCCATATGGGCACCAGTTCTAATTCCTCTGTCTCTCCTCCTCTCTATACATCTGCCTTTCCAATAAAAATAAATCTTTTTTAAAAAAAAAACAAACTAGTAAAATAAGGGATTGCAATATTAACAGTGTCTACTTAATTGTGATGATCAATTTGTATGCAACACTATTAAAACTGCAAAACAATTGGGTAGAAATTACATATACATATACATATGTGCATACATATATAAACACTGGAATAAAAAACTGTGGCTTCTACATGTGTGTAACTTCATTCGATCATATCACAAGATAAAATCAATAAAATAATGCAGAAACTAGGTTGCTGTGGCTTTTAAAACTTATATATATTAGTTTCTGGATACAGACTATTACCACAAACAATGGAATACTGGCACCATCACCGCCTTCACTTGTCTTCCAGGACACCAGTCATTTATTTTCCTCTTAACAGCCAGCCCTACTCCTCCAAACTTCCTTTGCCAGTTGCTCCTATCTCCCTGTTCATTAACCACCAGGATGTGAGGTGCAATCCTAGGTACTCGCCTCTCTCCATTCCGTTGGGGATTCTGTCCAGCCTTATGTTTCCCCCTGGAAATGTAGCACTTTCAAACGTAGCACACTAAAGACAAACTCCTGACTCCTCTCCTGAGCATGCTCCTCCCACTGTCTGTTCATCACAACAATGGCACCTCCTTTCTTCTTGCTGATCACATTAAAAACAAACTTATCAGCTCTACTTTGAAAATGCATCCAAGTGCCAAACATTATCTTTTCAGCCAACCCCTGTCCTAAGAAGGTTCCCTCTCTCTGTCTCTCCCCAGTTTAATTAATCACTTTTAAGTCAGCCCGGTTATCCTGTTCATACTGACACGCCATCAACAGTGTCACCTCAGTCTTCACACACAATACAAGCCCAAATGCCAACAAAGGCCTACCAGGCCTAATCTGTTGGGCCCTGTTCTTACCTCTGACTTGCCCTTCCATCAACTGCTCCCTGCTTCCTCACCCTGGCTACACTGACTTCCTTGCCAATCCTTAAACCACGAGCACTTTCTCTACTCTAGCTCCACACTCGTTATTTCACCCACCAGACACTCCTGTCATGATTCTCATACAGCTCATTTTTTCACTTCACCACTTTAACTCAGAATGAACCCACCTCACCCTCACAGCAACCATATTCCCCAGCACCCTTCTATGCTTTAGTCTTCCCTGCTGCACTTACTAGGGTTGATACGCCTTATATTTTGCTTATAATTCTCTTACTGCTGCTCCCTGGTACCCTCGCTACTACACTATGAGCTCCACAAGGCCACTTTTGTCTGTCTTGTTCATTACTGTTACCCCCAACATGTGAACAGTACCTGGTGCACAGTACAATTAGCTCTCAACCAATATTAAGCTGAATGCATTTGCTAAATGATAGCTCCTGGCATGGTTGTGCATACGTTAGGCGTAAGAAAAGCAAAAAACGACTAAGATAGGAAGCTGTGTAATAAGCTATATGTTCCACATAAACATAAATTTACACATAAATAACCATTTTAAGATGCAACATGCTTCAGTACTTCAATGTTTTCTAGATCATTATCCAGATACTTCTCACACAGGAAAAAAAAAACTGAAGTGGATAAATGTATCCATTGAATCAAATTACCATTCAGAACAGCACTGAATTATTAATGAACAGAATATATATGCATCAAAATGTGAATACCTTCAAAAATTCCGAAATACAGTCTGTTAGCTGCTTGTGGCCTTGGATATTTAACTCCAGTTCATAAAACTTTGACAGAAGTTTAGATTCTCTGCCACACTGATTGCAACTATAATAAAATTAAGAAATAAAATTGAGAAAATTAAGATGACATTGGGAAAGTGGCAAAAGTTCCATTGTACGGCATCTGAGAAAGTTGGACAGAAGCATTTATAAGCTTAATTTTAGCTTTCTGGCATAGAATACTCTGCACACTAAAAAAATAATTATCAGGAAGTTAGTACTAGTGATAAGGCTTTGTATTTTATGAAGATATTTTACACTTCTGCTCCTAGTGCCATAGCCAGCTCCAATCTAACCATAGAGCCAAGAAAGCACACTGCAGCAGCCCAGCCAGAAAGCTCCCAATACCTGGACCAGCTCATCGTCAAGTCAGTTGTTTACATGTTCCCACGGAAATGTACTGCTATAAATATTTCAGTCCCATGATAACCCTTCTAAACCTTCACTAGGCAACACAGTCAACTGTCTTAGAATAAAACGTATCATGAAAGAGTTGGAAACAGACTTACACAGTGACATAAGCATATTCCCCACAGAACTGCTGTTGCACAATGTTCCTCACATCTGGATTCTTTTGTTTAGACAAAGTATCTTCCAACAGAGACATAAAGAGCTTTGAAAATTCTTGGGCATCCTAAAGTACAAATTAATAAAAGAAAATCATCTTTTCATACTCCTAATTCAAATAAAATTAAGCCTTCTAAAAGAATATGTGTACAACAACATTTTCAAACAAGGACTATAGCTGTATTAAACCAAATTGTGACCATGTAACAGTTTTCAGAAACAGAACTGTGTAATACAAATACTAAAAAACATCCTAGCTCTCTCTGCTTTAGTGCCATCTTCCTGGACACCTCCGCGCCATGAGATCCACGTGGAGGAAGCGAATTGGCAGGTTGAAGATGCAGGGCAGAGGTCCAAGCAGACAGCTGTGGGAGTTGGAGGAGGGAGACCCAGGACCTGTGCAGCACCACTTGTCTCCATTGCCTGCCTGTCTCCCCTGTAGGATGTGGGTCATCGCGGTCCACTGATCGTGAAGACCCAGGAGACCCACACCTGCTCCGGGTCCTGGACATACAGATTTACTTGTCCCAGCAGAGGCCTAGTATATCGTGTGTACAATAAAAAATCTGCCAGCTGGAGAATCAAACCAGGGGAAAAAAAGATATTCCATAACATCACATCTTCCTTTACAAACATTCTAAAGAATTCTTGGATATTTTCTTTAAAAGGAAAAAAAATGTTGTACCTGCTGTTGTCCGGTATCCAAACCCAAGGCTTTAACAAATCCTGATGGGTCAATATATCGCCTATTACTGTTTTGCAACAAGGCAAATAAGTACTGGAGGTGCTCACAGATTGTTTGAGGTTCATAATCTGTTAAAAGAAAATATCGAGTTTTAAAAAAATTACTACTTGGAGCTGGTGCAGTGGCATAGTCCCTGACTGATGGACCCGGCGGCGTGGCCTAGCGGCTAAAGTCCTCGCCTTTAAAGCCCCGGGATCCCATATGGGCACCAGTTCTAATCCTGACAGCTCCACTTCCCATCCAGCTCCCTGCCTGTGGCCTGGGAAGGCAGTTGAGGACAGCCCAATGCATTGGGACCCTGCACCCGTGCGGGAGACCTGGAAGAGGTTCCTGGTTCCCGGCATTGGATCGGCACGCACCGGCCTGTTGCGACTCACTTGGGGAGTGAATCATCGGACAGAAGATCTTCCTCTCTGTCTCTCCTCCTCTCTCTGTATATCTGACTTTGTAATAAAAATAAATCTTTAAAAAAAAAATAGTCCCTGACTGACAATGAGAAACTAGACTTCCACTGTGATGGATAATGACATCTCCAATAATTTGGGATCCTTTTATTTTGGTTTCTTTTCCAATAGTCTTTTTACAAAATTTATTTGCTTGGAACCAGAGCAGTGACTCAACAAGCTAACACTCTACTTCCAGAACTGACTTCTGACATGCATGCTGGTTCTAGTCCTGGCTGCTCCAATTCTTCTTATTATTTTTTTAAAGTTTATTAACTTTTTTTTGGAAGATCAGATTTACAGAAAGAAGGAGAGAAAGTGGCCACAATGGCTGGAGCTGAGTCAATCTGAAGCCTGGAGCCAGGAGCTTCTTTCAGGTCTCCCACACAGGTGCAGGAACCCAAGGCTTTGGGCCATCTTTTACTGCTTTCTCCAGCGTCAGGCAGGGAACTAGAAAGGAAAGCTTCTCCACTTCTGAACCATGCCCGTTAATGGCCTGGAAAATCTGTGGAGGACGGCTCAAGTTCCTGGGCCTCAGAACCCATGTGGCAATCCAAAGGAAGCTCCTGGCTCCAGATGAGCTGAGTTCCAGCCATTGTGGTCATCTGGGGAATGACCAGTGAATGAAGATACCTTTTTCTCTCTCTATCCCTCCCTACCGCTCTCTCCCCTCTCCTTACCTTCCTCCCTCTCCCCACCTCCCTCCCTCTCCCCAACCTGTTCTCTCATATAAAAATAAATCCTAAGGAGAAGGGAACCATATGCACAATGAAAATTAGAGCTTCAAGTTTTAATGAGCTAGCAAGAGTATACAATGAGAAGGATGGATCTCAGAATTCTCCCTAAAACAATTTAAAATAGCTCATTTTCATTTTATTTAACAAGCAAAGGAGAGATAGATTTTCCATCCACTGGTTCGCTCCCCAAATGCCTGCAACAGCAAGGGCTGTGCCAAGCTGTAGTGGAGAACCCAGATCTCCATCTGGGTCTCCTACGTGGCTGCAAGAGAGACAAGTGTTTGAGGCATCACCCACTGCTCCCCAGGGAATGCATTAGCAGGAAGCTGGGTCAAATGAGATGTTGGAACTTGAACAAAACTGCAGAATGGATGCAGTGTTGTCTTTTCCATATCAGTTATTAATTTACGCTTCTCAGCTCCAAATCCATCCTTCTTTGACTATTCTGGGGTAAGCTCTCCAAGTATTGCTCCTATGCCAGCTATTAAGGAGAGCACTAGAATATCAATTGTGCCTCTCTTATTCCCCATGAGGCTCTTCCACTTGAATGATCAAGCTGTGTGATTCCTTCCTGAACACCCTCTCAGGTGACTCTGTGCAGGGTTCCAGGGCCCAGAAATGTCTAATAATTTATATACTATTGACCCATATTTAAATATTAGGAACTATAGGAATGGAACTTTGGGAAAACAAAACTTCATTCTCTTATTTCCAGATACATCGGACAAATGATACCTCTCCTCAAAAGGGATACAAACTTGTAACTAACTTTTAGGGGCCAGTATCTGAAGTTGAAGCAATGGTTCAGGTCCTGGCTGCTCTACTTTCTACGCAGTCCCCTGCTAAAGTACCCGAGAAAGCATCATAAAATAATCTGGGCAGCTGGATACTTGTCACCTATGTGGGACCAGGATGGAGTTCCTGGCTCTCGGTTTTGGCCTGGCCCATTCCTAGCTGTTGTGGCCATCAAGGGGAAGTGAACCGGCAGACGAAGATCCCTCCTTCTAGCTTTTAAATAAATAACTTATAAAAAAATTTTTTTTATAGTAAACGGAATTATTTACCAGGACCAATACTCTGAGGTTTATCTCTGTCAAGCAGGCTGCTAAGAAACCCAACTTTGCTGCCCAGCGCAGTGGCCTAGCGGCTAAAGTCCTCGTCTTGAACGCATCCAGATCCCATATGGGCGCCAGTTCTAATCCCAGCAGCTCCACTTCCCATCCAGCTCCCTGCTTGTGGCCTGGGAAAGTAGTGGAGGACGGCCCAAAGCTTTGGGACCTGCACCTGCGTGTGGGACACTTGGGAGGAAATTCCTGGCTCCTGGCTTCGGATTGGCACAGCACTGGCTTTTGCGTGCACTTGGGGAGTGAATCATCAGACGGAAAAAGTTCCTCTCTGTTTCTCCTCCTCCTCTCTGTATATCTGACTTTGCAATAAAAATAAATGTTTAAAATAATAATAATAATAATAATAATAATAATAATAATAATAATAGAAGCTTTTATGGATGAAAATAAGAGTCAAAAGTTCTCATGAGAACTCCAGATCTGTAAAATCTTAGACACCCGTGGCACCAACTCCCAGCTATTAGGAGAATATGGAACCACAGGAGCTCCAATGCAAAAGAAAAATTTCTAAAAATAATCTAACTTAGCAAAAGAATGTTATATACTACATAGAAAACAAAATAATTTATTCCAGTAGAAATAATCTGAGATGGATTCTTTGAATGCAGAAGCATACTGGTAGCTGGTGGTGAATTTGTTTAGATATAACTTTAGAGAACATCATCATCACTCATTTTGGGAATCAGGCCAAAAGTCTGTAGCTACATTGATATACTCATTAAATTTTTCATATTAGGTAAAAGAATAACCTTTCTGACCTACTCTTTTAAGAGTTATTCATTTATTTGGAAGGCAGAATTACACAGAGAGAAGCAAAGACAAATAAAGAGGGACAATTTGCATCCTACTGCTTACTTTCCAAATGGCCACACTGTCAGGGGTGTGCTAGGATGAAGTCAGGAGCCCAGAGTTTCTTTTAGGTCTCCCTCATAGGGGACAGTGCCCCAAGGACTTGGGCTGTCTTCTGCGGCTTTTCCAGGTGTATCAGCAGGGTATTGCATCAGAAGTGGAGCACCATGGGCCCGGAGCCATAGCGTAATGGTTAAGGTCCTCGCCTTCAATGTGCCGGGATCCCATATGGGCGCTGGTTCTAATCCCGGCTGCTCCACTTCCCATCCAGCTCCCTGCTTGTGGCCTAGGAAAGCAGTCAAGGACGGCCCAAGGCCTTGAGACCCTGCACCCGTGTGGAAGACTCAGGAAAATTTCTTGGCTCTTGGCACTGGATTAGCGCAGCACCAGCCGTTGCATTTACTTGGGGAGTGAATCATCGGATATAGATCTTCCTGTCTGTCTCTCCTCCTCTCTGTATATCTGCCTTTCCAATAAAATAAATAAATCTTAAAAAAAAAAAAAAAAAAAAGAAGTGGAGCACCAGGACTCAAACCATTATCACCCTACAGGGGATGCCAGCACTGCAAACAGTGGCTTAACTCATTACACCACAGTGAAAGCCTCCAGTAATTTATTTTTATCAATCAATAGAAACTAATGAACTATAATCATCACCAAGTTTCACATAAATGAAAACTGCTAAGCTATAAGAGTCACATGTACTTCTTGTATCAGGCTCTTAGACACTCTTAGAAAAGAAGAAAACTATTTTGAATCCTGGGTACATTTATAACAGACCTAGCCCTACGCCTGGCAGTAAGAAGCTCTTCTGTCCCCTCCCTTTGGTTGGTTCTCAAGTGATCCAGGTGCACAGGAGAGCTCTCCCAGACGATCCCCACCAACCTCTCTCCTCTTGGACGCCATCTCCCATCATGTAATCACTACATGTACTTGGACATAAGTATAGTGCTTGCCGAAGCTCCAAGTTGAGAAACCATACTTGAAGAAATGTGTTGACATAACAAGTAGCTCCAAGGTTTGTCAGACCCACAAAGGAATTCTACAAAAATACAACGTTGACAATTATAAAACATGTTGTTTTAACTACTTCACAGTGGACTCTAGACAAGCTCAGTTTTGAACACATACACATAAGTTTTTCATTTGCTATGCCCCTAATCTACCAGCATCCAGAAAAATTACTTTATATCCTGAAGATGTGGGAGATGAGGTGGTAGGGATTGATAATTTTTTTTTCAAAACAAAGTCAAGATTCCCGAATTCACAAACAAGGTAACTATAACAGTAAAGTTGACTTTTGTGAATGCTGAGCTTTATGGTTAGAAAATAATGAATCCTTTGAAAAAACAGGCCAAATAAAATATACACATACAAAATACAAGTACCAGAAATCAAAGTTGTATTATTATGAGAATTTGTTGCCCTGAATATTATCTTCCCAGTGAAGACTTTAAAGAGTTCAAAATAAATAGTGCACAATGCTTAAGCAAAGAAAGAATTATATTTTTAACTATTTTAATTAAAAGCCTGGCAGATTACATAGCTACCAGATAAAAGCATACCATTCTGAACTGTTTCAATTCAATGGCCTAAATTCTTAAATTCTACTGCTTATCTTACAGCTGCATGGGTTACCTGAAATCAGTATTAATTTCTGATCAGACATAAAACAAAAGCAAAAATCAATACCAAGGAACACCAGACAGCAATAGTTTAGAAAAAGATGCCTTACCTTTTTTCTCCTCTCACAGTTAGGATCATCGATGTTATGAAAACTATTTTCATCTATTTCTCCTAACCAGATATGCTCACCAATCCCAACCAAGCAATTTGGATTTCCTTTGCAGTTTCGTCTGTTAAAAGAAAAACAATTTACCACTTAATTTTAAAATACCTGGTGGGGTGGAAAAAGACATGGGAAGACTAACAGCAATGCAGTGTATCATATGGAGGAAAGGCTTTAAAATTGATTCTGCTGACACACTGCACAGCCTGGGATGAGGGCAGACTTTGATAGAGCAGTTACATGGCTCTTGGGACTCCCACATTCCCTGAACTTGTTCTCCAGTCCAGCTTCCTGCTAATGTGCAACTGGTTTCCTTGCACTGGCCAAATTCGGCAATAAATTTGGGCAACAAAATAAATCAATGATAGGATTACAACCTGTCAAAAACAATGGGACAGTACCTGAATAACAAAATCAGATAAATCACAAAGAAAAATCAAAGAGAAATTTTCTTCTTGTGGCTGGTCTTTGGCATAGGGACCAACATGCCAGCTGGGACATTGCATTGTACTACCAGTGCCTGGATTTTAATCACAAAGTCAGATATACAGAAAGGAGGAGAGACAGAGGAAGATCTTTCGCCTGATGATTCACTCCCCAAGTGACCGCAACAGCCCATGCTGCAACAATCTGAACCCAGGAGCCAGGAATTTCTTCCAGGTCTCTCACACAGGTGCAGGGTCCCAAGGCTTTGGGCTGTCCTCGACTGCTTTCCCAGGCTACAAGCAGGGAGCTGGATGAGAAGTGGGGCTGCCGGGATTAGAACCGGCGCCCATATGGGATCCCGGGGCATTCAAGGCGAGGACTTTAGCCGCTAGGGCATGCCACCGGGCCCTGTATGCATTGTTTTGATCAAAGTGTGAAGCCAGCTCAAGCAGGCTGAGTTACAAGGAGGCAGGAATAGACATCTTCACAGAGGGACACAATGGTTAGTGTGTAAAATACCCTAGCCAGGCAGAATCATCTATTATTAGCTGCCCCTAATACAGATTTCACATCAGTATTTTTCTCTCTGGTCTTAGAAATCAGGTAACTTGGGCCTGGCGGCCGTGGCCTAGCTGCTAAAGTCCTCGCCTTGAAAGCCCCGGGATCCCATATGGGCGCCGGTTCTAATCCTGACAGCTCCACTTCCCATCCAGCTCCCTGCTTGTGGCCTGGGAAAGCAGGAGAGGACGGCCCAATGCATTGGGACCCTGCACCCGCGTGGGAGACCTGGAAGAGGTTCCTGGTTCCCGGCATCGGATCGGCGCGCACCGGCCCGTTGCGGCTCACTTGGGGAGTGAATCATCGGATGGAAGATCTTCCTCTCTGTCTCTCCTCCTCTGTGTATATGGGGCTGTAATAAAACGAATAAATCTTTAAAAAAAAAAAAAAAAAGAAAAGAAATCAGGTAACTTCTCCAGTATCAAAAGGATCCAGGAAAGCCTAGTGCTGCCACAAAGTCCCCATAACCTTGAAACTGTACCTTCTACCCATGCCCCATAGATTCTTCATTCTGGCTATAGGGAACTAACTGGAGACGGACAACCACATCACAAACAAAACATGAGGATGGCCAGCCTGCTGGTTCCCTTGGCACTCTGAGCTCATTCACTTACAGTCATGTCCTGCAATCACCATGCTCAGGTCAAGCACAGAAAGCGTACAGCAGTATGCAGAGGGCCACACATGCACCTGGATCTGTGGGTGGCCACAGTAAGATGCACACTCCAAGACACGCCTCTCAGAAAATGTCCCTCATCTTGGGACACCAGACTCCACCTGATGTGGAGACTGAAGATCCGGTTCTGGCTTTGTGAGCAGGCGCCTGTTCCTTAGTGCACCCAATTTCTGTATCCCACTTGCCATGCCCAGGCTCTGGGTCCTCTTCTGGAGGTACAAACAATCCAACCCAACACAAACCTCAGGAAACATTTCAAGTGGGAACTGAGTGAAGAACAAAAAAACAGCAGTTTTTCTGTGGTGTCAGCATTTCAAGGTGGTGGTGGCCATGGAGGGCGTGACTGTCCCTACAACCTGAGGGGAAATCCGGCACAGCAGAGGCAGAGCTGGATTCACTCCTTACTCCAAACTCCTGCAAACATTTACTTGTTCTTACTTGTTCAACACTTCCAGGAACAGGGCCTGGCGTTGTAGACTAAACACTAAAGTCCTTGCCTTCAACGCGTCAGGATCCCATGGGTGTTGATTCGATCTTGGCTGCTCCACTTCCCATCCAGCTCCCTGCTTGTGGCCTGGGAAAGCAGTTGATGATGGTCGAAAGCCTTGGGACCATGCACCCAAGGCTCCTGGCTTTGAATCAGCTCAGCTCCCCCATTGCAGTCACTTGGGGAGTGAATCATCGGAAGGAAGATCTTCCTCTGTCTCTCCTCTCTGTATATCTGACTTTCCAATTTAAAAAAATCATACCAAAGAAAACTTCTATTGACAATAAAATTAAAAATAAACCTCCCCAAATTCCTGAGGCATTTCCCTAGTGCTTGTTTCAAGCTTCCATCAGCTATACCTAAGAACACCAGCAAACATGGGGCAGCAGATTATACTTCTTTCTACTGCCAGCTTCTTATACCAAAGGCAGACACACCTTCTAATTCTTAAATGGTAAACAAGCAATGTAGGAACCATTCAAGTCTATGAATGCAAAATAGAAATAACCACGGGACCTCCTCAGTTACTGATGACTCTGCAGTGGAAAAGCATATCCAGATGCACACAGGGCACACAACAGCTAGCTCATCCAGGCCAGCAGGGGACACTGAGGGTCAGAGGACAGAAAGCAGTACAGGTTGGACAACTCTTCCGGCCAAGCTCTGCAGCAAGTATCTGGGTCCGTGAATGCACTAAGGTGGGTTTGGTCAGCCAACAGACCTTGGAAAGATCTCAGTCCTGGTACAATAAAGTTGACAAAGTCTCACAACTATTGAAACCACTCAAGTAATATCCTCAGAACACTCTTCCCTACATCGGGGTCTCTTAAGGTATCATCCAAAGACCATCCTCCTGTCCTGGATGCTGATGTAGCTTGGCAGCAAGGAGCGGTCCTTTCCCTTTCCCCCACTGCAATATAGAAGGGGGGTAAGTAGGAGGACAACTTGAGACAGTCCAGCACTGTGGCAGCACGAGTGAAGTACACACCGTACTTGGAGAAATCTCACAGGAGAGGCAGGGTTACCAGCTGGGAGCCCACCAAGGCACAGGCACAGGCAAAGTCACTTTGGGGAGGGGAAATCAAGAATGCTCCGAGCAGAGGACAGTGCCTAGAGAGATAAAGCTGCATAAATAAGGTAGCGCTCAGCAGTCCCCAGCAGGCAGCACAGCACAGCTACTGGTGTGAGGTTTTGCAGAAAGCTGTGAAGGCCCACGAGGCTGGGGAGAAGCTGGTGGACAGCTCCGATAACAGAATATCTCAACTAAGAACTGAAAATATCCAGAGAGCACGAAGGAGCCACTACAAGGGCTTAGATAAAAAATAAACCTGACCTGCATTTAGAAAGACCCTCTCCTGCTTTTTAAAAATTCATCCTATGGCATATTGAATCTGGTTTTGGGTTTTTTTTTTTTGCTTTCTTTTATTATATTTTTGACAATCTTTACATAGTTAATTAGGGTAAAAAATGTCAAGGGCTATAGCAAAATGGGTAAGACTATTATTTCCATATTGTTTCCTTCATGTCCTCTCCTGCTTTTCAACTAAGATGTTTTACCAGAAATCAGCTCAAGAGTTTACAAGCTTCACTTCTTCGGCAAATAGCATTTATGAACTGTTTCCTCTTTTTCAAGGTTTTTAAAATGTTAGATTTTTTTTTTAAGATTTATTTTATTGGAAAGTCAGTTACACAGAGGAGAGACAGCTAGGGAGTCTGTCTGCTGACTCACTCCCCAAGTGGCCACAATGGCCAGAGCTACACTGATCTGAGGCTGGGAGGAGGAGCTTCTTCTGGGTCACCCACACAGGTGCAGGGTACCAAGAGTCACAAGCAGGGAGCTGGATGGGAAGCAGGGCTGTTCGGACATGAGCCGGCGCCCACATGAGATCCTAGCACGTTCAAGGCGAGAACTTTATAGCCGCTAGGCTACTGAACCAGGCCCAAATGTTAGATATTCAAAGCATAAATAAATCCTGCTGCCTTCCCAAACTTGAAGGAATGGAGAGGACAGTTTTCCAACTGAAACAGAAAAGACATTCCAGGAAGAATCTAAGAGGGAGAAATGTGAAAGGAAAGCTGCTAGAGGAGAAATGTGGATCAGAAATCCAAGTCAATGGTGATGGGGGTCAGAGGGAAAAGACGCTTTGGGTCCAGTCAACAGGCCTCAGGTCCTCATCGTTTCTGTGAGGAGAAAAGGCAAAAGAAACGATGTTTTCAAATAAGTGGTTTTATTTATTTAAATCTTTTTCTTTTTTTTGAAGGGAAGCACAGTGATAATGAACATAGAATGCCCTGGGAATGTTAGCATCTGGAGTTTGAACACTAACCAAAAGATCTGAGACAAACCTGCAGCCAACAGGGCTGACAAGACCCAGGACAAAGGAGCCATCAGAATGTGGGCTTCACGTCCCAAGTCATGGGCGCTTATCCAAGCAGGGACACTGGCTCTGCAGCTCTGCATCTTTGAGGTTGGGAGGCAGTTATCTTTTACTAAAAACATCTCTTTCATCTCTTAAATATCCCTATAAAATTCAAGTAGCTGGGCCCATTGCGATGGCGTAATGGTTGGGGACCTCGCCTTGGGCGTGCCCTGATCCCACATGGGTGCAGGCTCATATCTCGGCCTCCCTGGTTCCCATCCAGCTTCCTGCTTGTGGCCTGGGAAAGCAGTGAAAGACGGCCAAATGCTGCAAAATATTCAGAGTTTAAAAGAAAAAAAAAAGAGGGGCCAGGGAGAGGGCTGGCACAGTGGTACATCAACCTAATCCCCCATCTGTGGCATCAGCATCACAAGTGGGCATCCCTTCTAGTCCTAGCTGTTCCACTACCTGCTACTAGCCTGGGAAAGCAGCTAAGGAGGGCCCACATCCTCCACTCAATGGGAGACCCAGAAGAAGCTACTGGCTCCCAGCTTCTGATCAGCCCAGTGCTGGCCAATGCAGCTGTTTGGGGAGTGAAGCAGCAGATGACCTCTGACTTGTACTTTCTCTAAATCTTTCAAGTAAAAGATATTTTAAATATCTTTTAAAAAGAGAGAAATAGAGAGTTAAAATAAATCTGTGTTGGCTTTCAATTGCATAAGGAAATCCTAAAAAGATCAATAAGAGGTAGTGATTTTTTAAAAATAGATCTATTTATTTACTTGAAAGCCAAAGTTAGAGAGTTTGAGATCTTCCATATACCAAGTTACTCCCCAAATGAAAAGCCAAGATGAAAAGCCAGGACTCAAAGAGTTTCCGCTGGGTCTCCCAAGTACTTGGGCCATCTTCCCAGGCCTTCCCAGGCACACCAGCAGGGGTGCTGCATGGAAAGTACAGCAGCCAACTTTTGAACTGATGCTCACTTAGCATGTCCTAGTAATTGCTGTAGAGTGTGTGAATGGAATGCTGTAATTAATGGATGGAGAGGTGAGAATTCTTACTGGGTACTTAAACTACACTGTTACTAATTGACACATAAAATTTACTTTTTTTAACTGAAAAAGAAAATAATCTAGACTGTAGCTTCTGGTCACTTCACATGTTTCCCTCTGGTATTATTGTATCAAGTTCTCAGAAATTAGATACAATATATAAGTGAAAATAGAAGCAAAATAGCCAGAACAGGTCACCCAACAGTTGTTGGTTTCCATTCTCCTATAACTCCTGCAGGGAGAAGTTGGGAAAGCAACTGGCAACGTGAATTCTATCAAATGCAGACCAGAGAGCTTGCCAAAAGTGTTGCAAATCTCTGAAGTGCTGTGTTGGATAGTCCGAAAAAAAATAAAGGTTTAAACCAATGAGGCTGGTCCAAAAAGTTCACAAAAAAGAAATTAAAATGTTTCTTTTGGTACAGTTTGAAATTTACATATATTCTTCAGAGTACACAATTTCCATGAACTTTCTGAAGACACCCTTCTACGAGATTTCAACATTTTTTGCACCCAAATAAGTTTACTTTTAATTCCATTTTCCAATATTTTTAAAAGTATACTTGCATATTTTAAAGTTTAAGAAACCAATTGGGCCAGGCACAGGGGCCCAGCAGCTAGGGTCCTTGCCTTGCAGGCGTAGAGATGCCGTATGAACACCAGGAGGTATCCCAGCTGCTCCATTTCTCATTCAGCTCCCTGCTTCTGGTCAGAGAAAGCAGTTGAGGATGGCCCAAGGAATAAAAAATAAGTCTTTCTTTAAAAGGAAAAATTATTACATTATATAACCCATATTACTTAAAAGGATTTTATTTAACTTTATTGTAAAGTCAGATACATGGAGCAGATCTGTCTGCTGATTCACTCCCCAAGTGGCTCCAACGGCCACAGCTATGCCAATCTGCACCCGTCCGAAGCCAGGAGTCAGGAGCCTCTTCTGGTACTCCCACACTGCTGCTGGGTCCCAAAGCCTTGGGCCGTCCTCAACTGCTCTCCCAGGCCACAAGCAGGGAGCTGGATGGGTAATTGAGCTGCCGGGACTAGAACCAGCACCTATGAGATCCCGGCGCGTTCAGGGCGAGGATTTCAGCTGCTAGGCCACCGCACCAGGCCCAGCAATATATTTATTTTAAAAGCAGAGTTACAGGGCCCGGTGGCGTAGCCTGGCGGCTAAAGTCCTTGCCTTGAAAGCGCCGGGATCCCATATGGGCACCGGTTCTAATCCCGGCAGCTCCACTACCCATCCAGCTCCCTGCTTGTGGCCTGGGAGAGCAGTTGAGGACGGCCCAAGGCTTTGGGACCCTGCACCTGTGTGGGAGAGCCGGAAGAGGTTCCAGGTTCCCGGCATCGGATTGGCGCGTACCGGCCCGTTGCGGCTCACTTGGGGAGTGAAACATCGGATGGAGGATCTTCCTCTCTGTATATCCGGCTTTCCAATAACAATAAAATCTTTGAAAAAAAAAAGCAGAGTTACAGAAAGTAAGAGACAGAAACCTTCCACCCATTGGTTCATTGCCCTGATGGTGACAGCTACAGCTGGACAGGTCTGAAGCCAGGAGATAGCAACTTATTCCCTGCGTCTCACTGGGTGTAGAGGCCAAAGTACTTAAGCCATCTTCCACTGCTTTTCCCAGGTGCATTAGCAGAGGGCTGGGCTGGAAGTGGAGCAGCCGGGACTCGCACTGGTGCCCCATGGGATATTGGTGTCCACGAGATGCTGGTCAGAGGCAGCTCTACTGCTGTGCCTCACTGCTGGCCCATTCAAATAAATTTAATCTATTTTTAAAACTGCATGGATGGATTAATTTACTAATTATACCAAGTGTTAATATGTTTAGCAACTAAACTTACACATTGATCATAGAAAAATATAGTATAATTTTAGAAAACAGTTAAGTATTATCCATCTAAGCTAAATACACTTATTTAGTAACTGTAAGGAGTTATTCGAATATCCCACCCTGGACCAGGAGCCATTTCCTCTTCCTCACATCTCATGAAATTCGTGTCAGTCTAGCCATCCACCAATCAGATGTAACCTGCATTCCACTGAGAATCCCACCCCTAATCTTCCAGCCCCTTCCCCAACCCCGCCCACTCACCAATCATCTCTAGGCATTCACCTGCAGGCACCAATCCCTTGGGGCCTGTCCTCAATCCCTCCCAATCCCCGCCCCACACTCCTGCAGACAAAAAGGCCCCCAGGTGCAGCGCTCTCTTCTCCTCCCTTCCCCTTCCCCTTTTTTCTCTCCATCACCTCCACCCGGCTGGAATAAACCTCCTAAGATACCTCGTTGCATCTGGTGTTTTCCAAACCAGGTTGAGGCAATTAGCTGTGTGTAATAATATCATAATATAGTATGAACTAGAACTCAAACTGTTTTAAATAACTAACAGTAACAACTCGTCTGACAATATTTTCATAAGATTGTATTATCCAGTGATGTTGAAACTACCTTCATTTGTGTACGTTCACTTGATGTTTCCACAAGAACTAAATTGCCTGATGACACATTCCCTAGAATTTATACCTGTCATTAAGTGACGCTTGACTGGCTACATACTACACCGAAAGACAGTTGTAACATGGTTCACTGCAAGCTTATTCTTAGTAGCCAAATACAGGTAACTCCAAATGATTACCACTTGTATAAAGGACAAAGTATACATCACAATAGAGCACTGAACAGCAGAGCCTATTGTGGCTTAGCAAATAAAACACCCATATGGGCACTGGTTCAAGTCCCTGCAGATTCATTTCTTATCCAGCTCCCTGCTAAAGGCCTGAGAAAATGATGGCTCAAGTGCTGGGGCCCCTGCCACCCAGACCCAGAAGCTCCTGGCTTCAGCCTGGCCCAACTCCAGTCACTGTGGAGTGAAATATGAGTGGAGTATATCTCCATCTATAAATGTGAGTTTCAAATTAATTTTTAAGATATTTTATTTTATTTGAAAGTCAGAGTTACATCATAGAGGCATAGATAGAGATCTTTCATCTGCAGGTTCGTTCCCCAAATGCTAAAGACCAAGAACTCCATTCAGATATCCCACATGGGCAGCAGGAGCCCAAGCAGTTAAGTCTTCATCAGCTGCCTCCCAGTGGGAACCTGCTGATGTAGTTGAGTTTCTCCCACTCACTGATGACAGCCTGGACTGAGTATCCTCAATGTAATGGAATCCAAGAGTACCGAGCAGCATTACCCACTGCCAATGTTTCTAAAACAGTATAATTAAAACTTCTAGTAAAGAGACAGTCAATGGAATTAACCAACAGAAGAGAACAGAACTGAGAAATAAACGCAATTTCATACAGACATTTGTAATGCCTCCTTTCCTTCCTGCCTTCCTTCTTGGCTTCCTTCCTGACTGCCTACCTGCCCTCCTGCCTGCCTCCCTTAAGGTAAGAAACTAATTAAAAATAGCTCCTAACTGCTGCCCCAAACACCTACCCCTGTACAAGGACATCTAGAAGGTCAGAGAGCATAGGATTACAAGATGAGAATAACTGATTGGATATCATTTGTATGAGAACTGGATGGAAAGCATTTGAATGAGGACACTTACTGGGATATACAAAACAAAGCAATTCCAAACAAGGGTGTGGAAACAATTGATGGGTCCAGTCCTTAAGCTCAATACCTCTTCCCTTATCCTATATGACCTTTGGTCTAGAAGCCTGCTGCCACTAATAAGCTTCTGCAATTGACCCTCAGTCAGTAGTCCACAGGTGTTATACCAAGTACATCGCTGAAGGACATGCTATTTCCACTATGTTAAGAATAGGAATGCTGAGGCAGGCATTTTGACATAACAGGTAAAGCCACCATCAGCAACACTGGGATCCCATACGGACACCAGTTCAAGTCCTGGATGCTTCACTTCTGATCCAGCTTCCCAATTATGGCCTGGGAAAGCTGTGAAGGATGGCTCAAGTCCTTGGCATCCTGCACCCACATCAGACACTTGGAGGAAGCTCCTAGCTCCTCAGCTCCTAGCGGATTCAGATCAGCTCACCTGTAGCCATTCTAGTTTTTTGAGGAGTGAACCAAGGAATGAAAGTTCTTTTTCTCCCTCCCTCTTTCCCCATGTTTCTCCTTTCTGTAAATCCGCCTTTCAAATAAATAAAATCCTCACACATACAAAAATCCGAATGAGTTGGGAAGATAACAAGGATTCTTACTGCAGATAGCAGTCTAAGCATTTTGCCTATCAAAATTGCCAAGTGGTCACTCAGGCTTCATGTGTTTCCTAAGTGAAGTCAACCATTTATGTACAAAGAAGGCTGTCATTGTAACGTAAGAAACCAAAAACTGACTGAAGGGATTTCCTACATACATTACAATGTACCTACTACTTCCATACAATGAAATACCACAGAGCCACCAGGAAGACAGATCTGTATGGATCCCTGCTGAATGCCTCGGTTTAATTGCTCTTGCTACAAAATAAAAACAAAGGTAACTGTGAGAAGATGGATGTGTCAATCTGCTTCACCCGAAACCACTTTACAATCCACACACATCCCATAATATCAGATACTAAATTTATCTAAAATAAAGAAAAATCCATGGAAGATATTATCAAGTAAAAGCAAACTGTAAAAAAATATGAAATGTGACCCTCTTGTTTTCATAAAATATCAATCATATTGTCTGTCACAGGCTTTAAACACAGGGTATGCAGACACTTTCATTTCAAAGGATTTTCATCCCAGTGTTACCCTGGAATATTACCCCAAGCCCACAGGTGGTAACACAGAAATCTGAATAAATTAACATTTCAGAGAGATTAAGAGGCACCCATTAGATACTTGTTGCCCTTCACAGATACAAAGACCATTTACATTATACACACTATATGCACTGTTAGGGCTGAGACAGGCTGGCTGTGGGCCTGGGATTAGGCAGTGTTTCCTACACATTCAGCTACCAGTTAAGGAGCAGGCCTTCCCTAGGAGTCAATGTGCAAGAGGGTACAGCCAGGGTAGTAGCTTCAAGTACCACACAACCACCTATCTCACCAATGAACACACATAAAACTGCTAACTTTTAGATTACACTTGTGTAAGCAGGAAAAGCACAGCATGAAGAGAAGACAAACATAACTGCTGAAACTGAGGAAAAGGGGTTCACTGTGCCAGCCTGTTTAAAATGTACCATAAGATTTTAGCACCTGGTGCAGTAGCCTTGTCTAAAGTCCTCGCCTTGCACGCGCCCCGAGATAACATATGGGTGCCCAGTGGCCCCACTTCCCATCCAGTTCCCTACTTGTGGCCAGGGAAAGCAGTCGAGAACGGCCCAAAGCCTTGGGACCCTGCACCCACATGGGAGACCAGAAAGAGGCTCCTGGCTCCTAGGTTGGGCTTGGCTTGGTTCCATCCATTGCAGCCATTTGGGGAGTGAATCAGTAGACTAAAGATTTTCCCGTCTTTCCTCTGTATATCTGACTCTCCAACAACAACAAAAAAACAAATCTTATAAAATATTTGCTTTTAAACTCAAAAACAAATCCTCACAGGTTGGTCTGAGCATCAGGGGAACATGGCAAAGAGCTCTAAAACGAGAAAAATGTTAAAACATTTTAACACAATGGCTCAATGGCTAACGCTCCACCTGCAAGCACCAGTATCCAATATGGGCATCAGTCCAGGTCCCAGCTGCTCCACTTCCCATCCAGCTCCCTGCTTATGGCCTGGGAAACCATTAGAAAATGGCCCAAAGGCTTGTGACCTTGCAACGGAAAAAGTCCCTGGCTCCTGGCTTCACGCTGGCCTGATTCCAGCCAATGGAGCCACTTGGGGAGTAACCCAACAGATGGAGTACCTTTCTCTCTGTAAATCTGATCTGCCTTTCCAATAAAAATAAATACATCTTAAAAAGGGGATGGAGGCTTTCTCTGATATTTGACATTGCTCAACTGCTCAAACGTTGTCACCATACCATAGGTGGACCATATCAAAATGAGAATCTTGGAGCTCTAAGGGCATCATCAAGCAAAAAGACAACTAATAGAACTGGAAACACATCTTTACCAGTCAAGCCTGAGTAGGGAACTCTTGACAGCTCAAAAATTAAAAGAACCCAACTGAAACAGGAGCAAAGGATTTGAACAGACACTTCTCCAAGGAAGATACCTGGATGCAGGATGCAAGCATGTGGTTTCTCCTAGAGTTCTCCTACACTGCATGTAGAGCAGGGCAGCCTCTTTTAGAAAACAAATTTGACCACGGCTCATCCTGTGATCCAACAGTTCAGCTCTCACACATAAACTCTCCCATTCAACTGCTGTTTATAAAAGCCAAGAGGTCCAAATGGCCCTCAACCACAGGATGGATACATATTGTAACATAGTAGATACAATGAAAACGGGCCAACACTCACAAGAAAAGACACTCCACTCTTTAGGAAAAGGATCACAGAAAACTACTACAGGACACCCACTGGGATAAAACACCAGGCCCTGAGCCAGGCAGAGGGCGCAGGAACAGCTGTGCGGGTGTTGTGTCCTGCTTAGGTGGAATAGTATTCCGGCTGACAGTGTCTCCATAAGTTAAACAGAAACAGCATGAGCCAGCCATCCCACAGGAGAAGTGGCCAGGGGTGCTCAACAGAAATTCATGGAACAAACTTAACAGCAGTACCATGCCCAGCAGCCAAAAGAAGCAAGACATCCATCAAAAATGCGTGGGTGAGCCAAGTGTTTCTATCCATTCATAGGAATATGACTCAGCCATACGTTATGAAGCAATAGTACTCGCTCCAACGTAGATGAGCCTTCAAAACATTAACAGAGCCAGTCACAAAACGCTACACAGTGCCCGATTCTGCTCAAACGAATGCCTAGACACAAAATCAACAGTTGCGTACAGATGGGGTGAGGGTACAGGGTAAGCGATGAGGACTTGGGGAGAACTCTTCTAATTTAACGGGTACAAGATCTTTTAATGGGGCCCCAAACTGCAGTGATGGCTAAACAACTGATTATACGGGGGACTGGGGGGTGGGGGACACTGGCTTGTACACATTCAAGTGAGCACTGTATGGTATGTCAATTATAACCCAATCAAGCTGCTCAAATTCTATTACACACCCACTTCCATCAGCACAAGAACTTGTGGCTGGAGGCAAGATGTGCCCTTTTGGTGAGCCCGAGGGCCAGAGTTTGGAAAGACCCATTTGCACGGTTTAGCTGCAACCCTGCCTGGGGGCTGGGAGTGGGGAGCAACATAGACTCCGAAAAGCTGGCTGAAGGACCCTCCTGAGCCTGCCCGGCGTGGCCAAGTTCATTCAGCAATACTTGGGAACAAAAACTAGCTTTCCTGCTGAAGGGGACAAGGCAGAGTCGCCGCGTTCGAGGGCTGAGCAGGAGGGGAGGGTAGCAGCCAACACGGCGCACACCTGACGCTCGGTCCAGCGGCGTCAGGCAGAATGGCCGGAAGGAGAAGGCTGGGGAAGAACCGGGGATCCAAAGTGGGAGCAGGTTCTCTGGGACTGGGAGGTACGGGTGACGCAGACGGCCACGGGTTTCCTAAAGCTTCTCTCTCCAAGCCCAAGACCATCGATCGGGGGCTTCGGCGTCAGCACTCAGAGATGTGCTGTGCTGAAAGTTCACGTCCAACAAGTTCCTTCTGAGAAAAAGGCTGAGCACCACAGCGAGCAGCTCTGGGCTCCCACCTTCGCCCATCTGCACCGCCATCTTCCGGACGAGCATCCGGAGCCTTCCCCACAGCAGCTCTGGGCAGCAGCAGCCCCTCCGCGCGCAGCCCGGGGAGGCGGCAGACACCTCGCTGCTCCCCAGGCACGCACCGGGCCCGCCATCCTTTCCCACCCCATCCCGGCGGCCCTCACCTGCACACGCCGCGGATGCAGGGCTCCAGCCAGATGCGGTAGGCGGTCTCGATGTGCTCCTGCGACACCTCCTCGGGCCGCACCGTCTCCGCCCAGCGCCAAGCGGCCTTCTCCAGCTGCAGCCGCGGGGCCATGGCCTTGTCCTTACGAGCGCCTCCCCAGCCCGGCCGGCTCCGCCACCTGCCCGGGGAAGAGAGGACCGGGCGATCCCTCAGCCAGCTGGCCAGTCAATCACCTGTGCGCGCCACTGCCGCCGCGCCCGCCCGCCCGCGCCCAGCACGCACGACCGGCCGCAAAGCGCCGCCACCACCCGACACCCCCCGCGCCCGCGGACGTTGGAAGTGGCGCCCCTCCGCGGAGAGCGCATGCGCGCTCCCGGCAGGCCCTGCGCAGCCCGCGCCTCCAGTCGGACTGGCGGACGAAGGGGAAGCAGCCGTCCGCAGCGTTCCTGCCACGTCCTCACCGTCCCCGCTGAAGCAGTGGCGTCTCGGCCAGCGTTGTGCGGAGCCCCGTGCGAACCACTGCTCCAACAGAAGACTACTCTTTCCTCCGGCACGTCCCCCCCTTAAGTGAAAGATTCTCGCGAGAGGCTAACCGAGGCACACAGTGGGTCCGCCCAGGTGGGGGGGGTGGGATCTGTTGAGAGTAAACACCGAACCACCCAAGAAAGCAGGGTCGCCTTTCTGGAGGCAGATTTAACTTGATGCTGGGCCGGTGTCCAGTCCTTTCCCGAGCCCTCGTGACGTCAAGGGGCGTTCTGGCCTGCCCCTGAACTAGAGCGGGACTACGAGTCCCAGCAGGCGTTGCGTCCGATCACTCATTGCGAAGCATGCTGGGAGTTGTAGTCCTCTAGGTGGGCCGACTTGGGCTATGTAGGGGCACTGGCTGGTGGGATTTCTCCCGCGGGAAAATTCTTACTCGAGATTGCCGCCCCACTGCTGAATCTTATCTGTACGTGATTTCCTGATTGTTTGAGGTAGCTCCTTAGTTTAAAAGCATTTCCTTAACACGCCCTCTTGCCTCAGGACCTAAGGTTGTAGCCTTTTCAAAATGTTGCAAAATGAGGAGTATCCCTGGAGAAGGAATAGTTGAAGACATTTACTTTCGAATGAGAACCCTGCTGGAATTCCAGTCCAAGTGTGTTTGACCTTGAGCTGTGTTCTTTAGACCTTGGCTGAAGGCTTAAGGGAAGCTGAGGCCCTGAAGAGAAATTCTGGTGGGAGAGCCATACTTCTAAGACAAGACAGGTAACAAGGGGCAACTTGAAGCACAGGCCAGGGGACTCAAAGCTCACAAGATGGTGCCTGGTGGAATGAAGACTTTCCTTCTTGGGTAACTACATCGATGTGGGTTGAGGTAACAGGCAGAGAACTCCAACAGAGGGGTCAAAACAAGACACTGATTGTGTTAACTAGCAAGGTACAGAAGGGGGAGTTTTTGTCGGTTGAGTGAGGGGAGCATTGTAGAAACAGCCCTTGAAATCAGACCAGCATGTTCACTTGTCCTGGGGCCGGAGCTAATCCTCTATCTGCAGCATTCCATATGAGCACTGGTTCTAGTCCTGGCTGCTCCACTTCCCATCCAGCTCCTTCCTGGTGGCCTGGGAAAGCAGCCAGGGATGGGTCAAGGCTTTGGAGCATTGCACCCACATGGGAGATCCCGAAGCTCCTGACTCCTGACTCTGGGAATGGCAGTCAATTGGTGGAGTGAACCAGCAAATGGAAGATCTCTCGCTTTGTCTCTCCCTCTCTCTGTTAACTCTGATTTTCAGTTTGAAACAAAACAACAAAAAAAGTAGCTTTGAGATTCTAATTTCAGGCAACACTTCATCCCAGGAGCTGGGATTTGGCACTGCAGTTCGCTATTGGCGTGCCTGGGTTTGGATCCTGGCTCCCCTTCCCACTCTAGCTTCCTGCTTGGTATGCTTCCCTGGGAGGCAACTGGAAAAAGCTCAGGTACTTGTGTCCTGTCCTGGGAGGCAGCCGCTGGAGGCTGGCGGCGAAGCTCTCTGCCACTTGAGTGGCCAGGGTTAGATAGGTTAAAACACGGTACAGAGCAGCAGTGGGCTGGAAAGGGAAGGTTGGTGGGGGTGGCTGCGGCAGGGATCCTTGTCTGGGAACAACAGAAGAATTTCAGACTTGAGACAAAGTAGCTGTAAGCAAGGTAGTAAGTTTAATGAGGGGGAACACAGCTGACAAGGCAGATGCCCTCTGACTTATACATTTTGCTGTGCAGAGGTTCTCAGGGTGTGGAATTCAAGAAATTTCAGCGTTTTAATTGTCTGTTACCTGACCTAACAGTAAACCACCACATCCTCCTCCCCCCTCCCACTACCACCTCAGGACAGGAGGTTTCCCAAAACCTGCCCCCTGGGAGGGCTGGGTCCTCAGGACCAAGTTCTGGAACAGTATTAAGACTTAAGATGGGGCCAGGCACAGTGGCCTAGCGGCTAAAGTCCTCGCCTGAACACGCTGGGATCCCATATGTGCACCAGTTCTAGTCCCGGCAGCTCCACTTCCCATCCAGCTCCCTGCTTGTGGCCTGGGAAAGCAGTCGAGGACGGCCCAAAGCATTGGGACTCTGCACCCGCGTGGGAGACCTGGAGGAAGTTCCTGGTTCCCGGCTTCGGATCGGCACAGCATCGGCCAGTTGCGGCTCACTTGGGGAGTGAATCATCAGACTGGGGCAATTCACAATAGCCTGCAAGGTGAGGGGAAACACCACACATTCCCTATCTCCGCCGCACAGCCCATGCCTCCAGCAACTAAGGGAAGCACCCACTTAATTACTTGGAACCACCTGTGAGATAACCAGACTTAGGTGGGCCTTAATTCATGAGGATTGGGGCCCATCAATGCTAAAGGTCACATAGACCATTTGGCCTGCAAGCTCACACAGTTTCTTAGTAGCAATGAGCCATGAACAAATGTCGGGATTTTGATACTGAAGTTCTCCATCTCTGTTTCCACCCCCTCTCTCACTGGTAGGCTTGTCTCATTTCCTACCTGCCTGGTGAGGAAGCCAGCCAGGAGCTGACTGCTGCTGCCGCATGGGTTACAATCTGGGAGATCTGTGTCTGAGGCCAACTGCCTTTGGCTGGGGCCTTCTCATCACTGGGGACTTATTGCCAGGGACCTAGATGCCCTCCAAAAGTCTCTGAGACTCAAGTGGAAGTACGTGAGACTCACGTGGGAGAGTTCCCAGCTGCTGGCTTCGGCCTAGCCCAACCTTAGTTGTTGCAGACATTTAGGGAGGGAACCAGCAAAGGGAGTTGTGTTTCTGCCTTTTAAATAACATTTTTAAAAATTGTGTATTTATTTGAAAGGCAGAGTTACACAGAGAGGGGGAAGGGCACAGAGAGAGAGAGAGATCTTTCATCCATTGGCTCAGATTGATTCTGCAAATGGCTATTACAGCCAGGGCTCCATCAGGCTGGAGCCAGGAGCAAGTACTCCCATGAGCTAAGAGGAATCAGCTTGTCCTTTTCCTGTGTATTCAAGCTGATTCTTCAAAGCTGTTATCTCCTGACTTAGCAGAAGGTCAGATACCATTTAGTAGAAGCTCCATTTTGACTCTGCTGTATCCAGATTTTCAGATCCCCAGAAATCATCCGGAGTCTAAAGTCCATGCAAACGCATAAGGGCTGTTTATTAAGACTAGTCTGGGCTCCCAGTCCTCCAGTCCAGCAGGACTGGGGGAGAGCAGCACCAGTCCCGAGGTTGGACAGCACAGTTCAGGCCAATTCCACACAGTTATATAGTCATGATTGGTCAGTTTATGTTAACTTTCAAAAAGAGCAAGTGGGTTTGAAGCAAGCAACTTTCAATAGTACAAACTGGTGGACTGTGGGATAGTGAGCAAGTCTTATCTAAAAAGCACACCAGGGGCCTCCTTCCTGAGGAGTGCTCTGCCTACAAGACCTGTCAGGTTCACGTAGGCTGTCGGGCCTGGAGTTCACACAGCCCCACGGCCAAGCAAGCAAGGCAGATACCACAAAAGCAGAAAACACTGAGGTTCCTCAACTTTCAACTTGATCTGTTAGGACCTATCTGATACACATTAGTCTAGAAAGCACACCTCCCTATGGTTTTTACATAGTCTTCTTTTAAAAATATTTCTTACATAGAAAGAGATGGAGAGATCTGTTGGTTCACTCCCCGAATGGCCACAACAGCCCAGGATGTTCCAGGCCAAAGCCAGGAGCCAGGAGTTTCAGCCGGGTCACCCATGAGGGTGCTGGAACCCAAAGACTTGGGCCATCTTCCACTGCTTTCCCAGGTGCATTAGCAGAGAGCTGGGTCAAGACAAGAGCAGCTGGGACTTGAATCGGTGCCCAATAGGAAGCTGGCATCACAACCCCTGCCCTGCTTTCTAATTTCCTATCACTCACATGAAGATTGCCGGTAGCCTCCGCATTGGGAAACCTCATGGTGAGGTTTCAGAGACCTCTCCTGAAGAGATCTGATCCTGTTATTCACCCCATCCTCTAGGAGATGTTAGATACAAAACCACCCCGAAACAGCAGGACTACCGAGACCAAAATGGTGGTAAAACCAATTTTATTGAAATCTACTCCCCGGCGAGGTTCATCGCTCTGCAAGGCAGCTAAGGTGCGTGGGCTGCTGCAGTCACACCTGCACTGGGCCGTGCTCTCCTTAGGTAGTGGTGATGACAGGGCTTGATTGGTCAGCTCCACTTAAATGAGTCTGGGGCGGTTATTCTCGGAGGGAACTTTTGACGTCACCTAGGGCCTTGCCTCCTGCCCCCAGATCCTCCTAGCTAACAGGAGACACTGTCTCCTGACCCACAGCGACCCACTTGGGTTTTCCCATTACTCGGTGGCCAGGCCTTGTCTATGTCCTTTGCCACTCTGCTTTCTCACCCTCAGCCTGCTGACCTGAGTGGCCTCCAGGTCAGACCTTTGAACCCCTTCTCTGTCTTCACTTTCTGGGTATGTCATCTTCCTCGCGTGGCTTTAAATGCCAGCTACATGTGGGTAGCTTCAAGATTTCTATCTCCAGACCTGACAGGGCTTCGAAAATGCCAGCCTTGCATAACCTTCTGCCTACTTGGCATCTCCAGTGTGCAGCAGAGCTCGCATGCTTTCCCAGTCCAAAACATAGTCTTGTTCTACTTCCAGTGCTGCCAGCCCCTCAGGATCCTACCATCTTTCCCACAGTGGTGGATCTCTGTCATTCCACAAAACCTAAACCTACTGAGTTGGTCCTCAAAACAGTATAGAGAGGGAAGCTGCTGTGCCATTGCTGGTACACTGCTCTCTCCCCCAACCACTGCAAAAGTGTCCTTACTAGGCTCCTTAAAAAAAAAAAAAAAAAAAAAAAAAAAGGTAGTGGCTAAAGTCCTTGCCTTGCACGCACTGGGATCCCATATGGGCACTGGTTCCACTTCCAAACCAGCTCCTGCTTGAGGCTTGGGAAAGCAGTCGAAGATGGTCCAAAGCCTTGGAACCCTACACTCACATGGGAGACCCAGAGAAAGCTCCTGGCTCTGGGCTCGAGGCTTCAGATTGGCTCAGCTCCAGCCATTGCAGCTACTTGGGGAGTGAATCAGCAGATGGAAGATCTTTCTCTGTGTCTCTCCTTCTCTCTTATAATCTGACTTTCCGACAAAAATAAATAAATCTTAAAAAAAAAAAAAGCTTTAGCTATTTGAAAGGCAGAGTGAGAGAAAAGAAAGGGAGAGACAGAGACCTTCCATCTGCTGGTTCACCAACCCTCACCCCAAACACCCACAGTGGACCAAGGGCTGGGCCAGGTTGCAGCCAGAGCCAAGAACTCCAGCCTGTCTCCTGCTGGTGTGGCAGGGGCCCAAGCACTTAGATTGTCATCTGCTACCTCCAAAGGTACATTAGCAGGGAGCCGGATATGCCATATGCAAAGACCCTAAGGCAGGAGGCTGGGATTGAACTGACACTCCTAAAAGAAATGATGGTGTTACGGGTGGCAGCTTAACCTACAGTATCGCAGCACCAACCCCTGCCTCCTCCTAGTGTGTTCTCGGCATACAACCGATGTATGTCATTCAGAACCTCCAAAGATTTTGCAACTCGCTCAGGAAAAAGTGACAAAGGCCTTCCCTGCTCCGCTTTACAGCTCAGGCCTAATTTCCTGCGATTTTCCTTTCTTCCAGTTTGGCTCTGACAACAGCGCCTGCCTCTCTTTTGCATTAACTACAGAAGCAGCCTCCTGCCCCGGGGTCATGGCATATGCCGTTTCCTTTACCTGGGCTGTTCGCTGTCCTGCAGCGCTAAGACTTGGCGCCCAGAGCCTATAATAACACACATGGACTACTGACTGATGGTCAATAGCGGCAGCTTATTAATGCTTTCAGACTTACAGACTGAAGGTCACATACGATAAGGAAGGAGTTTATCTATGCAACACATCAATTGTTTCCACAGCCTTGTTTGGAACCCTTTTGTTTTGTATGTCCCACCAAGTGTTCTCATTCAAATGCTATCCATTCAGTTGTTCTCATACAGATGATATCCAATAAGTTATACAAATGGTATCCAATCAGTTGTTTTCATACAAATGTTATCCTATCAATTGTAATCCTATGTTCCTTGTCCTTCAAGATTCACAGTGTCCTTCTACACTGGGCCACTTCCTTTACATGGCCATTTGGCTTGCACCTTTACATATAAGAGATAGGACCGGGGGGCTCGGCAGCGTGGCCTAGTGGCTAAGGTCCTCGCCTTGATCCCATATGGCCGCTGGTTCTAATCCCGGCAGCTCCACTTCCTCTCTGTCTCTCCTCCTCTCTGTATATCTGACTTTGTAATAAAATAAATAAATCTTAAAAAAATAAAAAGTCCCAGCTGCTGCACTTCTGTTCCAGCTCCCAGCTAGTGTGCCTGGGGAAGCAGTGGAAGATGACTCAAGAACTTGGACCCCTGCACCCAAGTGGGATTCCTGAAAGAAGCTCCAGGATCTTGGCTTCAGCCTGGCCGAGCCCTGGTTGTTGTGGCCATTTGGGGGAGTGAACCAACAGATGGAAGAGCTCTGTCTTTTCCTCTTTCTAATTCTGCATTTCAAATAAACGAGTAAATCATAAATAAACACAAACCTTTGGGAGGAAACCTTAAGGCAGTGGTGAGGATTTGGTGTGGGGGTTAACACGCCATTTGCAGTGACCACATCCCATATTGCAACGCCTGGGCTCAAGTTCTGCTTCCGCTCCCAACTTCAGCTTCCTGCGCACACATCTCTTGGGGCCAGTATGCAATGGGTCAAGTAGTAGAGAGTCCCAATACTGAGAAGAGACCTGGATTGGGCTAGTGCCGTAACACAGTGAGTAAAGCCATTGCTTGAAGTGCTGGCATCCCAGTTTGAGTTCCAGCTGCTCCACTTCCAATCCAGTTCCCTGCTAACACACCTGGGAAAGTAGCAGAGGATAGCACAAACGCTTAAGCCCCTGCACCTACGTGGGAGATCCGGAAGAGGCTCTTGGCTGCCGGCTTCGGTCTGACTACATTGAAGTAGATGAGGAGAGCCAATAGGCTCTAGAAAGAATTTTGCACCTCTGATGTCACAAAGCTGACAACCTCTCAGAACAATCATGATCACTCAAGTAACACCCTCTCTCCTACCTACGGCCTCAAAGGACCATCTCATCCCTGGGCACTGATGTAGTGTGACAGCAAGAAGCAGCACACTTTCTGCCCACCCCAACCCCATCATGGACACAGGAGGGAAAACTCATCCACTACCCCCAACCTAATCAGAGTTGGAGGCCCGCAGGGGTCTGTACCCTCTCACCTTTGTAATATTAAAATACGTTTTAAAAGCATAGAAGTAAATTCCACCGATGAATATCCCTTTACACACACAGTGGGAACTGGTGCGCCAGGGGAGATGTTTATGGACAGGGATGGAGGAGGGGCCAAGCCCTGTAGTGAGTCTTGTCACAGTGACTGCACTGGCTCTTATGGGACGGACCGGAGGCAGCCTTTCAGAAATTACTTACAGAATTCAATTCCATGAGAAACTACTCAATACAGTAACACCTGATTCACTTCTGTTACTATTCCAGACACACACACTTCTCGCGCACACACACATAGCCCCTTAAAGTGGGGTAAAAGGGCGGCATGCCCCAGTCACTACATGAGCGGCTGCGAGTGACCGTTCTCTGCAGGGAAGCTACTGGTGCTCCCCAGCTGCTGCCAGGATGGTCCCGGAGGCTCGAATCTGCTGCAATCCTCCTGCTATTGACAGATCCTCCAACACTGAGCAAGCAAGCGATGGCATGCGCACTCCCCGTGGGACATGTGACACCATGGTCAGAGGGTTTATTATAGGAGCTCGACTTTCTGTGTGTCTTAGTGTCCCCAGGATGACTAATAAAATGCCTCAAGCTGAGTGGCTCAGCCATGCAGAGCTGCTTTCTGAGTTGAGGGAGCTGGAAATGCAATGCTGTGTGTGGCCCTTTAGCCTCTAGAGGAGGACTCTGCCTTGTCTTTTCCAGTCTCTGCTGGTCGCTTGTGGTCCTTGACTGACAGTAACGAATCTGCCTCCATCCCCACATCGGCTCTGCCCTGTAAGTCTAGGCCTCATCTCATAAGAGCACAAATCATTGGGTTTAGGGCCTATCCTAAAAAGTATGTCTAATCTCAACTAATTATACTGAGAAAGACCCTATTTGCAGATGAGCCTCGCTCCGAGTGTCCACGTGACTGCGTGGGTAGTGGCTGTAATTATGTGTGCTGCTTGCTCTGCAGGCCCCTGCTATGACTAGGTCAAGGCAACTCAGCAAGCCTTTCTACATCGGCCCTAGTTACAATAACTGCTCATAACGGCTCTGACCACCCCATCCTTTATAGGTTTTACTGTTAGGAATTTTCAGCATTTACCCAAGATGCCAGATGCCAGTGAGCCACACAGGAGATTTTTATTCCACAAAGGCGAAAAGGGGACAGAGAGGAGAGAAGGGACTCCTGCTGAGGGGGACTCCAAGGAACCCAGTGGGGGAGAGAGGGGGCCGCAAGAACACACTGGGGGAGAGAAGGGTAGGGAGCAGAGAAAGAGAAAAGAGAAAATGAGAGCACGGGGCAGATATTGGGAGCACAGAGCCCAGGAATTACCAGAAGTGGTGGTAGGCAGGTGGGAGGAGGGATACAGGGCCTCAAGGGATTGGTGGATAGGGCTGTGAGGTACAGAATTGGGAATGTATGGAACCAAAACTCAAATCTGGGAGAACTGAAACCTAAGGGAGACCAAAACCGAAACTTGAGGGAATGGAAACCTAAGGAAGCAACTTTTTTAAAGATATTTTTTTAAAAGATCTATTTATTTTTATTGCAAGGTCAGATATACAGAGAGGAGGAGAGACATTGAGGAAGATCTTCCTTCCGATGGTTCACTCCCCAAGTGACCACAATGGCTGGAGCTGCGCCAATCCGAAGCCAAGAGCCAGGCACTTCCTCCGGGTCTCCTACACAGGTGCAGAGTCCCAAGGTTTTGGGCCATCCTCGACTGCTTTCCCAGGCCACAAGCAGGGAGCTGGATGGGAAGTGGAGCAGCCAAAATTAGAACCGGTGCCTATATGGGATCCTGGCGCGTTCAAGGCGAGGACCTTAACCACTACGCTATCACGCCAGGCCCGAAAAAGAGAGATTTTGCATCTGCTGGTTCACTTCTGAAAAGCCTGAAATAGTCGAGTTGGGCCAGACTAAAGCCAAGATCCTGGAACTGTTTTCCCACCTGGGTGGCAGGGATAAGCACTTGGGCCATTGTCTGCTGCCTCCCAGGTGCACTAGCAAGAGACTGAAAGAAAGCAGAGGAGCTAAGACTTGAGCTGGCACTCTGATATGGGCTACAGGCTTCCTGAGCAGAGACTGAACCTGCTGCACCCCACCTAGCCCCACGCATATCTGATAAGGGCTCAGCGTGTCCAGTCACTGGGGCCATTCCAAGAGTTCCTAAAGGCCTGTGGCACATAGTCTTGCCAACACAGCAAGTCAGTTTCTCCCACTGTGTCCTTGGAATGCTTCTGGGTAGCCCCCAGCTTGCAGTGCTCAGCACATACAAGCGCTAGGCAGCTCCTCCCCAAGTCTGCTCCCATCGCCCCGATACCCAGCAGAGCCACAGATAACACTGTCAGTCTCCTCCACCTGTGGACTCACCTGTGCCCACTCCGGAAAGGGTAATCCTTCCTGATGGAGCTACAGCTCTAGGTTTAGGCTGAGGCCCACAGGGTCCCAGTCTGGGCTCCTGTAACTGTTACTGATCTGTCTCTAAGTTACTTACACATTCAGGATCCTTGATGTATCTTTCATTGCTTCCTCCAAGGCTGAGCTGGGAACCCAGAACTTAGTCTAGGGTTCCCATGTGGGTGGCCTGAACCAAAGTATGTGGCCATTATTTGTTGCCTCCCAGGTGTGTTAGGAAGTTGATACTGTGACATGGGAGGCCAGCATCCTAAGTAGCAACTTAGCTGCATTTATAAATGCCCAACCGGGCCTGGCACAGTGGCCTAGCGGCTAAAGTCCTTGCCTTGAACGCCCCAAGATCCCATGTGGGCTCCGGTTCTAATCCCGGCAGCTCCACTTCCCATCCAGCTCCCTGCTTGTGGCCTGGGAAAGCAGTCGAGGACAGCCCAAAGCTTTGGGACCCTGCACCCGCGTGGGAGACCCAGAAGAGGTTCTTGGTTCCCGGCTTCGGATTGGTGCAGCACCAGCCGTTGCGGCTCACTTGGGGAGTGAATCATCGGACGGAAGATCTTCCTCAATGTCTCTCCTCCTCTTGTTATATCTGATTTTGTAATAAAAATAAATAAATAAATTTTAAAAAAAGTCTTAAAAAAATAAATAAATGCCCAACATACTTTGTGTGCTATTTTCAATGGATAGATCAAAAATCTGAAAAAATCACACGTTGCACTTCTCTTTTAAATTTTTTATTCATTTGGTTGATTTATTTGAAAGGTAGAGGGCTTGGCACAATGACTCAATGGGTAAATCCTCAACTTGCAAGTGCCAGGATCCCATATGGGTGCTAGTTTGTGTCCTGGCTGCTCTACTTCCAATTCAGCTCCCTGCTTGTGGCCTGGGAAGACAATAGAATGGCCCAAGTCCTTGGGCCGCTGCATCTGAATGGGAGACCAGGAAGAAGCTCCTGGCTCCTGGCTCCTTGCTTCAGATTGGCTCAGCTCTGGCCATTGTGGCTATTTGGGAAGTGAGCCAGTGGGTGAAAGATCTTTCTCTTTGTTTCTCCTTCTCTTCATAAAATTCTGTTTTTTAATATAAATAATTAACAACAACAACAACAACAAAAAGTAGAGATGGGCCCGGCGGCGTGGCCTAGCACCTAAAGTCCTCGCCTTGAATGCGCCAGCATCCCATATGGGTGTCAGTTTGTATCCCGGCAGCTCCTCTTCCCATCCAGCTCCCTGCTTGTGGCCTGGGAAAGCAGTCGAGGATGGCCCAGTGCTTTGGGACCCTGCACCCGCGTGGGAGACCTGGAAGAAGTTCCTGGCTCCTGGCTTTGGATCGGCATAGCATCGGCCGTTGTGGTCGCTTGGGGAGTGAATCATCGGACGGAAGATCTTCCTCTCTGTCTGTCCTCCTCTGTATATATCTGACTTTGTAATGAAAATAAATAAATCTTTAAAAAGATGCAGAGAGACAGAAACAGACACATCCCCCATCCTCTGGTTCAGCCTCCAAATGCCCCCAAAAGCTGGTACAGGCCAGGCTGAACCAGGAGTCAGAAACCCATTCCAGAGCCCGGCACGATGGCCTAGCGGCTAAAGGCCTCACCTTGAATGTGCCGGGATCTCATAGGTGCCGGTTCTAATCCTGGCAGCTCCACTTCCCACCCAGCTCCCTGTTTGTGGCCTGGGAAAGCAGTCAAGGACGGCCCAAGGCCTTGGGACACTACACCCACATGGGAGACTCAGAAGAAGCTCCCAGCTTTAGCTCAGCTCAGCTATGCTTGTTTTGGCTAAGAGCTTTCTCCCTGTCTCTTTTTCTCTCTCTATAAAATCTCTGCCATTTTGTTGTTGTTGTTTTTCATGGCAGAACTGCTGTTTATTTGGGGAAAAAAAAATCCTAACGGGCCCGGCGGCGTGGCCTAGCAGCTAAAGTCCTTGCCTTGAAAGCTCCGGGATCCCATATGGACGCCGGTTCTAATCCTGGCAGCTCCACTTCCCATCCAGCTCCCTGCTTGTGGCCTGGGAAAGCAGTCGAGGACGGCCCAATGCCTTGGGACCCTGCACCCGCGTGGGAGACCCGGAAGAGGTTCCAGGTTCCTGGCTTCGGATTGGCACGCATCGGCCCGTTGCGGCTCACTTGGGGAGTGAATCATCGGATGGAAGATCTTCCTCTCTGTCTCTCCTCCTCTCTGTATATCTGGCTGTAATAAAATGAATAAATCTTTAAAAAAAAAAATCCTAACAGAATCAAGTTGTATCAGCATCTGCCAGGATAACTCCCACAATCCAGAAAATTCCCATTCAGGGCCACAGCCTCATTGGCCAAAGATGCTAAGCACGACTCAAGAACAATACCTGCATCCACAAAGATCCCACAGGGAGGTCGCAGTGTGGCCCCGCCTCCACCAGCAGGCATCCAAGCCCTTGTAGTTTGTCACACTCCTGGAGAGAAGATGAAGACATCCACATTGGACCCAAGTCCAGGGCATGGAAGTGGCTGTCCCGCTGCACCAAGAACGGTCATGTCTGCAGAAGGGCCATGTTGCAGCCCAGCAGGCCTCTCCCAGTCCAGCGCTTCGGGACGAGTCTGAGCTGGTGTCTCTGTCCTTGGCGGAGTACTGTCACAGCCAGGGGCTTCATCTCACTGTGCTGCACCACACTGCTGATGTGACGCAGTGACTGCAAGCTCTGGGCGCTCACAGAGCCGAACTCCAGATTCTCACCATCCATTCACAGACCCGCAGTGCTGGCTGGGGAGCCAGGGCTGACGCCGTTCACTCTGGCAAAGGCCTCAGACGGACTGTGGCTCTCGGGGTAACCCAGCTTGTGGCTCATGGCCTCTTGCTGGGCCTCAGCCACGTCCTGAGCCTGCTTCTCCTTGCTGTGAGCGTGCAGCTGGTGCAAGGCCTCCTCCACTTGCTTCATCACTGCTTTGTGATCATTCTGCAAGCAGATGATGTGCCTCACGGTGCAGACTTGGTACAGGTCTACATGGGCCGGGGGTAGCCCTCGCAGTCCAGCCCAGCTCGTCCATTCCAACTCCTCTTTGCCCTCCAGCATGTCCTAGTAGGCCTTGCCTTGCGCCTCAAGCTCCTGGATGTCACGGATGGTGTCAGCAAGGGCCTGCGGGGCCTCCTCACTCAATGTCGCCTCCTTGTCTGACATCTGGACCCTCACCCCAGGATCCTGAGATGTGCGGCGCCCTGCTACCGGGCTACCGGACGCCAGCAGGCACAGGCCAAAATTTGCCTTTTTAATAAAAATAAATAAATAGCGGGCCTGGCACAGTGGCCTAGCGGCTAAAGTCCTCGCCTTGAATGCCCCGGGATCCTATATGGGCGCCAGTTCGAATCCTGGCAGCTCCACTTCCCATCCAGCTCCCTGCTTGTGGCCTGGGAAGGCAGTCAAGGATGGCCCAAAGCTTGGGATTCTGCACCCGCGTGGGAGACCCAGAGGAGGTTCCTGGTTGAGGTCACTTGGGGAGTGAATCATCAGGCGGAAGATCTTCCTCTCTGTTTCTCCTCCTCTGTATAAATCTGACTTTGTAATAAAAATACGTAAATCTTTTTTAAAAAAATAGGGCCTCAGGACGGGACATCTCATGCCTGGATCCCAGATGCCAGCCACCACGTGCATGTGGTGAGCTGTCCCTGGGCAGCCAGTGTGCCAGTGCTGCCTGCTGGCTGCCCAGCTGGGAAGCTCTGGGGTTTTGGTTCTTTGAATCGCTGCTTAGGTAGCTCCAGGTTGAACCCACTGTGCTTTTGTAATGTGAATCAATCCTAACAATTCCCAATGACAGTAACTCTTCCTCTGAAGAACTTGTAATTACTTAACAATGCTGAGCACCGAACACCAGTTCATGCAAAAGCTAAGGCTTGGGGCTTGTCCAGCAGGATCATATCCTATTACCTGACATGATGATGGATCAGCAGAGGGGTCACATTAGGCAGGGCCATAACATTAACTAACATTCGAGAACCATATCTGGGGGTAGATTCTATGGGGGATGTGTGGGCCAAACCCTGTGGAAATTCTAGCCCCACTGTTAGCTCAAGAGTTGGGATGGTGATGGACTAAGCTAGATGTGATCAAGGAGCTTGCCATCAATCACAGGTAAAGGAACCTGCAACAGTCTGGACTGGTCAAGGCAGCAGCACCCGAATGTGCATCCTGAATAGGGTGTGGGGTGGGCCGGGCTGCAATGTTCAGCAGCTCATACAAGGCCAAATGGAAGGCCAGATTGCGCCGGGCACTGGCCTAAAACCCAATGACATGTATGAGAACTGGGTCTGGGAGTGGCTCAAGTGGAGGAACTTGGGAAACTCTCCTGGCAAGTCATAGCTCCTGCTGGTGAACATGGGTCCAGACCTGGGGATCAGACAAGCTGGGCAAAGTAGCTCCAACAGAGCTGCCTAATGTGTGAATTGGTAATGGAACGGGATGTTGGCAGGACTGAGCAAACCTTAGCCTAAAAGCAAAACTAGAAACCAGAATGGAGCACAGGTCATGCCGAGCTAGGCTCTTGTACCTACTGGTCTGCATGAGCCAGGGACACTAAGCCACAGTGTCTAAGGCAGAGGCCAGGACAAGTGAGGGACTGAGCCAAGCTGAGTCAGAACAACCACTGGCATGCGCGTGATCTAGGGCTGGGAACAGGCCTGGTTGGGGAGCTAAGGGGACACCCTAACTGAGTTGAGGTTCCCACCAATGGGCGCATGGGCTGGAATGGGGGCTGAGTTCTGATCAGGACACGGTTGTAGTCTCCCTTGGCACAAATGTGAACTGGGACTGGACGCACCAAGCCGGGCCAGACTCCAACACCGTCTGGTGTCCTGGAGGACCAGCGTAGATGTGGGACAGACAAGGCTAGGTCTCAACCCCTACTGAGCCATGTGTGAGCTGTATGTGGGTATGGACGAGCTGTTGCTGGGCTGCAACATCCAACAAGAGCCAGTTTGGGTTAAAGGCCAGTCAGGAAAAGCCACTGTCCCTGCTAGGACAGGAGGTGAACTCAGTAGGGCTGGCCCATGCACCCCCCTGGTATGCGCAAAATCTGGCATTGGGAAGCGGTTCTGATGGAGGAGCCTGGGCAACTCCTCTGGCAGGACACAGACCCGGCAGGTAAGCGCAAGAAGCATGATAGGAAACAGCCCAGAATAGGCCATGGAAAGTTTCCCACTGGCACACATTCAGCATGGGTTAGGGGCAGACCAGGCTGAATCAGTTCGTGTCATCCACTGGCAAATCCAAGCAACAGAACAGAGTGTGGGTTGAGCCAGGTTCAGTCGCGACAAAAACCAGTGCACAATATGGAATGCCAAGGTGAGGTGACCTGTACCGGACGGATGTGACCGCAACACCCAACCAGCACGCTTGAGAACCAAGAAGGGAGGGGACAGAGCCGGCAGGGGGAGTAAGGGGCGGTTCCCTTGCCGGACAGCTACTCCCACTGGAGAGCGTGGGCTGGGATGAGGGCAGACCAGACTAAGCAGGGCTACAACACCTGTGCGCCTCATGTGGACTAGATCAGGCAAAAGCCAGGCTGGGTGAGGATTATTCCTACTGGTGCAAACAAAATTAGAGTGGGTGAGGGTTGTTTGGGCTTAGCTGCAGTATCAGCTGGCAGAAGCTGGCACTGGGGGCTAATTCTGTCAAGTGAAACCATAGAGCCACCTGGAGAGTGCATAATCTGGGAGTGAGAGAGACCTGGGAGGGAAATAGTGGGCTCCTTCCTCTTGGGTTACCACTACCACAGGAGGGCACGAAAACTAGGACAGGGGCTGTGGGGGGTTCCGCTAGACAGAGAGGCACTCAACAACATCCATGAGGGCTGGATAATTGAGCTGGTTAGATGGAACTAAGCTTTAATACCCATCGACATGTACGAGAGCCAAATGGGATGTGGGACAAACTGGACTTGTCTGCTACACATACGGGCAAACCAGGGTAGGGGGCAGGCCTGGTAGGGGTTACTATGGGTTGCTCTAACTAGGCTGCAGCTCCCACTGGTTGATGTGAGGGCCGAGTATGTGCTGGGCAGAAGCAGGCTGGACTGTGACACCCATTGGTTCCAGTGGAAGTCGGGACTGAAAACAGAACCAACCCAGCAATTGTAACCACCAGCTGATTGGGGCGATGGACTGTGCCGGGCCCTGTGCTTGCTAGAACATACAAGAATCTGGTCTGGGAACACCTCAGACGGGGTTTCTTTGGGGATCTCCCCAGTCAAAATGGCGGACTCAGAACCCTAGCCAGGAAAAGACAGAAGAACGAACAAGTCAATCAATCACCTCAGCTATATGTTGGCAGTGAAATACTGGGCAAATGGAGACTCTATGATGGACTATGTCAATCAGTGGATTTTTCAACGACCTCATCGTGCTTGGAGTGGTGCGATTGGCAGCGATTCATAACTGGTGAACTATCAAAACCACTTGAGCAAGTATCTCAGAGCATGCCCCACATCCGGGACCTTGGATGGATGGGAAACTGGGTGGGGCTTCTCCCTCAATATCCCCCTTTACCTCAGATACATGAAGGAAACAATATGGAGGGCCTGGCACAGTGGCCTAGCAACTAAAGTCCTCACCTTGAACACGCTGGGATCCCATATGGGCGCCGGTTCTAATCCCGGCTGCTCCACTTCCCATCCAGCTCCCTGCTTGTGGCCTGAGAAAGCAGTCGAGGATGGCCCAATGCTTTGGGACCCTGCACCCACGTGGGAGACCTGGAAGAAGTTCCTGGCTCCTGGCTTCGGATTGACACAACACCGGCTGTTGCAGTCACTTGGGGAGGGAATCAGTGAACAGAAGATCTTCCTCTTTATCTCTCCTCCTCTCTGTATATCTGACTTTGTAATAAAAATAAATAAATCTTTTAAAAAAGAAAGAAACAATATGGAAATAATAGTCTTACCCATTTTCCTATAGCCCTTGAACCTTTTTACCCTAATTAACTATGTAAAGATTGCCAAAAATATAATAAAAAACAAAAACAAACAAACAAAAAATCTTCAGAAAAAAAAGAGAATTGTTCCAGTGAATTTCCAGCATCAAGCTTGGGGGGAACTACCTCACAGCCTTTTGGTTAAAATCAAGTATAACAAATTTAGAGGCAAATTTTCTACAAAAGGCTGTCAGTTACCAATCTCCTCAGATACTGAAAGCTGTTAAGACCCACCCATTCATAATTTCATATCATGCCCACTGGCTGCTCCCAGTTTCAATCTCTCATAGCACAATAATCAAATTATCAGGAAAAGTGGACTACCATGGTCAAGGTTGTTGCAGAGTGTACACAAATCCAACAGGGCAGCAGTCACAGTACAGCTTTCTGTAACAAGCGATTCTGTTAAATAACATGGGAGTGGAAGCAACTGGCAATGTGTAAGACAAACTAACTGCAGGACTGCAACTCCAAACCGCGGCTTAGTGCACTTTGTATTGTAGAACTCAAGAATTCACCCACCTCTGCAGGGCTAGGCTAACACCCACATCAGTCAAACCTCCCATAGCTTAACAACCCACTAATTTCTGAGTTTATCTCCTTACATTTTTTTTTTTATTGGAAAGTCAGATATACAGAGAGGACAGAAAGATCATCTGACCGTGGTCACAATGGCTGGAGCTAAGCAGATCCAAAGCCAGGAGCCAGGAGCTTCTTCCAGGTCTCCCACATGGGTACAGGGTCCCAAAGCTTTGGGCCATCCTCAACTGCTTTCCCAGGCCACAAGCAGGGAGCTGGATGGGAAGTGAGGCTGCCAGGACACAAACCAGCACCCATATGGGATCCCAGCATCTGCAAGGCGAGGACTTCAGCCCCTAGGCCACTGTGCTAGACCCCATCTCTTTAAATTTTAAAATTTATCTATTTGAAATGCAGCAGAGAGAGTGGGAGAAGGACATATATACAGAGAACTTCTTTTTATTGGTTTACTTACCAGCAGGCCACAAAGCCAGGGCCTGGAAGCTTCGTCCTGGACTCCCATGTGGACATAGGGACCCAAGGACTTGGATCTTGCTCTGCTGCCTTCCCAGGTACATTAGCAGGGATTCTGATCATGGTGACACAACCTGTCTTCTCAATGGTCCCTGCCTACTGTCTTATAAAATCCAGAGGAATATTTTTAGTTCTTTAGTATTTCTAAAAACATTCTTTCAAACAGATTTATTTTGCTAATTTATAAGGCAGAGTTGGGCCTGGCACAGTGGCCTAGCGGCTAAAGTCCTCGCCTTGAACGCCCTGGGATCCCATATGGGCATAGGTTCTAATCCCGGCAGTTCCTCTTCCCATCCAGCTCCCTGCTTGTGGCCTGGGAAAGCAGTCGAGGATGGCCCAAAGCTTTGGAATCCTGCACCCCTGTGGGAGACCTGGAGGAGGTTCCTGGCTCCTGGCCAGGAACCTCCTGGCTTTGGATCGGCACAGTACCGGCCATTGTGGTCACTTGGGCAGTGAATCATCAGACAGAAGATCTTCCTCTCTGTCTCTCCTCCTCTCTGTATATCTGACCTTGTAATGATAATAATAAAAATCTTAAAAAAAAAAAAAAGGCAGAATTACAGGCCCAGCATAGTAGCCTAGCAGCTAAAGTCCTCACCTTGAACATGTAGAGATTCTCTATGGTCACCGGTTCTAATCCTGGCAGCCCCGCTTTCCATCCAGCTCCCTGCTTGTGGCCTGGGAAAGCAGTTGAGGATGGCCCAATGCCTTGGGACCCTGCACCCGTGGGTAGAAGACCCAGAAGAGGTTCCGGGCTCCTAGCTTCAGATCAGCTCAGCTCCAGCCATTGCGGTCACTTGGGGAGTGAATCATCGACGGAAGACCTTCCTCTCTGTCTCTCCTCCTCTCTGAATATCTGACTTTGCAATAAAAATAAATAAGCCTTTAAAAAAAGTTACAGAGAAGGAGAAACAGAGAGAAATCTCCTGTCTGCGATTTACTTCCAAAATGGCTGTAAGAACCAGGCGGACAAGATGAAGCCAGGAGGCCAGCGCTCCATCCAGGTGCCGCATGTTGGCGGCAGAGTCCCAAATTTTTGGTTCATCTCTGGCTGCTTTCCTAGGTGCATGAGTAGGAACCTGGACTGGAAGTAAAACAGCTGACTGCAGGTAATGCTCCCATGGGATGCCAACGACTTAACCCACTGTGTCATACACCAGTCCCTAGGTACATTTTTTTTTGAAAGATTTATTTATTTTTATAGCAAAGTCAGATATACAAAGAGGAGGAGAGACAGAAAGAAAGATCTTCCATCCGATGGTTCACTCCCTAAGTGATCAAAACAGCCAGTACTGCGCCAATCCGAAGCCAGGAGCCAGGAACCTCTTCCAGGTCTCCCATGCGGGTGCAAGGTCCCAAGGCTTTAGGCCGTCCTCAACTGCTTTCCCAGGCCACAGGCAGGGAGCTGGATGGGAAGCGAGACTGCCAGGATTAGAACTGGTACCCATATGGGATCCTGACGTGTTCAAGGTGAGGACTTTAGCCACTAGGCTATTGTGCTGGGCCCAGAATAATTTTTTTTAAATAGTTATTTTTATTGAAAAGGCATATTTTACAGAAAGAGAAGAAAGAAGTCCTTCCATCCATTAGTTTATTCCCCAAATGGCTGCAATAACCAGAACTGCGCTAATGTGAAGCCAGGAGCTAGTTCTGGTTTCTTGTGTGGGCGACAGGGGCCAAAGCACTTAGGCCATCTCTGTTGTTTTTCTGGGCTGTTGCAGGGAGCTGGATCAGAAGTGGAGCAGCCAGGACTCTACCAGGCCTCATGTTGGATGTTGGCCATTTCACAGAGTGGCTTAATCTACTGCATCACAAATCCCCTAAACAATGGAACGAGATGCTCCCTTCGTCACACGTAGTAGGTAACTGTCCATCCGCTTAATCCTAAACATGTAACGATTTGCCCCTCCAAGTTACTATGCATTCTCTGTTCTTTTTTTTTTTTTTTTGTTAAAGATTTATTTTATTTTTATTACGAAGTCAGATATACTGAGAGGAGGAGAGACAGAGAGGAAGTGGAGCTGCTGGGATTAGAACCAGCAGCCATATGGGATCAAGGCGAGGACCTCAGCCACTGGGCCACACTGCCAAGCCCTCTCTGTTCTTCTAATCATGACATCAACATAATCTATGCAACAATGTGCAGGGGAATTTGACATTCCCAAATCCTTGCAAGTACTGGGCTATGTATTCTTGGAATAGTTTCTGGAATATATACTCTTTACTTTGCCAGAGAAACGCAAGTTGGGCTTATTTATCTGCTGATTTAGAGGTATTAGTGTTGTATCAGTGTTGTAAAAACTCCTGTTACACACCAGGATTGTGACTGACGTGTGTTTCCCTGTATAGGTAGTGATCTCTTCCGTGATTCCTCTTTTTTTAAAAAAAGCTTATTTTTATTGGAAAGGTAGATCAGACTTACGAAGAGAAAGAGAGATAGAAAAAGAGATCATCCATCCACTCCCTAATGGCCACAATGACTGGAGCTTAGCTGATCCAAAGCTGGGAGATTGCCCCTGGATTTGCACCTACCTAGCCCATATGGGAGGCCACAGGCACCATGTCCCTGGGAGAACCTGTGGCAAAAGTCTCAACTAACAGAGACCCCCAACATGGCATGCTCACTGCGCATGCAGCTGCAGCAAGAGCCATGAGCAGTCTCTCTTCTCTGCTTCTTTAGCAAACAGTGCTAGAACTTCTTTTGTAAACAACTCTGGGAAGTCAAATGTTACATTCATCCTGCCTTTCAGCAGGTAACAGGTTTGCCCTGAGACACAGTTTTCTGTGATTCCTGACCTTTAACTTCATTGGAGGGTCCAAAGAGATAGACATACCTACTAGCCTGACACAGTGTTGTTTGTCGGTACAAGTACTGTCAGGACTGCCCTTCTGCCTGCCCCCTTTTCCTAACCTATATAAGCTGGTGACTTCTCTAAAATAAATGGACGTCCTTCACCACCAGTTTGTCTCTAGTGTTTCTGCTACAGAAGGCACAAGGTCACTATTGCCTCACCCCTTGATGGTGTCAGGGCCTGCTGGACAGAAGACCCTCGAAACCAAAGCCAGGAGCTTGCTCTGGGTCTCCCATGTGGATCCAGGGCCCCAAGGCTTTGGGCTATCTCCTACTACCATTGAGGATTTAGCCACTGGTCCATCATAGCAGGCCCTATGAGTGTGTGTTTGTGTGTTTTAATATTTATTTATTTTACTTGGAAGTTAGAGTGAGATAGGAAGAAACAGAGGTGGACTTTGATCTGCTGGTTTGCTCCAAATGGCTGCAATGACCAGAGCTGGGCTTGTCTGAAGCCAGGAGCTAGCAGCTGCTTCCTGGCCTCCCCCTTGGGCACAGCGGCCCAAGGTCTTGGCCCCATTCTCTGCTGCTTTCCACGTTGTGAATAGGTAGTGGGATTGGAAGTGCAGCCCTAGGGGCTTTAACTGGTACACACGTGGGATGCTGCAGGCAGAGGATTAGTTTGATAATACACTGTGCTAGCTCATCTTCTGTAATTTGTTTGATAAGGAGTATTGTAGGGGGGCTGACACAGTGGCTCAATAGGCTAATCCTCCACTTGTAAGGACCAGCATTCCATATGGGCACTGGTTTGTGTTTGACGGCTCCACTTCCAATCCAGTTCCCTACTGATGGCCTGGGAAAACAGCAGAGGATAGCCAAAGAACTTGGGCCTTTGCATCCATGGGAGAGACCCAGAAGAAGCTCCTGGTTCCCAGCTTTGGACCAGTCCAGCTCTGATCATAGCAAATCATTTACGGAACAGCAGATGAAAGATTTTTCTGTTTCTTCTCTCTGTTAATTTGCCTTTCATATAACAAAAAAGTCTTTCAGAAAGAGGTTATTATAGGATTGGCACTGTGGCAATATGGGTTAAGCTGCCACTGGAAACACCAGTATCCTATAGCAGAGTTCCTGTTTGAGTCCTGGCTGATCTACTTCCAATTCAGTCTTTAGCCAATGCACCTGGAATGACCTGGATGACTCAAGAGCCTGGTCCTCTGTTATCCACGTGAGAGATCTGTGTGGCGTTCCTGGCCCCAGGCTTTGGCTTCTCCCAGTCCTCACCGTCGTGGACATCTGGGGAGTAACTCACAGATGGAAGTATTTCTCTGTCTCTGTCTTGGGCTGGACTAGGCTGTCATGACATCACGAGTGAGCAGCTTCGTGCAGGTCTCCCATGTGGTGGCAGGTGCCTCAGCACTGTTCCGTCACCTCTGCCTCCCAGGTGCCTTATCCAGGAGCCAGATGGGAAGCACACGGGGCTTGACTTGGCACTCCAGTACAGCAGGGTTAGCCTGCTCTGGCAGGACACCTGCCCTGTCTTTTTTGTTCAGACTCCATCTTCCTTCTGGCCTCACCAGTGACTTGCAGGGCTTAGGTAGGCCTTGTTGTTGTTTTCCTTTTCTACTGCAATAAAAATGGCTGTGACCTCTTCATCTTGGAAGACAATTTCCATGTTAGCAATCACTCAGTAATTTAGGAAGGCCCATATGGATACTTTTTAAAATTAAACGCTAATATATTTCATTTCATTGGTACTGGCTCATCTAATTATGTCCTGGGTCCTTTGCGCTAGAGAAAGCTGGACTCTTCCCCTCTCGGTGGTGGGCCCAGGGATGGAAGATTCACTTCTGACCTGCTTGTCTGCTCAGGAGTGATAGCAGAAGCACGTTCCAGGTACCAGAGCAGCAGTAGGACCAGGACTCAAGGTGGGATGATGTAACAAAAAGCCGGGTGGGGTGGGGCTGACACCTGCCTGGAACGAACAGCCTCAACCCCGCCTCCACTTCCCAGGCTAGCTGAGACAGTCAGCCTTTCTCACCTCTATGTGGAAGGTGATAATTATTCTTGCCGTCTGGCTTTCTTGGAGCCGAGGGTTCAAAGCACCAAGTCTGGAACTGGTGTAGACAAAATGCGGTTTCCTCGTGGCTTGTCAAACGTCTGCCAGCTGAAAGGATGCGATGGGGGAGCTGCACACCCGGTGCGGAAGCATCAGCTCCTGCCCGAAGCTCAGGCAGCCCCCAGCCTGACCCACCCTGACCAGGCCTGCTGGGCGTGCAGCTGCTGTCCTTCTCCGACTGGCCTGATGTGCTCCTAGTGTGGCTTCTCTGGCTTTCCCTGGGCCTCCTGAAGCCGCTCCTGGGATACAGGCCGGGTTCCTCTTCCTCGTGTTGGCCTTGACCGTCCCCTAGTGGCCATTTGTCCTCTGGCACCAGGGGTGCAATGGAATTAGGATTGGTGAACAGGACCCAGCCCTTCCTCAGTTCTTGTTCTCCCTAGCCATGTGCAGTCCACTCCCTGCATCACATTTTCAGCCCACAATTCCCACTGAACTCCATACTGGTTCCTACTGTCTCTTGCCCTCACCCGCACTAGACGGTCTAACAGTTAACACAAATGAGCCCCTTCTAGAATCTCCTTCTCCCACAACCCTACCTACCTACATGAAACAACTTCCAAACACAAAGTCCAGAGCTTGAGGCCAGCATTGTAGCAAGTTAAGCTGCCCTGCTTCTCATCCAGATCTCTGCTAATGTTCCTGGGAAAACAGCCAAAGAGGGCCCAAGTGCTTGGGTCCCTGCATCCATGTGGGAGACCCGGAACAAGCTACTGGCTCTTGGTTTCAACCAGGCCCAGCCCCAGCCGTTGAGGACATTTGGGGATTGAACCAGCACATGGAAGATCTTTCCCTCTGTCTCTCCTTCTCTCCATTAATCTGATCTGCCTTTCCAATAGAAAATAAGTAAGTGAGTAAGTAAGTAAATACATCTTTTAAAAATGTCTAGAATCTGGGCCCGGCGGCGTGGCCTAGCAGCTAAAGTCCTCACCTTGAACGCCCCGGGATCCCATGTGGGCGCCAGTTCTAATCCCGGCAGCTCCGCTTCCCATCCAGCTTCCTGCTTGTGGCCTGGGAAGGCAGTCAAGGACAGCCCAAAGCTTTGGGACCCTGCACCCGTGAGGGAGACCCGGAAGAGGTTCCAGGTTCCCAGCTTCGGATCGGCGCAGCACTGCCTGTTGCGGTCACTTGGGGAGTGAATCATTGGACAGAAGATTTTCCTCTCTATCTCTCCTCCTCTCTGTATATCTGACTTTGTAATAAAATAAATAAATCTTAAAATAAAAAAGTCTGGAATCTGAGTCCTTCTCACTACCCTGGCCCAGGTCACCCTCATTTCCACATTTATTACCCGCAGAGCCTCCTGGTTAACGCAGTGACTTCTGGTCTTGCTTCGGTTGGGGAAGAAGACCCAGTCGTTACTATGAGCCCTAGAGCCCTGCACTCTCTCCCTGTCATCAGGACCTTTGCACCTGCTAATCCAAGTTTGTTCCCTGGAATGTTCTTCGTCAGATATCTGCCAGGCTGGCACTCTCACAGACCTTCACTCCCCACAAGGCTTCGTGGGTCATTCTGTAGAAGGGCTCCTCTGATCTCTCCCGTCTGCCCACCTGGCTTTATGGCTTTTCCCTCCCTGGTATCTGTCATGGTTTATTACAGCGAACATTCAATTTGTTTATCTGCCATTGAAACCTAAGTTCTATAAGGTTAGAGGGGGTGTGTGTGTGTTTTCTTTCCGAAAATATCTCCAGTGCTTTGTGCTGAAGTCAGTGATTCTTGAACAAGGAATTTCTGGGCTTTAACTTTAACCCTTTCACTAACCCAGATAAGATAATTTGGAATTCCACCCCCCCCCCCGCCTTTGTAAATGAGGAAACTCTGGCACAGAGGAGCTGAGTCACTTGCCCAGGTGTCACACAGCTAGGATGGGTGGCCTGGGGGGATGTTCTACCACCAGATGTGTTTACTATCAGCGCCTCATCATTGAAGCAAAGCTCTTTAGAGGGACCCCTTTGCATGGTAACTGTGACAGTTATGTGTGAGCAAGTGAGTAACAAGAGCTGACATCATGGTGAGCGGGCTAAGCCAACTGTTTGTAACATTAACATCGGCAACCAGTTCAAGTCCTGGCCATTTGACTTCTGATCCAGCTCCCTGCTAATGTGCCTGGAAAGGCAGACAAGGATGGCTCAAGTGCTTGGGTCCCTGTACCTACATGGGAGACCTGGAAGAAGCTCCAGGCTTCTGGCTTTGGCCTGATCCAGCTCTGGCCATTGTGGCCATCTGTGAAATGAACTAGCAGATAGAAGATCTCTGTTTCTCTGTCTTTTCCTTTCTCTCTATATCATGTGTGCAAACAAATAAGTAAATCCTCAAAAAGAAAGAAAGAAAGAATGCATGTGGCAGGCTCCTAGCCAGGGACCAGCACATTGTTAACACTCACAAAGTAGGCCTCAGATACAGGAACAGGTGTACAAGGTGCTTGTCCCTGCTTGTGAAAGGTGGGACCTTGAAGTGGTAGGGAACCGGCGTACCTCTAAGTGCCAGGGCTGCTGCCCCTGCTGTTCCATGCCATGAGTCTCTCCCAAAGCCTGCTCCCACAGTGAGCTCCTCTGTGGCTGCGACGGGCCTAGGCCCCTGCTTGCATGTGGTTAGGACATGGTCAGCCTGGCTCTGATGCAGCCCTCAGGGCCAGCTCACAAACGCCCTGCTCCGGGAAGCCTTTCCTGACTTCCCACACCCACTTCCTGTCCATGGTACAGTTGGGGTTGCAATTGATCAAAGGACTGGTTTTGTTTGTTTAGTCTGTAGCCCCTACCAGACTGGGAGCTCTCCACAAGGGCTAGGCTTTGTGGCTCAGGAGGTATAAGTCATTTCAAAGGATGAAATGATGAACACAACATCAACTGAAAAGTATGTACTTAGGGCTAGGACAATGGCTCAATTGGCTAATCCTCTGTCTGCAAGTGTTGACATCCCGCTTGGGTGCCGGTTCATGTCCTGGCAGCTCCACTTCCCATCCAGCTCCCTGCTTGTGGCCTGGGAAAGCAGTTGAGGATGGCTCAAAGCCTTGAGATATTGCACCTGCATGGGAGAGCCAGAAGAAGCTCCTGACTCCTGGCTTCGGATCGGCTCAACTCCAGCTGTTGTGGCCATTTGGGGAAGTGAACCAGCATATGGAAGATCTTCCTCTCTGTCTCTCCTCTTCTCTGTACATCCACCTTTCCAATAAAAAAATAAAATAAATCTTAAAAAAAAAAAGCAAATAATGAATACATCATTTCTTTTTTAAAAAAAGATTTATTTTTTAATTGGAAAGGCAGATTTCTACAGAGAAGGAGAGATGAGAGAGGAAGATCTTCCATCTGATGGTTCATTCCCCAAGTGATCGCAATGGCTGGAGCTGTGCCAATCCGTAGCCAGGAGCCAGGAGCTCTTCTGGGTCTCCCACGCAGGTGCAGGGTCCCAAGGCTTTGGGCCATCCTCCACTTCTTTTTTTTTTTTTTAAAGATCCGTTCATTTTTTATTACAGCCAGATATACAGAGAGGAGGAGAGACAGAGAGGAAGATCTTCCATTTGATGATTCACTCCCCAAGTGAGTCGCAACGGGCCAGTGCACGCCGATCTGAAGCCGGGAACCTGGAACCTCTTCCGGGTCTCCCACATGGGTGCAGGGTCCCAATGCATTGGGCTGTCCTCGACTGCTTTCCCAGGCCACAAGCAGGGAGCTGGATGGGAAGTGGAGCTGCCGGGATTAGAACTGGCGCCCACATGGGATCCCGGGGCGCTCAAGGCAAGGACTTTAGTCGCTAGGCCACGCCACCGGGCCCCGCCATCGTATTTTTTAAAGATTGATTTATTTTGGGGCTGGCACTGTGGCTCCACAGGCTAATCCTCCACTTCCAAGTGCTGGCATTCTATATTGGTGCTAGTTCATGCCCTGGCTGCTCTACTTCTAGTTCAACTCTCTGCTTATGGCCTGAAAAAAAGCACTTGAGGATAGTCCCAAGTCCTTGGGACCCTGCACCCATGTAGGAGACTTGGCTCCTGGCTTCAGATTGGTTGAGCTCCGGCTGTTGCAGTCATTTGGGCAGTGAACCAGTGGGTATAAGATCTTTCTAGAGATTTTGTTTATTTATTTATGTATTTAGGAAAGTTAGATTTTACAGAGAGAAGGAGAGACAGAGAGAAAGATCTTCCATCAGCTGATTCACTCACCAAGAGGCTACAACGACTGGAGCTGAGCCGATCCGAAGCTAGGAGCCAGGAGCGAGGACGTTAGCTGCTAGGCTATTGTGCCGGGCTCCTAACAATTTTTAAAAAAAGATTTATTTATTTTTATTGGAAAGGCAGATCTGATTTATGGAGAGAAGGAGAGGCAGAGAGAGATCTTCCATTTGCTAGTTCACTCTCCAGATGGCCACAACAGCTGGAATTGAGTCAATGTCAAGCCAGGAACCCCCAGGTCTCCCCCAAAGGGTGCCGGGTCCCAAAGCTTTGGCTCATCCTCCTTTGCATTCCCAGACTATAAGCAAGGAGCTGGTTGGGAAGTGGAGCAGCCAGGACACGACCGGCACACATATGTGATCCCGGCCGTTGAAAGGTGAGGATTTAGCCATTAAGTCATCATGCCGGAAACATAATAAATTCTTAAAAGAAGAAAATTACATTTTGTGGCTCAAGTAACAGGGTTCTTGCTTCCCACATCGAAGGTCTAGGTTAAGTTTCTGGGCTTTGATGTAGCCCAGCCCCTAATCATTATGGCATTTGGGGAGTGAACTGGCAGAAGGCTCTTTTTATCTCTTAAATAAATAAGCAAAGATTTATATACAAAATTCATCACATAACTGTTCCTAAATATTTAGTTCAGTGTTGTTAAGCATTCGTATTATTGCACTACTGAGCTCTACAACTTTCAAATGGTGAAAGTGTGACTGTGACAGGTGTGTTAAAGTGCTGCTTGGGACACCAGAGGGCTTGGGTTCAAGTCCTGTGCTTCCAGTCTAACTTCCTGCACCCTGGGAGGCAGCATTCAGTGGCTCAGGGACTCGGTTCCACGCTAACCACACGGGACACCTGGTTCCTAGTGGCTGGCGGGCCTGTCTCAGTCCTGGCTGTTTGCAGGTATCTGGGGGTGAATCAGCAGTTGGAACAGCTCTGTGACTCTTTCAAAAAAAAAAAAAAAAAAAAGAAAAACATACCATGTTCCATATTGGAGTCGCGTGTTCAAATTCTGGCCGTTGCATATCCTGCCCCTCTTCCTGCTAATTCACCTCATGGGAGCATTGATGGCTCGGAACTTGCCCTGTCACCCACATGGAACACTCAGATTGAGTGCCAGATCTTTGGCTTTAATAAGCCTTGGCTAGGGCCCGGCGGCGTGGCCTAGCGGCTAAAGTCCTCACCTTGAATGCCCCGGGATCCCATATGGGCGCCGGTTCTAATCCCGGCAGCTCCACTTCCCATCCAGCTCCCTGCTTGTGGCCTGGGAAAGCAGTTGAAGACGGCCCAATGCATTGGGACCCTGCACCCGCATGGGAGACCTGGAAGAAGATCCTGGCTCCCGGCTTCGGATCAGAGCAGAACCGGCCGCTGCGCTCACTTGGGGAGTGAATCATCAAATGGAAGATCTTCCTCTCTGTCTCCCCTCCTCTCTGTATATCTGACCTTGTAATAAAAATAAATAAATCTTTGTAAAAAAAAAAAAAAGCCCTGGCTAGTGAAAGTGTTTGGAAGAGTTGAAACAGCAGGTGGGAAGTCCCTTTCCACGTCCCTTTCTGTCTTTTGAATAAGATGAAAATAATTTAAAAAATGAAAATAAAACCCCTGAAACTTTAAAACAGTGATTTCTTTGGCCAACAAGTACAATCTTCATGAACCCCACAGCCAGTCTCCCGGACAGGGCAGATTGAGTCTCTTGGAGGCCAACAGGATCTGGCCTTGACCCTGATAAGCAGCAGGTAATCAACGTTACAAATGCTAGCCTCGCAGAGCCAGTGGAGACCATCACGTGCAGAGGCTTCAACTAGAGTCCTGAACCTCTGAAGTCTGATCTGGAGGCTTCCTCCTGGGGCTGCGATAACCTACACCTCCCCGACCAACAGCACAGAGCACCTCTGTTTAAATAAGGCGGTGAGGGCCCAGCGTGGTGGCCTAGCAGCTTAAGTCCTCGCCTTGCACACTCCGGTGGGATCCCCATATGGGCGCTGGTTCTAATCCCGGCAGCTCCACTTCCCATCCAGCTCCCTGCTTGTGGCCTGGGAAAGCAGTTGAGGATGGCCCAAAGCTTTGGGACCCTGCACCCGCGTGGGAGACCCGGAAGAGGTTCCTGGTTCCTGGGTTTGGATCGGCACAGCACTGGCTGTTGCGCTCACTTGGGGAGTGAACCATCAGACGGAAGATCTTCCTCTTTATCTCTCTTCCTCTCTGTATATCTGACTTTGTAATAAAAATAAATAAATCTTTCAAAAAAAAAAAAGACCTAGGGAGTCCAAAGTCAGCTGGACACTCACAGAACGTGACTTTAGTGGTGGCCGATGGACACCGTATGCAAATCAGCAAGAAATAAACAAGCAAAAAGAATTCCAGGGAGTGCCGAGATGACACATTCAGGAAGAGGAGATGAAGTGACCAGGTTGGGAGCAGGGTAGGGCTTGGGGTCTGAGAAGGTGCGTGTGGGTCAGAACCAGATGGCTGGGAGGAGACAGCCACACACAGCACAGCAGGGAGAGAGAACCATGAGAGCAAAGACTGGCCAAGTGATGTTTTATTAAGAGAGCAGACTCCCACCTCAGTGCTCCTTTGGTGCCCTGTGCTGCCCTCAAATCCCTGAGGTGTCGCTAACTAGGAAGACAGCTACTGGAATTGTGGATTCCAATCCCAGAAGTCCTGGGGCTCACCCGGATTTGGGTTTCCTGGTTTTTGTCCAGCAGGGGGTGAACTGACATCCTTCTCGGCTTTCTCTCCCGGAGCTCCAGGCCTGGCCCCAAATCTCCGTGGCAACCCTAGACGCACTCATAACCCAGGAGAGGAGGATCTGCAAGGGGGCGCCCAGAGATCGCAGGGAGGAGGCCAGAAGAGCTGGGCACACTCCTGGCTTGGCCAGCCCCACACCACCAAGTCTCCCCAAAGACCCCAACCTAACAATTCTGCAGGGTGTGCTGTGGCTGGGCACACAGAGCCTGGATGGGGGTGCGTGTTCCTCAGCTACGCGGAAGGCTGCTCCTGCTCGGGGCAGCCATCCTGGCTGTGTCTGCCCTGGAGACCGGTGAGTGTGAAGGGGCTGCGTGGAGACCCCTACCACCCTGAGAGGCTGTGTTTCCCCAACCAGCACTCATCCTGGTGGTTGGGACCCCTTGAACTGGGGAAGGCTGGTAAACCCTGATGTTGGTCTTGCTGGGTAGCCCCCAACTCCACTCCATTCCCTTCTGGAATGTTCCTGGAAGCAGAGTTCTGAGTGTGGGCAGGACAGCCTTCAAGTCTGGCATTGGAAAACAGTGTGGGCTGTGGAACTACCTGGCTCTGTGTTCACTCACTAACTCTGCCACCTCTGCCACCTCCTACACCTGCACTCTTGAGGTCATCCTTACAGGTAAGACTCAGTCTCTTTGGCAGCGAGATGGGAGCAGTGACAGGTCCCTGTCCCTGGAAGGACTGTTGTTACTGTGTGTGCAGAATAGCATGAACTATGCCAGATGCGCAGCGCCAGGCACTTAGCAGCTCTGTACAGACGGGGGGAGGGGGGAAGTGCTTCTACATCCTGAGATTTCTTCCGCAAAAACCCTCAGCCCGCCTGGCCCTCGAGCACCCATTGGTGCCCCTCCCTCACATTAAAATACCTTTTCCTCTTCCTGCTGTGTCACAGCAGCAACCACAGCCCCTTGAGAACTTACACATGATCTCATTGAATCCTCACAAAAGTCCTGTACCAACAAGAATATTTTGAGCTAGACCCGGCGTGGTGGCCTAGTGGCTAAAGTTCTCGCCTTAAACGCACCCAGGATCCCATATGGGCGCTGGTTCTAATACCGGCAGCTCCACTTCCCATCCAACTCCCTGCTTGTGGCCTGGGAAAGCAGTGGAGGACGGCCCAAAGCCTTGGGACCCTGCACCCGTGTGGGAGACTCAGAAGAACTTTCTAGCTCCTGGCTACGGATCGGCACAGCACTGGCCGTTGCGGTCACTTGGGGAGTGAACCATCGGAAGGAAGATCTTCCTCTCTATCTCTCCTCCTGGACTGTTCCACTTCCTGTCCAGCTCCATGCTAATGGTCTGGGAAAAGCAGGGGAGGGATGGGTCCAAATGCTTGGGACCTGCCACCCATGTGGGAGACTCAAATTAAGCTCCCGACTCCCAGCTTTGGCCTGGGCCAGCTCTGTCCATTGTGGGATCTTGGAGAGTGAATCGGAGGATGGATAATCTCTCTGTCTTCCTCTCCTTCTGTAACTCTGATGTTCCAATAAATAGATCTTACCTATGCAATCTTTTTGTTGTAATTCAAAAAATATTAAAGTCCCTAGGAAATCTTTTTTGCTCTTAACTAGTTTACTTAAAACTTTTTAAAAAGATTTTTATTTATTTTTTATTACAAAATCAGATATACAGAGAGGAGGCGAGTGTGGCGTGTGTGGCTCATACAGGTTTTGGGAGAACTGGAAATTTCTGGAACACGTCTAGAACTTCTGAATATGGGATTGCTGATTTGAATGGAATGAAATCATGTATTATTCTTCACCAACATTCTGAGCTTGCTTATTCATCGGTTTGTCCAATCAGGAGACAAGCTCTGCGGGGAGTAGGAGACCTGGTTGGGCCCCAGCACGCAGGGGCGGAGCCAGGTCTGCAGCAGGGCGTGGGCTCCAGGGTCGGTGCTTCTCTTCACAGCGGACTTGGTGCACCTGTGCGGGCAGACGTGGCAGGGGCCCGGCATGTTGCTGCGCTCACACCCCACGTCGCGCAGGTTCTACTTCGTGGCTCCGGACACCGACTGTAAGCTCTGGATACAGGCAGCCGACCCCGGTGACAGGATCCACCTCCAGTTCCGCTTCTTTCTGGTCTATAGTCTGATGTCTGCGTCCCCGACGCCCCCAGCTCCCAATGTCTCTACCCCAGAGCCCTCAGACCCTTGCGTCGCTGGCTCCTACTTGCAGCTCTACGAAGGCTCACCTGGAGAGGCCCAACCCCTGGGGGCTCCTCTCTGTGGCTTGACCATTCCTGTCCCTGTGGTCTCCTCTGGACACTTCCTCGGCCTGCACCTGGTCACCAGAGGCCGCCAGCCCCGAGTGGACTTCGTGGGTGAAGTCACCTCTTTCCGGTTAGGTGAGCTGGAGCGGAAGCCAGGGACTGGAGGGGACTTGGGAGCGCAAGTCATGAGACTGGGTCCTACCAAAGGAAGGGGTGGTGACCAAGGGCTGCATGGGGTGGGGGTCACAGTAAGGGATGTTCCACACCCCAAGAGACAACCCCTGCAACCTTGGCTTCTCTGGATGTACGTAGCACAGCCCTGCCCATGCCCTGACAGGCACACATTCACACATAGGCAGCCTACTTGGGGGTACACTCCTGCACAGTTTACACCACACACACACACACACACACACACACACACACACACACACACAATGTGCTCTTGTGTCCTGGTCACCTCTTCAGCCAGGACACAGGTTTTGAACATTATAAGTTTGTTTCTTGCATGTGTGAGTGACAGAGGCATGGGCCTCTTTGAATGGAATAAATTATCCTTATCTTTTTTTATTAGACAGTCAGACATACAGAGAGGAAGAAAGACCGATAGGAAGATCTTCTGTCTGTTGATTCACTCCCCAAGCGGCTGTAGCAGCCAGAGCTTAGCCGATCTGAAGTCAGGAGCCAGGAGATTCTTTTGGGTCTCCCATACAGGTGTAGGGTTCCAAGTCTTTGGGCTGTCCTCGACTGCTTTCCCAGGCTACAAGCAGGGAGCTGGATGGGAAACAGGGCTGCCGGGATTAGAACCGGCGCCCATATGGGATCCCAGCAGTGAGTGCAAGACGAGGAATTTAGCCGCTGGGCTACCGATCCGGACTCTCATCCCTACTTCTTATTCAGTGACCTTGACTCTGATCCAGGACCCACAGCAACCCTACTGTGCGGTGTTCTGACCCTTGTAATTGCAGATGAAGCAACGAGCACGCAGGGAAGGTGAGTAAAGCCTTAAGAAATGTTGGGGGAACGCTCTTTAGCTTCACTGGAGTTCAAGGCTTTAGCGCCAGCTGGCTCCCTTGGAACTGGAGCCCATTGCTATGTGACAACAGCAATTGTTTCCAGTGATGGTGGGCAGATGTGCTCCCAAAGTGCAGCTGGTGTTAGAGCCATGGAAAGCTTGACCAGCAGGACAGTCAGGCTGGAGAAATCCACGAGGGCTTGGAACTGCTTCCAGGCCAGGAAGCTTCCAGGCATGGGTTCTTTGAGAGCTGGTACAGGCTCAGCAAGGACTTGGCCTTGACTTGGCTGGCTATGGACAGTCCTTCAATGAGCAGATGGAATATGTCTCTCTTTATCTGTCATTGTCTTTCAAATAAAACAAAATCTTTAAAGAACAACAGTAGCAAAAAAAAAAAAAAAAAAAGAAGGAAAGAAAGAGGGAAAGGAAGGAAGGAAGAAAAGAAAGAAAGAGGAAGAAGCAGAGCTCGAACTCAAACTCAGGCAATGAGGTAATGAGACACGGAATGCGGGTGTTCCAGGCAGTGGCTTAACAACTGGGCCAAATGGCCGTCCTTGAGTTTTAGATTTCAGATTCTCAGTCTCTCCTCTTGATGCCATCCCCTGGTTCTGGGATGTGGAATTTAGATCCCTTGGGGCACTGACTGACTGTGCCTGGGGCCCCCTTCCAGGGTCTGTAGCAAGAGCCAAGGTACCTACTGGGCTGTTAGCCAGACAGCTCTCCTGGCTGATGGGACCCCAGCACCACCTAGCCTATTCTCTTCACTCTCCTTTCCCCTAGCCCTACTTGCCTGCTCATGATGCCACCGTCAGCCAGGGTGGTTCGGGTCATACTGCTCAGTGCTGGGCAGCATTGGGTTCTGTAATGGGCAATGGTGAAGCCCTCTCCCCACCCTGGCTTTAGTCAGTTTCATTGTCAGAAGGAAGAACAGCTCATTTCAGGCTCTCGGGTTGCATGCCCCATCTCTGTCACTTACACCCACAGGTACCTGCACAGTGCTCGCACACTTGCCTAGAGCAACACTCACATGTAACACATGTGACTCCCTTATGTCACCATGCATTCCTGTTCTAAGATATTTTCTCTTTGCCCCTTTCTTTACCCCTCTCTCCCTCCCTCCCTCCCATCCTCTTTTCAATTATTTGTATTGCTTTTGAAAGGCAGAGTGACAGAGAAAAGGATCTTCCATCCACTGGTTCACTCTCCAAATGACAACAGTGACTGGGCCAAAGCCAGGAGCCTGGATCTCCATCTGGCTGTCCCATGTAGGGTGGCGGAGGCCCACGTTCTTGGGCCACTTTCTGTTGCCTTCTCAGGCATGTTAGCAGGGAGCTGGATCAGAGCAGAGCAGCTGAAACTCCAACTAGCACTCTGTAACAGGACTCTGGCACCTTGATTAGCAGCTTAACCATTGAACCATAAGGCCGGGCATTGGTTCGTGTCCCGGCTGCTCCACTTCCTATCCAGCTCCCTGCTTGTGGCCTGAAAAAGCAGTAGAGGATGATTCAAAGCCTTGGAACCCTGCACCCACGTGGGAGACCCAGAAGAAGAGCAAGGAGCTTCTTCTGGCCTCATTTTGGTTCAGCTCTGGCTGTTGTGGCCACTGGGGAGTGAACCAGCAGATACAGGATCTTTCTCTTTCCTTCTATCTGTAAATCAGCCTTTCAAATCAACCAACCAATCAATCTTTAAAAACATCTTTTAAAAAAACAAAAGAATTGCTGGAAACTGCAGAGCTGTGGCTTTGCTTGGCATGTTCGGGCTCATGGGGATGCTTCTAGAGTGTGCACACACAGACACACGCATACAAATATGCATACTGACACACACATGCACATAGAAAAACAGATACAGACAGAGAGGCACACAGACACACAGAGGAATACAGAGAGACACAAACATACAGAGAGACACACATAAAAATATGTACACAGGGGTTGGCACCATGGCTTAGTGAGCTGGGCTTCTGCCTGTGGCACTGGCATCCCATGTGGATGCTGATTCAAGTCCCAGCTGTTTCACTTCCTATCCAGCGCCCTACTTACGGCTTGGGAGGGCGGCAGAGGAAAGCTCGGGTCCTTGGGCCCCTGCACCCATGCGGGAGGCCCAAAAGAGGTTCCTGGATTCAGACAGACTCAGTTCTGGCCATTGTAGCTATTTGGGGAATGAGCCAGTGGATAAAGACTCTCTCTCTCGCTCTTTCCACTTTTCCTTCTCTCTGTAGCTCTACCTTTCAAATGAGAATGGAATAAATCTTTAAAAAACACACATATAGATATTCACATAGATATAGGCACACACAGATACACACACAGGGGCACACATACACCACATACATATACCACATACATACATACATACACACAGACACACATAGAGGCACATACACACAGACACAGAAAGCAGAGGCACAGGACACACAGGGACACACAGAGACATACCTGCAAACACACACATAGACACAGACTCCCACTGTGGGCCACAGTGGGTATTTATGTCCTAGCCTCCAATCCGGCCTGCGGAGTAGGGCTTCTGTCAGGTGACCAAGTCTCCCTGTGCTTTAGTCTTCTTATCTGTGAAATGGGATTAGAAACAGTACTTACTACACTGTACCACACAAGAGTACTTACCACACAACAGTGCTCACCCCACTGTCCCATGCAACAGTGCTTACCACACTGAGTAGTCAGGAGGATTAGATGGGTTGAGAGCGAAGTGTTTGGCACTCTGCCTGGCACAGAATAGGACCTCCATGCATGTCAGTTGCCCATGAGAATCACAATTGGCCAACTCTCTGCCCACCCTGTGGGTGACAGCAGCCGCACCACAGCATCTGCCTCCCCCCACACCTCCAGTCTCTCACTGTAGGCCACAGGCCCAACCTGGAATCCTCATTCAGCTTCCCCCTTCTACCCAAGGACCCTGTGGGGCCTACTTCCGCTGTCACAACGGCAAGTGCATCCCTCCGAGCCTGGTGTGTGATCGCTGGAGCATAGACAACTGTGGCGACGGCAGTGACCAGGCCTCCTGGGCACCAGCCAATTGCAGAGGTCAGTGGTGGGTGTGGTTTGGTCCCTCCTCACCAGCTGGGAAGGCAGCTGTGCTCCAAGTCCTGCTGCAGCCAGGCGCATAGCGGGAGAGAGGAAGTGAGAGCAGGAAGGGGTTCTGCCCAAGGTCCTGAAGGTCAAGCCACTTAGAGCTCGGATGATGCAGGAGACAACTCGGCTTACCCATTTCCAGAGGACTATTTAGTGGTGGACGCTGTTGAGCCAGACGTGGGGTAGAGGGCTCAAGACAGCTACAGCGGGAGGCTCTGGCCAACAGAACTGGGAGGGTGGATCTGGTGTCTCTTGATGAGACTGGCACTGGGAGTATGGGGAAGAAGACGGCAGAAGCAAAGTGTTACTCTTGCCAGGGGCTGCACGCTGTCACATCCTTCCAGCGCTGAGGGGGTGGGACAGCTGGCTCTTCCGTTCTCCCTGCTGCTGTCTGCCTCTTCCTGGCACGGGTGGGGCTTGTGTGTTCCAGACAAGCCCCGGCTCAAAGTCTTCGCACTTCTCATCTTACTCAGGGACAGCAAAGCCTCCTGAAGTCTCCTGCAGGCTTGCTTAGGCACAGGGCGCAGGCCCTGCCCCTCCACACAGCCCCCCCAATGTCCTCTCCTTGTGACTGTCCTGCCTCCTGGCCTTTCATGAGCTGTTTGCCCCACATGGGGATTTTTTTTTTTCAGGTTATTCCCTTGCTTCCCAGCAGGCCTCTGCTTCTTTGTCCCCCAGTGTGTGGCAGGGTATTGTAACAGCGATGGCAGAATCTTATGCCAAGTGCTACAAGCCAAACGCAAAAGGACAGATACCAAGGGATCCTGCTTAAAGAGGCCCCCAGAGCCCTGGCTGGGGTGTAGGAACCTCCAGTTTGAAAGCACAAAACAACATTCCGGAGAGATGGACAGGGGTGAATGTTGTGCACTTGTGTGCATGGGCTTGATGCCATGGAACTGGACACTTACAACAAAGCAGTTAAAACGGCAAACGCATGTATGTTTTATCACAGAGAAGGTAACCCCACCTCTACCCAGCATGCTTTGCTTTCACTCCCCGCTAATTTTCCTTCATAGTCCCATCTCCTTAAAAAAAATTCTGTATTTGAACGTGACAGAGGGAGAGAGAAAGGGAGATTGTCCATCCATTGGATCATTCCCCAAATGGCTGCAACAGTCGGGGTGGGCCAGGCCAAAGCCAGGTTCCTGGAAGTCCGTTCATCTTCCCCTGTGAGTGCAGGGGCCCAACAACCTAGGCCATCATCTACTACCTTCTGAGGTGCATTAACAGGGAGCAGGATCAGAAGCGAAGCAGGCGATGCAAGCAGTGGTTTAATGTGCTGTGCTCCCCTCTGTACTTGACGAAGGATATATTCAGCTGTGAATATGGTAAAGTCACTTTTCTTTTGCCTCACCCCGTTGTGCTCCCCCACCCCCAGTCTCCAGAGCCACGTTTGAGGCACTGAAGATGCTTGAGAAACGCGAGTGGAAGGATGAACCTGACTCTGCCTTGGTTTTCCCATCTGTGAAATGGGGTGATAAGGCTTTCTGTGTTGTCGACCACCATACAAAGAGCCCAGTGCTTGGTGCTCAGAAAACTCAGGGTTCGTGCATATCTCCTGGGGAAGCACTCCAGTCTCCAGCCCAGGTCCTGGAGCTATTTCTAGCTGTGTGACCTCCCCTTCTCTGCATCCAGAAATACTGTGGGGTTTTGTGGGACTCTGGGAAGCAGGGGAGTGACCCTGGAAAGGGTTGTTCTGTGTAGTCCTTCAGTTGCTTCCCTCTGCAGTTCCCTCCCCGGTGCCCAGCCACACAGGAAGCTCCACGGTGGACAGCTCCAAGTCCTCGCCTCTCAGGTCTGCAGGAACCCTCTGGATTACATCTCAGGGGAGTCCCCCAGAGGCCTGGGGCCGTGTACCCCAGGACACAGCTTTACAAGGTAGGAGCTGGTCCTGCCCTGCCCATCAGAATCCTTTGTAGTGGGGGACAGGGCTGGTGGCCCAGGGCTGAGGTCTGAGTGGATCCTTTCTTCTTGCAGGTCACAGGCTCCAGGGGGCAGCCCTGGCCTCCTCACTGCTCTTGGCCTGCGCTGGCCTCCTCCTGGCCTTCCTCTGGTGCTGCTGCTCCTCTGGCTGGTTGGCCCGGCAGCCTGCTGTCTGTGGCTTCTGCTGCAGTGCGGCCCGCCCTGTCTGCCATGCATGTCCCAGCCGGGTTGTCCCTGGGGGGCTGCGACTCAGTGGGCTACGCTCCTGGGATATCCCAGGTCATGCTTAGAGAGGCTGTGGATGTCCAAGGATGGAGAGTGGGCTATAGGGTCAGGCTGACTCTGGGTTCTGTGACCCCTCAGCTGGCTGACCTGGGGTGGGTCACTCAACCCTGTGAAACTCGGCCTGCTCCTTGGGGAGGTGGGACCAGTGCTGCCCTGCAAGGTGCTGGTGAGAGCTGCAGGAAGTGACCAGGCCTGCAGCTCTGCTGGTGGCCATGTTCTGTAGGATCAGGGCAGCGCAGGACATGGGGGCAGCTTGCTTCACTCCTGGACCCCGGCAGCTTCTCTGCCCCACCCCGGGTACCTTGGAGCCAAACCCCAGTAAAAGCACGCAGGCAGCCCTGGCGGGGATAGCACCGTTTATTAAGAAAAATCAAGACAAAGACCACAGGAGGGTCCCTCCTAGGACACAGAGGCCAGGCATCCCAGCCTCCCAGCCTGGGGGCTCCCATGGCTGGGGCAGGACTGGCACATCTCCCTTCTACCCTTCCCAGTCACGAGTCCTGGCTTCCCCCACCAGCAGCCCCCTCGGCCCCTGGGCCTTCACTTCCAGATGAGTAGGAGGGCCGAGGCCTGGTGTGTGTGGAGAGCCTGTCAGTGCTGGGCTCTGCCTGGAGCAGCTCCTGGGGAGTGGGGGTTCCCAGGCAGCCCCTGTGGTTAGGGGCCCTGGACTGCGTGTGTGGGACAGGTGTGCAGGACGGGGTGGGGAGCTCAGTGGGAGAGGGGAGGCTGTCAGGGGTAGGTGGCCCTGCCGGCTGCAGGGAGGAGGCAGAGGAGGGCTAGGACATGGGCTGCGGGAGGGGGAGCTGCCTTCTGCTCCACAGCAGACGTAGAGAGCTTCCTGGTGCAGAGGGGGTGGCCACGGCTCCCGTCACACCCTCCTGTTCATGTAGCCAGTGAGCACCAGGATGGAAGCTGAGGTGGGCGCGCACGGTAAGAGGCTAGAAAGGGCTGCTGAGATGGGCATCCGGGCTCTGCCTGGAGGGGCCCCTTGGGCGGGTACACGGGAGCAGCTCTGGGCCACTGCATTGGACTCCACATCATGGTGGCGTTCTGAGGAGTCTGTTCCCATTCGGCTTGCCCACCCACCAGCTCTGCGGTTTTGCCCAGGTGTGCATGGTGGTGCCACACTCCCCTCCAGTCCAGCCCAGGGTGGTAGCAGCAAAGCGTGGCATCGCCTCGGTTTCTTACAAAAATTCATAATAATAATATTAATAATAATATACTCGACATGGTTGGGTTAGGCTCTACCCAGAAGTCCGTAGGGGGAGGCAGGCAGGTGCCTATGAAGGGCAGGGGCGCGTGTTGGCTCCTGCCAGGGCGCGATGCTGCAGGTCCAGGGGCTGGGGGGGTGGGCCACCAGGCTGGGCGGAGCGCAGCACCAGGTTCTTGATACAGCCTGTGATACCCGAGGAGAACCTGCCTCCAGTCAGGGCAGCCACGTCGGGAGCTCCGCCTGTGGGAGGAAGCAAGAGCATCTGTTGGCTCAGAAGCCAGCATGGGAGGTAGGGCAGGTGCATCGTATTCCCCTTGTCCCGAGGGCAGCTCCAGGCCTACAGCAGACCTGAGCCCAGGAACTTACCCACGTAGATGTTGCCCTTGGTGTTAACTGCCACATTTGGGCCTGGGGACTGCCCGCTGACCAGCTCCTCACCGTCCACCTGGATGGAGCCTCTGCGGCCCTCTCTGCAGTGAAACTGGGTCAGGCCGCTACCACAGACTGCTCAACCTCCTGGGCCCACCCAAGGGATCCCAGCTGCCCCCTCCCCTTTGAGTTCCTTAGTGCCTGTCGGGTAAGAGATCGGACCCCAGCAATCCAGTTTCCTTCCTGATCTCAACTCGGTTTCAGGTTCTCTCTTTGCAGGGCTCAATGCCTGCCTGCCTCCCTGCTCACAGTGGGGGTGTCCTGTCCCACTCTAAAACTTAGGGCCCCTTGCCCGAGTGCCCAGCCGCATTCTCTCACCGCAGCGCCGTCACCCGATGCCATTCGCCATCATTGATGGGGTCCTCAGAGACAAGGCGGGCTTCCCCACTGCCCAGCTGGTAGCTGTGGTCACAGAACCCAGAGTGTCAGTCAGCTCAGGAACAGGGCAGAGGTGGGATGGTTGTGGTGGTAGAGGGTGGCACTGGGAACTGAGAAGGCGAAGGACCTACCTGAAGACAAGGTGCCCGTCCTGAAGCCCAAGGCTGACGAAGTCCTTGCCTCGGCTGATTTTGCCTATCTCCTGCCAGAAAAGCACAGGGTCTCTGGGGGCTCCCCAGCCTGGAGGGCAGAGGCCCCCTTTCTCTCTCCACAATGTACTGGCCAGCAGGAGGTCAGCCACTTGCCCCAGGAACCCAGCATGCCCACACTCACCACTCCCTGCCAGAGCAGAAGGCCACTGGCCGTGCTGGTGCGAACCTCCAGCTCAATGGTCTCGGGCACTTCGGGGAGGCTATGGGCAGGGAAGCAGGGGATGAGGGGACAGAAGTCGGGAGTTACACTTTCCCTCCAGGCCCTGGGGTTCTCCCAGAGCATGCTCACCTTCTGGAAAAGATGTGGCCAGGGAGGGCTAGGAAGCCGCCATCATAGAAGTAGGCTCCATACTGGCCGGGGGCGTCTGCGGAAATAGAGGGAGCGAGAGGGGTGAGCCACCTGTGGACTTGCCTTAGGTGTTAGAGCTCCCATCCCTACCTCCACTGCCGGAGCTCTGAACCTATAGTCCTTGGGCATTCAAGTAGCCAGCAGCTGGTTCAGGGGCCTGGGAACTTGGGTGATAACCTACTCGGCTGTTCTCATTCACTCCATCACTGCTCACCCCGTGCCAGGCTGCAGACACTTGGAGTACTGTGGGCATTTATTACTATCCTGACACTGTGTTCACTATTAGGACCCCCACTACCATGTTATTTACCGTGTTAATAAAGCAGCACAGGGATGACACATATAAGTTTGTGTGGATACATTTCTGCTCAGCCGGGTTTCTGCTGCAATCCTATACATTTCATTTCATGAGGTCGGCTCGGCCAGTGTGGCCTGGCCCCTGCCCCTAGTTGCCAGGATCTGTCTGGCTATGGCTTGGCAGGTCCCACAGCTCCATAAAGTCCTTCATCTTGAGCAGACTGAGATAGGTTGTCATCTGGGCATTGGTGTGCAGTGGTTGGGAGCCTTGGTGCTCTGCCAGTTTTACATGGGAGGACACACTCCGGTGAGTGACCTGCCCAGGAGGTGGGCAGCCTGGAGCACCATCTGGCCTGCATCCCCATTGGCTCATGAGCCACCCTACAGCCTAGCACTGGGCATGGCAGCCTGGCAGCTACAAGGGCAGGGACACTTGCCAAGTGAGCATGGGCAGCTGCCACCTGCTGCCACCTGCCGTGAATTTCACAGTAGCTGTAAGCCTAAGTTTACTGAATGCAACAGTGAGACACAACATCTAGAGCCAGCGTGCTGTGCAGCTTCAGATGCTTGTTACCCATAGGGGCGCTGGTTCAAGTCCAGCTGCCTTACTTCTAATCCAGCTCCCTGTTAGTGTCCCTGGGAAAGCAGTGGAAGATAGCCCAAGTACCTGAGCCTCTGCACCCATGTGGGAGACTCAGATGAAGTTCTAGTTACCTGGCTTTGGCCTGGCCCAGCCCTGGCTATTGCAGCCATTTAGGGAACATTACTGCCATTTAGGGAGTGAAGCAGCAGGCAGAAGATCTCTCTTTGTCCTTACCCTCCACTCTCACCCCTGCCTATAACTCTGCTTTTCAAATAAAGTCTTTTTTTTTTTTTTTTAAGAGGAAGACACAAAATTCACAGAAGTTAATATTCTAGATCAGATGGTTAATATTCTGAGCATGCTCAATACACCCAACAATTTTATTCTTAGGCAAAATTGTCTCCAAAATCTCTGGGAAGAGATTATGTCTGTTTTATACATGGGGAGGCCGAGGCACAGAGAGGTTCAGTCACCTATCCAACGCCACACAGCTATGAGGTAGCAGGGCTAGAATTTGAACCCAGACAGGCTGGTTCCAGAGTCCGCACTCTTAACCACTTACCCACTTTCCTATTATAACAGTGGTAAGTAAGCAATGTATCTACAGAGGAGCTAGCACAGAGCTTGCTATGTTTAACTTCACTTTGAAATAGATGGTGGACTCCTTGACAACCAGGGTCCCACCTCACTCATCTGCTCTTTTCTGTTCCCATCGTGTGTCAGGATGGGCACATGATGATGGGTATTGACTGAATGCAGGAGTACAGATCAGGAAACAGGTCAGAGTGGGTCGATCGGTCCATGGTCACCCTGCCAGTCAGCATGGGGCAGGACACAACTCTGGGCATGGGCATGGTGCCCTTCTGTATTCTGCCCTTTCCATGCCTAGTGAGCTCCACACATGGGCCTATTGTCTTAGACTTAAGAGCATGGGATAACTGGGGGATGGGGCTGAGGGTGGGGGAAGCCCAGCATTCCAGGCTCCTCGGCTGGTCATGTCAAGCACCTACCGCTGCCCCCGCTGCCTTCTAGGTGCCAGTCGGACTCTGCTGTGCCATGTCCAGGACCTGTGGGAAAGACCGGGCTCCAGTCAGTGGGCATGGCTCCATTAGGCACTCAGTCCAGCCCAGGGTCCCAAGAGGATGGTGGAGAGAAGCCAGGACTGGGTACCTTGCTGGCAGCGTGGGCCTGAGAAGCCAGGGGGACAGAGGCAGTGGGTGCCCTGGCAGGTGCCCCCATGCAGACAGGGCTCGTGGAGCTGGCAGGGGTTCTCCTCGTGCTCACACAGGTCTCCTGTGGGCCAGGGCAGAGGTGAATGCGTGGTGGGCATGACTGAAGGTGCTGCTCCCCGCCCGGTGCCTGGTCAACACCCCTACCTTTGAAGCCATCACGACACAGGCACTGGAATTCGTACTCGCCAGCGGGCATACATGTGGCACCGTTCTGGCAAGGCTGGCGCTCACATGGGGAGCTGTCATAGCACTGCCCGATGCCTCGGCTGCCTAGGAAGCTGTAGGTGAGGTCCAGTCGCTTGCCATTCACTGAAACCTGTGGGTACAGGGACATCGAGGAACTGAAGGGGAGCAGGAGGCAGGGGCATGAGGGAGCCACGCAACAGCAGGCAGCAGAAGGTGGCTGAGAGTCCCCTTCCCATGTGAGAAGGGGACCAGAGACACCAAGTGGCACCTGCTGTAAGGAGCACCTATCTCCCTGGGCACAGATCCCTTGGTGTTCTCATGTGTTGTCTTCATTTTAGACAGGAGGAAACGGGTGAAGCGGACAGTCCCAGGGCCCCGGTGAGCTGCAGGTGGTGGCTCAGCCTGCCTCCCTCTGCCCTACTCCTTCTCTGGGGCTACTCCTTACCTCACCAACACAGCCACGGAAGTGAGCGCTCATGTTGGTGGCTGGAGACAGCGGCACGGAGGGCTCCACGCCGCCCAGGTAGAGGAGCGTGTGCAGGTTGAGGCCCTGGCTCTTGCCGGGCGAGGAGCGCAGAACAGGGCGGCCTCCGTTTATCCGCAGGCTGCCATCCTTGTTGAGGCGCTCAGCAGACGCACGGTGCCAACGGCCCAGGGCCAGCGGCTCGGGGCTCCGCAGAATGGCCAGTCCTGGATGGGGCAGGGGGGAGAGGCCGCCAGAGAGGGATGGGGACTTGAGTGGACAGGGAACTTCCCATGGCTGTTGGGCATGCCAAATGAGGGACCCAAGGTTGAGAGAGCTCTGGGGACGTGCTTAGCATCACACACAGCAAGGCACAGGTAGCAACAGGAGACCGTGGGTGGCTGACCCCCAGGTCTGCTCCTCCCTGCCTCGGTAGGGTATGAAAGGTCAAGGAGGACACAGAGCTTGGCACTCAGGGTCCCCTCTGCCTCTGGTGCCTGGTGTTTACCTGACCCCAACTCGTAGCGGAACTCCAGGTGGCCGCCAGCCATGGCCAGGGACACAAAGTCCTCCACAGGCCCACTCTTTCCCCCGCTGAATAATAAGATCCCATCGGGCGCCAGTGGCTTGAACTCAACATCCAGGCGTAGCTCGTGGTGTGTGTTGGTGAGGGCAGGCAGTGCCAGGTAGGAGTCGGAGCCCGACATGGAGGGGGTGGTCACTGTGACACCTGCGGTGACAGTTACAGCTCAGTTAGGACTCAGCAGCAGGAACACCGGAGTTGGGGGGAAGGAGCCCAGCCCTGCTCTGGGATCCCTGCCTACCACAGAACGAGCTGGGTGGCAGCTGGGACAGCCCCAGAGCCTCTGGCCTGGACACCACACACCAGGCTGGGAGCAACCCCAGTGAGATAAAGGTCTTGTCTAGGGACCCTCATGTAAGGGACTCAGGCTTGGGAGTGGGGGTGCATGTAGCCAGGTGACTTTGTGCTGGTTCTAGGCTAGTTTTGTAGGATCCATCTTAGTCAGGGGGTCCTGCTCAGCTTGCCCAACCATCACTGAGAGGCTGGTTCCACTCACCTTCCTCGCATCTCGCCCCTGAGCGGCCTAAGTGGCAGCGGCAGGTGTAGCCTCGGCCGTCGGGCCGGTTCACGCAGGTGGCATCTGGCCCACAGGCCTCTGGGGGACACATGGGCCAGTGAAGAGGATGCTGGGATGACTCAGCACGGGGTGAGTCAAAGCCCAGTCTATCGCACACAGGAGGCCTCAGCTGGGACTGAGGCCAGGCTGAGAAGGCTGTCCAGGAGGTTGGGGGGTGTTAAAGTGGCTCTGTGTGTCTGTGGTAGTCTTGACAGTATTGGGTAACAAGATGTGGGTACCATGTGCCTGAGTTATAAGACGGCTAGGTAGTCAGCACTTGGGGAGGACTAGGTGGGCAGGATGGGAAGGGTGCGAGCCCTTGGTAAACTAGATGGTGGGGTGTAGACACCTGAGTAGCCATGCTGGAGGGGGGAGGGTCATTGGCTGGTAGAGCTGAGGGGATGGGTTATCTATGAAGAGTGAGGTGCTCTCAGCTAGGAGTGATGGGGGTGGGCTATGGATGGAGAAGAAAGGGTGGCAATGGGCCCGGTGGCGTGGCCTAGCGGCTAAAGTCCTCGCCTTGAAAGCCCCGGGATCCCATATGGGCGGCGGTTCTAATCCCGGCAGCTCCACTTCCCATCCAGCTCCCTGCCTGTGGCCTGGGAAAGCAGTCGAGGACGGCCCAAAGCTTTGGGACACTGCACCCGTGTGGGAGACCAGGAGGAGGTTCCTGGTTCCCGGCATCGGATTGGCGCATACCGGCCCGTTGCGGCTCACTTGGGGAGTGAATCATCGGACGGAACATCTTCCTCTCTGTCTCTCCTCCTCTCTGTATATCTGACTTTGTAATAAAATAAATAAATCTTAAAAAAAAAAAAAAAAGAAAAGGGTGGCAATGGTGAAGATGGGCACCTGCGGGTGACAGTGGTGTGGCAGCCTGGGGTACACACCTGGGTGGCAGTGCAGGGCCTGTGAGTGCTCGCAGCGGCTCCCGGTGAAGCCAGCCGGGCACACGCACACGTAGCTGCTGCTCTCCGAGTCGTGGCACTGGCCTCCATTCTGCAAGGTAGCCCCCAGGAGTCAGGCCGAGAACACCCCTGCCCTTTCCTCTCCCCACAGGGGCTGGCCATGGCCAACGGCAGTGGCTGGGGCAGTCAGAGGGGTACCCGCTATGGGTGTGGGATCACCTGGCAGGGCCGGTCCCGACAGGTAGGGCAGTGGGAGATGCCGTGTGCGGTGAGGTTGAAGTCGTGGAAGATGATCTCCTCGTCCTGGATGCGTAGTTCCCGGACACAGCCTGTGGGCAAGCAGGTGGTTAGGGTGAGTCTGTGGCTGGGGCTGGCTGCTGGGGAGCCTGCCCATGCCCTGCAGGGCCAGCCCAGGCTCACCGACAAAGCCGCTGCTCAGGCCTGCCTTGGGGATGGCCGCATAGTCAGGGTAGCCGCCCAGGTACAGCTCCTCATTCAGGTCCAGGCCCTGGAACTTGCCCTGGGGAGGTGGAGAAGGCAGGACTGGCAGGTGGACACAGGGCAGGCCAGGCGGAGGGCTGGGGCTAAGGCCCGGGGCCTGAGCTTACCTGGGAGGTGCCGTTGACTGGAGTCAGGTTGCCCACAGTCAGGGAGCCCTGCGTGAGGCTGCGCAGCAGAGTCACTGTGTGGAACTGGCCCAGGGCCAGCGGTGTAGGGTGGCGGATAGTGGCCATGCCAGAGCCTGCGTCAAACCTGCTCAGTGGGGTGGAGGGTAGGGCAGGAGAGAATGGGTGGTGGGTTTGTAGCGAGGGCCTTGGAGGGGCACCAGAGAGCGGGAGCTGTACCTGCTCTTGCAGCCTCAGCTCTGGCACTGCCCTGGTTGTTATGCCTGCTGTGTCCAGCACCAGCTTGTCCTAGCCCTGACCCCTCCCAGCTATCTCCCTATACTCCCTGGCAGCTTTCTGGAGCAGCCCTGGCACTCTCCGCTGGTACCTGTCTTCACTGTACCTGAGTCCTCCCTCTGCATTTCTCTCTGTTTATGACCTGTGTTTCCCAGCAAGGGTGACATTTCCTTAAGCACAAGAACGGAGTCTGTATCAGGGCCTGGCACATGGTGTGTGTTTGCTGAGTAACTGCTCAACGGATGAATGAGTGAATGAAACCTGGCCTGCAGCAGCCCCAGGTCTGAGGTTGGCTTGCTCCTCCACCTTACTGGCATATTGTGCTCCTCCAGCAGAATGGGTGGTCACCCAGAGGGACCGTGATCGTGATAAAGTGCTCCTTCTCCCAGAGCCTCCGTTGTGGAAATAGGACAGTGACCCCTGGACCTCAGTCCTCTGGGCAGCCCCCCAGCCCTTTCTCCCCTAAAACAGGGAGGCCGAGGGTCTCACCGGAACTCGGGCCTTCCACCCACGAGGCCGAAGGAGATGAAGTCGGGCTGCCTGTTGGCCAGGTTGGTGGAGCTCCCTGGGGTCCGCTTCTGCCCATTGTACAGCAGCATTCCTGGGAGGTCACAGCAGTGTGAGGGGCCCCCCTCTAGTCACGGGCTCCCTGTGACCCCTGTCATAGGCAGGACCCAAACCCTCGGGCCTGTCCACGCTCCGGCTGCTATTCCTCCCTCGAGTGCTCCTCCCACAGCCTGGCCTTCTCGCCATCGCAGGGTCGGCACCCTTGACAGAAGGTCTTGCCGGGAGCCCCGACAAGAAATAGATACTGACTGCTTCGCACCCTTGTAGGGTCCCCTGGAAGTGAGTGAGAGAGGCAGAGACTCACCCGAATAGAGAAGGAGGCCTGGACAGTGAAAGTCAGAACCCGAAAGGGAGGGGAGAGAGAGAGAGAGAGAGAGAGATCAGGATGAAGTGAGAAGTGCGAGAACAGGGAGAAGGGAGCAGCAATGGGGACAGGAGGCCTGGACATGGTGCACCCAGGATGGCAGAGGGAGAAGAGGAGGCTGCAGAGTGAGCCACCTGAGGGCAGGGAGCAGACAGCGGGCACAAGCGAGGACCCAGAGTGGGAGACCCCAGGGCAGGGAAGGTTCATGCCACCTGGCAGATTCTCCACCAGGTCCCCCTCTCCACCCCAGCCTCCCTTGTCAGCTCCTCGCCTGCTCACCGTCGGCTGAGTCCGGCCGGAAGGTGATCTTGATCTCAAACTTCCTGTAGGCATCCTTGATGGTGGGCAGTGGCAGGAAGGAGTAGGGGGTCTGGGTGAAGTAGGGCACCACCCGCTCTGCCAGCAGAGAGCACAGGGAACCGTTAGAGTCAATGCTTCCCAGGTAGGGTACTGCCGATGCTGGCAGTGGGGGTTTGTCTTACCTGGCACCTGCAGATGGGCAAAGGCTTTGACCTTGCCCTGGCGGTTAGTAGCAGTGCAGACGTAGGTGCCAGCATCCTGGGGCCGGACTGAGGGCAGCATCAGCATGTTGTTTTCCAGGCGGCTGTCAGGTGGCAGGCTGCCATCCAGCTGTGGACACACCAGGTCTGAGGAGCCCGGCCTTGGCCCACACCTCCTATGGTTGCCTGCTTCCAGGCTCACCTTCAGACTCTAAACATGGATTCTGTGCCAGGTCCTGAGAGCACTGAGATGGTTTACACCCGGTCCTGGCTGTGGCATACCTGCCAATTCCCCGTGCACCACTTACCTTGCTCCAGGTGATGTCAGGTGTGGGGTAGCCCGAGGCCATGCAGGGGAAGACAGCCGCAGAGCCAGCAGGTACACGGACTTCTGGGGGTGTTGAGATCTGGGGCAAGGCTGGAGGGGAAAGAGACATGAACCAACGTGACGATGGCCAACCCCTTGTGTGTCCAGCCTGAGTCCAGCACTGTGTCCCATTTCACAGATGAGGAAATCGTGGGTCAGTGGGGAGAAGCAGTTGCTTGCTCCTGGCTACACAGAGGGAACTGGGCAGAGTCAGGGCTCAGGATCTGGTCTACCTGACACCTTTTCAACATGTTTGGGGAGAAACTTGTGCAGTGCTCTGGGGCCCCGAGAAGGGAGCACGTGGGCTGTGTGGGTGAGCAGGCATGGGGATGAAGCTTTTGTCAGCACTGCATTGATCTGCCGTGTGTTCATGCTATGCCTGTATCACCGGACTGGCTGAAGGGGCTCTCCATCACTACCGACAGGTGAGGACTGTGTGTGGTCTCTCCCCTCCCCCCGCAATGCCCTGCAGCACAGCTCCTTCCCCACAGGTTCCAGCTTTCCCTAAACACACGCAGAAAATCTCCCCAGAGAGTAGATAGGAGTAATGGCAGCATGAGTGTCCCCGCCCCAGTCTTGCTCGCCGTATCCCCAGTCACCTTGCACGAGCAGCAGCACATGGGACTGTGTGGTGCCAGCGCCGTTGGTGGCAGTGCAGCGGTACTGCCCAGCGTCGGCCAGCTCCACATGGGGGATCTTGATGACATTCCCGCTCTGCATGATGCCAGGCCGCAGGCGCCCTCCAACTTTGCTCCACGTCACCTGAGGTTTGGGGTCACCCAGTGCCAGACACTCGAACTCCACAGAGTGGCCGACCACCACGGTCTGCACAGAGGTCCGGATGTTGATGAGCACAGAGGGCAGGGCTGGGGAGGAGGGAGGTAGATGGCCGGCAGGTTAGCCCACAGGCGACTGACCCCTGGCGTGCTGGCACTCGTTTGTATCATCACCTGCTTTTCTTTTCCATGAAGCCACTCATGGACACACAAACCTGCTTGCTCTTTTTGTTTATTCATCCACTGACTCATGTATTCACCAGTGTGGCTGGGCACCCACCACGACACCTACCTCCCTCACAACATTATCAAGCTCCTCACTGCACTAGACACAGCAAAGTGAAACACAAGCATTTTCTGCATAGGAGGCTGTCTGCACTCTACTCTCCTTAGCTCTGCCCCTTGCTCTTTGCAGGGGCCTGAAGCCTCCCTCTTACCTTGGACAACCAGCTGGGCACTGGCCTGGGCTTGTCCCCAAGGTCCATGCGCCTGGCAGACATATGTCCCTTGGCAGCTCTGGTCTAAGTTCTGGATTCTGTGAAGGGGGAGAAAAACGTTAGGGTGTGAGAACAACCGAGTCCTGTTTGGCAGCCTTGTGGGAGGTAACAGCTGATGTGGGTTAGCACCCTGAGTCAAGTTCTGCTCTCCCGATAATCACAGGAGGCATGCAGGCAGCTGGGGGCTTCACATCTGCTTTAGATGAAGACCCTGTGTTCAAGATCCCAGTTACCAAGTAGCAGGGCCGAGACCTGGGGCATCTGTGGACATCTCACTCCAGAGCTGTTTTCTTCCTCCCACTAACAGTAGAAGGAATATGGGCCACGGTTTTTGGAAGGATGTCTAAGCACTATGATTAGTGTCTTCCACAAACTCATTTAAGTCTTACTTAACCCACTGTAGAGATGGGAAAACAGAGGTTCCCAGAGGTCAAGTGACTTGCCCAAGGAGAGTGCTTCATATGGAGGCTCCTCGGGGCGGAGGCTCCTCGGGGCAGGTGCTCTAATTCTGTTCCACCCATCAGCTATGGGCAGAGTCCAGTCCTGACCGCATCCCTACTCACCGCAGCACCCCATCCTGCACGCTGTGGCCAGGAGGTAGCTGGCCCCCTTCCTTGATCCAGCGGAGCTGGGTGCCCCGGTCGCTGGGCACGGCACAGTGGAACTCGACGCTGGCCCCGATGCTCCTGGTCTCCTGCTGAGGTGTGATCTGCACGGTGGGTGGGGCTCCGGCTGAGACAGCAGTGTCAGGGAGTGTGCTGGAGGAGCCTGGGGAGGGGGACATACAAGATTCTGCATGTAGATGTATGTCACATCTCTGACATGCTGGGCCCTGCCTTCCCCAGGCTCAGGAAACCAACAGCCCCACACACAAGGGAGATTCTTGTCCTGGTAACCTCTGACCAGGGAAAGACAGTTCAGGGGTCCATCCATTCATTGGGTTCTTTATGCAGTGAACAGCCATGAGGGCCCACCGGTGCTGGGCTCTGCTTCCACAGTGGCTGGCCTTTGGGTAGGGAGAGTGGGAAGGACTCTGGCCTTTCCAAGGAAGGTCAGCAAAGACCACGTTGTTTGCAGTCAGTGCGCCTGGGATGCTGAGTCTTGGGAGATGGATGAAGGAGGGGTAGTGAGCACAATTACTGGTACCTCTGGTGGGCTGCAGGTTTCCTGTCTATGGGTCTAACTCAGCCTGCATGGAGACACTGTTCTCTTCACTCCACTTGGCAGATGAAGAAACTGAGGTGCATAGAGGCTAAATGCCTTGGCTGAGGGTGCACAGTGAACAAGTAACCAAGCTTGGAAGTCAGCTCTTTCTGACTCGAGGTTCTTGACTGTGGGTTGTAGGATTTGTTGGGCCCAACAGTTCTTGCCTGTCTTTGGACCAGAGGAGACCAGAGAGATGCTGGATTCTCTGGAGATGCACCAAAGCCCTGGGCATGCTGTCTGCCCCTCATGTACTGTTGTCCATCAGGCATCTGCCAGGCCCGTCCTGGGGCCCTGGAGTAGATGAGCTGGGCTGCTGGGATGAGTGGGTCCAGCCCTGTCCTTGTCATACAGCAGTGGGGCAGGTTGGTGTACTAAGAACCTCCTCTGGCAGATAAAAGTGTGTCAAGGGAGGGAAATGGCAGTAAGAGGGGCTGAGAACAAATAAATTGGAGAGAATGGGGTCTTCCTGGAGGAGGCAAGTCCAGTTTGGGCCTTGGAGAACAAGGTAGAGGGCAAAGCGGTCTCTACCCCAAGTTTGGGTCGCTAGGTATCTGTGCTGGGGGTATGGAAGGGACTCGGGGAAAGCTGATTGCTCCTGTCCAGCCTGAGCTGGGGCTACTTACCTTGCACAAGTACCTGGACGAAGGCCTCGGCTAAGCCCACCTTGTTGGAGACCTGGCAGCGGTAGCGGCCTGAGTCCTCAGGGGCTGCGGACTCAATGTGCAGCCGCTCCTTACTGACAGTCACCCGCCCGGGGAGGCTGCTGCCCACGCGGCTCCACTGGAAGGTGAGCGGTGGAGTGCCATGTGCCAGGCATTGTAGCTGCACCGTCTCTCCTGCCCGCACTGAGGCATGTTCTGGGACTATGGTGGCGTATGGTGGATCTGGGGTGGAGAATACAAGGGGACAGGGTGAGGATGGGCAGAGGGCAGCAGGGATCTAGAAAAGCACCAGGGAAGGGGCACAGTGAGCCCAGGGGACTGGAGTTGGGGAGAGTAAAGGTCCCAGTAAGGCAAGTAGCCAGTGGCCTGGGCAGGCTCTGGGGATTCTGTCCAGGGTGTACTCTGGTGCAGAGAGGGCAGTCATGGACGGGACAGGTAGCTTACTCTCCACATGCAAGACGACAGTAGCCTCAGAGTGCCCCAGATGGCTGGTGGCATTGCAGATGTACTGGCCCGAGTCTTGCTGGGCGACCCTGGGGATGATTAGGGTGTTGCCTTCCAGCCGGTGCTGCCAGGGCAGTGGGGCACGTAGCTTGGACCAGTGGATGGTGGGCATGGGGCTGCCTGTGCCAGACAGAGGGAGAGGGCAAAGGTTGGTGGGCTGCCCAAGGGACCATGTCCCAGGTAGGGGTGGAAGGGTACTGGATGGTCTTGTCACTCTGTGGGGAAGCCACCAAGTGGGCGTAGCCATTATTGGGAGATGCCAGTGGGCATGGTGTCATCTTCAGGTCTTTAACTCAGGCCTTAGGCACCACTGCTCTGCTGGCCGGTGGCTAGCCCCTCGCCACACCTGAGGCTGAGCAGCGCAAGGTGGCCGTGTGTCCAGCCTCCACGGTCAGCTCCACTTCTTCCACCTGGGCCTGGGGGGCGCCTGGGGCTACGGTGCCCATGTCCACGATCACTTCCACTTGCTTCTGTGCTGTGCCCAGTGCATTCTGAGCTAGGCACACGTAGGTGCCCGCGTCTGATGGTTTCACTGATGAAATCTGGAAGGAAGAAGCCGTACTTGCTCAGCAGCTGAGCTGAGACTTGGACGCTGCTGCTCTCTGGTCTGGCTTCGCCCCTTTCCCCTTTGCTTGGGTTCAGCTGTCCCATCCGGCTGCTCATCCTGTGACAGCCCACCCATCAATTTGCTCTTCCTTCCCTTCTTCTGTCTCTTCTCTCTTCCCTGTCACTGACACCACCCCTTGTCTTCTTCATCCATTCACACTCACCTGCCTTTCCTCACACCTTTCCTAAGCCCTTGACCAAGGCTAGGTCCCAGACTGAACCTTACACCCAGAGATGGCCTTACCTTGAGCACTGCGTGGCTGTCCACCATCCCAAGCGTCCATGGATCCAGCCTGGCAGGGTAGCCTACCCGGGTCCAGCGAGGGGCGGAGCGGGGCTCCCCACTGCTGACACACTCCAGGGTGACATCCTTGCCTGCCTTCACACGCACGGAGCCCTCAGGGAGCACAGACACCATGGGGGGTCCTGCCCAGAAGAATGACACCCATCAACACACTGGAAGGGCTCTGTTGGTCATGAGGGCTGGCACAGGCCCCAGCCTAGCCATCGTCTGCACATTACACTGATGGGCACACTGAGGCTTAGGGAGGGGAAACGCCTGAGAGAGGATCTGTGGCAGAGGTGGGATTTGAACCTGTAGGTTCTGAACTGAGAATCAGGGCTGGGGCAGGAAGACAAAGCCCTGGGTTGCTCACCGTGCACATTGAGGTTCACGACACTTTGGGCCACGCCGTAGGCATTGGAGGCCACACAGCGGTAAGCCCCATGGTTGCTGGGCCGGGTGCCCACGATGGTGATGACTGAGCCGTTGGGGCTGATATGGACATTGTCTGTTGGGGGGCAGTGGGGTGGGGGTGAGTGAGGGCCTTGGCACTGTCAACCCGCACCTCTCAGCCCACACTCCTGGTCCCTTTGGCCTGGCAGCATTCAGCTTAGAGTCACAGAGGGCAGAAGAGGAAAGGGTCCTTGGAGATGTCTGGGTCCAGCCCCTCACTGTACAGATATGGGGACATTGATGTCCCATGAGGGCTACTGAGTAATTTGTGGCACTTCCCTCACCCCTGGCCTTGCGGCCACCCTGGACCTCCCCATGGACCTCTGGCCCATCTACCTGCCTGACTCACCTTCCAGCTCTTGGTTCCGTGTCTTCCACTCCAGGTTGATGGGGGTGGCCCCATCGTGGATGAGGCACTTGAAGCTGGCATCTTGGCCCTGCTGCACGGTGCTGCTGGGTGGGTCAATGGAGATGACTGGGCTCCTGAGGCCTGGGGCCAACGAGGCAGAGGGTTCAGTTCAGCAGGAGTGGGCTGGCTCCACTCAGGGTCCTTCCTTCCTTGTCCTGCCCATGGCAGCCCCCATACTTACGGTAAGAAGACCCCTCACTGGGTAGGACAGTGACTGTGAAGGAAGCCTCCTGCTCAGGGCCTGAGCTGCCTGTCACACGGCACACGTACTCGCCCGAGTCAGCAGGGGAGACATGGTGGAGCCGCAGAATGGAACCATGAGTCTGTCGAGGTGGGGAGGAGGGAATCCTCAGGGCTGAGAGCCTTGAGGCAGGCAAGTTCCCAAGCCCAGCTGTGCCAGGACCCAAGATGTTCCAAAGGGCTTAGAAGCTCAGGGCTCCAGCTGCTGGGGCTACAAACTGATTCATTCCCAGATTCCCAGAGTTTCTCCTGGGGCTGGGGTGGAGGTGGGTGGGAGAGGGAGGCAGAGAGTGAAACATAGGAAAAAAGCACTTTGCCAGTGCTTTCAGTGCGGAGAAAACTCAGGCCTCTCAGCTTCCAGGCTGGCAAACCACGTGTCCCTTTGTCTACATGAGCATTGGGGCAGCTGCAGGGCAAGCTGGGTCTGCTCTAGAATCATCCCCATCCTGGCCCCTGTACCTGGTGCTGGGCAGGGAGGCTGCCACCACGCTTGTACCATGTGACCTGGGCATGGGCCTGCCCGGGCACTACGCAGTTCAGATCCAGGGTCTGCCCTTCGGCCACATGGGAGGAGGAGGCCTCGATGTAGATAGGCTGGGCTAGTCCTGGAGCTGTGGGCACAAGGGTGGGTCAGAGAGGCCAGGTCCTTGTGCCCTCCGGTAGAGACCTTAGGCGGTGGCACTGGAGGTGTAGCAGTTTCAGGGTGGCTGTCATAGGACCTGAAAAGAGTCTCCATTTTCTGGGGGCTCAGAAGTCATTGAGACCAAGGACCAGGCTCCCACTGGTGGAGTGGAAGGGCAGGGAGGCCACCAGGGACTGGGGACACACAGGAAACTCATGAGGGCATTGGTTATGTATCTGTGAGCATCCAGGCTGGCTTGATCCTTCGCCCCCAGCAACACCAGGGCGTATATGGTGGTGCAGGGGGTTAAGATGCAACCTGGTATGCCCCATTCCATACTGGCATGTTGGATACTCAGTGCTTCTGATTCAGTTTCCTATAATGCCCTAGCCCTGGCTCTTAGGGTCATTTGGAGAATGAATCAGCAAATGAAATCAGTTCTTGTTCTCTGTCTCTCTTGCTCTGTCACCTTCCTTTCAAATATTTTTTTCAGGGATTTAGGAAAAAAGACAAGTCCTGCTGGGGCAGCAGGGAGGAGCAGGGCTAGGAGGGGGCCCCAACTCTGTGCCCGCGGCTCCATGTCACTCACCAGGAATGGGGGCTGGGCTGGCAGGCTCGATGGAGACCAGGACAGAGGCCTCCAGGACACCTGAGCTGCCGACCACTCGGCAGGTGTACTCGCCGGAGTCAGCAGGGGACACCTGGTTCAGTCTCAGGATGTGGCCGTGAACCTGACCAAGTGGAGGTGAGAGTGAGGAGGGCAGCCAAGTCCTCTGGTCCCAGTAGCCCAGGACTGTCTCACACAGCAGCACAGGCTATATACTCTGACAATAAATGCTCAATGTGCCAGTTTTTTGGTTTCTGGTCAGAGCAAGTCAAGGTCTTGGGCAAGAGGTGTCTTATTTTTTTTTTTTCTGCACCTTGGCTCTGGCACACGTGGTAGCCCTGCGTGTCTGGTCTGTGCCTGCCCTCTGATCCCAGGGATCTCTTGCATCACCTCCCAGCCCCCATGGTGGGGCTCCCTCCCTGTGTCCCCTTCCTTCCCTTTGGGGATGGATTTGGGCAGGACTGGGGGCGGGTGTAGGGATGGGGAACAAACATGCATCCTCTGTCTCCTGCCTCTTACCTGGTGCTGGGCGGGGAGGCTGCCCCCACGCCGATGCCACGTGACCTGGGCATGGGCCTGCCCAGGCACCACACAGCTCAGATCCAAGGTCTGCCCTTCAGCCACACGGGAAGAGGATGTCTCGATGCGGATGGGCGGGGTTCCACCTTGGGCTGAGGCACAAGGAGATTGTGAGCTGGGACTCCCATGCTGTGCCTCAAGCCTTGCTGGTGTGCCCAGATGTGCAGGTCTCCCGGGGACTGGCTGCATTCCACTGAGGCCTGGACCAGCTGAGTTAGCCTGGGTGTGGCAGCAGATGTTCTCCCTTGCCCCACCATCCCCTCCTCCAGCACTCAGTGCCAGTCTCCTGCATGTGGAGCACCAGTATTCCCCAAACTGGGATAGTGTGGAGTGAAGAACAGACAGCTCCACGTGTAGACACAGGGCCTGGACTCTAGTCATCAGATATCAGATATCAGCTACACTGAGTTCTTGGGCCCTGGAGGCACATCATCCTCCCTGCCTTCACCCTGACCTGGCTGCTCAGTCTAGGACCAAGGCCTGGGCAGGGTATGAGGGGCAGCAGCCTCTGGGACTCGGCCTGCCAGTTTCCCTGCCCCGCCTCCAGCCTCCCAGCCCCATGCAGAGACCCTCACCAGGGACACGGACGGCGCCAGCATCAGAGGCCTCGATGGTGACCAGGACTGAGGCCTCCAAGGGGCCAGAAGTGCCCAGTACGCGGCACACATACTGGCCTGAGTCGGCTGGGGACACCTGGTATAGCCGGAGAGTTGAGCCATGGGTCTGAGTGGGGCCAGGAGAGGGAAAGAGGGGACAAAATAAGATGCTGACGCAGGACTCTTGCAGACCTGGTTCAGGGGCTGACTTTTGATGCGGGTGGGCTTGGCATCCAACAAGGGCTGCTGCCAGGCCACACCCGTGACCCTCCCACCACTTCTGGTCAGCCACATGCTTACCTGATGGTGAGTGGGGAGGCTGCCTCCACGTTTATACCAAGTGACCTGGGCATGGGCCTGACCAGGGACCACGCAGTTCAGATCCAGGGTCTGCCCTTCAGCCACATGGGAGGAGGAGGACTCGATTCTGATGGGTGTAGCATCGCCAGGGGCTGGAGAAGCAGGACAAGTGAGTCAGGGCTTGGTGGCAGTCCGATCTGGGAACTGGGTCATGGCAGCACAGCCACAGAAATTCCCATGCCCCAGGGTAACAACCAAGATTAGCTACAGGCAGCACTTGCAGTATGCCAGGCACTGGCTAACCAAGGCATCATATGTGCGGTAACTCTTGTATCCCTCGAGACTCATGGAGATGCAATGCTCATTTTCTTACACTGTCTATCAGACTCACCAGAGGGGTTGCTGGGTCTGGGGGAGACCGAGACCATGATGGAGGCCTCCTGGGCGTCGATGTTGTTGTTGGCCCGACACACATACTCTCCAGAGTCGGCCACAGACAGCTGGTGCAAACGCAGGTGGGAACCGTGGGTCTGGGGGTGCAGATGTGGGAGATGGGGAGAGAACAAGGGGTCACAGGTCACCAGCTGGCTCTGGCCTTCTTTGTCAGACTCACTGAGATGGCTTCTGTTTCCTTAGGGCCGCAGGTTGCTGGGGTGTCCAGGGCATGAGAGAGGGAGCCTGCAGGGCTGCTCCCTGCACTGGCCACCCCACTGCCTCAGCCCCACTCTGTACCTGGTGTTGGGAGGGCAGGCTGCCTCCACGCTTGTACCATGTGATGGTGGCCTGGGTCTGCCCGGCAACCACACAGTTCAGATCCAAGGTCTGTCCTTCAACTACAGTTGGGGACGAGGACTCGATCCTGATTGGCGGGGAGACACTGGGCACTGGAGACAGAGGGGTGTGGGCCACACAGCCAGTGTCAGAAGACAAACTTCCCAGGAGACCTGTCTGCCTCCCCTGGCCCCTGCCCTCTGAACTCACCACGGGAGGTACCACTGCCCTGAATGGTGACAATGAGGGAAGTCTCCTGGGAACCGATGCCGTTGCTGACGTGGCACACATACTCGCCAGAGTCTGCAGGGGTCACCTGAGGGATCCGCAGCCGGGAGCCCACAATCTGGAGGGAACAGGGGTCAGTGAGTACCAGGGGTAGGGGCACCTCTGCATCATAGACTCTGCTGCCGCCGCCTTCTGTACCCCAGGAGCCTCTTGTGCTGCCTGGTGCTGGGCCTGGGGCTCCCAGCTAGTGTGTGGCCTGGCCCCGGCTGGCGGACAGGGCCTCCAGAAGCTTTGCTCACTCAGCCGCTTCACAAAGCGTGCTGAGTCCCTGCCTGAAGTGGCCAAGGTGCCCCGTGTGGCACTATCATCCACCATATCTGCCTCCCTCTGGACCGCAAGGTGCCTAAGCACAGACACTCATCTTCCACTGGGACCCGCAATGTGAGGGCCAGGACTTGGCCCAAGCAGGCAAGTTCAGTAAGCAGGTGCACCTGGTTGAGTTCAGCAACATGCATCTCTGTAGTCTAGCACCTGTCCAGACCCACCCAGCAAGGATGTTCTATGTTTGCCAAATGACTGAATGAGCACAGAGAGAGGCTCTAAGGGCCCTTTAGCCTGCTACTCAGGTCAGGTACACCCTGTTCCACAACCCATTCCCCCACTGGCCACCAGTCTGCTGGCTCTGTACCTGATGCCGACTGGGTAAGCTGCCTCCACGCTTGTACCAGGTGATGGTATGGGGGGCTTGGCTGGCAACTATGCAGTTGAGATCCAGAATATGGCCATTGGCCAGTGAAGTGGATGAAGACTCAATGCGGACGGGATATACCACACCCTGGGCTGGGAGGGTGAGATGAAAGGAAGGCAGGGTATGGGAGCCGCTGGGGTTGAACCCTAAGGCCCTTGCCAGGAGCCCTGACCCCGAGACACTCACGGTGGGAGGGTCCCGGGCGTTGCTGGATGGTGACAAGGACTGAGGCTTCCTGGGTGCCTGAGCTGCTGACTACGCGACACACGTACTCCCCAGAGTCGGCTGGGGTCACCTGGGGCAGCCGCAACCTCGAGCCATGCACCTGTCATGGGTGGGAGGGAGGAGACAGGATCTGAGCCTGGCCCCGGGACTCACGGCCAGCCTCCTGTTCCTCTGGCTCATCTGGGAGCTGATCTCTCAGTTCCTCTCCCCTAGTGTGAGGACAGGTGCAGTCTTCAACCTTACCTAGCCAGGACTGCTAAGACTTGGGAAAAGCTGGGGACCAGCAATGCAAATCAGCAAATGCAGATGTGTGTAGGGTAAGTGAACATGTCCAACAGATGTAGGATTGAGAATCAGGGAAGGCAAGTGACTGGAGTGGGGCTGGGACCAGAGCTCCTTCTGTGTGACCCCACAAATACCTACTCTTGGGCCCCTCCTTGGTTTCCCAGCTCCTACCTGATGCTGGGCAGGGAGGCTGCCCCCACGCTTGTGCCATGTGATCTGGGCATGGGCCTGCCCAGCAACGAGGCAGTTCAGATCCAGTGTCTGCCCTTCAGCCACATGGGAAGATGATGACTCAATCCGGACTGGGGGGGTAACTCCGAGTGCTGGAAACACAGGGCAGGGAGGTGAGGAACCATGAGTGTGGCTGGTGTGGGGAGCCTCCCAGGGCGGGACCCCAGACCTCTACTGGCCTGCAACAGCACTCACCAGGCACAGAGCTCTCTGGCTCGATGGTGACTAGGACGGAGGACTCCAAGGGCACGGAGCCACCCACCACACGGCACACGTACTCGCCCGAGTCAGCAGGGGACACTTGGTGCAGCCGCAGCAGTGAGCCATGGGTCTGGCCAGAGTGAGGGAAGTTCAGGAGCCCTTGTGGTACCCTGCCACCAGCCATCTGCAGCCCTGCTTACCCTCTGACCCCTGTGGCTGGCTATCAGCGGGGGTCAGGTTTCCTATCCTGCCTAGTGGTGGGGAAAGAGCTCTGGTCCCAGCTCCACTCCCAATCTGTACTAAGGCACACCTGTAGCCCCCTGCAATCAAGAACTAAAATGAGGGAGCTGACCGCTATCTATAGGAGCTTCTCTCCTTCCTCAGCTAACAGAATAATGGTGCATCTTGTAATGGGTGCTGCTCTAAGACACACATGATAGAGCGGCAATGACAGCTCCTGGTGTTGTGGTAGCAATTATAGCTCCTGGCCCTCCCTGGAGCTGGACTCTCTGTACATTACATGCACATTAATTACCCTCATCTTTAAGAGAATCCTAAAAAGCTAGAACTATTACACATATTACTGTTCCACAGATGCTATAATTATGGCACAGAGAGGTTAGGCATCCTGTTCAAGATGATGAACTAGTTAGTGGGGAACCCAGGCCCAGGGTCCAAGGTCTCCCTTTGGAAACCCCTAGTTCCCTCACAACCCAGGGACCTCCCCCTCCCGCTTCTTGCCCCATGTATACTCTTCAGCTCCACACCTGATGCCGGGCAGGGAGGCTGCCCCCACGCCGATGCCATGTGACCTGAGCATGGGCTTGTCCAGGCACCACGCAGTTCAGATCCAGGGTCTGCCCCTCAGCTACGTGGGAGGACGACGATTCAATGCGGATGGGCTGGGTGCCGCCAGAGGCTGGGGGACGAGATGGTCACTGGTTACTTCAGCTCTCTAAGGCACCCCAAGCCCAACCTGGGCCTCTACCCAACCCACTCACAGTTGACATTGCTGGGCCCCCGTGTCCTGGTTACTCTGACAGTGATGGAGGCCTCCACACCATTGCTGGCACGGCACACATACTCCCCTGCGTCAGCGGGTGAGATCTGGAAGATGTATAGGCGGGAGCCGCGGACCTGGGCAGTGGAGGGCAGTGGTGTGAGTGGGGAGCTTTCTGGAGCCGAGCAGAGGTCCCTGGTTGCCCTGAGCCAACAATCTCCAGCCCCCAAGTCCAGGATCCAGAACCCCCAACACCCACTGTACTCTGTTCCCTCCCACCTTCCTGGGGCTGTGTACCTGGTGCCGGGCAGGGAGGCTGCCCCCACGCTTGTACCATGTGACTGGGGCGTGGGCCTGCCCTGCTACCACACAGCTCAGATCAAGAGTCTGTCCCTCAGCCACCGTGGAGGAGGAGGACTCAATCCTGACGGGTGGGACAGGTCCTGGGGCTGTGGGAACAGGGGCCCAGGTAGAAGATGCTCCCCAGGAGAGAGAGCAGAAACTGCCTAGCCTGGGCTCCAAGGCCATGCCCAGGTCTGGGGGTATTTGGTGGCCTGGGCTTGAGGCCCTCAGTTCAGAAACCCTGATGGAGGATCTGAGCAGGCTTTGTATGGGTGTGTAGCGTATCAGGGCATGAGGCAGGCAGGGACAGTTGAGGTTTGAGAGACCCAGAGTTAGGTATGGCAACACGTGGAGTGGCGTGGCCAATGACATGTGTGATGGAAAGACAAGGATTCTTGTCTCAGACACAGGGGAACTGCTGGGCAGGGTCGGTGGCCAGCACCAACGTGAGCCTTCTTCCCCAGCTGCCTGGGTCTCAGCCCTGGAAGGCTTTTAGCCTCCTTCAGCTGTCTGTGGTGTCAGGAGTCACTCACCAGGGACAGAGCCAGAGGCCTCGATGGAGACCCGGACAGAGGTCTCCAGGGGTTCAGAGCCGAGGACTACGCGGCACACGTACTCGCCCGAGTCGGCGGGAGACACCTGGTGTAGTCGCAGCAGTGAGCCATGGGTCTGTGGGACATTGGGGTGTGTTGATAAGGAGGGGGTCAGCAAGGCCCTGGCCAACCTCTCCAGCAAACTGGCTTTGAGGGGCTACTGTACCTGGTGCCGGGTGGGGAGGCTGCCCCCACGCCTATACCATGTGACCTGAGCATGGGCTTGCCCAGGTACCACGCAGTTCAGATCCAGGGTCTGCCCCTCAGCTACGTGGGAGGAGGACGATTCAATGCGGATGGGCTGGGTGCTGCCTGCAGCTGGGGTTCAGAGACTGGTTAGAGGCCTGGGCTTGGGATGTCCCCAGCCTAGCCCTCTTAGCCCACAGTAGGCAGTGGAAGGTCAAGGGCAGTTGATGGTCTTCTCATCCGAAGCCACTGACAGACCACAGGAGGCCTCCCTGGGAGCAATGGGGAGACCCTTCCAGCCCCACGGCCTCCTTACCTGGGGCATTGTTGGGGCTCGTGTGGGTGCTGTGGAGGACAGAGATGGTGATGGTGTCTTCCTTGGGGCCTGCCCCATTCTCTACTCGGCACACGTATTCTCCTGAATCGGCAGGTGAAACCTGCGGAAGCCGCAGCCGCGAGCCATGCACCTGTGCCAGGTGAGACAGAGAGGAATGAGGACAGGGCCGATGGTGCCTACACTCATAGCTCTGCTCAGAGCCACCCACATCAGATGCTGGTGAGAGAGGAAAAGTGCCCCCAGCCCCGCTGGCTGAGAGGGTGGGGCAGTGTGAGGCTCCCCCTGGGCACAGGCCATGACCTGCCAGAGCTGCATCCCAGCTCCTGCCATGGGTTGGGGCACCCTCCTACCTGTGCATGTGGGGGCAGGCTGCTCCCTCTCCTGTACCATGTGATCTGGGCGTGGGCTGAACCTGCCACTACACAGTTGAGGTCGAGCGTCTGCCCTTCAGTCACAGAAGGTGATGAGGACTCAATCCTGACTGGAGGTGGTGAGTGGTCACCTGAAGCTGGGGACACAGGAGGGTTAAGTGGGTATCTGAGGTGCCTTGGTGTGCCCTCCCTGTACTCTCTGCCCCTGGGATCCCCGCACCTGTGAGGACGACAACTTGGATGCGGGCCTGTGCGGTGCCTGCAGGGCTGGTGGCCACGCAGAGGTAGAAGCCAGCGTCGGCGGCAGTGATGGCCGGGATGAGCAGTGTGGCAATGTCCGTGCGCTCAGACCTGGCCTGCACATGTTGGGAGGGGTCAGAGGTTGCTTGGCAAGGGTGAGCAAGTCAGGAAAGTGGAGACACATAGGCAAGAGGTAGGCATGGAGCTCATGTCAGGGTCCAGTGGTACTCCAAAGAAGATGGAGCTGGGCTGACAAAGAGGTTGACGGGTTCCTGCCTGGCTGCAGGGTTTGAGTTGGCTGTCATCCTGGAAGTGCATGGAGCCAGAGAGGAGATGGGGAGGGAGGGTAGGCAGTGGCGGTCAGGATGCTGCTGAACCTGTTGGCCTAGGGGTGGGGCTGGGCAGGCTCACCTGAGGGGGGAGGCTGCCCCCTTCCTTCTTCCAGGTGATGGTGGCACTGGGTACTCCTGCAGCTCTGCAGTACAGCCTCACGGTGTGGCCTTCATGCACCTGGGTCCTCTCCGGACTCACCTGGACCCGAGGTCCACTTCCCCCTGTAGGAGTGTGGTGTGAACACCCATTTGGCCACTCACGGGCTCCCAGCTGTGCCCTCTCCCAGCTTGGCCCACTCACCGTGCACATGGAGCACAGCCCTGGCCACGTGCTGCCCAGCGCTGTTGTGGGCTCGGCACAGGTACGGTGCCTGATCTGAGGGCTCGACAGCCACCAGGCGCAGGATGCCACCACTGACTTGGGCCTTCTGGGGGAGCTGGCCACCAGGGCCTCCTGAGGGGGACACAGAGTCATCACTCAGGGGAATGACACTGCTCTGGCCCTCCGGGGGATGCTGAGTGCACAGCCCCTGTCCTCTCAGGTCTGCGAAAGCCCGGCCCTCCATGTCATTCCTGTTCAGCCTCACCTATCCACTCGAGGGTGGGCGTGGGGTTCCCGGTGGCGCTGCAGCGGAACTCGGCCAGCTGACCCGGCTGCACAGTGAGCTGCGGTGGGTGGATGGAGACCATGGGGGCAGTTGAAGTGCCTGAGGCTGACAAGGGAGAAGGGAAGTGTGGTCAGTCCCATGGCCATGGCTTCCTTGTTGTGGTGCTCTCTGTATTCCTTCAAGCCCTCTGGGGCCAGTCCTTGCTGCCCTAGTAGGGGCCAGTGGGAGCATCTGTATCACTAATGGAGTCTTGCTACTTCCCCAGAAATGGTTGTCCATGGCTCCCTGTGGATTTTTAGGAGTAAATCCAAGCTCCCATAGTGATTTCACTCTCCCCTCTGCCTACGACTTCAAGTTCTTCCCTCAACTCCAGCCATGCTGGCTGTGATGCTCCTCTAAGGTACCAACACATTCCTACCATCCCATGTGCTGCTCTGGCTGGGAGGACCTGCCCTGCTAGGCCTTTGATGGACTCAACGCCTTGCGCTTCTGGTCCAGCTTGGTATCACTTCCTCTGAGAGGCCCTCCCATCTACATCTTGCTCTCTCATCACCTTGTCAGTTCCTACTCTGGTACTCCTCTGCATATGTGATTATCTTATTGGCCCTTTGTTCCCATGCTATTGTCTTCCCAGCTAGCACATATATTCCAGGACGGCTGAAAACCATCTGTCCTTCCTTAAGGTCTAGGAAGGACTGGGGCTTCCTAGTTTAGGGGTTGGCAATTCTGGGGATCCAGAAAAGATCCTCTGCCTGAAGACATGAGGCCCTGGTCCTGGTGGGCAGGGAGGATAAGAGGCCTACTCTGCACATGCAGTGTGGCGGTGCCCTGGTCCATGGCGAACATGTTGGAGCCAGTGCACACATAGGTGCCCGCGTCGCTTGGTTGCACGCCACGGATGGTCAGGATGCCGTTGAAATCCATGGCTCGTGAGGGCAGCTTGCCGTTGTGCAGGCGGGTCCACACTAGGGTGTAGGCTGGGGACTGCAGGACAAAGGGGACAGAGTGGAGATCACAGAGGAGGCCAGAGATCCTGGGACACAGACCCTGTGCTGCTCCACGGCCTGTCCCGCCCACCTTGCTCTTGGCTGTGCAGATGAAGGTGACATCAGCTCCAGGGCGCACGCTCTGGCTCCGCTGCTCCTCCACTGTCACTGTGATGGGCTTGCTTGGAGCCTCTGTGGGGACAGGAAGCCAACCAGGTCCACATCCTGTGGCCATCACCTCCTCTGGGGTATCACTCTGTCTAGCTTATATGTCAGTCCACTCCCTGCCACCTCGTTCCCTCCTGGCTGAACCCGACAGCTCACATTCTTCCATGCTGGCGCTAGGCAGCCAGCGCCACGTGGTTGGAGAAGGTCCTACCACGAGCCTGTGGGCTCCAGGGCTTGAGAACAGACCACGAACAAGCTTCTAACTCTTCACACTTTTCTCTGAGTGGGTTCTCCATCTGGTACAAGGACCGAGCCTCCCCAGCAACTATTTCACAACTCCTCCCAGCTCCTCCATTCCCTATGCACCCTTCCACTCACACAGCCAACAGCGTCACTCGCTCTGGCTGAGAAAATGCAATGACTTTTCACAGGTGTTCCCATCTTTCCACATCTGCCCACCTCCCTTTTTTCCTCTCCTGGTCCCTGGAGTTCAGGTCCTTTCTACTGTCCCTTCTGAGGGCTGGCCCTCTCCCACAGACTCCTGCAACTCCTCTCTCCCTTCCTGGGATCATCCCACCCCAAAGACACGTGTGTTCTGGGATTCCTGGCATGAACCCATTGCACAGAAACACATGTTCTGGGATTTCTCATTCCTGAAAATAAACCTGTGATCCCACACTCTCCCAGCCTCTGCCCATATTCTGGCCTCCCTTCTGAGCTACAACTCCCTTGCTGCCTGCCCATTCATTCCTGGCCTGTCTCAGTCTGATCTCCACCCTTCTCTTTTGACAGCTGCTTTTCTCAAGGCACAGCTCCAAGGATTCTTTCTCTGCCCGAAGCTGCCTGCCTAGTGGCTGCTGGGGAAATGCCCATGCTCTCCTGGCAGCCGTTCCTCCTTCTGACTTCTTCGATGCCACCCTGCCCTGTCTTCTGCCTGTCTCGCCAGCTACACACTCGGGTCTGCTGCAGATGGACAGGCTTCACCGAGAGTTCCCTAGCCTCTGTCCTGGCTCCTATTTTCTTGCAGCCACGCCGTTGTGGGTTGACAGCTTCCAGACCCATTTCTCCAGCAAGGGTCTCTCTCCTCTCTGCTTTTCAGATTCACATATCTAACCAGATATCACACCAACATTTCTAACTCTATTAAATTCAGGCCACATTTGTGACTTCCTTTGACCTGCTGTGGCATGGGCTGTGGGTGCCTTACCTCTCCACAGTGTCTGCCTGCCTGTCTGATTCCTGCCAGTATCCGTTCTTACATGAAGGGCTTTCTCAGGCCTCTGAGCCCACTGTGCACACAGGGAAGTTGCCACTCCTGGCACAGACCTCAGACACCGACTGACGGGTGCTGGCACGCACAGCGCCCACCTCCCTGGACAGAGGGTAGGGTGACTGAGGTGCAGGCTCTGCACAGGCTCCCAGGGTCCTTGGCTGCATTGGGCAATGACTGCTGACAGGCGCAACTTGCTTGATGACGTCCCTTTTACTGGATACTTTCTCTTTCTTGTTTTTGGAGCCTTCCTTGAATTACTAGTACACGGTTCCTTATCTGACTCTGCTTTTTTTGGGAGCCCAAATCTAGACATTCCCCCTTCTTCAGGCTGCTTCTGCAGGGACTCACCTGTGACCAGTAGCTCTGCCCGGCTGGTGTTAACATGGTGAAGGTTACGGCAGGTGCAAATGTAGACCCCAGCATCAGAGGGCTGGACGCTAGGGAAGTGGAGCTCAGAGCCTGAAGGGAATGGATGGGGGCTCATGGATACACGTGTTGCCCTTTTCCCATCCAGCTCCATGTACAAGGGCAGGACCTCCCCTCCTATGGGTGATTCATGGAGTCGAAAAGTGTGGGGTCATGAGTACCTTGATGTCGCTGTTGGGTGCTGCTGGGTATAGGCCGCCCATCTTCACGGGACCAGTAGAAGTAATGGGGTGGGCTCCCACTGACCTGGCATCGCAGGGAGTGGGAGCCACCCTGGGGCACGATGCTCCGAGCAGGGTGGACCTGGACCACCAGTGGGGCTTGGTCTGCTGTGGTGGGAGACGGCAGAGGCCATTCAGGCTGGAGGGCCCTGGCCCACACTTCGTTGCAAACAGCTCTTTTGTGTCAAAGACCGCAGCAACTCCCTGAGGGCCCAGATCTGTATCCTCTAAACTCCCCAGACTAACCATCACCCGACTCACCCTGTGGCAGGCAGCGGCCCCCTTGCACGTTGGGGTTACCCACATAACCCGGGGCACACCTACAAGGAGGAACAAGGATCAGTACTGTCAAACCATCAGGGGCCCAATGCTTCATAAGGGATTTGGGGAATCAGAAACCTTTGGTGTGGGGTGAGGAGGCTCAGGTCTCTGGAAGGACTTAGAGACCAAAATGGAGAATAAAGGAGAGCATTAGCAGTCTGGGGATGGCATGGCTGAGGCCAACCGAGGGAAGATGAGGGGGCTCCTGGTTCCGTGGTGAAATGAGAGTGAGGACAGAACAGCACAAGAGGGTTTGCAGGCCCCTGAAGGGTCTGCCATTCGCCAGGTCCCTTTGCTCTGCTGTCTGCAAACTTACTGCTCACAGTACTGGCCAGTGTAGCCAGGCTCACAGGCTGTGCAGCGGTACCCATTGCCTCCAAGGCTCTCACAGGTACGGGAGAACCTGAGCAAAGGGGAAAGGGGTGGCAAAGGTCAGGCCACAGGAAGCCCCAGCCTCCACCCTTCTCCCTCCACTTCTGACTTGAAACTCAAAGCAGGACCCATCTTTCCCTGGCTGCCCTATGGGAGCTGGCCCTTAGGTCTAGAGCAAGGACACTTACATGTTCTCCGGATTGGTGAGTGGGCAGGCACAGGGCTGGCAGTCCTCTGGTGTCCCAGCCGTGGCATCTCCATAGTAGCCAGGGGCACATAGCTCGCAGAACTCCCCGGCAGCGTTGTGCTGGCATTGCTGTGAGGCACAAGCATTTCAGACCACAGCCCTCCAGCAACAGGTCCCTAAAACCTTGCAAGTGCAACCTCTTGGTCCACCAATTCTAGGCATGTGAATCTACCTTACAGAGCTAACTGTGGAAGGGGACAAAGGTTTCACTACAAGGATGTGTACTGATGCAATGTGGGAACAAAATAAACATCCATGAATGAGGAACTGGGTAAGTAGGAAAGGCCACCTGGGGTTGGTATGCCAGCGGAGGTGCCCTCATCCCCGTTCTGAATGCCTGGATTCCAGCTGTCTGCTAATGCACACCCCAAAGAGCAGCAGACGGGGCCCGGCGGAGTGGCCTAGCGGCTAAAGTCCTCGCCTTGAAAGCTCCGGGATCCCATATGGGCGCCGGTTCTAATCCCGGCAGCTCCACTTCCTATCCAGCTCCCTGCTTGTGGCCTGGTAAAGCAGTTGAGGACGGCCCAATGCATTGGGACACTGCACCCGCGTGGGAGACCCGGAAGAGGTTCCAGGTTCCCGGCTTCGGATCGGCGCGCATCGGCCCGTTGCGGCTCACTTGGGGAGTGAATCATCGGATGGAAGATCTTCCTCTCTGTCTCTCCTCTGTATATATCTGGCTGTAATAAAATGAATAAATCTTTAAAAAAAAAAAAAAAAAAAAAGAGCAGCAGACAAGAGCTCACATACTTGGGTCCTTGCCACCCAGGTGGGAAACCCGGAAGATGTTCCAACTCTTTTTTTTTTTTTTTTAAGATTTATTCATTTTATTACAAAGTCAAATATACAGAGAGGAGGAGAGACAGAGAGGAAGATCCTCCGTCCGATGATTCACTCCCCAAGTGAGCCGCAACGGGCTGATGCGCACCAATCTGAAGCCGGGAACCAGGAACCTCTTCCAGGTCTCCCACGCGGGTGCAGGGTCCCAATGCATTGGGCCATCCTCGACTGCTTTCCCAGGCCACAAGCAGGGAGCTGGATGGGAAGTGGAGCTGCCGGGATCAGAACCGGCACCCATATGGGATCCCGGGACGTTCAAGGCGAGGACTTTAGCCGCTAGGCCACGCCGCCAGGCCCCATGATGTTCCAACTCTTAATGTTAGCTTAGCCCAGCCAGCATTTGGGGACTGGGAGCTCTCTATCTTGCATCTCAAATAAAAGTAATAAGTATAAAAAAAATTAAAAAAAATCCAAATAGTTACGAGAAAGAATGATGATGATATTTCTGACCCTTTTCTCCCTAGACACCTGCAATATCAAAGAAAAGTCAAGCTTACATACAGGCTTCAGTGTAGGTTACACATTCGCCTTCAAACAGACCCAGGTCGGCTGTGGAAACATAGCATGCTGCTTGCTCCAGCTTGAGGCTGTGGTTCTGACAGCCACCCAGTCCCTGACCATGACTCCAGGAGGGTACTACAACACTCTGAAAAGCCCAGAGGTTAAAAAAATCACAACAAAACCCAAACAACACTAGAATGCTATGGGGAGGTGTGCAGGCACCGCTAAGTGGAAACGGCTGATTAGTAAGTCCACGGTTGATTCGTAATTGGAAAGTGTACACTTCAGTGTCACCCTCTAGGCAGGAAGTTGATTTGCTTTTCGGTGCATCTCTCTGGTCTGACTCCTCTATCTGGGTGTCACTTTGGTGGTAAGAGACCAACATCGAGAAAGAACTGAAGCTCTTCAGTAAGAACCAAATGTCTGTCGGTATGCTGGTTTTTGCACAAAGGACATTGACACACAGCTCCAGCCCTGCCCGTGGGCTGTGTTCCACGATCCTGACCTGGATCCAGGCCTGTTTTGCTAAGTCTACCCCGCCCTAGCACCAGGTCTCCCACCCAGGCCCAGCAATCCTCCTGATCCCGCCCCAGCCTGGCAGGCACTCACCGAGCAGGCCCCGGTCTCAGGGTGGCACAGGTCCGAATGCCCATTGCATTCGCACAGCTCGCAGTGGCCGAGGTAGAGGCCATTCTCAGTGCGTGTGTAGCCAGGGGCACAGTCCTGGGCAGCAAAAGAAGAGGGCTCATTTCCATGCCCGACCCTGGAGTAGCACCCAGTAAGAAGACCCTGCATCCGTCTCCCTCAAGCATCCCTCTTGGCATCTAGACTCCCAGCTGTGGAAATTCAAGGTCCAGCCATCCAACCCGAGCCCTCCTTGAGAACCCAAGGCCCTCATTTTTCTGCTTTGCTCCCTTAACCCTCCAGAGTAGGGGCAGTGCCTCCCCCATTCTGCCACATAGCTCTGCCCTCTCTGAATTCAGTGAAACTGTACGTCACCTGTAATGAAGGATGCCTCCCTATCCCTGGGTTTCCATTCCCTGAAGTTCCTTCCAGCAGCAAGAGTCCTGCCTAAAAATCTCCACGTCTACAGGCAAAGAGCAGGTCTGGGAGGCCCAGACTCAGAAGGAAGCCCTGCAGATTCCTAGGCCTGCAATGCCCTTCATTAGAGAGAGGCTGGAGCACGTGACACCCAGGAAGGTTTTCACGCACTGGGCATGATCCATCACAGGCCATGCAATCGGGCCTTTCTCCGCAGCACCTGTTCCCCAGGCCGTGCTAGCTGCCACTTCAAAGCCAGGCCTAGGAACCTGTCCACTTCACTGTAGCACATGTACACCAAGGGTGGTGTTGCCTGGGGTCTCCTCCTTGAAGATGCGATACCTTCCTCACTTTAAGGAACATGAGAATTCATGTGCTGGGGCTGGACTGGGACCTCTCGAGGTCCTGGTTATGAGCAGATGGAAAGCAGCAGGGATGTGGACTTCCTGCTGCGCATGTGCTGTGTTATGCTTCCTCTCCCTGACCTCAGTTGGGTGCCTGTCCTCAGCCCCACCCCCGCTGCCCTTCCCTCCAGGCCAGCCTCCCACTCCAGCCTCCTTCCTTGCCTGCCTATCTCTGTCAGCCTCAGTCCAACTCTGCTGGACCCTAGGGTCCCCCACCCCGTGTCTGCCTCTCTATACATGTTCACGCTTTGCTCGGGGCTGGCTGTTTGCTTCTCTAGTCTGTTGCGGAGGGCACATGGCACATGTTGGATCTTAACCTCTAAAGAACACAGCCCATACCTGAGGCAGTATGGTTCGTGATTAGGACATACTAGGCCTGGTGCCCACAAGATCTGGGTTCAAATAAGTTCCTGGGGTGAGTCACCCATCCCTTAATATCTCAGTTTTCCCTTTCCAATCCATTAAAGCAGATAATTGCAGGTCTCTTTGGGATGTTAGGAGGAATGTATGAGCTGACAGTATGTGCAACCAGTTGTGAATCATGGGCTTTGGCATGCCACGTGACCAGTTGTGCCTGAGTAGAGGGGTCAGGCCAGCCACATACTCACCTGGCAGGACAGGCCTATGTAGCCTGGGGGACAGCGGCACTCTTCCACTTCCAGGGCCCGGGGTCCTTCAGAGGGCCCAGGCTGGGCGACCTCAAGGCTCACGGCACTGATGCTGGCTGCCAGTGGCACTGAGGAGAACGTGGCCCGCACCAGGATCTCATCGAGGTCAGCCAGAGCCATCAGCAGGTGCTCACGTGTGGCCGGCTGTCCGTCGGGCCGGCGCCAGAATTCCTGTGGGGTTGAGGAGGAGGGAATGGCCAAAGTGGGCAAGGGGCATTTGGCTGTGTGTGAGGCTCCTGCAGCCCCTGCCTCAACACCTGCCTTCCTGGCGCTGAGAGGGAGGATGGGGGAGCAAGGCTTGTGGCTGGCAGAGTCAATGTCAGACTCTAAATCAGGGCGGGAGGGGGGCCCAGTCTCTCACCTCCCTGAAGATGATCTCGTAGCTCTTCCTTCCCGGGCCTTGCAGAGCGGGCTGAGAGGCTACCAGCATGATGTTGTTGCCCTAGGAAGACACCAATGGGATTGAGATGATCAGTGAGGGGTTCAGGGAGATGAGGGGGGCTACCACTCATCCCAGACTGTAATACCCAGCTCCCTGCTCTCCCAAAGCAATCAGACACCTACCCACTGACCCTCCTCCCAGCAGCCATGGTGTCCAAGCAGGTAGGTGGAACTGGAGGGCTCGCTCTAGTTCCAGCCCAACCCAGGCTAAACCTATGTGTTGTGCTGGAAGGCCAGCACACTGAGAGTGCCTGACTGCTGTCTCCGCCTCCTGCCTGCTGGGCGAGCAGTCTGAACACTCACCGTGATCTGGATGTCAGGGTCGGAGAGTGGGCTGCCCTGCGGTCCCGACACGTAGGAGAGGGTGTAGCGCAGCTTCCCGCCGTAAGCAGCCACCTGAGGAGGCAAGCACAGGGGTTACAGGCTGACTCTGCCTTCCTCTGGAGCTGTGTGCTTGACCCGACAGGTGAGGGGCAGAGCTTCCTCAGGCCTTTTTTGCACCTGGGCGGCACCCCTCCCCCAGCCTCCAGAAGCTAGTGCACGTGGCTTGTGGATGCCCAAGAAGTGGGACATCTCTCAGCTCCTTCAGAGTCTTGGGCATAGGGGTGAGACCCCGAGCATCCTCTTTCCTGTTCTGTGGGATTCCCATTCTCCATTGTCCCAGTCTCTGCAGATCCCTTTCCAGGGACCAAGATAACAGCGCCAACACAGGAAGGCTACAAAGTTTCCAAACTCTCAGCCACAGGTTTGAGGCTATTGGGGGACCCCTCAGAGTCCATAGCTCCTAGGCAAGCGGCTTTTGCTTTCCCAGAATCCAGCCCAACTTTTCGCAGACTGCACCCTGGATTTCTTTGAACAACTCCTACCCTACCTGCAGGCCACGCAGCTTGAGGGGCCTGTCTGCCCCCTGCTCCTCTGCAGGGTACAGCGAGCCAGACCTGGCCCATTTGCACATGTCCTACCACGTCCCATCTCAGCCCCATCAGGGATGGACAAGTGACTCTTTCTGCTGGAACAGAGAAACTTCCTTTTCAAGGCATATGAAAAGTTGGAAGGTGACACCAAAGGAGATAGAACCCTAATAAATTCCTGGATCCAGTCTCCTTGATATCCAGATATCTTCGGATTTGCGGCTGCTTGAGCCAACGGGTTCTTGGTTGCCAACAAGCTGGTTAGACCTGGGTAGCCTAGCTGGAGACTTGAAGAATCCTTCTGCTGATTACAGTGGACTTGCATGCCAGCAGCTGAGCTCCCAGCTTGACCCTCCGGGCAGGCATTCAGTCAGAACCACACTGTACCACATTTGCTCTGTGTGTTCAGTTGTGCGTTCATTCAGCTGGGAAGCATTCATCAAAGGCCTATAGACTACGTGCCAGGCTCTGGCCAACGCAGGCCCCGGGGAGGTTCTTCACAAGCTCAGGGCGTGGTAAGGAATTCTAGGACATACCCAAATGACCATGAAACAATTGCTTTTCTGTTGGCTTTGAATGCCACAAGTTCAGAGCCATGCCTGGCACAGCTTTCTAGCAAGCTGCAGGCACATACAGCGCAGTAGTTAATGGAGCAGATGCATAACACAAAAGACCCAGGTTCAAATTCCAGCTTTACTGGCTGTTCAACCTTGAATATACCACTTAACCTCTCTGAGCCCTACCTGGACGCATGGAGATGAAAATAAAAGTAACACACACATAAAAAATATCACAAGGATTCCCTAACGTAGCACGTGTGAAACAATGTGCTCAGCATAGTGCTAAGAACACACTGGTGCTTGATTCCTCTCTGATTTTTCCAGCCCCTCCCCTGGCTTCAGTCGGCCTCTTCTCCCCACACCTGTTCTGGGTGTTATCTCATAGGCACCACGCCATCATATGTAACTTTAAGGGGCATTCTACACCATCTTGGAACACAATGGAGGCAATCTCAACTCTAGCACTAATGCCAGTGTGTTCCAACGCTGACGACAATGCTGACAAGAGGGAAGATAATGAGACTCATGCTGAGCTCTGGGGGGTACAGGGCACAGTGTAATAATGGGGGCAGGTGGGGAGGGGGAGGTGTGCTGTGCTGCAGGTAAGTCACTGCTTGGGATGCCCACATCCCACATCAGAGCACTGGTTCAAGTCCTGGCTGCTCCACCTCTAATGCAGCTCCCTGCTAACGTATCTGAAAGGAGCAGAGATGGCCCAGGCACTTAGATCTTCCACATAGGAGACCCAGATGGAGTTCCAGGCTCTTGGCTTCAGCCTGGTCCAGTCCTGGCTATTGTGACCATTTGGGAAGTGAACAAAGAATAGAAGACCTCTCTCTCTGTCTCTGACACTGCCTTTCAAACAAATAAATATTTTAGAGCAGGTACTGTGGTGTTATATGGTAAACCTCTACCTGTAGTGCCAGCATCCCATATGGGGACCAAATGGGGCCAGAAGCTCTATTTTCAATCTACCTTGCTGCTAATGTACCTGAGAAAGCAGTGAAAGATGGCCCAAATCTTTGGGCCTCTGAGCCCACATGAGAGACCTGGAAGAAGCTCCAGGCTTCTGGCTTCGAACCTGTCCAGTTCTGGCCACTGTGGCCCTCTGGGGAGTAAACCAGCAGATGGAAGACCTTTCTCTGTCTCTCCCTCTCTCTGTAAATACGCATTTCAAATAAAAATAAATAGCTCCTAAAATCTTTTTAAAAATCATAGCATACAGTAACTTCATCAATGCTTTGGGAATAAATGAGTGCAGTGCCAAGAATCTGGACACAGGGCCAAGATGGTCCAGAGAAGAGCTGCTGCCCATATGAGGCAGCCCCTATGCCAGGGCCAGGACCCAGATGAAGGGTAAGGAAAGATGCAGTCACATTTTGATCTAAATGTGGGGCCCTGGGCAAGTCCCTTCCACCATGTGGATTTGTTTACCCATTTGTGACATAAGAAGTGCCAACACAGGGCTCCCTAATTCATTAAGTTCAGTGACACCCCCTCCCCCAACTCCTTGTTACCTTGTCCCCCAGGAAGGCCCGGGGCAGCTGCCAATAATAGAGATTTCCAGGAAGCAGAGAGAAGCCTTCATAGGAGAGAGCAAACTAGGACAGAAGGACAGGCAGTGAGAATGGAGGGTGACCATGGGCAGAGACGGTGGGGATGAGAGACCCAGCAGCAAGGGGGATGGGAACTCTCCCCACCACCCTGCAGCCCCAAGTTCCCTGCTTTCTGCATGGCTTGCTTCCCCTCGGGCTGGGACACTTGAGCAGCTCTCTCAGGGCATGGGTTGTGCAAGCATCTCCTCCTGTACCGTGAACCACAGATTTACATGGCACACTGCTAAACATGACAGAATCCAGTGGCTTTTCCACATACATTCAAAAATGTACAACCAGGGACTGGCATTGTAGTTAAGTTGGTGTTTGCACTGCCCACGTCCTATCTCAGTGCACCAGTTTGAGTCCTGGCTGTTCTACTCTAAAATGCAGCTCTCTGCTATTGCACTTGGGAAGGCAGTGGAAGATGGCCCAAGTGCTTGGGTTGCTGTCACCCATGTGGGAGATAAAGCTGCAGGTTCATGACTTTGGCCTGGCCCAGCTCTGGCTGTTGTGGCCATTTGGGAAGTGAATCAGCAGATGGAGGATCCCTGGAAGGGAAACTGATAGTCATGGCCCCAGTGGTTCAGAGACGACCTAAGCACTCCAGCAGGATGGGTCCCTCATGGGGGCACGTACCTGGGGGCCTGCTGGATGAGACAGAGAAGAGGAGGAAAAGGAAGAGGAGAGAGAGGGTGGAGGAGGTACTCTCAGAGCTGCTGCAGACCCGTGCTGGGCAGGAAACCCCCGAGGTGGGGGTTGGGGGCGAGTGGCAAAGCTGGAAAGCAGCTGCCAGATCTCAGCATCCACGCGCCTCTGGGCCTCATCCACCTGGGGGGAGCAGGAGAGGAAGGGCAGAGAAAGGAGCAGAGGGACAGAAAGGATGCCTGCCAGGCCCTGCCTGTCCCAGGTGGTGCCAGGCCACATCAGCCACCAGATACTGTGCTATCGACACAAGTGCCAGTGTCTCTTGCTCTCCTGGGACCTCAGGAGCCAGGTGGGGTATACTGGATATGGGGGTGGGGAATGCAGTGACACGGGGATGGGCTGCTTGAGAGATGCCCTCCAGAGGGTGTCCAGCAAGACAGAGGCAGACAGTTCTGTCTAGGCAAGGCAGGAAGCTGGAGGCAGCCCCAGCAGTCCTGGGAAAGGGGAGAGGGGTGCTGTTTGGGTCTGATTATTCCCATGGGCCATGGTACCAGCCTGAGGTGGCTCTGGAATATCTCCCGAATGCAACAGTGGAAGGGACTGGAGTTAGGCTAGGGCCAGAAATGAGAGAAACAGCCCAGAAGAGCCCAGGGCCTTGGATCTAGTTTCCTCCCTGGAGCCTCAGCCCCCGTCCTGGCCAGGCCCTCAGTTACCTGTGATGGCCGCTGTGCCCAGCCTCTGCCCTCTGGGGGCCCTGGGATCCTCCTAGGTGCCACAGCTGCCCGCCACTGCTCCTCTGAGAGAGACGTGCGGTTCTGACAGGGTGGAGGGCACAGGCCACATCAGGCCTCCCAGTGTCTTGGAGCCAGAGTGTCATGCAGGGTCCCCTACCCATGAACAAGGTAGCCTGGGAGAGATTCAGGCTCCCCACTCTGGGTGGGCACACAGGCTCCTTCAGGCTGCTGGGGGGGCGGCGCTAACACACCAGAGAATTAGAGGTGATTGCTTAGCGCTGGGGGGAACCCAGGGGCCAGATCAAATCATGTGGATTAGTGTCAGGTTAGTTTCCCTGCCACCCTGGGCACTGGGACACGATGGCACAGCAGGTGAAGCAAGGGTAGCGATATACTACCCCCTCCTGGCAGTACAGGGCAAAGATACAGCAATGTCCAGACTAGGGTACCACGGGCACTATCTGGCTTCATGCAGACCCACAGTACCATGGGTACTGGGCTGAGGGCACACAAGAACACACCATGTTTAGGTCACACCAGTTTCATGCCACTTGCATTATGGGCCTACCTGGTGAGCTCGACGCATCCTTGTAAAATCGGCCTCCCTCTGCAGAGCACAGAGAAATGGCACGAGAAAAAACAGAGAGCAGTCTGAGAGGTGCAGGGCAGGACAGTGGCAGGTAGGGGGCAGGGTAAGAAGAAACAGGGAAAGAAAAGGCAAAGGCAGTGGCCTGACCTGGAAAGGGCTGCGATACCTGCCCTGTTCAAACCACGAGACTGAACCAGCCTTGGAGCTCCTGTCTTGCGGCTCTGGAGGTGTACCTGCTGGGGCACTGTTGGCACCCACCTCCCTTGGGTGCCAATTGGTGGTCTTCACTGCTCTACTAAGACCCTGTCCACTATAACACCATGCCCAACATGGACACCTCCCACTGGACCAAGGTTTGAAGTAGCAAAGACAAGTTCATTTCTGTCTATTGCAGCATGGCACAGGAAGCCACAGTCTTGGGTTTAGTCCCATCACAGTCACCTACCTCGTAGCCATGGATGTGAAGTCAGTTCCCCATCTCCTTCTGTGTGAGAGGGGCAGCAGTGGCACCTAGCTCACACAGCTGTGAGTTATGACTCCTAGGAGGGACTGGAGATGTGCCTCAGGGGCTCAGCAAATACTCACATGGCCTGGGGTCAGAATCGTGTCCAACACCAAGCACAGAGCCAGCAGAACAGTGTGAGTCAACAAACAGATGAAACCCAACCTGCCTGCCTCCTTTGCCCTGGAGTTGTGACAGCCTCGCCCAGGACTCATGTGTGGAACACCTGCCTGGAAGCTGATGACGAGCACCTGCTGCCACTGAGCAGTGTCGGGGTGCAATCTGCAGTCCTCTCAGCCTCCCTAAAGTTCAAGTTTATCAGATGTGTCCAGCTGAGAGGCAGCAGAGCTGCGCCTTAGCCTGAGGCCCGACATTCAGAAGCTACACACTTAGCCCCAAGGTGGCCAAGGCGGCAGAAATGGAGCAGACACCTGCCCATCAACTGGCTGAGGCTGCTCTGAAGCGAAGCTGTATCTGGCACTGGCATCCCACCTTGTCTCCCTGGTACGTTTCCGGCAGCTGCCAATAGAAAGGCTCCTGTCCGAGTTGGGCAAAGTTGCTGAAAGAGAGCTGGGCACCATCGGATGTGGGTTCCACGGTGAAGCCTCCCGTGAGGCGGCTGTTGCGCTGTGGGTTCACCAGGGCAAAGCCCTGGAAGTTGCCAGGAGCAAAGTAGGTGGAGATCTGGCAGCAGAAGAAAGGTTGTGTCAGCCTGAGCCCCAGGGCAGGCTCTTTGGTGGGGGTGGGGCATAGAAGGGATCAGGGCAGACAGTGGGGTTCACTGGGATGGGGGATGGGGAGTGTGAAGGAGCACAGTGAGCTGTTGGACTCAGTGCCAAGGTGGGTGACAGCCTGGGGATGCTGCTGGGCCTGGTGGGATGAGCAAGGGCCAGCAGGCAGCACGCCCTGCCTGGGCTCTTACCAGGTGGCGAGTGTAAGAGGAGCTGGCACACTGCTGGGTGACACCCATGCAGAAACAGGGCAGACAGCCATCGGGGTTGCTGGCACTCAGGTGGAAGTAGTGGGGCCGGCACTGGCTGCAGGTGAGGCCTTCTACCTGGGCCTGGGGAAATGAATGCAATGATGTGTGTAGAGATCTCGGGGGTCATTCCTGCCCCCAGCAGCCTCTGAGGGCAGCCTTCCCAACCACTACCAGTGGTTTAGGGTAGCCCTTGTCCTAGTCCCAGGACCCGGCTCCCACCAGACCCAGGATGTGCGTGGTCAAGGGCAGGTTTGGACTAACCTTACATTGGCACTGGCCACTGGCATCACACTGGCTGCTGATGCTGCCCTGGGGGTCACAGCTACAGACTATGGACCCCGGAACCTGGCTGTCTCCTGAAGTGAGGAGAACCACAGCTGGAGCCACAGGACCCACCACCATGCATGCCAGTTCCCACCACTCTCCCTGCACCTGGCTCAACGCCAAGGAAGGGAGCCAATCTCCGACATGACATACTACCCATGCAGCCCTGGGAGGAGGGTGGAGCCCACTCCTATTCCATTTGACAGATGAAGAAGTAGAGGCTCCCAAAGGCAAATATATCCAGTCAAATTCACAGAGAAATAAAGACTGTGTCTTGTCCCCCAGTTCCCACCTCCAGGACACTGGGAGCTCCCTGGGCACACTCACTTTGGCACGGCTGGCCCTGGCTGGGGTTGCCATAATAGCCGGGGGCACACCTGCAAGAGAGAATGTGCTGGAGGAAGCAGGATCCTGCAGAGGAAGCCGTTAGCCCAGGCCTGGCTGGGGTTCGGCAGTGCTGAAGGATACCTACCCACCTGGACCACCCATTTCACAGCAGGGAACCACAAGGGAGAAGAGTGGGGATGTGCCCAAGATGTGAGCCTGGTTAGGCTGCACTGAGGGCCTTCGGGAACCTGGCCAGGCTTGGCGGTGAGATGCAGACCTGGATGTCTGAGGATCCAATATACTGCCAGGCTAGAGGCACAGGCTTCCACGAGGTGAGAGAAGGAGGACCTCACCTGAGGATACCAAGGACAGCCCTTCCCACGGACCCCACCCAAACCCACCTGCCTCACCTCTCACAGTGACGCCCACTGTGGCTTGGAGAGCATGCATCACAGGTGGGGTGGCCGTCTGTGTCCAGGAAGCATGTGTGAGCAGCCCTGAGAATGTGGGGGTGAATCTCCCATCAGGAAGGCCATCACTCTGACATCTGCCCCCAGCTCCTTTCAGAGTCAAGGGTTAGGGCAACATGGGTTGGGGCCGACAGGTTGCAGAGAGCATGGGGTGGGTGAACTCGGGCCTTCTGAGCACCCGCTATGGGCTGGGCATTGTATTAGAGTCCCACATACTGGGGCTGAGTGGGTGTGACATCTTCATTTCACACGTGGGGTATACCTTATACCAAGTGCCACATCGAAGGAGTGGTAACCCTGGGATTGAACCACTGCCTCTCAAAACGGCCCAGGAGGAAGGGATGAGGACAGAAGGTGGTGGCCAGATTTGCGACAGGCAAGGACGGGACTTACTGGCCAGCAGCAGGGGTTCCGTAGCACGGGCAAGGCTGGCAGTCCTGTGGTGTCCCCTGCTGGGCGTCCCCATAGTATCCTGGTTGGCACTGCTCGCACCGAGGGCCCTCCGTGTGGTGCTGGCAGCCCTGGAGGGGCAGAATGTGGGTTAGAGAGGGTTCCTGAAGACCACATGTGCTTGGGTGAGGAGGAAAGAGGCTGGAACACACCTGACAGGCACCTGTTTCAGGCTCACAGACTTCCGAGTGGCCGTGGCAGCTGCAGCGTTCGCAAGTGCCCAAGTAGAGGCCGCTGGGCATGCGTGTGTAGCCTGTGTCGCAGTCCTGGAAGCAGAAAAGGAGCCGTGGGAGGGGCTTCCTGGAAGGCCACCTCCCTGCTGCTGGGATCTGAACTTTGGAGTGGGCAGAGCTCAAGAAGGAGAGGAATCAGGGAGTACCAAGGAGGGAGCTAGTTGGACAGGTCAGTGGGGCCCAGGACTCACCTGGCAGGATGGGCCACGGTATCCAGATGGACATGTACACTGCTCCACTTCCAGTGCCAGGTCCTGACCAGTGTTCTCAGGCACAGCCACATCCATGCTGATTCCAGAGAGCCTGAGCAAGAAAGACCTGCTCAGAATGTGCTTTCAATGGCCCGGGTGGCTGCGCCCTGTCTTCAGCCCCTTCACCAGCTCTCCTGCCAATGCCTTCACTGTGCTATTGGGGTCCTGTCCAGGTCCCCTCTGAGGCCTCCTTCCCCAGCTGCTGCTGGGGTGGTGGCTAAAGGCCCACATTTGCAGTGTTCTCCAATGGGTCACCTTCCTCGCCAGGGCAAGGGGTTGGAAGACAGGCTAACAGAAAGCAAAGGCCCCCCGGCCTCAGAGTAAGATGCCCCTGCAGGGAGATTTACTGTCCAAAGCTCCATGAGGGAGGAGGTGACGGCCAGATCTAAGGATACTTCCCTGCTTGCCAATCTTCCCTCCCCTGTGGGCCTCCCTCCTGGGAGGGGCCTCCTCATGAATCACATGCATGCCACTGCCCATCCCAGGTATGCTACTAGGGAGACTGATGGGAAAAAAAGCCTTGTGAGAGAGCCACACTATAATATCCACCTTGCAGATGGGGAAAATAAGGCACCAAAAAGCCACACAACCTGTCTGTCAGTGACAGAGCTGGTGGTCTGTAGCACTGCACAGTCCCACCCGGATTGCAGTCCCTTGCCTGAGTCCTCTCCCATCCTCCCACCGAGGACCCAGACACCTGCTCTCAGCTGGCTGCTGGCTGTAGGATGCTCGGATCAGCAGTGCGTCGATGCCTGCTAATGCCATCAGCAGGTGCTCCCGGGTGGCCGGCTGTCCGTCAGGCCGCTGCCATGCTTGCTGCCAGGAAAAGGGCCCAGGTGCTTAAGGCCTGACCTCTGAGGGGTAGGGGGGTGTCAACAGACCTGAGAGCAGGGGCCTGCCTAGGCTCACCTCCCGGAAGGGTACAGTGAAGGTGCTGGGTTGGCCGGGCACAGGCTCCTGGGAAGTGTGATGCTCCAAGGTGATGCTGTTCCCCTGCAGAACCACCAAGGGCTGCCTGTGCAGTGGCGGGGAGCCGGGCTGTGGCTGTTGGGTCACTGTGAAGCGCAGCTCTCCTCCATAGGAGGTCACCTGGATGCAGGGTGGACAGGTGCTCAGTGGGACCCCATGGTTGGCTCTGTCCCTGCTCCAGCACAGTGTCTTCTATGCTCCCTAGGGGACCATGGCACTCCAGTGCCTCAGCCTTTGCCAGTGCCACTCCTGTTGCCTGGAGCTCCCTCTACCTTCCCAGCCCCTGCCCACCTTGTCCCCCCGGAAGCGTAGAGGGAGGCTCCAGAAGTAGGGCCCAGGCAGGAGGCTGTGGAAGGAAGAGAAGAGCAGCTCCCCAGCCGCAGGGGAAGCGATACCCTCGCTGGTGGTGTAGGTGCCTGCAGCGTTGGTCAGGCTGAACTGTGAGGGTTCCTCAGAGGCCCCCAGCACCTGGGAGGAAGAGATGGGGTCAGGAGGAGGACTGAAGCCTGGGTTGGGCACGCAGTCTGTGCGGCCCTGCCCACCTCATCTAGGTACCTGGGCGCGGCTCCAGGAGGAGCTGGAACACTGGCGGCTGACGCCCATGCAGAAGCACTTGAGGCAGCCGTCGGGGTTTTGCTTGCTCAGGTGGAATGAGCCATCGGCACACTCATTGCACAGGCGTCCCACCACGTTGTTCTGCGGACACAGAGCTGTGAGATGCAGGGACAGCCCACGAGGGAGACTGCCTGGAGCTTTCAGCCTGACCCACCCAATCTAGAGGGAGACCCAAGGCCCCAGGGGAGCCACTGCAGGAGTGTACCACTGCCATATGATCAATAATTCTTGGTTAATGGAGCTTATGCAACCTCTTTCCCTTTTCTCTTTGGCTCCTGGGGCATTCAAATAGGTCTCTGAAATATAGCAACTTAATGAAAACCACCACCATCCCCCTAATACCCTTAAGTGTCTTACAAAGCAGGTGACAGCTCCACCCTTCACAGGAGAAAACTGAGGTCCAAGGATGTCAACATGACCTGTAGAAGGTCACCTAACTTGCTCAATCATTCTGAGATTTAAGATCAAGGGTGCCTTGGAGACTCCCGGATCCTCATCAAGGACTATCAATATGGGCACCAAGGACTATATCCCATCTGCCAAGGAGACCACGGGGAATTGGAGTGCCCTCGCAGGCCAAGAACTCTGAGGTCACCCATTCCCTATCGGATCTCCCACACGGGATGGAAGAAGCCCAGATCCTTCCTCACAGGATCTAATGTCATTGGAACAACAGCCAGGAGTCCTGAGTGGTCCTCAGAAACAGAACAGTAAACTGCCTTCGGGACTCGGGAGGGGAGCTTTCTCTGGTCCTAACTCAGTTTCAACTTTGGCTCCCCACCCTCTCTTGCAATGACCATCAGGGTCGCTCTGGAACCCGCCCCCCAAAAAAAATTAGATCAGATAAACAGAGACCAATAAGGAAAGCTTAAAACAGGAACCAGTCAGTTTGGACTCCCATATACCTAACTAGGTAGGACACAAAGATTAGTTACTCCTCACTAAGGTATTGAAGATTTCTTTGCGCACCCCTCCTAAAACTGTTCTGCTCCTCAATTGTTAACATATGGCTTGTTTGAGGTATAAATCTGTTTGGACTATCCTAAATTTTGCATAGTTCAGTAGAAATCACGCTTTAATACTTTAAGCTGCTAAATATATAAATGAAAATAGACATCAGACAGCTGAATAGTACCATATAACTATTTTAAGGTGTATGGCAGCCGGTCGTGTATAAACTATAATTGAGATGTCAATGAAGTAGTTACAGAATGTGGTTAAGAACTTGCATTTTCTAACACACTGGTCACTCAATATCATGTCAATTAACTTCATGATGTTGTAAATTGTTGTTGAAATTGTGTAGGGGCTTTTCATTGGAGGGGATGATATTCTGCCAGCCCTACTTTCAGACCAGGCATGGTTTCTCAATGAAACTAGTGAATTTATCTGGACAATAAGATGCTGGACTCTCTGCATGGTCCATGCCCGCGATGAAGGAATCATGACTGGTTATGATCTGTACTACTGTAACAATGTGGAGGAATTCAATGTGGGGGGAGGGTTTGGGGGAATCCCAGAGCCTATGAAACTGTGTCATAAAATGAAATAAATGCAGTTATATATATATATATATATATATATATATATATATATATATATATATATGGTAGAAAAAAAAAAGATCAAGGGTGCCTGACTCCAAATTCTGTCAGTTCCATTTCCCATGAACAGTCATTCACTCCTAGCGCAGGTGACACCACCCTCAGAGCCTCCACTATGTCATCGACATGTTGGGGGTATGATACCTACATCAGCACGTCAGTGTGGCTACTGTCAGAGAATGGGGAAGGTGAAATACACACACACACACACACACACACACACTTCCACATAGAATGGCTGGGATTTGAACTCAGGTCACTTGATTCACGAGCCAGGGATCCTTCCCAGTGTCAGGTCCCCTGTCCTAATGTTGAACATCAGCCAGCCAGGCCATTAGCATCCACCCTGGCCCTCTAAGCAGTACCCAGTGGCTGAGGCAGCTCACGTACCTTGCACTGGCAGGTCTCAGAGATTTGCAGGCTGCCCTTTTCATTGCATTTCCTTTCACCTTTGTAAGACCTTGAAGTGGTCTCGAGTGTTGAATCTGCAAAGTGGGTGTTGGCAGGAGAAAAGGAAGGAAGGGGAAAGATGCAATCTTAGCAGTCAGAGGGATGGGACAGAGAGACCCAAGAGGCACTGTGGGGCTTGGCGGGGTGGGGCACTGGTGGCTCTGAGCCAGGTGTCAAGGCAGGGTGCTCAGATACTCACGGATTAACCTGCATTTCCCCAGCGGCTGGATGGGGTTGCCCTCATATCCAGGGGCACACCTGGCAGAGAGGAGGGCTGTCAGTGGCCCTTGCCCAGGATGGCCTGCTTCTTAGCCCCCACCTATTCTCCCTCACCTTTCACAGCGGCGGCCTGTGTAGCCAGGGGCACATGCGTCACATGTGGCTTGGCCATCTGTGTCCAAAAAGCAGGTGTCTGAAAACCTATGGGTGTGAAGTGGGCAGGATGTGGGAAGGAGTTTAGAGCCAGGCCTGATGTTCCCACCCTGGGAAGCCAAGACTGTCCACACAGCTGCCACATGCTACAAAGCATGGCACCATCTCTCTGCCCACCGGTTCTTGATCTGCAGCCAGTCCACTCAGCAGAGTAGAAACTGATGTCTGGTTAGGACATGGGGCATGGACCAGGCTGGGGTCTGAATACACATGTCTCACTGCCCTGCTCAGAGCATGCCCCCATCCCAACCCATCCCATCCCATCCCATCCCACTGCCTCCCAGCAAATCTGCTTCACTCTGAGCCGCCTCTGACCTGCGGGAGGCATCAATGTAGGGGCAAGGACAGGGCCGGCAGGCAGTGGCTGTGGCTTGTGTGGCATCCCCAAAGAAGCCGGCCTTGCACTTGTTGCACTGTGGTCCCTCCGTGTTGTGCTGGCAGTTCTGCAGGAAAGCAGAGGGAGCGGCTCAGCTTTTGCAGCAAAGGACTGGGATGGACCAGCCATTGGGGTCCCTTGAGGTTACTGGCTTAGGGGGTCCCTCCACAGCTGAGCAACCAGGGTGTCCAACTGTGTCCTTTCCCTGCCGGCAGGGGGCGCATCATCTCCTGGGGGCAGTCAGTCCTGCAGATGAGTCTAGAGTGGCTTCCCAAGGTTGGAATCTGGCTGTTCTGTTCCGATCTGCACCCACCAGTACTACTGCCCTTTGGGCCCTATTTCTTTTCCTCTAAAAGCTTTTGAGGGATTTTGAAAAAGCAGTTCTGCCCTGATAGGTTCTTTCTCTTCTGCCAATTCCACATGCCAGCTCCTTCTGCTGTTCCTAAGAAGCAAGGCACAATAAGTACCTAGACCCTGCCCCTTAGGGTTGCCTGCTAAAAGCCTAGCCATATGCCTTTCACTGGGCCCAGTCTGACCGAATGGTGACCTCCCTGGTCTGGACTGCACACCTCCATTAAGGCATCCTGGGGTCACAAGAACTAGTCCAGCAGCCAGGACAGTCTGGAGGCTTGTGCTGAATGGAAAGGCACTGGGGGTCTCACAGCAGCCCCATCCAGTGTCCAGGAGTCAGTAGGCACTACTCACCAAGCAGTACCCATATACAGGGTCACAGGAGCTGGCGTGGCCATTGCAATGGCAGCCAGAGCAGGTGCCCAGGTAGGGCCCACCAGGCACCCGGGTGAAGTGTGTATCACAGCTCTCACAGGACAAGCCGGAATAGCCGATAGGGCATCTGTGGGGATAGCACCAAGAAAGTGGCTGTGGGAACTGTAGGCGCTGCTGTGTATCTTCTGTCCCTGCAGTACCTCAGCTGTCCCTGGTTCAGCAGGGTCAGCACCTGCATTCCTCCACACTGTGGGCACGGCCATGGCTGGTGGTGTGGGTCACGGTGGTGTCCATGCTGATGTCGCTCAGCCCCACGCTGGCCATCTTGGCGTTGTACACGGTCTGTATGAGCACGGCCTCTAGGCTCTGTAGCACCTGCAGCATCTCTGCCCGCTGAACTGGTCGCCCAGACTCGTGGACCCAGTGCTCCTGGGTGTGGACAGAGCGAGGGGTCACTCATCAGCACCTCTGCAGCTTGCAGCCCCCACAGCCTGCTGGGCTCAGGTGCCACCTACCTCAGAGAGCTGGACCTGGCGCTGGTTCAGAGCACCGGGCTGGGTGGGCGTGTGGCCTCGGGAGAGTAGGCGATACCCAGCACCCACAAGGACCACATCTGGCCGCTGTACTGGCTCTAGTGTACCACGTGCCAGCTCATAGCGCACCTTGTAGCGCAGGGAGCCACCATAGGAGTCCACCTGTCCGAAAGAAGGCAGATCAGGGCTAGGGCACACTGGGGGCATACCTGATACCACTGGGCAAGCCATGGACAGATGTGCTGTGTCCTGGCTCCTCCATCATTCTGTCCATCTGTGTCTGGCACCGAGCTAGGGGAGCCAAGACAGCCAAGACAGCCAAGACTTGGGCTCTGTCTCTTGGTTTCTTAGTCCACAGCCAGTAGAACAAAGCTGTGCAGCAGGTGGCCAGGAAGGCCAGGGTTGGGGCACTGAGCCCAGGCTAGGGTGGGGTAGTGGTCAGCCATTTTCCTAGAGGATGCCAGTTCTTTTCAAAGGTTGAGTCCTCCCCAAACCTAGAATGGCAGGATGGATTTCTGCCCTGGATGAATGAGTCCTAAGGGGCACTGAGGCACAACATTACCTCCCCCCAAGTCCCTGATCTGTGTCTGTGCCTGCCCTGCTGCCCACTGGCTTCTGAGGGAGGGGGCCTAAGAAGGCTCTAAGCATGGAAGAAGGAGAGGCTTGGCCCTTTTTCCACCCAGGGCGGCAGCCCAGCCCCTCACTTTATTGCCCAGAAACTGCTCAGGCAGAGCCCAGAAGGAGTCATGGACGAGGAAGCGGCGGGACAGGTCGACCAGCTGGAACTCCTGCAGAGTGGTGTCAATCTGCATCTGGGTGGAGGACAGCGGTGGCATGCCGGGTTGTGTGGGCATCGTCACGTTCACGCCTGTGGGTGGCAGAGGGGAGCGCTGAAGGCGCAGCAGGTGCCTGTCTGACACCTACCTGGAGGAGCAGTAATCTAGAAAGCTCAGAGAATTCTAGGCAAAAGTTGATTTAGAGGAAGCTTCGGTCTCTCCCAAAGCTAAGAAAAAGTAGCTTGATTTTTCCTCCCAAAGTGTTGCAGAAGCATTTCCTAAAGTAAGGTCTGGGGAAGGTCACAGCTAGGAAGGCTAGGTGAGGAATGGAGTCAAAGACAGGCCAAGGGCACTCTGCAGCAGGACTTCTCAGAGCCTTTTGCTTGCTAAGAGGTTCATGGGTCCCAGGGACTGGAACAGCTGGAATGGGCAGTGGAGAGAGAGAGAGGGCTAAAAAGGGCTAAAGTCCTGGTTCCAGTAGGCTCCAGATAGGCAAGAGCAGGCAAAGGCCTCAGGCTTCCCATCCGTTAAATGGAATATTGGCCTACCTCTTAGAGTTATTACGAAGATAACCTAAGTGGATTTATGTAAAATGCTTCAAATGGGTGTTTGCTTCAGCAGCACATACACTAAAATGCTTCAAGTGGGATTCAAAGGAAATGCCCCCGAAATGGTTTTTCAGGGTAGGCATTTGGTGTAGCAGGATGCCCACATCCCACATCAGAGGACCTGGGTTTGAGTTCTGGCTTCACTCCAACTTCTTGATAATGGGCACCCTGGGAGGCATTAGGTAATGGTCCCAATACTTAAGATCTTGCCAACCAAGTGGGAGACCCACATTGAGTTCCTGGCTCCTGGCTTTGTTCTGACCCAGGTCCAGGTGTTATGGCATTTGGAAAGAGAGCCAAAGATGTGAATATTCTGATTTCTCTTTCATGTACATAAAATAAATGAAAAAGTAAAAAAAAATGTCTTCTGTTGCTATGATGGATCTTCTGTTCTGCCTTTCTCCTCTGTCCTACACACAAACAGACACACTCCCTTAGCAGCACCCTCCAAAAGAACTTCCAGTGACGACGGATTTGCTCTGAGTCTGTGCTCCAATACAGTACCCTCTAGCCACGTGTGGCTATGAAACACCTGATGTGTAGCTGCTGAGCTATCTGAGGAACTGAATGATACCATCTGAACATGAACGGTCACATGCGGCTAGTGACTAGCACCCTGCCAGGGTAGCGCTCAGTGACAGAGAACTCAATATCTCCATAGGCAATCCCTCCTAGCTCTGGACAGGTCTGACTTCGGCAAGCTTTTCTTTATAGTTTACATCTCTCAACAGCTTCTCCTCTTGATTTTGAAGGTATCCCCTGCGCCCTGCAGAGATGTCCATGACCTCATCTGCAGAAGGAACATCAGAGCCTGCAAGTCTGAGGGACACCACCCCAGTGGTTCCTTCCTCCGGTTCCTTTGGGGACATCCTCAGGCACTCTCCACAGACAGGCCACCTGATGGCCCTCGCATCCTTATCCACCCCAATGGTCCAGATTCCACTGAGCGGCCTGGGATCCAGCTCTCTGCCCCTCAACGGCTCTGTGACCCTGGTGAGGCTCCACAACCTCTCTAACTCAGAGCTGTTGTCTGAGCACTGCAAAAATAGCCTTGACCTTGCAAAGCTTATCAGCCATGCAGGGCTAGTGTGTGTTAAGCTGCAGGGCCAAATGATCAGCAATTGGTAGCTCAGCCACCAGCACTGCAAACAGGCTGGGGATCATGGCCAGAGGGACCCAGGTTTGAGCCCCTTACTCTTATCAAGCAAAGAGTAGGACCCATAGTGTGGTCCAGCACCTACTGTGCCTGGAGCTAACTCGCTGGGGGTATTTCTGCCTTGAGGCTGAAAGACAGGAAGTGGGGAGCTGAAAGGTTGCCTGGAGGCAGGGAGTGAACTCAGGCCCAGCCTCACCCTGATGCCCCACTCCCTGCGAGATGTCCTGCCATTCTGCCTTGGGAGCCAGAAAGGCTGAGTCCACCGGTCTGCCTTTGGGTACCTGACTGTGCAGTTGTGCACTTTGCCTTAGGGATTCCCAAGGAGGGCAAAGGAGCAGGCAAGTCTCCCTGGCCCAATGTGGTAGCACACTTCATTGCTTCTGCATCTGCCACGATGCCCATGTGAGCATGGCACAGTGATGTCTCGCACTGGCCTCCTCCACCTCAGGCCTACCGTCCTTCATGACGGCATCGAGCTAGCAACTGACCTGTGCCAAGGAAGTCTGTGCAAGTGTCCTGGGGGTGCTCCCGCAATGGCCAGCCATGCGTTTTTCAGACATAGAGTGTTCTTGGGAAAGCAGGTCCCTAGAAGCCAGCTGACACACTGGAGCCTGGGCTCCTACAGGGCACCCCCGCCACCTCCTAGGACGAGGCTGGCAGGGATGACCTCAGTAAAGACTCACTGGTGGGCGCTCACTATGAACCAAGCACTATTCTGAGTTTCCACATTAACCCATTAAACCCTCCCAACAGATGGAAAACAAAGACCCAAGATAGTGAGTAAATATCAAGATTTTGGCTTTTCCCCAAAAATGTTTGTTTTCATAGAAATACTCTTCCTCTGGCAAGGCTGTGTCTGTGGGACTCTGTGCCAGCTCTGGAAGGCCACCAGGGAGTCTGGTACTGCCTCCCACTTCTTTCAGCCCCTACCCCACCTATCTGCCCACATGCCCACGAACGCACCCTTGAAGTCGTTGGGTTGGTCAAACCTCAGAAGGATGTGGTCGCGGAAGCGGCGGCTGCTCTGGCACACATTGGTGACCCCGAAGCAGAAGCAGGGCAGGCAGGAGGCGCTGGACTCCAGGTAGAAGTGCCCATCGGGGCAGGGGCCTGCTTGAGCAGCAGGGGAGGGGGTTATAGCTGACCACCAGCAAGAGGCCCTGGCCCCACATCCAGTGCCCAGCTGCCCCCAGCTCATACCTCGCTGCGGGAGGAGCTCCAAGACACCGTCTGGAATGCCGAACACCATGCCCCGAGCATTCATGGCCTCACAGGTATAAGCACCCTGGTCTGCCTCCTTCACATCACGGATGGTCAAGGTGCCACGGCCACCCTCGCTGGTCATTGTCACCCTGATGGACCCCCAAGACAGTGGTGAGGTCAGGCCCAGGGCCACTGGCTCAACCTCCCTTTTCACCCTCAACTGGACCCCGTCACACCTGGGATGAGAGGGGATATGGCCCCAGTTGAGCCTCCAGTTGATGATCGGGGTAGGGACTCCAGTGGCCACACAGGTTAAGGTCACTGTCTGGCCCCGGGAAGCCTGGATGGACTCCTGGGGAGGGGTCACCACCTGTGGGGGCACTGGAGAGACCAGAGCAGAGGTGAAGGCTCTGAGGCACCAACGTTGGAGTGGGGAAGGGACTCCAAGCAGTCAGGCAGGTAAAGGGTAGAGGCTGAGGCCATGGTCAGAAGCACCCAGAACCCAGCCCAGGGTCAGGGTCCACATCTTGTCCCCTAGTGCCCTGCTTACTGCAGCCAAACTCGTCGCTACGGTCAGCACAGTCGCTCTCCTCATCGCAGTGGAAGCTGGCTGGGATGCATGTATTGGTGGATACACAGCGGAACTGCGTGGGGCCACATACTTCCTCAGGGCGCTTGGCAGCTAGGGGACAAAACCATGAAGTGTGGGCACTAGGGCACTGCTGCAGGGAAGGCCAACCCAGCCCCCCACCCCAGCAGCCCTCTCCTGTGCACTGCCCCCACCTGTCCTGGGTCCCTCTGTCATCCTGCCCGCTATCTCATGGTTGTAGGCCCAGCCACTACTGCCATGACAAGGTTATAATGATACCGCCAATGTGACCCCAAGTCTGCTGAAGAACAGCTCCTCCTGTCACCCTGCCCCGAGCACTCAACGCACCTGAATGTCCTGAAAGAGTTTCACCTGGCATGGCACAGTCATAACCATAGAGTCCCTCAGTCCCTTTTACCACAGTCAGAGTGCCAGCTTGTGTGATGTCAGTGACTCAGAGCCTGCTTCAGCTGGAAAACCTCTAGACCCAGGCTATGGGTTTGAATGTGTCCTCCAAAGGCCATGGTTGGAAATTTAGCATGGCCGTTTTGTGGGATGGGGTCTGCAGCAGGGGACTGGGTCCTGAAGGTCCTGCCCCTGTGAAGGGACTGATGCCATTACCAGGGGAGTAGGTCCCTGAAGAAAGGCTGCCCCCCACACCAGCTTCCTCATATGCTATCCACCGTGGCAGATGCAGCAAGCAGGCTGTCTCCACCTGTGGTCCTCGGCCTGGGGAATTACTAGCCTGCAGACCGTGAGCACAGCCCCCAGCCTCAGGCACCTTGTGAGAGCAGCACGCAACGGACAGAGACCTTGCCTTGCATACACATCCGAGTGGCATCTCAAGTTATCTTTGACTTAATCTGACGCCTATATAAAACGCAGGCAAGAAAGACATGGACTGCATGGCAGCACAGCCACCCCACTCACAACAAAAGCCAGCTAGGGCGGGAGTCTGGGCACAAACAGACTCTGACGCTGGTCCCTGCCCCGCTCAGCCGGAGAGGGGATCAGGCAAGGCAACCAGGCAGCCCCGTGGACACTCACGGCAGTTGGCCTCATCGGTGTGGTCCTCGCAGTCAAAGTCGCCGTCGCAGCGCCACAGCTTGAGGGCACAGTGCCCATTTCCACAGGGGAACTCGTTGGGCTCACAGGGTGGGGAGGGGCCTGGTGGGTGAGGCAGGATCAGCAGCGGCCATGCCTGCCACCCTGTACCCAACCTCCACTACCACCCTGCCCTGCACTCACCGCAGTTAAGCTCATCACTGCCGTCTTTGCAGTCGTCCTGTCCATCACAGAAGTAGTCTTTGGGGATGCACTGCCCGCTGTGGCATGCAGCCTCATGGGGTCTACAGAGCTCAGGTCGGCCCGGAGAGGGGAATAGAGGCTGGTGAATGGCTATGTCTGGTGGCCGTGGTGTCTCTGATGGCTCAGGTGGTAAATGGGGTGTCTCTGGTTCGGGTGGTAAACTGGGTGTCTGCACCATAAAGGGTGGTACAGAGCTATGTTCTGGAACTGGATCTGTGCACAGAACACAAACGGCTTTTAGCGGGAAGGGCAGGTCCTCCCTGTACCCCTAAGAGAACCCCCTGCAGCCCTGAGCCCTGACATGCCCCCACACCCCAGACTCCTAGCCTTGGATGGACTCAGCCTGAGGTGGGGAACTCTGGCCTTCCCCTAGCATCTTTAGGCCATGGGTGCCCAGACAGCTCCTCACCGCAGTTGAGCTCGTCGGACATGTCCCTGCAGTCAGGCCGCCGGTCACAGCGGTACTCCAGGGGCACGCACTCGTTGTGGCTGTGGCAGGCAAACTCAGTCTCGGTGCAGACCCTTGGGACCTGGGGCACTGTAGAAGTCAGAGGTGTCAGAGGCAGCAGCAGAGGGAGGGGTGGCAGGGCAGGGTTCAACCGCGAGTGGGCCAGTTGTGGCAGACACAGCAAGTACAAGAGGCACTTGGCAAGTGCATCCGTGGCACACTCAGGGTGTGAGGCACATGGCAATAGTCTGGCATCCCTCATACGGATGCATGTACAGTGGACATGCCACACGCATGCAGCTACCATGCCACACACATGCAAACCCCAGCCTGGCTCAGCGAGGAGAAAGGGTGCGAGAAGGCAGCCTGTGGGCCATGCCTAGCCACCCGGTCTTATCCCTCTCCCTCCATCCATGAACTGCTTGAGGTATTCGGCTGGGCCCAGGCTGGGCTTACACCCTCACCTGATGTCACTGGGACCCCCACAGCAGCTGGAAGAGGTGGGGGGGTCTGTGCTGGAAAGGAAGGTGTGGTCAGTAGCTGACCCACCTGGGTCAGGCCCATCCTACCAACAAACCCCATGGGCAGGAAAAGTGGGAGACAAGGGTTGGGCCTCCTCCAACCTTGAAATTGGGCTTGAGGATGCTCAAAGAGCTGGCCCGTGGCTTGGAGGCATTAACCAAGGTCTTCTGTGAAGAACAAAGGGGTGTTTTCTGACCTGGGGAGCCCTGGCAGGAATGAGCTTTGTTTGGAGGCAGGGAAGGGGGACATGTGGGTGCCTTCCCAGGGAGAGGAGAGTAGAGACGGGTCTTAGAGCCACAGCCTGTGAGGAGTGAGCTGGGACTGTGTGACTCAAAGAGGGGACAGGCAGAGTGAAGAGAGACCAGGGCCTGCTCAGTGTACAAAGGCCAGACGGTTGTTGCTCCCAGCTGAGCGACACTCATCTCTCATCTCATCTCATCATGAATTCTGGAAACACTGGCCCAGGCAGAGTCAGCTTTAAATTCTGATTTCCGGACCTGGTGCTGTGGTGTAGGCTAAGCTTCTGCCTGCAGTACTGGCATCTTATATGGGCATTGGTTCATATCCTGGTTACATTTCTTTTTTTTTTTTTTTAAAGATTTTTATTATTATTGGAAAGCCGGATATACAGAGAGGAGGAAAGACAGAGAGGAAGATCTTCCATCCGATGTTTCACTCCCCAAGTGAGCCGCAACGGGCCGGTACGCGCCAATCCAATGCCGGGACTAGGAACCTCTTCCGGGTCTCCCACGCGGGTGCAGGGTCCAAAGCTTTGGGCCGTCCTCGACTGCTTTCCCAGGCCACAAACAGGGAGCTGGATGGGAAGTGGAGCTGCTGGGATTAGAACCGGCGCCCATATGGGATCCCGGTGCGTTAAAGGCAAGGACTTTAACCACTAGACCACGCCGCCGGGCCCCTGGTTACATTTCTAATCCAGCGTCCTGCTTATGGTTGGTGAGAGCAGTGGAGGCTAGTTTAAGTCCTTGGGCCCCTGCACCCACTTGGGAGACCTGGAGGAAGCTCCTGGCTTTGGATCAGCTCAGCTCTGGCCATTGGTTGTGGCCACTTTGGGAGTGAAACGGTAGATGGATGATATCTATCTATCTATCTATGAATGAATGAATGTCTCCCTCTCTATATTTAACTCTGCCTTTCAAGTAAAAATAAAACAAATCTTAAAAATAAAAAATTCTGACTTCCCCGTCGCTGGTCTCTGTGGCTTAGGATAAGCCACCGCTCAGCTTAGCCTTGGTGTCCTTGTTTCTGAGACGGAAGGAAGAAACTCACTTCCTAGGAACTGCTGTGGATGTGGAACAGGGGGCTGGCCGAAAGGGCCCATGTGGAGTGCCTGGCACACTGGGCGCTCGCACTGAGTATCAGTATGGGGTTCTGGACTTGGAAGTTCTATGTGCACGGGGAAGGGAGGTGTCACTGAACAGAGAGTATGGGGAGAGCGTGGGCATTGTGCCCAGCAGGCACACGGTAGAGGCAGGGAGCAGCCTGTGCCCTGTCCCTGCCAACTGCATGAAGTTTGACAGGGTTCACGGGAGAGTTTGAGGGGCTCATGGGCGACGTCGGGAGCTTTGGCCCCTAGTAACTGGGAAGGCTGTGCTGGCTCAGCACGGGGGAGATCTTCAATGGGGTCAAGTCTCAGAGATGGGGAAGAGGTGACCCCAGACCCTAGGCCAAGCTCACCGGTGCCCAGGCGTCGGAACTGGAACCCCTGGAGGGATGTGCTATAGGGAGCGATGGCTCCACTGGCGACGACCCTGTGCAGCACGTCCTGTATCTGGGCGCCATCAGCATTCCCTTCGGAACCCACGTCCAGCTCCACAAAGACCCAGCCGTCCAGCTCCCTGCCGATGCGGAGGGGCAAGGGGACAGTGAGAACCATGCCTGAGGCAGGTCCTGCTTGTAGACAGTCTATTGCAGCGCAGGACAGTTAACAGTCAAGTTCTCCCTGACCCTGAACCGTGAAATTTCCACTGAGGGCGTTTCATCCCCTTGGGCCTTGCTTGCCTCCCCTCGGTGCCAGGCTTCCAGCCCACCACCCCCAAGAAATCCCTTCTCACTTGATGAACACCACGCTGACCACCTGGTCCCCAGGAATCTTTGAGTACTCCAGCTCCAGCTGTGGGTGGGGGGAATACAACACCATCAGCCTGCCCAGCCACACTGCCCACCCTGCCCAGCCACACTGAGGGTGCTCCCCAGAGCTTCCCCCCTCACCTTGTCCACCACAGCATCAGACACCTCCCGGAACTCCTTGGAGCCTGCATCTTCCAGCTGAGGGCTATACTCAATGGAACGGGTGAAATTCACTAGGGCCCGGAAGTACACTGTACAAAAAAAGTGGCATCATTATAAGGGGTTCAGCCTGCCATTGGGGTGACGCTCTGGCAGCTGGACCAATGGGTGGATGTGGCAGGATGGGCTGTCATGTGCCTACAGCCCTGCCTGGATTGCAGTGGTTCTGCAAGGCCTGTCCAGAGGTCCAGGTTGAGGCCCCAGCTTGAGGACCTGACCCAGAAACCCAATGATTGTGCAAAGAAACTGTGGCAGCTCAGGAGGCTGCAGAAGGAGGGGAGCTTTCACAGGGGGACGGCCTAGCACAGGGATTAACCCACCTGTGACCAGGCTTCCCTGGCCAGGTCCTTCTCATCTCAGAACTTCGCTCAGCTGTTACTGCCTCCAAGAAGGCTGCCTGGACTGTTCCTCCTCTGTACACCCCTAGTACCTTTGCTTCCCCAGCAGGGCACCTTTCATGCCACCCTACACAGCTCTTGCTGGGTTACACATGATTCAGAGCACATCGTGACAACACTCAAGGGTTAGTGTGGGTCCTGGCCTCATCTCTCCAACTGTATTTCCTCCTTGGTATAATGCAGAGCTGAATGACTTCTGCCACAATGGGCTGCCAAGGGAGGAGGTGACACCCCACTCCCACGTACCTCCCCTCTGCTCAGACACAGACCTGGCACCACGCCAGGGTTGGAGGACTGGTAGCTCCTACCACCTTCCTCCCTCTACCACCACATGATGGGATTGATGAGGGCAGAACCTTGGCTGTATCCCAGTGCCTGCACAGTGCCTGGCACAGCAAAAAAAAAAAAAAAAAAAGACACTCACAAGCAAGAACCAGGGTTCAAGTCCTGGCTCTGTTGCTGAGTCCAGCTTCTGATTAATGCACAACCTCGGAAGTAGCAGGTGTTGGTACAAGTGCATGGGTCTTGGTACCCACATGGGAGACCCAGATTGAGTTCTGGACTCCAGGGAATTTGGGAGATGAAATAGCAGATGGGTTTTCTCTCTGCCTTTCAGATAAATAAATTAAATTAGGGAAAAGTGAAAAATGCCTAATGTTAGAGCTGGTGCCGTGGTGTAGCAAGTTAATCTCGCACCTGCGACACCAGCATCTCATACAGCTACTGGTTTGAGTGGCTGCTCCACTTCCGATACAGCTCCCTGCTAATGGCCTGGGAAAGCACTGGAGGACGACCCAAGCCCTTTGGCCCCTGCACCCATGTGAGAGACCCAGAAGAAGATCCAGGATCCTTCCTGGCTTTGGACAGGCCAAGCTCTGGCTGTTGGGGGCATTTGGGGAGTGAACCATGGATGGAAGAGCTTTCTCTTTGTCTTTCTGTAGTTTTTCTTTCAAATAAAAATAAATCTTTGAAACAAACAAAAAAGCCCAATGTCTGCAGCAAAACTGCCATTTACAACCCTTGTGGCCTTGGCCAAGAACTGAACTTCTCCAAGCTGCATTTCCTCATTTGCAAAATGAGGCTCAGCTACCACTACACTGCCGGCATCCCACATCACAGTGTGAGCTCAACAACTGGGCCCCTGAACCCATGGTGGCCGACCAGGATGAAGTTCCTGGCTCCTGGCTTTCGTTTTGGAGAGTGTATCGGCAGATGGAAGATCTCTCTGTCTCCCCTTCTCTGCCTTTCAAATATAAATACGCCTTTACAAGAAAGTGAGACTAATAGTCATGGCCACCCCCAGGTTTGCTGCTGGGATTAAACATGCCTATAAATGGCAAGAGCCGACAACGACGTCTGGGGCGCTGCAGGAGTTTCCGGTCAGCCTTCATTACAACTACTGCTCTTTCTAATCACCACAATTGCTGAAGAACGCACCTGGTTGTATTTTCTCCCATCTGAGTGAGACATTCATTCTCCCAACAAATCTACATTGAGGGCCTGTTATATGCCGGGTATGCCTGCAGAGCAGGGGATACAGCAGTGAACTACACAAACTGTCTCTACCATCCCCACAGAGACCACATTGCACTGTTGAGAGATGACAGATCATGCGTAGGCAGGGCATTCAGGAACTGTGGGGCTGGGGGACAGGGCCTGCTAAGGTGCAGGGAGTTTGTTATTCTCTGCTGGGACAGGGGTAGGGAACAGGGAAGACCTGTCTTCCAAAGAGAGGTTGGAAGAGAAGGCACCCCAGGGGGTGCATTCCAGGCAGTGGTTACAGGAAGTACAAAGGCCCTGAGGCAGAAGTGGGCTCAGCAAGAGCACAGATGGCTGGCATAGAGTACAGAGTAGTGTTGGCTGTGCTGGCCACTGGGGCCATTGTCTTTCTTTCACTTGTCTCTCTGTCCATCAGGCCTGCAGGTGTACAGGTCCTGAAGTCAGCACCTTCTCTTCCTCAGTTGGTCAGGCTTAGAAGGCCCTGGGGCACAGTCTGGGGTGAGGAAGACGTGGCTGAGACTCCTGGTGGAGACAGGCTGCTTGCAAGAGTGGCACTGCTTGCTTGGACCCATGGGGACAGGCCGGTGTGGAAGCTTGGGTGCTGGGTGGGTGGGGCTCTGTGGGCCGGGCTGTGGGGACTGAGGGCTTGGCCACAGAGGCCCCTTGTGAGCCAGCACAGAGGTTCATTGAGAGCCCCCCACCCCGGCCCTTGGCCTCAGCCCACAGCCCAGTGCAGGCGAGGAGGTTGGGCCTCTGCTCAGGAATGTGGCTGCTTGGGGGAGAGGACCAGAGGGCCACAAAGCCCCTTTCTAGTAGGCCCTGGGAAGGGCGTGGGCCCTCTTGCTGGACCCCACCCTTCTCTGCTCATTGACCAGGGGCAAGTCAGGCAAGTGCCCTCCCCTCCCACCTCGAGTTGCCTCCCACGACTGGGCCGAAGGTGAGCCGAGTCCGCCTTGGAGCCGAGGTCTGGGCTGTGTGTAGCTCCTTAGTGCTGGCCCTGGCTAGCCCTCCCTGGCCCCTATCTGAAGAATCTCCCGTGGGATAAAGGCTGGGAGGGGACCCAGATTCATTATGCACTATAGGCATTGGCGGGGACACCTACCTGACCACCCAGGACCTCCCAGCAGGTTACCCTATCAGCTTCCTCCCAACGCTACAGTCCTGGGTCCTGCCATGTGAGGGTTTAAGTTGCCTCTGAACTCTAGAGCCTTATTTCTGAAGTGCTACTGGATCCATTGATGCCCTGGCAGCAACCAGGAAGAACGGCAGGGCTAAAGGCCACTGTGCCCACATCCCTGCACCCAGAAGGGGCCTGGCTGAGTTCTGGGCAGGGGCAGAGTCTGGCCCCAGGCTTGGCAGGGAGGTGCCTCTGTGTGCCCAGTGTGGCTCATGGCCAAGCACAGCTTGCGAAGAAGCAGATTAGGGAGGAGCAGAGAGGAGGGCTGGGAGAGGATAGGGAGTGAGATGGAGGCAGGAGTTGCTCTTAGGCAGTCCGGGCCCTGCCCGCTGACTGATCCCGAGCAGAGGGGATGTGGCGTGGAGATCGGAGCCCACCTGATCCTCCCACTCCTGGGCCCCAACCAGCTCCCAGGCATGCTGTAGCCCTGCAGAGACTGGAGCTCATGTTCAGATCCAAGCTATTCTGGCACCAGCCCTCCTTGGCTGCACTGGCCAATTAAGGATGCCACCCCTGGACATGTGGATGCGTGGACACATCAACTGTGTCTCTGTGGAGAGGCCAGGCCATGCTGTGCAGCTGTCCAGTAGTTGGACCGAATCCAGTCCACCTAGTCCCTGCTTTGTCCTTGGCCCTGAACACACGGTGTTCCAGGCACCAGCTCACAAAGCAGGCAATGAGGACAACGGGCACAGCTAGACTTTCACAGGGTACTTCCTTCCTTACCCAGACTCCTGGTCGGAGCCTGACTCCCTTCTTTCCCCAAGCTGGGACCCACCCTAAAGCAGGGTTCTCTCCTAAGCCCACAGGGAGGTTTCTGTGGCCCCTGGCCAGCTCCTTGGGTCTGCCTGATTACTCAGTTCCACAGGGGACCTCTGCTCTGCCGCCCTCTCCCAGGGCTCCCCAGCTCCTCAGCAGCCACACCAAATAAGGCTCTGGGGAGGCCGACACAGCTGAGCAGATGGGGAGGCAAGAAGGTTTCTTTTATTTTTATTGGAAAGCCAGATCTACAGAGAAGCAGAGGCAGAAAGATCTTTCACCCGCTGGTTTACTCCCCAAGTGGCTGCAACAGCTGGAGCTGTGCTGATCTGAAGCCAGGATCCAGGAGACTCTTCTAGGTCTCCCACAAGGGTCCAGAGTTTCTAGGCATTGGACCATCTTCTGCTGCCTTCCCATGCCACAAGCGTGGAACTGGATGGGAAGTGGAGCAGCTGGGACATGAACCAGCACCCACATGGGATTACCAGCACTTGAAGGTGGGGGATTAGCCAATTGAGCCATTGTGTCAGGTCCGAGGTATGAAGTTTGCTCAGAAAGTAGGGTTGGGCCTGGTGCAATGCCTCAACTGGCTAATTCTCCCTTTGTCAGTGCTGGGATCCCATATGGGCACCAGTGAGTGTTCCAGCTGTGCCACTTCCCGTTCAGCTCCCTATTTATGACCTAGGAAAGCAATGGAGGATAGCCCAAAGCCTTGGGACCCTACACATTCACATGGGATACCAGAGGAGGCTCCTGGCTTCATATTGGCTCACCTTCAGCCATTATGGCTATTCAGGGAGTGAATCAGCATATGGAAGATCTTTCTGTGTCTCTCCTTCTCTCTGCAAAATCTGCCTTTCCAATAAAAATAAATAAATCTTAAAAATAAAAATAGGGTGACTACTTTTGGTCCTCTCCACTACCCTGAGCCCTCCCTTGACCCTGCTGACTGTCCCACATGCTTGTCACTCATCAGGCAAAACAGTAGCCCCACTTCTTGTAGGACACTCCAGGGCCAGCCAAGGAGAGGGGGGTCTCTGTGGTTGGGAGGGGAAGATGGGGACATGAGGGATGCCCTCAGTGACTTACCCATCTGGAAATCCCCGCTGCCCAGCTCCCCACTGCCCAGGCCATCTACAAGAAAAAAGGAAACACAGTCCGCAATAATGCAAAGGTAGGTAGTGGGGTGGGACCAGGGAAACAGACTGGTGCCCCTCCTCCACCCTGGGGGAACTGGCCTGGAGCCTTCCTCTGAGACTGTGTGGGGCCAGGTCAGGTTGGTCTCCAGGTTGGACAAGGAGGGGGAGTCTCCCCATCCTGTCCTTGTCTGTCTGCTTCACTGTCAGGCCTGATTGTCCAAGGTCATCCAGGTTAGGAGGAGGTGGCCCGGCTGCCAGGCTCAGGACTCAGCTCAACACTTGAGACCCACCTGGGCTGAACTTCAGGGGCCTCATGAAGGGCAGGTGGGAGGAACCACAGCTCCCTCCCACTCCACTCCCAGCCACAGACCCAGAGCCAGGCTCACCTCCGGAGGCATCATCAGCCAGCAGGTCCTCATCGTCTGACAGGTAGGAATAGCTCCAGCCGGCTCGGCCCTCTGTGACAGTCTCCGTGTCTTCGGGCAGAGACAAGCCCTCATAGGCCCTTAGCCCGTGGACCACCTGTGGTAACAACATGGCTTGAGTCCCATGTCTGAGTGTCAGCACCCAGGGTCCCATGCCCAGAGGTTCAATTAGACACAGCATGGCCAACAGAGCCAGGCTGGTCATGAGCTATAGTCGCTGACTCAGTTTCCCTAGCTCCCGTTAGCTCCTGGAGGCCTCGGAGCCCACAGCTCAGGTCAATCTTCACGTAAAACAGCCCCACTAAAATCACAAGTGAATGATAACTGCTCTCCTTCAGGGAAAGCAAGCAACATTCCGGATCCAGGTGGCTAGGTCAGAGGAGACGGGTAGGTAAAGGTGACCTTGGTCAGCAAAGATGGTGGCCTGGGAGGTAGACCACGGCCTGGGTGTGCTGGTGGTGGTGGTGAGGCAGAGTAATGCTCATGTGAATGGACTGGAGTAGTTCTGCCCCAGGCCATGACAGCCACTTCTTCCTGCCTCTATAAGCACAGAGAATGCATCCCATCAGGCTGAAGACCCAGCTCTGGTACCTCTGCCTGGCTGCTGATCAGGGATGGAGTTGAGCAGCTGGGCTGAATGGGGAAGGACGGGCATGCTGCGATGGCCCATGAACTCAGGTTCACGCTAAGCCCAGCACAAGCTCCACCCTGAGCTCTTCTCCTGCAGAGGGGCTGCTAAGGCCGTGCACATGAGCCAGAGCAGAAGGGCCCCAATGGTTGCTGCACCTGCCTTGCTCAGGTATGTACAGAGGCCATGCATGCCTCTTTCCCCTTGAACGAGGTGGTGAGGTTTCCAAAGCAGTTTTACCAGGGAATGTAGAGGAAACCAACTCTGGGAGCCCCAAGCCAGCGTGCAGATTCACCATGGCCCGGCACGAGGGTCTCAGGCAGGGTCCTTCCTATCTGGACAGCCCAGCCTAGACAGAAGGAAACTGTACCTGCAAAAAATAAACCCTTTAGCCAGACCTGATGGTGAGATGCAAGTAGGAGCAAGGCCCAAGGATGAGCAGAGCAGAAGAGATGGCCAGTGTACCCCCAAGTGCACCCACTCCATGTTCTCCATGCCGTTGACCCTTTCTCACACTGGTCTCTCTACCGGAAGGCCGGTCCTCCCTTTACTGGCCTCACTCCAGTTCCTCCTCTCACAGCTCAACCCTCTCCTCCGCTGGCTCCCCTGTGATAGGAATGCATGTCTGATACGCATGGCAGCAGGATGGCTGTCAGGTGAGAGAAGCCAGACCGCAAGGCTCCCTGCTGTGGGAGGGGAGAAGCCTCAGCCACAGGGGGCAGAAAATCAGTAGCTGCCTGGAGGTGACCGGGCAGGCAGGGCACAGGGGATCTTATGGAATGATGATTCTTGGGCACATCCATCTCCTTGTTATTGAACTGTATGCTTCAAACAGATACACTGAGGCAGGTACTGGGCACAAGGGCTTCAGTGCATCTTGGAGTGGAGTACCTTAGTTCATCTATGCTTCATTTCCAATCCCAGCTTCCTATTTTTGCACATTCTAGGAGGCAGTGGTGATAGCTCAAGCAGTTCAGACCTAGGGGTAGTGGGTAAAACCTTTGCCTGTGATGCCAGCATCCTATATGGGTGCTGGTTCATGTCCCGGCTGCTCCACTTCCCATTCAACTCCCTACTGACAGCCTGGGCAAAGCAGCAGAAGATGGCTCAAGTGTTTAGGCTCCTGTATCCACATGGGAGACCAGGAAAAACCCCTAACTGAAGTCTGGCCCAGCCTTGATTGTTGTAGTTATGTGGGAAGTGAACCAGTGGATGGAAGATTTCTTTCCCTGTAATTCTGACTTTCAAATTAATAAATAAATCTTAAAAAAAAAAAAGTTGGGTCTCTTCTCCCCACGTGGGAGACCAGGCTTGAGTTCCAGTCTCCTGGTTTTGCCCTCGCCTGCCCCCAGCTCTTTGTCAGCATTTGTGGAGTGAGCCAGCAGACGGAAGATTTCTCTCTGGCTCTTTCTGCCTTTCTAAATACATGAAAAATAAATAAATAAGTATGTTAAATGAGTTCTTTTCATGGTGCGTAACTTACACCTCCCCAGGGATGGTGAAGAGGAAACTTTCCTCTGAGTCCCTGGCCTGTAGTCACCCCTTCTCCCAACCTGCACTGGGGTCACACTGTAATTTGTGTCTCCACAGCATGTGCAGTTCTAATAAATGGATAAAGATGCCATCGCCTGTAAATGCTGGCTGCTGGCTATTTCCTGAAGGTGCCTCATCCTTGGGCACCACCCACGCCCACATAGTCTATCCCCTCCTTAGACTGTGAGCTCACGGGCAGCAGGGGTGGGGTGCCATGTGGTCACCTTTGGGAGTCTGCAGAGCTGACCAGCCTTGGGTGAGGGATACATTGTTCACTTCTGATTCCTTGCAGTGGCTGCAGGCTCCTTCTACCCCATTCTACAGGCAATGCTACCTCCTCTTCCTCTCCACTCCTCATGCTCTCCCCTGCACAACCGCCCACCCTGTCCTGGTGCTGACCCGCAGACTGCTGGGCTGTGTCCATGAGATTTGTGTCCAGCAGCTGGCTTCAGACCGTCCTGGAGCTGGTGAGAAATGCAGATTCCTGGGCCCCTTTCAGAGCTATTGAATTAGGCTCTCCCACCTACCCCCCCCCCCGCCCAGTCACAGCTATTGGATTCTCCTAGCCACTGAGTAAGAACCACAACACCAGGGGTTGTGCCTTGCTCCCTGGCAATGGGCAGAGGGTGGTGCTCGATTGGCCCAAGGGGCGTATGAGGTTAGAGCTGGCACTGGAGCACTGACTCTGGGCAGAGGGGGTTTGGTCCTCTCCACCTGTGCCACTGCCACATCCCCTTTCTTAGGGAAACAAGGCCGAGGAGGGCATACTTGGGGCAGAGATTCCTGGCACCCCCAGATATCACTGTCTGGGAAGGAAAAGCCTGATGGTGAGCAAGGTCTAGAACTTTTCCCAGGGAGGAAACAGTGGGCGGGGCTGAGGGGAGGGAGTATAGTGTTGGGACCAGACAGGAAATAGCAAAGTGAGATTCAACATGGAAAAACTGCCAGAAACACACATCAGGAGTGAGAGCAAAAGGAGAGTCCAGAGCATAGGGGCCTGGACAACGTCCCCTGAATCCTGGGGAGCCCAGTGAGGCGGCCAGCCCTGTGCAGCTGCCCTTGCGGGCAGCCCCCTCCCTAGGGACTTGAGGGCCCAGGTTCTGATCAGGGTCCTGCAGCCAGCGACACAGCGGCAAGAGCAGACTTCATTTGGAAAACGCTGAAGATCAAAAGCTTCCAACAGCTGCATTTCTCATCTGGGAGGGAAGATGAGCTCAGACAGGAAGGAGGTCCCGGAGAGAGCTGAAAGGAGCTCAAGACGTGACCATAGAAGGGAACCGGGATCCAGACTGGGACAGCCCAGGATCCACCTGTGGAGTAGGAAGAGTAACATTTACTGAGCACTTACTCTGCGCTGGGAGCTCTGAAACCAGGAGAGGTGTTCAGTGACCCCAATGTGCAGAGGCGGATGGGGTAGGAAGTGTGGTTGGGATCTGAATCCCAGATCTGGCCCCAGCACCTCTGGCCAGGACTACGGAATGAGCTGGCACTAAAGCCACCAGCCAGCCCTCTCTAAACCCCTTAGCCACACTGAGCAGCTCCCCAACTTCAGTGATAAAGACAGGATCATGTGAGGTGGTAGAGCAGGTGTGAACGGCCCCCTTCACCGAGGTCCTGGGACAAGCAACTTGCCCAGATTGCAGGTGAGCAGTTGCCACCCCACCAGAGCCCTTTGTTCACCAGGAAAGGACCAGGGCTGGAGTTGGACCTCCAAGCTGGCCAGCAGGCCCAGGCAAAGGGCTATACCAAGAAGCCCAAGGCTGGCTAGTCCCCATGCCTGACCAGCTCCAAGGCTGGCAGCAGCAGGCCAAATGACATGTGCCTCAAGTACCAAGCATGGGCCATCAGTGGCCACACAGTTGAAGGCAGAAATACAGCCCAGGCTTCCTGCTCTCCTAGCCCTTCTCTGGCTGCAAAGGAGCCCGGTTTCCTCCCAAAGGAACCCAGTGCTTCAAGCAGGCGTCGGGGCCGGATGGCGGGGCCAGAGAGGAGGGGGCTGAGCTAAGGGGTATTTTCCAGTCCTTGCAGGTGAGTCATCCAGGCCAAGGCCAGAGGTCTGTTCTAACTTGCTGGAAACAATTGCAAGGGGCTGGGATGTAGGCAGGATAGGCCTCCTCCACCCCGTCTGCTCCCCACATGCAGGCCCTCCCTGAACCTAGGCCAGACAGGGAGCCAGAGGGGACTTTGGAGAGGCATCCACTCCCGGAGGCTGGGCGTGTCTATGCCCTCCTGGCGAGAACAAGAGTGCACGTGGAACTCTGGGCCCTGGACAGAGCTTGGCCTGAGCAAGGCCACAGGGCAAGTCAGGCTGGCTTGGAAAGGCCTCAGGCAGACAGAAAGTGAGGTGTTAGTGAGGGTCTGGTGCAGGAGGAGGCACAGATAAAGACAGGGTGGTTTGGCTTTCTGAGCGTTTTAAAATGAGGATCATGGGCCTTGTCAAGGCCACATGTGGAGCTGAGAACTCCTAAACCAGCAAGGAAGCAAGGTGCTGAGGAGACAGGAAGAGTCGACTCAGGCTTTCTCCATGCAGGCACACCCACTGCCTAGGCCATCTCAACAGCTCTTCTCAGCCGCCTGGCCCCACAGAGACCCCAGCCCTCACTTGTCAGAAGGCTAATCCCAGAGGGGGCGGGGCTTCATGATGCTGCTCCCAGTCCTAGCAGGCGCACAGCTGATGGTTAGCACCCAGGGAGGGGCCACATGTGTCTCTGCAACAGTGCTCACAAGTGCTGACCCAACACGGCTGGCACACACTACAGGTTACCTTTCTCCAATCGCATCACATCAGAATTCCACCTGCCCCTAACACTTTCAGGGTCCAGGCACTGTAGTACAATAATTTCCATTTTATAGATGAGGAAACTGAGACTTGACAGCATCACCTGTGTAGAAGGAATCAGGCAGGTAGGGTCATGTGTGGGGTGTCAGAGCGAGTGAGCGCTCAGGAAGCATTAGTGTGTACCAAGCAGCAGGTAGAGGGAGGGGTGGGTGTGGACAGGGGTGAGACATGAGGGGTGGGAGGTATGGGTTCAGGGCTGGGAAGAAGAGAAGAGCGCTGGCTGGGGTGGGCACTAGGTCTCCATTCTGAAGCTCAGGTATCTATCTGCCTGTTCCAGGGCCCACTCGGTCCTGCCGGGGCAGGGGCGGAAGGTGAGACGGGAGAGGGGGCCTTCCAGGAGACATTCTTCACATGCCTTAAGCATGGCCCAATCTGAGGCTGCGCCCCTCCTCCCACCGCCCCCACAGCTGGGCAGGAAGGTCCAAGCACCGCAGGGTCCCCAGGGTGGCTGCAGCTGCCCAGGGCACGGCTCCAGGCATCTGGGGTTGGAGTGAGCTCATTGAATCAAAATCCAGAGACAGTGTGGGGGTGAGGGCCCAGCGAGTCCCAGCCTGCCCACCTGCCCCTCCCCTGTAGTCTGCCAAGGATTCCCTGCCTCAGTGCCCCTCGCCCTGGCCCTGGCAGGGGAACTCCAGGGAGACAGGCTCCCACCCCCACTCTACCCTGATATAGGCTCCCAGGTGACACCCAGACAGGGCCTCCCCCTACTTCACTCACTGGCCAGGTGTCCTGCCCCACCCCCAGCCATCCCCAGGCCTTTCAGTGCTCAGTGAGGGCAGCAGCAGGGGATAGCACTGGGGGAAGGAATCTGTCGGGGCAGCATTTTGCTGTGCAAACTGCCCGGGGCTCATGAGCCTGACACAAAGGCCAAAAGGCCTTTAATCCCTGGGCAGTCTGAGAGGGGCGCCGGGCCGGAAAGGAGGCGGCCTGTGCCGCCCGTGCCGCTTGGGAGGCCTGCCAGCTTCTCACACCTAAGCCCCCCCCAGACGGCAGGAGCCTGGCCAGCCAGTCACAGGCCACGGTCCCACAGCTTAGACAATGGAATCAGGCTCCCAAGCCCATTTTTGGCCGCAGAGCCCTGCCCTCTGCAAGTTCTGACACTTAGAAAGCTGCACTGTAACCAGGACCCTCAAAGCCGAGGAGCCAGAAGCTGGGGGCTGGGTTGGGACCTCTGACTCCCATATGTTTTAGGGAACTCCAGTGGGTTCTGCCGTTTGTAATAGGCCTGACTACCGACACCAGCAAGGCAGTGGCTTTTGTCTGTTTTCTCATCGCTGAGTTTCCACAGTGGAAAATGTCCAGTAGTTCCTCAGTGCACATTTGAAGCCTCACAGTCTGACTGGATGAATGCACTTGCCCCACCACTGTGGGCGAGGAACCAGCCCAGCCAAAAGAAGTAAGCCAAGCAAAGAAGAAAGGAAGGGCCTGCTGCAGGCCTTATAGCTTATGAAGTCCCAGGGTCTGTTCCCGGTCCCACCTCAACACGGATCTGCCAGATGCCATGGCAGGGGCCCGGAGTCAGGAGTCACATGATCCAGTCCCTTCTCATCCCAAGGAAGCCACACCAAGCCTGCCCTGCCCTCGCCCAACAACCCCTTCCAGACTCAGTTTCCTCATCTGAAAAGGCCCTGCTTAGTCTGTTTCCCGGGGCTGATGGGAGCAGCAGAGCAAGGGGGCGACTTCTGAAGCTGCTCAGCCCTTCCCAGGTGGCCCTGGTGTGGAATGCTGGGGTGGTGGGAACCAGAACCAGCCTGCTACCGACCAGCAGGAGTCCTGGAGCTGGAAGTTTCAGGACACGTGGGCTCATGGCAGGACAGAGTCTGGCCACTGTGTACTCATCACATCCTGCTGCTCCAGGCACTAGCAAGCAGCTTCCCCATCCATGAAGAAAGACACTCAGTCATATCTGCTTTCTAAGGGCCTATCCAAGTCATTGCCACCTGTCTACTGAGCTCCTGCTGTGCAGGGCTGGGGCAGACCCAGAGCTCTCAGTTCCTGGGGGCACAGGCCACAGTGATGGCCCCGTGGGAGGAGGGTTCTGAAGAAGAAGACCAGGGGCTGGGGTGCCTGGAGGGGGGCAGGGAGGATCCCCTTCACTTAGCCAGCTAGGTTGCTTGGATAACATATTCTAAAGGAGATGACAGCTCACCTTGGTCTGGAAGATGGCTGTGCCCATGCAAGGTGGAGAAGGGTGTGAGGGACGCCAGCTGGAGCAAAGATACCCACTCAGGGGATCTGGAGAGGGACTGCACACCATGCTACAGGGATGGAGGCACCTGTGCACTGACAGGAGTTCAGCACAGCCTGCATGGGCTTTTCCACTAGAGGTGCCGGGCCCTATGCCATACTGCTGACCTGAAGCTCTAGGGACAGAAGTCACGCCTCCCTGCCCCGCTAGCTACCCCAAGAATGGGCCTCCCCTGGCAGCTGAACGAGCTGTGTGCCAGCTTCCAATTAGAGAGCAGAAAGCTGCCAGGAAATGCCCCTCACACTTATGAGCCAAGCATGGCCAAAGTGGAAACAGCTTCCAGGCTGGACTGCTCAGCAAGGAGGTCCCTAGGACCTGAACAGCACCTGCAGTGCTCACGTGCCCGCCTCCTGCCCATGCCTGCTTTGGTTCTCAGGTTCTTCAACTCCCAGCAGTCCCGCAGCTGTGGGGCACCAGGATGGCTGTGGAGCCTGCCCCATGCCGTCCTGTTTCACTACCCACACAGCTCCTGATGGAGTTCCCCAGCCCAGCTCCTGGCCTGTGGGAGGATGGGGGAAGGTTCCACAAATGGTGGAAATAAGATGCTGCCTCCACCAACAATGGTCACTTCCTGGACTTAGGTGAGGTCTTTCCCTTGCTCTTGACTTACTAAAGCATCAGAAGAGCCTTTACTAAAGGGCTGATGGATCCTGTGTGATCTCTCTCTCTCTCTCTCTCTCTCTCTCTCACACACACACACACACACACACACACACACACACACACACACTGAATCCCTTGCCTTCAGGGTTTCTTTTTAAAGATATATTTTATTTTTATTGCAAGGTCAGATATACAGAGAGGAGGACAGACAAAGAGGAAGATCTTCCATCCAATGACTCACTCCCCAAGTGACCGCAACGGCCGGTGCTATGCTGATCCAAAGCCAGGAGCCAGGAATTTCCTCCAGGTCTCCCATGCGGGTGCAGGGTCCCAAGGCTTTGGGCCATCCTCGACTGTCTTCCCACGCCACAAGCAGGGAGCTGGATGGGAAGTGAGGCTGCCGGGATTAGAACCAATGCCATAGGGGATCCCGGCACATTCAAGGCGAGGACTTTAGCCGCTAGGCTACTGCACCATGCCCTGCCTTGAGGTTTCATTGATCTCAACAGTTCTCAGATACACTGAGACCCTCTCCCACCCCAAGGCCTTTGCACCTACTGGTCCACCTGGGACACTGTTCATTCAGCCCTTTCCTTCCTATGGCTTATGCTTCAATGCCAGCCTTCCAGAGACCCACTCTGATCACATCCAGGCTGTGCATCCACTAGAGCTCTGCCACCCTCCCACCCAGGCTTCACTTCCCTCCAGCAGCTCATCTTCTGACAATTCCACCTACAGTAACTTGTCACCTCCTGTCATTGGTGGTCCCACCACCAGGAGAGTTCCATGAATGCTGGGGCTGTCTAGTTGCTCCTGCTTCCCCAGAGCCTGGCACAGGAGATGCTTAATAGTACTTGCTAACAGAAGAGTGGAGTTTGCAAGAAGGAGACCTAGGCTCCGAGAACTCACTTGCCCACAGTCAGAGTAGGAAGGACCTGAATCCAAGACTGTGAGTAGAAGGAACCCTGTGCAACCAGGTTCCTCTGCATGCCCTCTCTGTGGGTGCTGACACCAGGGCTTGCTTGCAAGGAAGTCCATCTCTGAGGAGATTAAGAGGCTGCCAAGATCTCTCAACAGCAGCCCAGGAAGTGGATGGGGGCTTCGGAGGCAAGCGGGGACCAGAGCGCAGCTCCAGGACTTTGAGTAAGATGGCTGGGCAGCCAGGCCCCAGTGACTCCCATGGGCATGCCAGAGGGAAAAACAGGCCGAACGGATGCCCAACATCCGTTTAGTGTTTCCCAAACTTCCTTAACTCGGAACCTTTTTTTTCAGGCAAAGCTCACAGAACACAGAATGCACTTTGGAAATACTCATGCCAACTGTACTGCCCTTCCCTCTACCAGACTTAAGGAAGGCTTTGGCTGTAAGATACAAGGCCTCTTACAGCAGCTAAGATGCAGGAGGCCAGCATGGGGCACAGTGGAGGAGCCTGCTGCTGGCCTCCATGCCGGGTGTCAGGAGTGCTGCCCACCCACTCCCTGCTGAGGGCCTGGGGAGCAGCAGAAGATGGCCCAAGTGCTTGGGCCCCTGCCACCCACAGGGAGCTCCAGATGGAGCTGGGATCCTGCTGAGGCCTGGCTCAGTTCTGGCTCTTCTGGCCATTTGGGAAGTGAACTAGGGGAAGGCAGAGATGGAAGTTTTCCTTTTTCTTTCTTTTCTTCCTTCCTTCCTCCCTCCCTCCCTCCCTCCTTCCTTCCTCTCCTTTCTTCTTGTCTTCTCTCTCTCCCCCTCTCCTGCTTGTACTTCCTGTCTGGGCTTCTCCTAGCCATTGTGATCATTTAGGGAGTGAACCAGAGGATAGAAATTCTCTTTTTCTCTACCTTCCTCTCTCTCTATTTTTTTTTAATGATTCCATCTATTTTATTTTATTTTTTTATTATTTATTATTTTTTATTGATTACATTGTATTATGTGATACAGTTTCGTTGGCTCTCTATTAACTCTTCGTTTCAAATATACATACATACATAAAAGAGCAAAGATAGAGAATCAACCTAGATGTCATCAACCGATGACTGAATAAAGAAAACATGCATGTGCATGGATAAATGGAATATTACTCATCCATAAAAGGAATGAAATCCTGAGGTTTACAACAAAAATAGATGGAACTGAAGATCATTACGCTAACTGAAATAACCACAGAAAGACAAATATCACTTATTATCTTTCTTTTAAAAAAAGTCGTAACATATATTTTCTCTTACTCGTAGAAGTTGATACAGAGAGCATAAAAATTCTGCAGATGTCAAATTATTTGGGATATAACAACTGCTTTGCTGAACTGTACAATGTATATGAATTCTACATTTTCTGATGTTAGTATCCTTCTTCTCAAGAAAAAAAAATAGTGTACGTACATAATGTCTGCCTAAGAAGTCAATATGGGAAGATGTTAAAATAGTCAGATCTTAAAATTGAAAAAGAAATTACTGAATGAAGAAGCCATCATGTCAGGCATGGCCACGATCTCTGAGGGCTGCTATCACATCTAGTTTGTCCCATGTTAGCCCCTATGGCATCTTCTAGAATGTTATAAAATCAAAAACAAAACAAAAGATAGCAGTCCCAGGCCTGGTGTGATGGCCTAGTGGCTAAACTCCTCTCCTTGCATCCACCGGGGTCCCATGTGAGCGCAGGCTCTAATCACAGCTGTTCAACTTCCCTTCCAACTCTCTGCATGTGGCCTGGGAAGGCGGCAGAGGATGGCCCAAAGCATTGGGACCCTGCACCCATGTGAGAGACTTGGAAGAAGCTCCTGGCTTCGAATCAACTTAGCTCCAGCCACTGTGGCCTCTTGGGGAATGAGCCAGCTGATGGAAGATCTTTCTCTCTGTCTCTCCTTTTCTCTGTAAATCTGACTTTCCAATAAATAAATAAATAAATAAATAAATAAATAAATAAATAAATAAATCCTCTTTGCCAAGGGAATGAATTCTATTTGAAAGGCAGAGTTACAGAGAGGGAGTGGAGTGGCAGAGAGTGATCTTCCATCTGCTGGTTCACACCCCAAATGGCTGCAATGGCCAAAGTCGGGGGCCAGGAGCCTCTCTGAGTTTCCCACATAGGGGCAGAGGCCCAAGGACTTGGGTCTTCCTTCACTGCTTTCTGAAGCATATTAGCAAGGAGCTGGATTGGAAGTGGGGGCAGAAAGGACTTCAACTAGTGCTCACATTGGATGCTGCAGGAGGTGCTGCAGGAGACAGACAGTCTAACTTACTATACACCACAGCGCTGACCCCAAAAGGGGAGTCTTTTTTTTTTTAAAGATATATTTTATTTTTATTGCAAAATCAGATATGCAGAGAGGAGAGACAGAGAGGAAGATCTTCAATCCCATGATTCACTCCCCAAGTGACCACAACAGCTGGAGCTGAGCCAATCCAAAGCCAGGAGCCAGGAACTTCCTCCGGGTCTCCCATGTGGGTGCAGGGTCCCAAAGCTTTGGGCCGTCCTTGACTGTTTTCTCAGGCCACAAACAGGGAGCTGGATGGGAAGTGGAGCTGCCGGGATTAGAGCCGGTGCTCATATGGGATCCCGGCACGTTCAAGGTGAGGATTTTAGCTGCTAGGCCACCACGCCGGGCCCAAAGGGGATTCTTAAAGACAAAAAAGCCACAGGCCAGTGGAGTGAAGTGCCTGAAGGAGAAGCAGGCCGAGTGACTGATGGGCTAGCAATGGCTACAGCATGACACCTGTTCTCTGAAGAACCCCTACATAGGACCTGTCCTTCCTTTCCCTAGCCACCAGCCTGCCCTCTCAGGAGGTAAGGCCTGGCAGTTGGGATGAAGGTGATGCAAGGGGAAAGGGTGGCCCAGTGCCTGTTGTTTCCTGGTCCAAATTCATTGCCCATTTCAGCACTGAGTACAGAGTACTGGCCAGGTCTAGCTGGGGCGGGTGCTCCTCCAGGCAGTGTGGCTATGAGGGATCTGAGCACAGACTCCCAGAACACCTGGTTCTCCTGAGAAAGTCCTTTCCTCTTGACCTCAGACACCCCTCTGCCACAGAAGGGAGAGGCTACAGCTGTCCCATGTGTCCTCAGCAGCCTTGGGGAAACTCGGACAGAGGACGAGGAAGAGACAGGCGCATGGGTCGTTTGGGTCTCTTTCTCCAAATACTCATTTCAAACAGAACAAACACCTTTCTATTTTATATTCTGACCTTCTGTTTTTTTTAAGCTGCCAGGCTTGGCCCCTGTGTATCAGAGAGGCCGTGAGCAAATCATTTGGCCCTCTGGGCCTCTATTTCCTCGTATGTGACATGGGTGGGTTACCTGATAACACAGCTTCTTGCATCTGGGGATTCAAGTAACTGGATTTAAAACATCTGAGAGGAGGCTAATGTTGCATGTTGCAGTACAAAGGGTTGGAACATCACCTGGGAGGCCCACATCCCAAATAAGAGCACTGGTTGGAGTCCCAGATGCTCCTCTCCTAAGTTTAGCTCTCTTCCTGCTAATGTGCCTGGAAAGGCAGCAGAAGGTGACCCAAATACCTAGGTCCTTGCCACACACATGGGAGACCAGGACAGAGTTCCAGGCTCCTAAATTTGGCTCCTGGCTGCTATAACCACTTGAGAGAAGTAACCAGGAGATGTAAGATCTCTCTCCCTCTCTTTCTCTCACCTCCTCGCTTTTGGTCTCTGTTATGTCACTCTGGCTTTCAAACAGATAAAATAATATTTTTAAAAATTCAGGAAAGGGCCCAGTGCAGTGGCCTAGCAGCTAAAGTCCTCGCTTTGAACATACTGGAATCCCATATGAACGCCGCTCTAATCCCGACAGCCCCACATCCCATCCAGCTCCCTGCTTGTGGCCTGGGAAAGCAGTCGAGAATGGCCCAAAGCCTTGGGACCCTGCACTTGCATAGGAAACCTGGAGGAAGTTCCTGGCTCCTGGCTTTGGATTGGCTCAGCTCCAACTGTTGCGATGATTCACTTGGGGAGTGAATCATGGGATTGAAGATCTTCTCTGCCTCTCCTCCTCCGTGCATATCTGACTTTGTAATAAAAAAAATAAATAAATCTTAAAAAAATTTTAGGAAAACATCGCATCTGGACTAAACATGTGTTGATTTTTGCTGTCATCACTCCCCAGATCACACAGTACAATAAACGCCGTAGCAGGCATTACAAGTATTCTAGAGAGGATTCTGGGAGCACAGGGGGAGGTGTATGGGTTACCTGCAAATGCTCCTGTCAGCTGATATAAGACACTGAAGCTTTCCGGCAGGCTAGGCTCCTGGAATCAAGCCCCTGTGGATCCCGAGGGTCCATGCCCACTGCAAGCTATCTGTCTCCTCCAGCTGTGGTGGATTACATGCAAATGCAAAGTGACAGCATAGCGCAGGGTGAAGGGGGCTTGTTCTGTGACTGCTGGCACTGTTATTCCCATCGCTGCTATTTTGATGGAAATAAGGATTTCACTGCTTAGTGGGAAAGCTGCCAAATTAGAGGATTCCAAAGGTTCCCTCTGGCTTTCATGTTTTAGAACTCCGAAACACCTCAATTCCAAACTCCTAGGCTGTATGTAACTCTCGCCTGCAGAGGGAGCATAGCCAAAGGTGAGAGTTACTGAAGCCCCAGGGAGGCCTGGCTAGGGAGGCTGTACATCTGTTTGTTTATTTAAACCTCCTCCCCAGCCCCAACTACACAACACACACTGTACCCCACCACACAGACTCCAGGCAACCTACAAAGACGCACACAGGACATTCATAACCAACTCGGGTTGGGCAGGCCAACAAGCCTGCAGGGAGTCTGGCACACAGGCACGTGCTGAATCCTGCACACATGGGAGACGGACAATTCTTTAGGTTCTGAGCTTTCCAGTGACCAATGGCAAGAAGGAAATCTGACCAGTGCTAGATCGTGTGCCTCGTGAGATAAAAACAAACCTGTTGCTTAGAAGAATCACAGCTACTCTGGATTCTGAGAACAGGGAGTATCAGAGATGAGGCCTGTCTGGCACCATCTCTTTAGATTGGTGGGGCTGGTATCCCCTCTGAGTCCATTCTGCATGTCTCTTTGGGGTTAAAGCTGGGAACAGGGATTCCAGCAAAGATCCAAAGAGGCTGGAATGGAGGTGCAGGCAGTGTGACCCCAGCATCTTGTGTCTGGACAGGATTACCCATCACTCCCAAAGCTTAAACAGCCAGTGCCCAAAATAGCCAGAGCAGGAGAGGGTGCCAGGAGTCCTTGGGCGGGGGGGCCCTGGCTAGGCCTGCCCACAGGAGGGCCAGTGTATACACGCCCCTGCTACATACACAGAAAGGCACCTTCATGTGGGCACACAGTCCTCCCCGGGAGTCCCCCACCCAAGGGGCTCCCCCCTGGGCTGCACGTTGCTCACGCAGAACCCAGCTGCCTGCAGCTCCGCCCTTCCCACCAGGGCGCCCGCAGAGCCAAGTAGGCAAGGCCATGCAGACTCAGAAGCACCACTCGCACCATATAGGGAAGCACCAGGAGGCCTCCGCCCTGCTCAGCCTCCCTCTGGGCCCCGCGTGGGGTTCCCCCTGGATCCCTGATCCCCCTCACTGCAGACCGATCCCCCTCACTTGCAGACCGCACAATAGTGGCTATTCTGAGCTGGATGGAGGTATTTAAAGCACTGGCTGGAAGCTGTCCCTGGGGAGTCAGAGGCCTTGCTCTCTGCAGGCCCTTCCTGAAATTGTTGCCGCCCAGACGGTAGTGGCTGCGTCCCGTGATGTTCCTTTCCTGGCAAGCCCAAAGGCCCTGTGAGGGTTGGCATAAGTGCCGCCTCCTCCTCCAGGAAGCCCAAGGGACTGCCTCCCATGCTCAGGAGCCCAGCAGAGGGAGAGTCTCAGCCCTTTTTCTCATCTGCAAAGTATGGGCACTAATCCCAATGTGTGGGATACGCGGTACACGCTTCTGCCATCAGTAGGAAATCGTGTCCTCCATCACCGAGTAGGAGAGAGCAGGGGTGGGAGTTGGATCTGATGGACCACTGTTCTTCCAGGTCCTGGCACACAGTAGGAGCCAAGCAAATAGCGACAGACTGCTAGGGCTGGATGTGGAGTATGTCTGGAGCCCCAGAGAGGAAGTCGGCATGCTGGGCACACAATGTGGCTACTAGTACTGCAAGGTAAGCATGCCAGGGTTCATCTTGAGCACACAGAACATGTGAAGACACAGGGATCCATATCAGTGAGCTTGCTCTCCAGGGACTATTGTTATCTAATGGCCAAGATGGGACTCGAACCCAGGAAACGGGGGCCTCTCATCCCACATAAACATCCCACTCCCACCCAAAAGAAAAGGCAGGCAGAGCTTGAGCTGAGGGCAGCAGCCTGCGCTCAGCCACTAAGTGGCTGTGTGACTTCAAGAGAGTCACTAGGCTACTCTGAAATCTGACCTCTTTTCCATAACAACAGGGGCAGCTGAGCAGGCACTTAGCAGAGAGGCGAGGATACCACTGGGACACCAGCATCCCATGCTGGAGTATCCAGTGCTTGCTCTGACTCAAGCAGACAGCAAGCAGGTGATGGCCCACGTGCTTGGGTCCCTGCAACCCACTGGGAGACCGTGAGGGGATTCCAGGCTTTGGCCTGGTCCAGCCCCAGCTGTTTTGGGCATTTGGGGGACTGAACCACCAGAAGGAAGATCTCTTGATTCGTCTCCCTGCCTCTCAAATAAACAAAACTAACTTAAGGGGAAAAAAAATACCAAAAAAAAAAAGGATCAAAAGGATAAAAGAAACTGAAGGATGTGAGTATGTGTCCCAGTAAGCCAAATGCCTCCCCAGGGGCAGTGGCTGTAGAGGCTGATGGGAAAATGTGCTGGGAGAGGGACAGTGCCCAGCACAGGCTCTGGGACGGAGCTCTGCAGCTGCTGACAACAGCTGGCCTGAGTTCTGGGCCTGGCCCAAGCAGGGGGAGAAGGGGTGGCTGGGAAGTCACCTCTGGCCCTCTTCTGTCACCCTTGCCTGCTGACAGCTGCTGGGACTTCAGGGCCAAGAGCTCCCCAGGAGGCAGGGGAGGGCTGGGCACAGTGGGGAGGCTGACCGGGGTTATCTCAGTCTTGGGCTGCCAACCGCTCAAATCCCAGGATGCCTGGGATGCAGGCCTCACTGTCCCCCGCCCACAGCCCTTTACCCAGATCCCTGTGAAGCCTGGGACAAGGGTGGAGGGGCCGAGCGTGGGTTTGCCTGCTGAGCCATTGGGCCTGGGCTGGAGCCTGGACTGCCCAGGGGACCCTGCGGGGTGTAGGAGTGGGTTTTCCTGGCGCAGCCCAGCTGCAGGCCCTTCAGCGGAGCCTTGGTGGGGGCTGTGAACTTGGCCTACCCCAGGCCTCTCTCAGCCCCTCCAGCTCAGGCGGGTGCAGCTCTATCCTAGCTCAGGGCCAAGGCTTTCTAGCCGGCTCCAGCCCACGCGGCTCCCTCCTCTGAACTCTGCACACCCATAATTACCACCAAACACACTTTCCGAAGCAACAATCCAGAAAGCGTTGAACAAGAGCTTTCTGGCCTGCTTCCATGTGTCGCAGGCAGCCTGAGAGGTGCAGCTTGGGTGCACAGGAACCCAAATCTCAGGGGCTTGTATTTATTATATTTTCTTAATTAAAGCCGTGCTTGCGAACGTGTGTTGGCCATGTGTACCCCACACCACTTGCAGCTGAATGGATAGCCGAGCCTGGCGACTTCCTAGCTGTGTGGCCTTGGGAATGTCACTTGCTCTCTCTGATCCTGCTTCCTCTCCTGTAAAATGGGAATAAAAACTAAGACTCAACAGGACAACCCAAGTGTCTGGCATCTGCAAGAGATCCCCATGCCTTCCTGTTCCTGGGCTGTCTGGTAGGGGCAGATCACCCACCCTGATACCCTCACTTATCAAAAAGGGAAACTGAGGACATTTAGGGGAAATCCCCTGTTCAAAACCCACGCAAGCCCTTGTGGCTGCTGGCGCACTTTATACTGGGAGCCTCACTTGTATGTGGGAGAGCAGGCCAAATTGTACAGAGGTGCAGCCCACAATGTGGGCTCAGCAGCTCCAAGGAGAAAGAGCCACCAGTAGCTGTTGTGCCTCAGGCCTCCGAGTTTTTAGCACAAGCTCTCTTGCCTCACCTGTTTCCCTCCTTTTGGGGGATAGAGATTCCCCTCAAGGCCAAGCTAAGAGGCCACACTGATGTGGGCTCTGGGAGGGTGGCTTGAGGCTGGGTCTATGAGGGTCTTAACCAGCCTCAGCCTCTAGAACCCACAACAGACCCCTTGCCTGTCCTCAAGGCACAGACAGAGAGGCCCAGTGGAACAAACAGCAGGAAGGGCTGGCAAGCCGGGGATACGTGTCCTTGGCAGGGAGAACTCAACACCTCAGGGACTCGGGTTACCGGAAATGGTAAATCTCCCTGTCACTGGCCACCTCCGACCAGGAATGTCTGCTGCTCAAGGGAACATCCTGTCCACCTGCTTCAGACAGCCCAGGAATGCTGGGGACCTGTGCCCACCCTTGAGGCCTTGGGGTCTCCCCAGCCACGACACCTGCCACTTTGGCGCAGCAGGTGCAGCAGCAATGGCTCAATCACAGCATAGAAGGAGCAGCTGGTAGGAGGAGGCCTTAAAAAGATTGAGGCCACTCCTAAATCAGACCCTCCCCCCTTGGCCTGCATGGGTTTGTGCGAGGGCACTGATCTCATCAGCCCCCCACCCCAGGAGGCAGCACTGTTCGGGTGAGCTCTGGGTTGGAAGCAAGATTCTGCTACTCCTCGGCCAGGTGGCTCTGGGAATGTCATCACAGCACTTTCCACCCTCCATCTCTGATATGTCGGTGACAAGAGCCTGTGGTGGGGACCTGTAAAATTCACAGCACTGGACTGGGAGCCATCTGGCACATGGCCTGGCAGAGGTAACCAGGATCAACAGGCTGCAGGGACTTGGGCAGGATGAGAACAGCAGCGGTCACTATGGGAACGGGCACCATGGGGCCACCCGGCATTCTCTGCCCACTGGCAGCCAGTGAGCTAAAGGTTAATGCCCAACATTATACATGCCAAACAGTGACCTCTCAAAAAGAATCCAGTGGATGAGGGTGACACAGAGGGGGTGAGTGAGAGGCTGTCCTTTCAGATAGGAAACTCTCGCAGCGGCAGGAAGGGGAGTGGATAGAAAATCAGGCTCATGCATGGAGGAAGAGCATTCTGGGCCCAGGGAACAGCAGCCGTGAAAGCTGCGGAGGCAAGAGGATCTTCACAATGTTCTGGAAACAGTCAGGACAGTTATCTAATCCTCACAGCTGCACTTGCTCCCCACTCCCCAGACGTAGAACACAATGCTCAGAGGCTTGCCCATGGTCACAGAAAAGTAAGCGACCAGGTCAGGACCCACCCCTCCATCCTGGCTGCGAGTCCAGGGACTGCTGGCCTCCCAGCGCCAGTGGGCAGGGACAGCACCGAAGTTGCTGGAGTCACAATTGGGACCTTCCCCAGATGGCTGTGTGGTCATGGACCAACCACCTCCTTTGCAAGGTGCCACAGTCCACCCCGCTGTAACTCTCACTGATGAGGGGGAAGGCCCAAAGGAGCCGGTGTTGGGGCAGGGGGCCAGGGAGCACGGAACTATGAGGGGACCTTGATCTTCTCTGGCAGACAGGAACTTCCTCTCAGTACAGGTGTGATCAGCAGGGGCACACCCTACCAACCTGACCCGCCCAGGGTGACCTCCTGCCCCAGACCCAAGAGTTTGCATCCTGCTACACCTGTGTGAGCTCCGCCCTTACTCAGCACCCAGGGCTCAGGCACAGCTGGGGCCCCTGACCCGCACTCTGGCTCCAGGTGTCAGACGCAGCTCAGTCTGACTCCTTCTGCTCCCGCTCAGACCGAGGCCCATGGATAGTCTTTGTTACCAGGGGTGCTGGCACAGGCCAGCCCTCACGGGCAGTGGGCCAGACCCTGAGGCCCAGCCAAGTGCAAACACCACGCCTGGTGTCCAGATACGGCCGTGTGAGAGCGGGCAGGCTGCCCACTGCCCCCGTCACAACAAACCCTCATGCCTGCCCTGCTGAGGGGCCCATGCAGCCAGTACCTCTGCTGGGCTCAGGGGACCGGGGACTGCTAGGTGGGCCATGGTCCCCTACCTGCTCCCTACTCCCCACTGGGAACAGACAGTGGGAATCTTAAGAGGCAGGACCCAGCTGGGCAGAGAGATCAGCAGAGACAGGGAGAAGGGAGAGGGTGGAAAATGAAGGCAGCAAGGGAGACAAGACATGGCAATTCTGACTTGGGTTGGTGTCAGGTGAGGAGAGTTTCATCCCAGCTGTGCAGAACAGTGAGGGGACAACTACCCAATGAGCATGTCCTGCACTGTTGCTGCCCATCAAGGCAGCTACCACCCCTTGAAACGTGGCTACTTGAAAGCCATAACCCAGGAGCTCCCAGGCTTTCTCGTTGAGAACTGTTTCCATGCATTGCACTTTGCCCCCTCCCCATCTCGGCAGTCCTGTGTGGCTGGTGGCCACCATCTCAGACGGTGCAGTTTACACTCCCGAGGATCCTTAAGTTAAGCCTGATGGAGACTGAGCTCCATGTCCAGAGAAGGAATCTGAGGCTGGCTATGGCCACACTGCTGGTGAACCACAGGGTCAAAATCGGGACCCAAGCCTGTCCCCTGTGCCACTCCACCCAGCATTACTGTCAACACTGGAGACATTGAAGGGAAGTTGTAGCGGCCTGGTCGATAAGGCTGCCTCATTAGTCAAGCCATCAGGGCTCCCTGCTCTAGCCCACATGGGCTACCACACGCTGACCAGAGGTTCTGTTGGGCCATCTACCAAGGATTTCGGTTTTCAGACATGAAGAATGGGCAGAATGAAGATGGCAGGAAGCCAGCTGGCAGAAGAGCCACATCCTGGGAAACACCGGGAATCTTAGAATGCCGGGCATGGCCTTCCCCTCCTCTTCACCCTAGACTGCTTGGAGTCCCCCACCCCGAGGCTCCTGAGATCTGGAAGACATCCATCCAGGAAATCACAGGACGCAGGGGCCTGCCTCCTGGCTCTGACCGCGGGCGATGCACTTCTGTGCCTCTTTGCCACCCATCTACTCATTCTGCAAGGCCCAACTCTGTCATTGCTTGAGCCTCAAAGCCACCTGTCTCCCCCACACCCCTCGGGCCTTCGTGCCTGCTTCAGAGCACCAGGAATTCAGCCTAATCACAGTCTCCATCAGCACCTCTGCTCCCCTGCAGGGACCAACTCTCCCTGGGGACACATTCCAGGTCGGGTTAGGTCTTTGAAGCTTGATTTATTGATCTTTACTTTTTTGTTGTTATTTGAAAGAAGAGTGAGACACACACACACACACACACACACACACACACACACACGTGCATGTGAAGGGAAGGAGAGAGATCTTTCATCCCTTGGCTTACTCCCTAAATGCTCACCCAGCAGAGGCTGGGCCAGATGGGAGCCATAAATTCCATTCAGGTCTTCCACCAGGATTGCAGGTTCCCAAAGTTCATACTATCAGGAAGCTGGAGTGAAAGCAGGGCCTTGAGCCAGGCACCTTGTGTGGGGATTCACGAATCCCAAGCAGTGGTTTAATTACTGTACCATGATGCCCACACCCTCACCCTTTTAATATATATCATTTAGATACTTCCATGCCTGGCAGAGAAAAATGAATTACAATATCAATTTACAAGCTTGGGGATTTGATTTTAGTTTTAGTTCCTTTTTCCTTCCTTCCTTCCTTCCTTCATTCCTAGATTTATTGATGTATTTGAAAGACTTACAGAGTGAAAAGTAGAGACAGACACAGATCTTCCATCCACTGGTTCACCCCCGAACAGCCACAATGGCTAGGGAGGGATAGGCCAAGCTGAGGCCAAAGGCTGAGAGCTTCTTTCAGACTGGAAGTGTAGCAGCTAGGACTCAAGTTGGCACCCACACTGGATGCCAGCATCATAGGTGGTAGCTTTACCCACTACCTCACAACGCTGGCCTCAGAGGACCTGATTTCATTTTGGCTCTGCCCCAATTTACCATGATTACAACAAGGGAGTCCCTTCCCTGCTCTGGTCCTCAACTTATATCAGTAAAATGGAGTAATAGAACCTGTCTTATAGGGAATAGTACCTGCCTTGTAGGGAGACTGAGTACTGATCCTATATATTTAGCAAATTTTTCATGCTAGACACTTGTCGATAAAATCATCTTTATAACATCCCATGAGATTAATTTTTTTACAAAGATTTCTTTATTTTTATTGGAAAGTCAGATATACAGAGAGAACAAGAGAGACAGAGAGGAAGATCTTCTGTCCGATGATTCACTCCCAAAGTGACTGCAACGGCTGGAGCTGAGCCAATCCGAAGCCAGGATCCTGGAGGTTCTTCTGGGTCTCCCATGCGGGTGCAGGGTCCCAAGGCCTTTGGCCATCCTCAACTACTTTCCCAGGCCACAAGCAGGGAGCTGGATGGGAAGCAGGGCTGCCAGGATTAGAACTGGCGCCTATATGGGATCCTGGTGTGTTTAAGGCAAGGACTTTAGCCGCTAGGCCACCACACCAGGCCCAAGATAACTATTTTTACTACTACTTTTTTTGTAAGGAAGAAACTGATGGTTACATTAAAGAGATACAGGAGATAATACAGGGCTGGGACTGTGGCGTGGTAGGCTAAACTTCCTGACTGTTCCAGTTCAGCTTCCTGATTATGGCCTGGGAAAGCAGTGAAGGATGGTCCAAGTGCTGGGGCCTCTGGACCCAACGTGAGAGACCAGGAAGCAGCTCCGGCCTTTCAGCCTCAGATCAGCTCAGCTGCCAGTTTTGCGGCATGAGGGGAGTGAACCAGCAGATGAAAGATCTCTCTATCTCTCCTTCTCTCTGTTAACTCTGCCTTTCAAACAAAAACAAATCTTTAAAACACAGAGAGAGAGGATGCAAGTTAAGTGCTTAGTGTAGTAGAAACACACGCTAACACTTAAGTAAACTGCCCACCAGTTTCTTTTTGTATAGATCTACAGGCTTGGGAAAAATTTAGGATATTTATCTAGGTAGGTAGTTTTCAAATACTGCTGCCAGCTTGACTCAGTCCTGGATTTAGTGTGACAGGCAGCAACCACCTTAACGAAGCCCAGGGCTGCCTATCTCTGACTGCCTTCCGCTACCCAACACTCAGCTCTCTGTCCCACAGGACACATCTACAGCGAGTCCCCTTCTGCCCTCATCTTTCTTCCAGGACAGAACTCTAGAATGACTCTGGAGAGATGACCTCTGTCCCAGCTGTGCTGGGTCCAGGAGTGAGTGGAGAGAACCTGATAAAGTCACAAAGGCAGGTGAGTCCCTCATGGGAGAACCTGGACCAGACTGCTAGCGCCGGCTTTTGACCCCAGCTTCTCACTAATGTGGACCTTGGAAGACAACAGTAATAGCTCAAATAAATGGGGCCCTGCCCACCACCTACCTGGCCTGGAAAAGAAGTCGAGGACGGCCCAAAGCCTTGAGACCCTGCACCTATGTGGGAGATCCCGACGATCCTACTGGCTCCTGGCTTTGGATCGGCTCAGCTTCAGCTATCGCGACCACTTAGGGAGTGAACCAGCAGACGGAAGATCCTTCTCTCTGTATCTCCTTCTCTCTGTATATCTGCCTTTCCAATAAAACAATCAAGAAATAAATTTTTAAAAAAATCTTTAAAAAGATGAAATGAGAAAGTGTATGTAGCGCAGTACTTCTCCAGACATGCAGCTGGCATCACCTGGGGATGCTGTTAGTGTGTAGATTCAACTCTGTGGCTAGGTAGGGACCTGAAGCCACATTTCTGATGCGCTTCCGGAAGCAGCCCAAGTGGCTAGAGCACGGACCACTCCCGGAGGCAGAAGGACAGAACGGCATCAGAACCGTGGCTGGCCCACAGTAGGCAGAGTTCCTTAAAAGCCAGCTCTGCTTTTCTATTTTGCGACTGCTCTAGGTCCCTCCCCAAGGCCAGGGAGTGGACCCATCTTCCACCACCGCCACTGTCGACATTCACTGCAGGGCTTGCCCGAGCCCCAAAGCCACAAAGAAAAAGAAGCAGGATTCCAGATCAATCTGCCAATCCATCCTTCCCCTGCATCACGCCACTCTGATCCCCACCCAACTTGAGCCAGAGCCATAGCCTCAGTGTGGAGCTGAGGGCACCACAGCCCTACCCCTCTGCCCCAGCATGGGCTTCTTGCTGGGTCAGCCAGGCCTCCAGGCACGGGCCCAGGCGCCCCACAAAGGGCCAACGCCTCCACGCCCCCAGCGGCTGCTTCCAGCAGCCTTCCTCCATCGCCTTATAAAGTGGCCCTGAGCTGCTCTTGTTCAAGTTGCATTTTAATTTTATTTGGAGTGGACTGGCCGTCCTCTCCCCGCAGCCCCGGCCGACTGCTTCACACATTCCTTACAGAGCAACATTACCTAATTTAACCATAGCCCCTGCTCTCCGGGGCTCTCAAAATAGCAGCTGCCAGGAGGGGAAAATGCCCTAATGTTATCAAAATAAAACAGTTCTCCCTCCTCCCCCCAACTTTTGGCTTGTACCAGCCTCAGGACCCAGTCAGGGAGGAACCCAGGCTAGAAGGACTGGGGTGCAGCTGCGATGACCAACAGATCCCCCTCCATGCTCTCTACCTTTGCACACTCTTCACAGAGATCCCTGGGGTCTCCTTCTTCCCCCTCAAATCCTCCTGCACAGGCCTATGGGCTGCTGTTGCCCTGATTGCCAGAGGTGGCAGCTAACTTTCACTCTCTCCCAATGAGAAAAAACCCGATCATGGTAATACAATAATTGCTACCATCCCACAGCTATTCATTATAAGCTAAATACTTCCCACACCTTGGCTGGCTGACACCTGCCAAGAAGTTTTAGCATTTCCTTCTTTCTGATAAGGAGTTGCATGTACTCGGAAAGGAAAAATGACTTGCCCAAGGTCATACGGCCCAAGTCCTGGGAGAAGTAGGGTTAGAAGCCAAGTCCCAAAACCCTAAGCAACATAACACCTTCTGTCTGGGGCCTCCTTGCTAGTGTGAGCCTGAGCTAGGGGGGCCTGCTCGCCTGGTATGTCAAGCTGGAGGGGTTGCTAGCATAGCTAAGCCCACACCCCAGGACCTATGATTATGCCAGGGTTCAGGTTTCACCTGTAGCCTGTGGACCCTAAGCCTGTATGTATCCAGGATTCCAGCAGTACAAGCAGCCTGTCAATCTTGGCCCCAAGTGCTGCTCTCCAACCCCCAATCCCCAGCAGGGCTGCCACATTAAAGCAGGGAACACCCAGGCAGCTGACATACCTCGGGTGCACCCAGTGGTTAAGGAGCTAGGAGGCGGGTTCCCCTGTCTGCCTAGAGTAATCATTAACCAGGGCAGAGCCAGAGTGGAGAGCTGAGACAGGAGCCCTGCCTACTGCACCCCTGGGGTCCACTCCTCCCCACCTGCTGCATCCTGCGGCCACTTTCCAGCCACGCAGTCTGGCTAGGGAGGCCTCGTGGACCAGGACCCCAGTTCAAGCTGTCCAGGAAACTTCAGCCTGGAATCATCAGGACAGGTGGCTCAGCAGGTGCCTGGAGGCCTCTGTGCCCCTCTCCCCTTGCCTGCCTCGCCCCCTCCTATGTAGATCCTAGCAGTGTCATGTAGGAGGGTGGCCCCTGAAATGTGGGGCCTTCCTAAAGTGGGGGAGGGGGGATGTGACACAAAACAGAAGCCCAGGTTTGTTCTAGTACCTGAGACCAAGTATAAGGGGCAGTCCTGGAGGAGGAAAAAGAAAGTCACAATACAGTGTCTGCTATGTGTCTGTGGCCTATCCCGGCTCCAGGAAATTTACCTCATCTCCACAATCTTTCACCAAAGTCTGCAGAACAGGCACTGCCATTCCAATGCAACAACAGATGAGGCTCAGACAGGCAAGCCCACCCACCAACAGTCACACAGGAAGTGACGAGCCGGGACAGGACTTGGGGCTGCTCATGACTTGGCCCCAAAGTGTAGCCTAGGGAATTAAGTGGAACAGAATCCACCAGCCTGGAAGCCAACAGCTATGAAGAGGTGGCCCTGGGGTCCTTAGGTGTGGGTGAAGTCCTTTAGCTCCTTCACTCTAAAGGGTCCTGCTCTTTTCAAAACAGTTAAGGGCCAGTGCATGGCATAATTAGCTAAGTTTCTGCCTGCAGTGCTGGCATCCAATATGGCTGCTCCATTTCCGATCCAATTCTCTGTTTATGGCCTCAGAAAACATAGGAGGATGGCTCAAGTTCTTGGGCTCCAGTATCCATGTGGCAGACCCAGAAGTTCCTGGCCCCCCAGCTTTGAATCAGCTCAGATCCAGCCACTGTGACCATTTAGAGAGTGAACCAGAGGATGGGCGATGGTAGATCTCCCTTTTTCTCTCTCTCCTTCTCACTGTATCTCTGCATTTCTCTCTCTCTCTCTCTCTCTCTCTCTCTCTCTCATACACACACACACCCCGAGTTCAGAAATCTCAGCAGTGAAGGAGAGAGTTGGGGAGGGGCAGGAAATAGACCTGTGGCTAGAGAGGGATCCGGACCTGAAATGCCAAATCAAGGTGGCCCTACCGGGCTTCCAGCACCTGCCAGGCAAGGAGTGGGCTTTCTAGGAGACTTGGAGGGAGAGGACAGGCCCGAGAGCTGTGAGTCAGTGTAAGGGTGGCCTCTGGGCATGTCAGTGGGTGGGAGGTGGGGATTAAACCCCTCCCCGCTGAGCCCAGGGTCCTCCAGGGCCCTGAGAGAATTCTCTTCAGTTGCTCAGGTGAAACCAAGGTGAGGTCCCCCGGCAGGCAGAAAGCTTTGATCTTATCGCACATTCCTCCCAGCTGTCCTAGTCCCCTCTTCTCCACCCCCCACCCCTGACTCCTCCCAGGGAGATGGGAAACCAGGCCAGCTTAACCCCTTCCTCCCAGCTCCTCAGCTCAAATCCCGGCGGGAGGAGCAGTGAAGATGCCAGCCTCACAGCTCAGAGCGCCTGGGCTGGATGCTCCAGCTTCTTGCTAATGCAGACCCTAGGAGGCAGCCCCAAGTGAACGGGCTCCTGCCACCCAACGTGGGTGACCTAGGTTCAGTTCCGGCTTCCAGGGCCCCTCTATTCTGGCCTTTGCAAGTATTTGGAAAATGGACCAAATGAACCAGAAGATGAGAAAATTCCCCACCCCACACAAATAAATTAAAACATTAAAAAAAAAAAAAAAAAAAAAAAAAAACAACTCCAGGCTTAAGCTGATCTGTTTTTCCCATCCCCCTCAAGAAAGTGCCGAAAGAGGAAGAACCCTGGGAGAAAAGCCGAGAGCCCCAGCAGGCTCAATCACCTCCTGCAACACTACCCCAAACCTGGGCTCTGGGCGGCTTCCCATTTCCTAAACTGAATCCCCAGACTCAACATAAACAGCCCTTGCTGCGTTTCCCACTCATGAGCTCATGGGAGACTCAGAAGAAAACCAGCTTCCTACCCCACGTTTGCTCTCTCAGGCCCCAGTCCTCTCTCCACAGGCTAAACAGACTTTGCAGTTAGCAGACCAGTTACAGCCGCAGGCAATCTCCGCCTCTTCTGAACCTGATCACCACCAGTCTCCTTTCCCCAGTTCCACCCCACCCCCGTACTCCTGCTACCGCAGGCTTCCTACATAGACCAGGGAGCAGGCAGGAATGTTTGCAGAATGAATGAATGAGTGGCCCTATTTTGCATCTGGGAAAAATTAAGCTCATGTAAGTTGCACGGCAAGCCCCGGATCATTCTGGAAAAAAAGGGCATCTCCTAACTCCTTCTCTAGTGCTCACTGTTTTCAGACGTTTACAGATTTTACACCTGGCACCCAGGGGCACAGAGGTGAACCGGCAGACTACTCCAAGAGCCACTGAGGAGGGCCGAGACAGGCTTCCAGGAGGGCTATGGGTGCAGGCAGCCACCTTCTCTGTCTGTTGGCCTAGCCTAGGACAGAGCAGCACCTGTAGGACACAGTAGGACCAGTAGGACCTGGCCCTACTGTGAAAGATGACATGGGGTGAGTACTGCAGTGGCTCCTCGAAGTGGCTGCCACCCCAGCTCTGGGCAAGGGAACATCACTGAGTTTCTTTCCTCTGATTTGGCATGTGGTAAAAGAACAAGAGAAAAGGGGTCAGTGAGGTAACTCATAGGCTAATCTGCCACAGTGGAACCAGCATCCCATGTAGGTGCCAATTCATGTTCTAGTTGCTCCACTTCGGATCCAGCTCCCTGCTTATGGATTGGAAAAGCAGTGGAGAATGGCCCCAATCCTTGGGACTTTGCACATACGCGGGAGACCTGGAGGAGGTTCTTGGCTCCCAGATTTGGATCAGTTCAACTCTGGCTGTTGTTGCCATTTGGAGAGTAAACCAGCAGATGGAAGACTTCTGTTTCTCCTTCTTTCTCTCTAAAATATGCCTTTCAAAATAAAAACAAATAAATAAAGCTTTTTAATAAGAGAGAGAGAACAAGAGAAGCCCATTTTGTGAATAGGTGAAGTGAGGCCCAAGGAAGAGTGTTGGTAATCAGCCAGTGACCAAGTGGAGGCCCTGGCCTTGACCTCTTGCCTTCTGGTCTGGCCAGGTACAGAGCCGGGGGCGGGGTAGGGCAGGGGCTGGAATGGATGTCACTCAGCTCTCTTGGGGACTTCCACTCATTCCTTCCCTAGCTTTAACGACTCCAGCAGCAGGCGAAGGCCTTCCGGTTCTCGCAAACCCAACAACAAGGTGGACAATGCAAACCCAGGGACAATATGGACAACTTCCGGACCCCTGCCCTGATGCCTTCCTCTTCCACCAGACAAATCCTCCTTGCTCTTTAAGCTCCACTTCCTCCTGGAGGTCTTTCCAGAATACTCAGGCCAAACGGAGCTTTTCCTTCCCGACACCCCTCTATTGTCTGCACTTTGAGTGGTGCTCCTGAATCCCAAAGGACTAGCAGATCAGGGCCAGGCCTCCCCAACACCCTGCAGGAGGGCTGGCAATGCTGCCTCCACCTCCCACCTTCCTTGGCACCAGGCTGTGTGATTCTGCACAGGGTCCTGCTCTCTGAAATGCTTCTCGGCTGGGTAACGGAGGCATCATTCTGTCACCATGGGAGAACTGACAACAACAGAGCTCGGGTCATCAGTGGGCTGTCACACAGTGGGTCTGCAGGCAACATTAACTGGAAGAATGACTACATGAGCTGACACATGGATTCTGGAATCTTCACTGCTCAGGAGTGTCCAGATGACAGTCCGAAACTTCTCTCTGGGGATTTTGTGAGACTTGTGTTTCTTCTGTCTTTCACCCAGGCCCTCAGGACTGATAGGGAATGGGGCATAGGTTGGCCCAGCTCAGCATAAACTCAGCGATCTCTCCACAAGGCAAACCCTTGCAGGCTCCACAGTGGGCCTGGACTTGACTGAGCAGGATCAGGCTCTCAGGGATCTCAGCGCCTTGGAAAGCCAAGCCTGTCTCCCCCAGGGATACCACCACTGCATTGAGACAGAGCCAAGGGGCTAAGGGCAGTGGGTGTACAAAGCAGGAGCTAATCCCAAGATAGACCAGACCCACCTCCTCCGCACAGCCTGCCCTGCCTCTGCCCCATCCCTACACCCATGAGGGGGAAGAACGGCAACTTTGGAGGCAGACATCCTGCTCTGTTCCCAGCTGTGTCATGCATCAAACGGACTGTTCCCAGCTGTGTCATGCATCAAACGGACAGCTGCCAACCACTCCCCTGCTCCATGCCTTAGTTTACTCTTCTGCAAAAAGAAGATAATAATTTCAACTTCACAAGATCGTTTGTGAAGATGCTATGGAGGTCATGCCCAGCACAGATTGGCCTCCAGAGTGGCAGCTTTAATGGAGAGAGGCTGCCTATACTCAGAGAACACTGGAGGACAGTCTGGGTGACAGAAGTCCTAGAGACAAGACCCAGCAGAGTTTTGTCTGTCCCCTCTAGGTCCTTGTTCCCCTGCCCAAGGGGCACGGGCAGGCAAATGGGGAAGAGGCAAAAGAGCTGTTCAAGAGACAGAGGCTGCCGCACTGTGATTAATGAGGCCAGAACTTCACTCCATCCAGCTCGGGGAGCGCTCCAAGGAAAGGCATGATCCCAGTTCCCAACTATGTGAAGGCTGGAGCCGCCAAGCAAGCAAGAGATGAGTCAGCTGGGTGGGGGGGGGGGGGTGTTGCGGGTGAGGGGCAGGGTCAGGAGGTGGGAGCCCAGATTTGGCTCCTTATGGGAGAGCAGGGAAGGGAGAGGTGGGGGCAGGGACCTGGAGGTGGACTGGGAAGGGGCCAGAGGCAGCTGGGAATTCCCTGCCCCACCCCAGGAGAAGCATCTGTGGGGTCATCCCAGGCCACCTCTGAAGTCCTCCCCTGTCCAGCCCCAGGCTGCCTCCTCTTCCCCGCCTTGGGATTGGAGGAGGTGGGGGGAAGATGCCAAGCGCTAACACAAAGGAAGAACCTGGATGGGACCCCTGGTGGGGCAGGGACAAGCCTCTACCCCACCAGGGCATGTGCAGCACGGGGCAGGGTGGGGCGAGCTCTCTGGACCCTGTGTATGTCTCTTTGTCCCTAGTCCAGAAGTTTCTTGGGCAACCCACAGGATTCCACTGATCCCTTTCAGCAGAAAAGGACGGGCTAGAGGTGGACTCAGAACTCCCCAGGCCAAGCCACTCCCCTCAATATGCATCAATATCCTTTCGGCACCCATGGGAGCCACTTGGCCACTCCTTCCGTTGCTCCCACCAACTGCACACATCTGGGAAGGGGACAATCCGTTCGCCGGCTCCAGCTTTTCCCAGGCCACACCCTGGGGTGTGCCCCCTCCCTCTCCCCCTCCAGGAAGGAGCCAGGAGGGTGGAAGGCTGGACTCTGTCCTGCAGCTGTGGCCTCAGTGGGGGGAAGTAGGGCGGGGGGGGGGGGGCGGCTAGTGGCAGATCAGGCCCAGTTGCTCTGGGCCTGTGTAAGCAAGGTGGAAGGAATGGGACGGGACACTCTCCTATACCAAGGCCCTTTGACAAGCCCAGAACAGGATGGAGTTGCCAGGTGGGGCACAGGCAAATACCCGCTGGTCTCACCTGGGGTCTGGTCTCACCTGGGGTCGGAACAAGATAACAGCGGGACTCCCACTACACTGCAGGCACTGAGCTAGGCAAATCCACTTGGTCATCTGGTAACCTGAGGTTCAGCAAAGGGACGCACCTTTGCCAAGGTCACACAGCAAGCCAGGGCTAAGCCAACACTCGCAGGCAGCACCCTTGGAGGTCACATGTTTCCCTCGATCACAGTGCCCAAAGAAAGGAGCTCCAAGTTCAACAGAGACCTGGACAGTCCCATACGGCAGAGTGAATATCTGGGCTTGACTCAGAGCCTCTGGCCTCAGCGAAGTGCAGTGGCTAGAAAGGCAGTGCCTCCAAGACCAATAGCAGAAGAAGCACTTTCCAGCCCTCCATAAGGAGCCTGGGGCTTCCTGGTCCACTGGCTTCCTTAAGGCTTGTCCACACATTTGACAAATGCTCACCTGCCTGCAATCTGTCTAACACCAAGCAACAGCAGGGAACCCTCCTGGAGCTTCCGTTCCAGGCAGGGAGGGGGCAGTAAATTCCAGAGAAACACAAGGATGCAATCGGTGCCTGGCCCACAGTTGCACACCTCACAAGCCTCCTTTATGTACCCCTCCCCATCAGGCCCACACAGAAGCCCCAGCCTGGGAAGGAGTAGGGGTCTCACTGTGGCCTCCAAGTTGCCCCTCCAGTACCTTGCCCCTCTGCTAGTGGCAGTTTCATTTTGCTAGATGCCCACATCCACCACAACAGAGACTTCTTTCTCTTTCCACCTCTGCCCTGGCCAGCACACGCTGTGGGCCCCCTCTTCAAAGCACAGCCAGGATTCAGCCACTTCCCATCTCCACGGCCAGGGCATGTGCTCCCATCAGCTCCTGCCTGGGCTATGAATGCCTTGCCTGAGTCCTGGGCCTACCCCATCCTCTTCTCCATGCTAGAACAAGCTTAGTCAACACCAAGCCCCTTCAACAACTTCTCATCCCACACTGAGGCAGATCCCAGATCCTTCTGCCAAAGCCCCCTGACAACACCATGCCTGCACTGGCCATGCTCACTCCCACGTGTGTGGCCCAGGTACAAGGGTCTCCTCCCTTTACCACAAACATGCCATGCACACCCCCACCTTTGCACCCGCTGTTGTCTGTGTCTGGGGAGAGGGGCTCCCCTCCCTTGCTATCAGCAGGGCTCACACTCTCACTTCCTTCAGCTCTCCTTCTGCACTCACGGTATCTTATCAGGACTTTTCCTGACCACCCCACCCCACCTCACTGTGTTCTTTTCCGTGCTTTATTTTTCCTTCTGAGCACTTCTCGCCTCCTGACATATCATTTATGGTCTGTTTTCCCGTGCTGGCTGCAGTGCAAGTTCCAGGAGGGGAGGGAACCTGACTTTTTTTGTTCTCCGCTGTGACCTCCACACCTAGAACAGTTCGGATGCTTCCCAAGTATTTCTTGAACAAAGTTTGGGTGTAACATGCTCCTGCAAGAGGCTAGACCATTTGTTCATTCCTTCATTCAGCATGTACTACAAGCCTCTGGCAGGAGGTTGATCCCCACCCAGGACATCCCAGGGTGTCATGCGGTCCCCACAGACAGTGCAGAGGTCCGGCAGTGGCTGAGACATGCAGGCCCCACATTCTCAGGCCTCAAAGAGCCACCTTGTTCTTAGGGCTCTCACCATGCTGCCCCCCGCCCACCCACCCCTTGCAGCCACGAGCCACTCCTCTCTCAAGACCGCTATTGACATGGTCCCGACAGACGCCACCAGGCTTGGCAGCAAGGCTGGCGGCTCCCCGCGAAGCGAGTTCCACACATACTTCTGGGTCTCAGTCAGCCAGCTCTGGGCACTAAGGGGCAACAGGCTCCAGCCAGGCTCAGGGAGTAGGAGAGGGTAGCAGGGCCAAAGAGGCAGAGGCCAAGGCCTGGGCTGGGGCAACATTCCAGCTGGGTTGAGACCCTCATCAGACTCCCCCTTTCCTGGCAGGGGCAGGGATGGGAGCCAGGAAGGGGTGGGAGGTGCCAGGAGGGACAGAGGTCAGGCGAGCCTCAGGAAGCAGCTGGGCAGTGGGTCCTGTTGGCCCCACCCCTGCAGCCTGACCCCTCTGGGGAAGGGAACTGAGAGGGATGGAAGCCCCTCCCTCATGGCCCAAGGGGCATACACAGACAGAACCCACATTGGGGTCTCCAGGTGGTCATTGTCACCCCAGGCATTTCACATCCTGGTGGCACCCCAGCCCTTCCTCCTAAAATTCCCATCCCAAGCCTGGAAGCCTTTGCAGCTCTCAGGGGAGCAGCCAGGGAGGCTCCAGGTGGAGTGACCAGGCCATGGGACGCCCTGAACCATGCCCCCAGCATTGGGCAGGCTCGGGGTCCCTCACTCCCCTCCCCATGCAGGGCCTGGCCACTCATGCCCGAAAGCCGATTAATCCAACTGTGAGGACAGTCTTGGGGAATATCTAACGAACCTACAAATGATCAGCCAGGGTTTAGTTCCTAGGCTTCTGCCAGCACGGATGTCCCCAGGAGTCCCCAGGGTCCTGGAGACACACCCATCCTGCACATGTGTCCTTGCAGTCTGACCCTGCTATTCCCTGCCAGGGCTAGCCCTGGGACCACAGTGCCTGCTTTCACCAATATCAATGACAAGCTTCACCATTGCCTACTGGTGACTTATGACAAGAGGGAGAGCTGCATGTAGAATAAACCCAGGTCCCATGATGACCAGAAGACAAGCTGAGCAGTGCAAGCGGACAGTGTGCTGGCCAGACCAGCCGGGCTTTGAGACAGGGGCAAAAGTGTCGGAGAGACCTTCTGGGACAAGGCAGAGGAAAGGGCACACACACAGGCCTAAAGGTGGGAGTGTGCCTGGCACAGGTACAAAGACAGGCCAAGCTGGAGGCATGCGAGAGCTGGCAGGAGGCTGAAATCAAGTCAGGCTGGGCCTGTCCCTGAGCCACAGGGGAGGCGGTGAGCAGGGGACACAGCTACAGGGTAGAGCAGGGTAGTAACTCAGTATATGGCAGCACAGACACATCTCTATCATGCTCTCAGCTGCACCTCACCACCCCCAAAGAGGCCTCCCCACTCCCTGCCCCGACCGTGCTCACCCGCCTCTCCAGCCTGAACTCAGCCACCTCCTGCCACCTTTCTTCCACCCGTCCCAGGCTAGGCCTCAGATCCACACATCCTAACTTGCCTGTGCTCAGTCTGAGAACAGGCCTGGGCCAAGCCAGGCCGAGACCAGACAACTCCCTGGGTAGAAGGAGAAGAGCCGAGCAGGCCCTGTTTCCATCAAGCCGCAGGCTTTGGCCCCCTCTGCAGTAGATCAACAGCCTGATCACATCCTGGGATCCCCAGGACACACTCACAGCCCCATCCTGGCCCAGCTGCAGCGACGGGGGCAGTCTGGGGCAGGGGACAGGGCAGCCAGCTCCACACAGGGCAAAGCGAGAAAGGGGAGGCCTTTCCAGCTCCTGCCAGCAGCCTGGGCAGCCTCCCCAGCGAGGAAATACAGCCGAGGCAGGAAGCAGGTATCTCAGTGACTTCCCTCCTCCAGCCTGGAAAACAGCAGTCATCAACCCAGAGGCCCCCACACGGCTCCTGTCTCTTGCAGGGCTGGCCCCAAGAAAGGAAAGGCCAAAACACCACCCCCCATATACATGCCAGCAGGAAGCAAAGGGGTCCCCAGCCAAGGAACCCTGAGTCACTGTGGTGCAGCCCCTTCCCCAGAAAGCCTCCTCATCACCCTAGAGCTGAAATATCTCCTCCACTTCATCACCGACACTGCTTCCTGTGGTCTAAGGCCCATCTCACTGGTTCTTACACCATTCACTCTTGGCTTGTGGCCGCGCAGGCAAGGGTAAAACAGACGAACGGCAATGGGTAAACAGGAGCCCAGGGCTTGCTGGGATATGGCTAGGACCTTCATCTCATTGGCAACTCACCCCCATTTTACAGATGTGGAGACTCAGGCTCAGAGGGGAACCTGCCCCAGCTGACAGAACTAGGAAATCTCAGAGCTGGGATTCAAGGTGGGGAAGACTCCATAGGCCAAGCTTTTTCCCAGTTCCTCAACAATAGCCTGGAGAGGAGAGGCAGGGGTAGGCGGGCACAAAGATCTCCAAGTGTCTGCTGAGGTGGCCCTGCAGGCCCTTGGCTTCAGAGCGCCTGTTGGAAGGCACCACTGTCCAGCACCACTGCCTTCCACGACACACAGGAGGCACTTGGCAAGCACTTGCACTCCCAGGGACCTCATGGAAAGTGTGGCTCAGTGAGGATTTGTTGAATGAACAAGTGAAAGAGGTGACAGGCAGCCCGGGAATTTCTGAGGAGCCAGCAGCTCCGCCCACCTCCGGGGCAGCCCCTGCACCTTGGAGCCCCTTATCAGAGTGACTGCGCAGGCTGCGCAAGGCATCCAGGTGCTGTGCCTCCGGAAAAGCCAAAGTCAGCCTCAGAGCTCCAAGTTCAGGTCCAGACAAGGGGAGTCAACGCCTGGCCAGGCTGTGTGTGTCAGGTGGGTGGGGGGAGAGACCAGGTGCTAGGTGGGGCAGGCAGTGAGGAGTCAGGTCCGGGTGGTGGGGGGTGGCAGGGAGTCAGTAGGTGGCTAGACACCAACCGGGTGAGAAGCGTGTCTCAGCTGGGAGGATGGGGGCAAGGACGAGGACTGGCCAGGGGCAATCAAAGACAGTGTGGGGGGGTGGGCCCCATGTCCAGCCACATAGACCCCCCACCCATATCAGCCACCAGCTCTCTGTGCAATGACTCTGCCCAGCCCAGGTCCTTGGGGCCTCTCAGGCCCAACGCCTTGGAATGCCTGACCCCAGGAATTCTCTGTTCCTCTGTGTGGGCCCATCTAAGCTCAGAGCAGAGGACTGGACGGCCCACCTGGCAGGCTACCCCAGCACCAGGCTGACGCGGGAGGAGGGAAGCCTGGGAGACTCCTATCCCAGGGAGGCCCCCCCCCAAACAGGCCCCGCCTGCCCTGCAGTCACCTCACTGTGCCACTGCCCAGCGGCTAAACCTTTTGAGCTTCCACGTGGGGCTGGGAGAGGTTAATTAGCTGGCCTGAGGTCACACAGTTTACTCTAGCCAAGGGCAGGGACTGATTCAGCTCCCGAGCTGCCGGGCTCCAGGGTCCTGGAAGTTCCACGCAAGCCGCAGCCCCGTCCCAAAAGCTCTCCCTTGTGTCTGCCAGGCTACAAGCTCCTCAAGAGCTGGTAAAGTTCCAGGCAGGACCCACAGGGTCCTCATCCCCACCGACTGCCCCGTCTGCCAAGTTGGCCCAGAAAAGGGTTCTCTGCTCCTTGCCAAGTTCCCACCCCGTTCCAAACTACTCCAAGTTTCTCCGCTCGCTCCCTGGGATATGGCAGGTCAGGCCGGGACCAGCGCGACTCCCAGATTCGGCAACGTGGCCGGGAGACCCACACTCGCATTTCCAACTCCGACCCCGCCCCCCGGCCCCACGCAGAGTTCCTGGGGGACCACCCCCCAAAAAAACTCAACCCGGGGAGCAGACCCACGCCTCAGGGTGGCGCCGGCCCGTCCCAGCCCGGGATCTCAGAAAGGCGCCGCCGTCCCGGGCCGGAATCCCCGCCCCGCAATCTCGGGCGCCCCCGACAAGTTGGCGGGCGCGGCAAGCAGCCGTCCCCCGCCCCACACACTCACCGCGAGCAGCCGCCCGTGCAACAGCAGCCCCAGCAGCAGCGTGCCCGCCGCCCGCCGCCCCATGGCCCGGCCCGCGCCGCTCCCTGGCTCGCTCCCTCGCTCCCTCGCTCGGCGCCGCCCGCAGCCGCCCGCTCGCTCGCTGGCCTCGGGAGTCCTCGGGATGGCGCGGCCCGCTCCCCAGGACCCGCCCCTGCTCCCCAGGCCCCGCCCCCACTTCCCAGGCCCCGCCCCGGCGCGCCGGGCCCCGCCCCCGGGCTCGAGCCGGGCTCGCCCCCGGCCGGCCGCACGGCCCACTGCGTCTTTGTCTGGGCCCCCAACTCCGCGCGACTGCGGGCCCGCCGGCTCCACACCAAACCCGGCCTGGAGTGAAGGATGGGACGGGGGTCGGAGGCCCGTACGAGGGTGGAGTGCCTGGACGCCGCCCTCCGGCCGTCCACTCGCGCGTCAAGGCTCCCGCGTCCCCGTGGGTAGCCCTGGAGGACCTCTGGGCTCCGGTTCCCGCGCTCACACGTACGGCCCCAACAATGCTGATGCACCCCATCGTAGATCTCCCGGTCCCAGCTTTCCTGCTCCAACACGCTTCCTGGGACATTTTCTCACGCCGCCGTGGGCTGACGACCCGTGCACGCTCCCAGAGCTTGTCTCCACAGCTAACGACACCTGCACGGGCGAGGCAGTTCACACAGCCTTCGCGCTGCACTCACAGGCCGTCCAGCCAGCTCCAGAGCAGTTTCCTCGCAGGCACTCCTCCACGCGTGGCCCACATTTACCAGACTGTATTTTTTAAAAATACTTATTTAGGGCCTGGCACGATGGCTCAATGACTCAATCCTTACCTAGCAAGCAAGTGCTAGGATCCCGTATGGGTGCCGGTTCCTGTCCCAGCTGCTCCAGTTCCCATCCAGCTCCCTGTTTGTGGCCTGGAAAACCAAGCCTTGGGACCCTGCACCAACAGGGGAGACCCGGAAAAGGCTCCTGGCTTCTGACTTTAGATGGGCTCAGCTCTGGTTGTTGGGACCACTTGGGGATTAAACCAGTGGATAGAAGATCTTTCTGTCTCTCCGTCTCTCCACAAATCTGATCTGCCTTTCCAATAAAAATAAACGAAATCTTCTAAAATATATTTATTTAGTTATTTGAGGGACAGTGCAAGCTCCCACCTGCTGGTGACATCCTGTACTCCAGCGAAAGGGCCCTGAAGCTAGGCCTGACCAAGACCAGGACCCAGGAACCCAAGTCACGTCTCACACTAGGGGTGACAGGAAGGCCACTGCCTGAGCTGTGGCTCCTGCCTCCCAAGCAGGGTCTGCATGAGCAGGAATGCTGGAGTCGGAAGCTGGAGCTACACATAGAACTCAGGTGCTCTGATGTGGGCCTTGAGCTTTTCTCCCTCTGAAAAATTTATTTGAAAGGCTGAGTAGCAGAGGGAGAGAAAACCAGACCTAGAGACATCTTGTGTCTTCTGGTTCACTTCTCAAACGCCTGTAATAGCCAGGGCTGGGCCAGAAACAGACAGCTGCCAGGACTCCATCCTGGTCTCCTCAATGAGCGGCAGGACCCTAAGTACTTGGGACGCCTCCCACTGCCCTCCGCTGCTGCCCCCCCACACACATAATAGCAGGAAGCTGGGTTGGAAGCAGAGCAGCTGGCACCCCAACTGGCACTGCAGTATGGGATGCCAGCATCACATGAGATGTCGTAGCCCTGCCTTGGGCTTCTTGAACCCTGTATTAAGGCCAAGCACTTGCCCTAACCTGTGCTTGCTACGTTTTTTCCAGGGTTAGTCATGGTGTCTCACAGTAGGCACTGGTCCTGAACTAAGAGAGCTGTGTTCCCACCCTGCACCATGTTCCATGTGCATCACTGTCAGACCCATGCTGTGGTGACCCAGCAGTGCACACACCCAGGCCGACCCTGCCCAAACCCCCATACCAGCTGCACAACAGCTGGTCACATCCCCTGGGCAGCCTGAGCGGAGAAAATTGTGGTGTTTATGTGTATGCATGTGTGTGGAAACCTGAGTAACAATGCAGGGAGGAGAACACAAACCAGTTCCCTTTGTTTCCTGTGAAAGTTGCTGGGCTCCAGAGGCTCATGCGGGGATTTGCAGCCACGAATGAAGTGAGCTGTGGACAGAAGGAAGTACCCAGCTGGCGGCAGCGTGGTACCAGCCCCATTCCGGATGGAGTGTTCCCTGTGATAGGGACCTGCGAGCTCCCATACGCTCTGTGGACACCCATCCAGCCCCTGGCGGATTTAGAGAATAGTGGTGTCTGACCCGCATCCCCGACAGACGCCTGTCTTCAATGATGGACTACTTTGCCCAATGGGGGCGCAGTATGGAATGGCTCGGAGCTGTGAGGAGCAAACACTCTGTCCACACTGGTTAACTCCTTGCCCCAGTCTGGAGTCCAGCAGCACTGAACAAGGCCTGTTGTAGCTCGAGGGAGGGAGCTGAGGCGGACAGAGCAGGGTCTCCCCGGTGGCCTCCTCCCCACTTGAGGGCTTCTGCTCTGATGGCAATGAGACACAGGATCTACTCCCCGTGCTTGTACTGCTCTGGGTCTGCTGCAGAGTCCTGCCTGCCCTGCCTGGCTGCAGCATCCTTTTGAAAGTGGGCTTTCCATTCATTTTGTTTGAATGATGGAGAAAGATGAGGTAAAGGTGGAGGCAGACAGAGAAAGAGCTCATGCATCAGCTGGTTCATTCCTCAAATGCTCAAATAGTCAGGGCTTGACCAGGTTAAAGACAGGGGCTGGGAACCCCATTTGGGTGTCTCACATGGATGGCAAGGACTCAAGTGCTTGAAGACATGACTTGCTGCTTCCCAGCATATGGGTTGGCAAGAAGCTAGATTCAAAGTGAAGTAGCCAAGTACTTGGATACAGGGTGTGGGCATCCCAAGCAGTGTCTTAAGCCACTGTACCAAATGCCCGTCTCTCACTGTGCCAGCACCAGTCTGTATAGAAAACCAGAGTATTGCTCATATGTCTCTCACAATGTTTTCATGAAGGTTAAGGGGAATAGGTATATATTTTAAAAAGAGATTATTTATCTTCACTGGAAAGACGGATCAGATTTACAGAGAGGAGAGACAGAGAGGAAGATCTTCCATCTGCTGGTTCGCTCCCCAAATGGCTACAACCACTGAAGTAAATATAATATGAGCTAATATGAAGCCAGGAGTCAGGAGCTTCTTCCGGGTCTCCCTTGTAAATATGCAGGGTTCCAGGATTTTGGGTCATCCTCTATTGTTTTCCCAGGCTATAAACAGGGAGCCAGAAAGGAAGTGGAACAACCAGGACATGAACTAGCACCCATATGGGATTCCAGCGCTTGCAAGGTAAAGAATTAGCTGTTGAGCCATCACATCAGGCCTGATTGATGTATCTTTTTCTTTCTTTCTTTTTTTTAAAGAACTGTCTCAGGCACATGGTGAGCATATGTAAGTGATAACCATTGCTCTCAGTTTTCCAGAGTGCACTCCCCATCCAGAGGGATGACACTCTCTGCCTTTAGGCAACTCCAAGCTGATGGAGGAGCAGCCAGTACACCCCATCTGCTGCTCCTGGGCTGATGGCGAGGCACACCCTCACCCTCAGGACCTCCATTCTGATGGGACATCTGATCTTGCCCTCAGGAACTCGCTTTCTGATGAGGAAGGCTCCAAAACTCCGCTGACTTCAGAGTTGGCAAGTGGCCCATCTGGTGGCAAGATTTTTCCAAGGCTCTGCCTGCTGGTGGAGGGTCAGAATCCATGACAAATCGCGTTTCATGAGCTGCCTCTGTGTCTGTTCCCTACCTCGGGCCCTTTAAGTCCCAGGGCTTTTCTTGGATGCTGTGCTCATGAGTGAGGGGAAAGGGGAACAAGCGGCCCTTTGTGGATGCACGGTCAAGATGAAGTGAGAGCTATAAGTCTTGTTTCCTAGAAAAGCATGGAGAGGGAGGTGGGAGAGGTGGCTGAGGCCTGGGAGGGGCTGGGCTGACACAGAGGGCAGGAAAATATGGCCCTGCCCACCAGCAAGACTGGTCATGAATCTGTTTATTCAGACCCCTTCCTGCTCGGGAATCTGGCTGGTTCTGTTTTGCTTTTTCAGTCCTCGCAAAACACGCTCAAATTCTCTTATCTCGGGCCCGGCTATTTCTTCTTATGGCCTGGGAGGAGAGCAGAAGATGGGCTGTGTGGACTTGGCTGGACCTCGGGCACCTCTAACTGCACTGTCCTTGCTCCTAACTGAGCAAGGCTTGTCATGTCCGTGGGAGAGAAACTGCTCCAGTTGCACATCTGGTTCCTTCAATAAGGAGAGTCTTCCCAAGCCCAGACAGCCACCCAGCCTGGCTTCAGAGAGTACAGGAGCTGGGGACTTTTGGAGTCGGTAGCTGGAGTACACGGCTCACCTGTCGGTCACTCCACAACTGACTGCAATCAGCTGCTGCTGATTCCCACTCCCAATCCAAATCTTTCCTCTGCCTCAGGGCTGCTCCTTCAGCTAACTCACATTCATGTTTGTTCATTCATTCATTCATTCATCCAGTGTTTCAGGGAATGCTTGGCTAGATTGTTCACTGAACAAGTGTGTGCAGCCAAGTGGACACATCGGGATTGTCACTACCCTGTTGTGAGGGTTCCAGCTGCCCAGCAGAGGCACCTTTTGTCAACAGGAGTGAGAGCAGGCCACGGGCTGTCTGTGGCCTAAGTGTTTGTTGTAGGGTGAAAAATAAGTGTCTGTCAACCACGAAAGTTTCCGTACCCATGTGAGAAAAGAGATCCTGGGAGAGAAGATGATGGAGAACAGAGCTGGAGAAGAGGGGACCAGGAGGGAGGTGCCATTCCAAGCATGCAGTGAGAGAGCCCCTGGCAAGTCGGCGGGACCCCCGCAAGGCTTCTCCGGCCAGATCCCTTCTCCCACATGGCCCCGGCACATGCTGCTACCTCTCTTCCAGTGCCGTGCCCACCTAGCACTGCCTGCTCCCCACCCCCATCACTCTCCTCTCCTCACCAGAACAGCCCTCCCTGGCCTCCCAGGCTAGGCCACTTTCTCACAGCTCCATCTCTCAGCATTTTGGATGATCATAATAATCTGAAGATCTTTTGTTATTATGAGAAGTGATGGAGACAGCACCCCTGTGTCACTTACGTGTGGTTCTTAGCTACACCATTTTGTGCCTGTCATGAAGCTAGAACTTGGATATGTTTTCCCTGGGTGAGAGAACAAGTGGATTCAAGCCCTCCCTCCCTCTTCTGGTGTACTTAGGAAAAGCATGAACCCTTTCTTGATGGATCAACACTGAAATTAATTTTTTAATTAAAAGGTTTATTTGTTTGAAAGGCAAAGTTACAGAAAGACAGAGAGAAAGAGAAAGAGGTTCCATCTGCTAGTTCATTCCCCAAATGGCCCAGTTAGGGCTGCGCCAGGCTGAAGACAGGCAGTTAGAACTCCAGCCTGGTCTCCATGTGGATGTCAGAGGTGCAAGCAACTGATTCATTTGCTGCTGCTGTTAGACACATTAACCCGATACACCACAATGCTGGCCCCAAGCAAGTGTACTCTATTGCCTGCCTTTTCCAGATGAGGAAACTGAGAGCCTGGGGATGAAGAGGTCTGCTGAGGTTGTTCTGAGGTAGAACCAGGAATTCACACCCATGTCTGTCTGTTCCTAGATCCTACAGTCTTGGGGACAGCCCTGTCAGACACCCATGGCTTCTTCTCAACTCTTTCCAGGCAGAAGAGTGAGTCTCCTGAGAGTGGCCTTGGATTGGGCGCCTTTGCTTCCCCTCACTGTCCTTCATCAGACAAGTCAGCTTCTAGCTGAACTCCTGCCTTGCATCCCAGGTCCAGGACGGGGTTCCCACACTGTGCCTCCTGGGCCACCTGTCCTCTGGCACCTGCTATCTATCTCTAGGGCCACCTATGCAGAACTTTTCAGAACCTGCCTCCCATGAGGCCACTTGTTCAGCCCCACTTAATCCAACCTTCCTCAACAGATTCAAGAACGGAAGCTACTTGTTTTTATAGGAAATCCCTTTAACCTTTCATAGAACTGCTGTTTTCCAGTCAGGCTTCTGAGCTGACCGTAAATGGTCTTTAGCATTTAAATTGGTCACTCCTGCTCTCTCATCCCACCACATCCCTCCAGCAGGGCAGGAATTCTGGTGCTGGGGCACCCTTTAGCATTCCTGCCACCAAGCCCCTGCTGCATGTGGGGCCCAAGGGAGGGACACACGCATGTCCCAATGCCTTCTGTGAGTGTGCACATGTGTGTTCCACGCCACTGTGCTAGGGCTGCCCTCTCAGAGCTTCCAGAGTCCCAAGGGATCAGGGCTAGAGTGAGGGAAGCATTGGGGTGAGTGGGCATCCATGGAGGGCAGGTAATCAGCAGCAGTGCCTTGGGGAGGGCATACACCTGGTGGGGTGGGGTGGGGGGTGAGGGAGAGAAAGAAGTAGGAGGGTACAGGCCGAGCAAAGGCCCTGAGGTGAGCATTTCCCTAAAGAAGGTCTTGGGATGAAAGGAGAGAGGGTGCTCGGTTTACAGCACTACTTTGTGTCTTGCCTTTCTCATTGTCTTCATAAACAATTCTTTTTCTTTATTTTTTAAAAAAGATTTCACCTATTTTTTAATTGAAAAGGCAGATTCACAGAGAGGAGAGACAGAAAGATCCTCTTTCCACTGGTCTACCCCACCAAGTGACCACAATAGGTTGAGCCAAGGAGATCGAAGCCAGGAGCCAGAAACTCCTTCCAGGTCTCCCACGTGGGTTCAGGGTTCCAAGGTTTTGGACCATCCCCAACTGCTTTCCCACACCACAAGCAGGGAGCTAGATAGGAAGTGGAGCAGCAGGGACAAGAAACAGCACCCACATGGGATCCTGGTGTATGCAAGGTGAGAATTTAGCCACTGAGCCATCACCCCAGGCCCTTCATAAACAATTCTATTTGTCACTGAAGACCAGGGCTACTTGAACTTGGGTCTGTGGACCGGTGCCAGCCATCAAAGCATTTATTTGCTGGGATGCGGTAAGGACCTTGCTGTAGAGTGCATGAAGTTTAGCCCAACTGAGGTGGTTTTTTTTCCCCAGCAATAGTCATTCCATTTTGGAAACTGAGATTTCTTTTTCTGCTATGTGCTCTTTATTGCAGATGCTAACTTTAAGAATTTGTGGAGCAGCTGTTTGGAATAGTATAGATATTGCTTTTGCATGTAATATTTTTCTTTATAAAAATTGCTTATCTGGGGGCCCATGTTTTGGTTCACAGCAAGTTGAGCCTCTGCCTACTGACATCCCATATGAGCACAGTTCATGTTCCAATTGCTCCGCTTTCAATCCAGCTCCCTGCTAATATGCCTAGGAAAGCAGTGGAGGGTGACCCAGGTGCCCCTGATCATTGTGGCCGTTTCGGGAATGAACCAGCAAATGGAATATTCTCTCTTTCTTCCCTCTCCTTAATAAATAAATAAATATTTAAAAGTCTACTTATTTTACTTATTTGAGAGTCAAAGAGAGAGTATGTGAGCTTGCGGGCTAGGTTGGGCTTAATATTGCTTTTCTAGGTTCCCAACTCTTTCTTAAAAAGCATTCTAACAGGCATAAAAGCTGGCACTGTGTCTCAATAGACTGGTCCTCCACGTTCAAGCACCAGCAAAGCACCAGCATCCCACATGGGCGCTGGTTCATTTCCCAGTTGCTCCACTTCTGATCCAGTTCCCCACTTGTGGCCTGAGAAAGCAGTAGAGGATGGCCCAAAGTCTTGGGACACTGTGCATTCACATGAGAAACCCGGCTTTGGATTGCTCAGCTCTGGCCACTGCAGCCATTTGGGGAGTAGACCAGTGGATAGAATATCTTTCTCTCTAAATCTGCCTTTCTGATAAAAATAAACAAACCTAACAACCAAACAAAAACAGGTGCAAATACAGATTACAAAATGACAAAGTTTATTTAAGGGGTGAATAAATCACAGACACATGCTCAGGGATAGAGGGAAAGGTGGGGGAGGGAGAGATGTTTGTGCCTTGCATCTTTTGTGTCCACAGGAATAGGGAGACAGGAAGACCCTCCAAGTCAGGTTTCCAGGCTTCTTACAAGCTTGAAAAAGAGAGTGTTGGGCCTGGCAGTGTGGCCCAGCGGCTAAGGTCCTCACCTTGAACGCACCAGGATCTCATGTGGGCGCAGGTTCTAATCCCAGAGGCTCCACTTCCCATCCAGCTCCCTGCTTGTGGCCTGGGAAAGCAGTCGAGGACGACCCAAAGCCTTGGGACCCTGCACCCGTGTGGGAGACCTGGAAGAAGTTCCTGGATTCTGGCTTCGGATCGGCACAGCACCAGCTGTTGTGCTCATTTGGGGAGTGAAACATCAGACCAAAGATCTTTCTCACTGTCTCTCCTCCTCTCTGTATATCTGACTTTCCAATAAAAATAAATAAATCTTAAAAAAAAAAAAAGGAGAGTGCTTACATGATATGGTTCCCAAGGTCCCAGGTAAGGAGAGTACCTCCTGAGGAAAGGGTTATTTGATTGACAGGTGGGCAGATAGAATTACATTCGGTGGGGGAGGTGTGGCTTCCAATTCTAAGCCAGCTACCTACCTATCTCATATTATTTGTATCCACTGGTTCCCTCCCCGAAGCCTGTAATGACTGGAGCTGCAGCAGGCTGAAACTGGGAGCCAGAAACTCGGAGTCTCTGATGTAGGTGACAAGGAAACAACTTCCTGATCCATCACTACTGTCTCCCAGGGTGGGCATTAGCAGAAGCTGGAATGGAGAGCAGGACTGCACTTCAAGCCAGGCACTCCCTTATAGGATGCAGGTGTTCCATACAGCAGCTCCTGGGCTGCACCAAACACTGGCCCTGGCCCCTCAGTTTTTAAGGACCACAAGTCTGAGGCCAGGGGGCTAGAGTGGCTTGTGCTAGGTCACAAGTGGCCAAGACAGGCGTCCTGCCTGGGCCTCCTGACCCTTGGCCTTGGTTCTTTCCTCCTGGGAAGGAGGCCTGCCTTGCCCTTCCTACCCGGCAGATTTTCCTTCTCTTTCATGCTTTTCTTTGCTTGGTCTGTTGTCTTTCAGGGCTTGAGAGAAATCCTTTTGGAATGTCCTGTGCCTTCTCCCTCCAAGTTCCCGGCTTTGTTCAATTGTTCACCAGAAATTCCTACCCTGTTGGGAGGGGCCTAGGAGGCTGTAAAAGAATTTGCCAAAAATGGTGCCACCAACGAGGGCCCAGCACACAGTTGAGGCTCTCTGCTTATCGTGTGGATTTCAGCTTCAAAGAGTGCAATGGAGCTGCAACTTGGGGCGGGGTGTTACTCTTTGGACGGTGCTTCCTAGGTAGAGCAAGCAGGGTCAGCTGTGGGCAGACAGAAGAGGCAGAGGGGAAGCCTGCGGGGTTCAGGGATGGGTGGGCCAAGACTACTGTAGGCATCATGTGAAAAGTTTTGGAGAGGAGAGCAACAGGAATGGGATGAGCAAGTCTCTTGTATGTGCGTCTTGATCAAAATGGAAAGCCTGGGGTAGTGCTGTGGGGCACTAGGGGGTTATGCCACTGTTTTGATGCCAGCATCCCATGACTGAGTAGTGGTTTGATTCACAAAGGCCACAGAAGATGGTTCAGGGACTTGGGTCCTTGCCATCCACATTAGAGACTGGGATGGAGTTTTAGGATCCTGACTTGGACCTCACCCAGATGTGGCTGTTGCAGCCATTTGGGCAGTGAACTAATGGACAAGAAATCTAAGATCTGTTTCCTTCTCCCTCTTCCTCTGCTTCTGTCACTCTGCCTTTCACATAGCTATACATTTTTTTTAAATGTTACATCTAGCTTCTAAAAACTTAGAATAGTGATACTTTGTTTGAAAAGGATGTCAGAGTATTTTAAGCGAACAAAAGATATTAATCCAATGGGCCTTCGTCAAGGGACACCAAGTGATACTAGGACCATGAGGTTGTGCAGCTGAGACCACAGGTGATCTTAGAGGCAGGGCCCCCTTTTATTTTCTGTTTACTGGAAGGAGGATTCCAGGTTAACCTTGCCGTGCTTTGAGTGTTGGGACTGTAAATCCCCGAGTTAAACACCACGAAAGGGGCGATTAAGCTGCCAGAGATGCCATCATTCCGTATCAGCGCATTGGTTCCAGCCTCAGCTGTTCCACTTCTACTCCAGCTAATGGCTAATGTGCCCAAGAAAGTGGTCGAAAATGGTCCAAATCTCCGGGTTCCCGTCACCCAACACTGGAGGCTTGGATGGAGCCCCAGGCTTCTGGCTTTAGTCTGGTCAAGCCCTGGGTATTGTGGTCATTCGGAGAGTGACAAGAGGATGGAAGATCTCTTTTTGTCCTTCTCTCAATCTGTCACTGCCCTTTTCACATAAATAAAATGAATCTTTTTAAAATACCACCTTTTTAAAATAAATCTTTTTAAAATACCACCTTGCTTGGTCTAAGTTTCTACATATATTGGAGGTCAAGGTGTATCCCTTTCCCTTGGAGTACATTGGCTACCAAGATAGAAACTGCACTTTGGGTGAAAAGGGCATTGGTTGAGGACAGAGCCCTGAGTTGGAATCCTATTTCTGCTGCTTATCAACTTGCCAGAGAGCGGGTGTGTCACTTATCATTCTGTGCCTCAGTTTACTCTTCTGCAAAATAGTATACTAAAGCTCAGCCTGACAGGGTAGAGAGGGTTGAGGCCTGGCACACAGCGTGGGGTGTTCGATAAACTATGGTGTGAAGGGCTTTCCTTGGCCAGCCCCAGCCACGGGACACTTGGCTGCCTCTGTACACAAGGGGGCCGTCCTAGCAAGCTGCAGCATTGTTCTGCAGCCAGCGTGCTGCTTCCTGTTTACACGGACTGTGCAGATGCACGGCTTGAGCTGTGGACATGGGGCCTTTCTGTGGCCTTGGAGGAGCTTCCCTTTTGGGCAGGCAGGCTCATTTTATCTGGACGCAGGTTGAATTTCTCACTTGCCTAAGGGATTTGTGAGTGGTGAGGATCTATCCTGAGCAGTGGTTTGGGCACAGATTCTGTCCCTGCAGGGCATAATCTAGTCCCCAACCAATCAGCAAGCCTCATCTAAGCACCTGCTACAACCGGAACCCTACGGTGACCTCTGTTATTCGCTGAGCACCCACTGAATGCATTTGCACAACACTCCTGCCTGCAAGAGGCAATCATGAAGATAATTACTGTTGTTGAGTGCCTGAGATGTAATGCACACACTACCCTATAATAACAAGGCCAGCTAGTATTTTTGAAGAGCCACTATGTTCCATGCACCTTATTTTATTTTTAAAAGAGTTTTTAGACACTAAAGTCTTAAAAAAAAAAAGATTTATTTACTTGGGAAACAGAGTGATAAATGGTGTGGGGGAGCGAAGAGAGAGAATCTTCCAAGCTCTGATTCACTTCCAAATGCCTGCAACAGCTGGTGTGGGACCAAGCCAAAGCTAGGAGCCAGGATTCCATCTGTGATTCCCAGAGAGGACTCCAGTACTTACATGATCCATCATGTGCTGCTTCCATTGGGTGCATCAGCAAAGATGGATTGACAAAGGAGCATTCAGACCTTGAGCTGGTAGTCTGACTCAGGCATCCTAAGTGGCAGCTTGATTTGCTGCACCACAACTTTCACACTATTACTATTTTTAAAAATATGCATTTGAGGGCCCTGCGTGGTGGCCTGGCAGTTACAATCCTCACCTAGAACACGCCAGGATCCCATATGGTCTCCAGTTCTGATCCTGACAACCCCACTTCCCATCCAGCTCCCTGCTTGTGGCCTAGGAGAACAGTCGAGGACGGCTCAGGGCCTTGGGACCCTGCACCTGCGTGGGAGACCTGGAAGAGCTCCAGGCTCCTGGCTTGGGATCTGCACAGTACCGGTCGTTGCGCTCACTTGGGGAGTGAATCATCGGATGGAAGATGTTTCTCTCTGTCTCTCCTTCTCTCTGTATGTCTGACTTTGTAATAAAAATAATTAAATCTTTTTAAAAAGTATTAATTGGAGGAGATGGTGGAGGAGAAAGAAAGGTATGGGTGTGGGTGGGGGGCGGGTGTGCATGCCCATCTGCTGGTTCACTCCCTAATCCCCAGGATGCTCAGGGCTGGGCTGAGGCTGAAGGGCATAGCCAGAAACTCCATCTGGGTTTCCCATGTAGATGGCAGGGATACAACTGTCTGAGCTGTTTTCGCTACCCCTGAGGGTCCACATTAGTAGGAAGCTGGCATTAGGACCCAGAGCTGAGTGTTAAATCCAGACACTCTCATATAGGACTCAGGACTAGTAATTGATGTTTTTTTTTTTTTTTAAGATTTATTTATTTTATTACAAAGTCAGATATACAGAGAGGAGAAGAGACAGAGAGGAAGATCTTCTGTCCGATGATTCACTCCCCAAGTGAGCCGCAACGGGCCGGTGTGCGCCGATCCGAAGCAGGGAACCTGGAACCTCTTCCAGGTCTCCCACGCGGGTGCAGGGTCCCAATGCTTTGGGCCATCCTTGACTGCTTTCCCAGGCCACAAGCAGGGAGCTGGATGGGAAGTGGAGCTGCCGGGATTAGAACCGGCGCCCATATGGGATCCGGGCACTTTCAAGGCGAGGACTTTAGCCGCTAGGCCACGCTGCCGGGCCCTAATTGATGTTTTTTAAAAGAGTTTTTAAAAAATTGCTTTTTTACAATTTAGTTGGCAGTGAGCTATTCCCCTCCACCTGCCCCAAATTCCCTCCCCTCCACTCTGTTCTCCCCTCTAGGTTCATAATGTGTATCCATACATCGTGAATTTTCCCAAAAGACTTTTTTTTAAAGATTTATTTTATTTTTATTGGAAGGCAGATATACAGAGAGGAGGAGAGAGAGAGAGGAAGGTCTTCCGTCCGATGATTCATTCCACAAGTGGCTGCAGACGGCGGGAGTTGAGTCAATCAGGAGCCTGGAGCCAGGAGTTTCCTCTAGGATTAGAACCAGTGCCTGCAAGGTGAGGACTTTAGCTGCTAGGCTACTGTGCCGGGTCCAGTAATTCACGTTTTAAGTAGAAGATTAAATGCCTGCCCTCTGCAGGACTCTCTCTCTTTTTTCCCCAAGCTTTCTTATTTTTGGGCTCAGTGCAAGGGCTCAGTGGCTAAATCCTCATCTTGCACAGGCTGAAATCCTTTACGAACTCTGATTTGTGTCCCATCCAGCTCCCTGCTTGTGGCCTGGGAAAGCAGTCAAAGATGGCCCAAAGTCTTGGGATGCTGCACCTGCACGGGAGACCCAGAAGAAGCTCCTGGCTCCTGGCTTCGGATCGGCTTAGCTCCAGCTGTTGTGGCCATTGTGGCCACAGATCTTTCTTTCTTTCTCTTCTTCTCACAGATCCTTCGCATGAATCCTTCCTTGTAGAGTGCCATATATATATATGATATATATATGATATATATATATCAGATTTATTTTTTATTGGAAAAGAAGATTTACAGAGAAAAGGACATACAGAGAGAAAGATCCACCCTCTGCTGGTTTACTCCCCAAGTGGCTGCAATGGCAAGAGCTGAGCCCATCCAAAGCCAGGAGTTTTCCCAGGCCACAAGCTGGGAGCTGGATGGGAAGTAGAGCAGCCGGGACACAAACTGGAGCCCATATGGGATTCCAATGTTTGTTAGGCGAGGATTTAACCATTGGGCCATTGCACCAGGGCCCCCTCCCGCCTCCACCTGCTGGACTCTTAATCCCTGTTTTAACTAAAAGATTAAATGACTCATGTGATTTAATAATCTGTATTATAATCCTATTTACCATGCCTGGTGTGAATCTTTGTTAAAATACCCCTTAGGATACTGGCATCCTGTGTTAGAAGTCCTAGCTCCGCTGCTGAACCAGCTAGCTGCAAGTGTGCACCCTAGCACAAAAAACAAAAACAAAACAAAACAAAAAAACAAATAGTGGCTCAATCAGTTGGTCCTTGCCACCCTATGGGAGACTCTGGCTGAGCTCTAGGCTCTTCACTTTGGCCTACCTTGGTCCTAGCTATTGAAGGCATCTGGGGAGTGAATCAATACATAGATATATCATTCTCTCTTCCTACCTTTCAAGTGAAATAACAAATTTTTTAAAATGAACATAGACATAAAACCTGTTTGCACCTATTTTTCAGCTGTAATCGCATCTTCTTCAATAAGATGATTTGAAGATTAAGTGAGTTAATATAAGCGAAGCACTTGAAACAAGGTTGGCACACAGCTATGAACTTAATGTTTGCAGTGGGTGTTATGGCTTAGCAGATTGAGGCATTGCCTATGATGCCAACATTTCTGGAACTCCTGGGTGACCCCCAAGGCTGATGGAATGCAAGCTCCTGGATAATCTACTGTTTTCCCAGGCACACTAGCAGGAGCTACATTGGAAATGGAGTTGTTAGGACTTGAACAGCTGCTCATATGGGATTCCAGCATTGCAGGCAGTAGCATCACCCACTGCATTGCAACTCTGGCCTTCTTGTAACCAATGCTACTAATTGAGCCCCTACTGTGAGCCAGAACTGAAGGGCGGTGTTCTAGGCAAGGGTCTTACATTTTTTCCCCTAGATTTATTTAAGTGGTGAGGAGATCACAGATATATGTGGGATATGTTAGGGGGTGGAGTAGGTCAGGTGGGGAAAGGTGGGACTGGGGAAATGTTTATGCTTTCCATTTTGAATCCATGGGAAGAAAGAGATCACCCTTCCATGTTGCCAGTCTTCATATGATCTCAGGAGGTAGAGTGGTTTCATGATACTGTTCTAGGTTCCTGCTGAGGGGAAATGTGTCTTGGGAGAGGAATCATTTGATTGATAGGCTGGTGGGAATTACAAAGGGCAGGGGGAGTGTGGCTTCCAGCTCGTGACCCTCAGCTATCCAACTACCTCTCCCTTCTTGTTTCTCCCCTCAGAGATTTTTGAGTCTTAATCTAAAGGTTGCTGAAAGGCTCAGGTTCATTACAGCTTCCATGGTTACATCCTGCTGATTAGGGATGTAGGACTTGCCTATCCCAGGTCTGGAACTAGCTTTCTGTCTTGTGTAATAAATCCCTCTCACAAGCCCAAGAAATTCCATTCAGTGCCCATAGCTATGTCCCCCACCTCCTCATCATTACTCTGAGATGTTGTTGGCTTCTTTGTACAGGAGTCAGAAATATAGGTGATCAAAGGATGCAGAGTATGTGCCAAAGCGAGGCCAGACACTCATGAGTTCTGGTCCCTGAGATTGGAGATCCTGATGTGTTTGAGGTCAACATGAAATGAAAGGACAGGCCACTTGCTGACACCAAAAGCCATTGGTGAGCCTCCTGCCATAATGGGTACTCTGACCTGGTCAAGTTTACTCCTTGTGTAGCCCACTCTCAGCCCCAGCTCTTGTGCACGCTGGTGGATATAGCAATCCGGCCCAGGGAGATTCATGGATGCAGCTCTGCCCACATCAAAAGCCCTCATTGGCCTCCACCCCAGTCCAAGGACCCCAGCATATGAATGGTGGTGTCAGTGGGCTGGTTGTAAGTCCAGTCCCTGGATTGCTATGAAGGCAGTGCTTGTCTGCTTGTCCCCAGTCCCTTGTAGATTTAGTGTTGTAGAATAGGTAACTATACTAGCACACTGGTCTAGCTAACAGAGTTGGCACGAACCAGGTTCAAAATACCAGCCAACTAGTGTCTGCTTTTCTCTCAGCAGTGGCATAAGGCAACATGGACAATTGTCTACAGCTGGGCATGGTCTTACATTTTAATTGGGAGGAATTGAACCATTTGTAAGTGGGCATCCTTCAGAGAGTCAGAGACAGACAACGGTAGACCTCAAAGAGCCAGATCTAGGGTCCAGCACAATAGTGTAGTGCCTAAAGTACTCTCCTTGAATGTGCCGGGTTCCCATATTGGTGCTGGTTCTAATCCCAGCAGCCCTGCTTCTCATCCAGCTCCCTACTTGTGGCCTGGAAAAGCAGTCGAGGATGGCTCAAAACCTTGGGACCCTGCACCCATGTGGGAAAACTGGAAGAGGTTCCGGGCTCCTGGCTTCGGATTGGTTCAGCTCCAGTTGTTGCGCCCACTTGAAGAGTGAATCATCAGATAGAGGATCTTCCTCTCTGTCTCTCCTCCGCTCTGTATAATTGCCTTTCCAATAAAAATAAATAATTAAATCTTTCCTGTGAACATTCACTTGGGGAGAGAGTCACTGTTGGAGCCAGGGATCTATGAGATTAAGACCAAAGTCTTCTCCCCAACCCTGGGGGGTGGGAGAAAGGGGTGCAGGAGGCAGGGAAGGGAGTATGTTGCATGCTGAGCTTTGGCCCATGGCGATTTTCTTGTCCCCCAGAGATGGAATCCAAGTTGGGGTGAATTCCATGGACTAGAAGGTAGTGGCCTCCATCCTTCTTCCTGCCCTGGAACCACCAGGGTGAACTCATGGTGGGGATAGTGAAGGCCATTATCATGTTTTTGGCCATAGGGTCAGGCCAGAGCAGAGCATGGCCTCCAAGCACCCAGGAACCATAGGGACCTTCTGCATTGTCTCAAGGCTTGCCCCATTCCACACTCCACGTTGCTATTGGCCTTCCTGTTGCCAAGGAGATAGGAGAGCTTCAGCAGCAGGGATAAGATCTGGAGTTTATAACCACACAGAAATGAACCGTGAGGATTGAAATGGTCTCTGGGAAGCCCGGGAAGGAGGCCTCCATTCTGGGGTGTGGGACTTTGGCTCTTAGTTATGGAGACTCCAGGCCTGACCTGGGGCCAGGAGGAGGATTTTAGAAATATCACAGGCAGGGCCCCCAAAAGTTACTGCATCCATGTTACTGCTGGACAAACAGAGGCCTGGAGGTAGGAGAAAGTATCCACAGTCTCAGGGCAGCACTCAGACACTCTGACCAAGTGGGATGCTAGTGGCTTGGGAGCCTCAGGAGCTGTTATCCAGTACCTGAATCAGTGAGCTCTCTGAAGGTTTCCAGCCCTGCAGAACATTCTGCCAAACATTGTCAGCTAGCAAGTCAAGGTGATGGTACAAAGGGACCCTTCATTCTGACCCTTCCCACCTTCACCTGGCCTAAGTAGAACATTGTTCCCAGAGGTGGCCCAGAAAGGGCTGCCTCCCCAGCTGTGACCTTGCTGGTGGCCTAGCATAGCTCTTTTCACACTAGCCATCAGCAAGACCTCTCTCTGCCCTCTGTCGTGGTCATTAAAATTGCACTTTAAAAGAATAGATAGACATGGACGCAGCACAATAGCTCAGCGACTGAAGTCCTCAGCTTACACGTGCTGGGATCCCGTATGGGCATTGGTTCGTGTGCCAGCTGCTCCACTTCCCATCCATTTCCTTGCTTGAGGTCTGGGAAAGTGGTAGAAGATTGCTTAAAGCCATGTGGGGGTACTGCATCCACATGGGAGACCCAGTGAAAGCTCCTGGATCCTGGCTTCAGATGGGCTCAGTTTTGGCTGTTGCAGCGATTTTGGGGAATGACCCAATAGATGGAAGATCTTTCTGTCTCTCTGTAAACCTGCATTTCCCATTAAAATAATAATAAAGAAAAAAGAATAGACAGAACACAGGGCAGGCATTTGGGCTAGCGTTAAGCCATTGGTTGGGTTGCCTGCTTGTGTCTTACATTAGAGTAAATGGGTTTAACTCCTGACTCTTGGCTCCTGACTCCAGCTTCCTCCCACTGCAGACCCTGATTGGGTTCCTGCCACACATGTGGGAGAACTAAATTGCGCTCTTGGCTCCTGGATTTTGGCCTAGACCCAATTCTGGATGTTGTGGGCATTTGAAGGTGTACGTCTCTTAGAACGGTTCCTGCCACATAGGTTCGCTGGTTTTACTTCTTCTTGCTTCTACCTTTCTGCTTCCATGGGACTGTGCTACAATCGACACTCCTGAAAAGGAAGGTGGGATCGAGAGGGAATGACTGCTCTGTTTCTTCACACGGGGAAGCCGAGGTTAAGGAGGCTCCCTCTCCTCCCAGACCCCAGGGACCCATTCCTGAGAACTGCAGGCTTCATACCCTGAAAGTATCTAAGAGCAGATTTTTAAATTTTAAAATATTAATTTATATGAAGAGCAGAGAGGAAGACATCTTCTGTCTGCTGGATCATACCCCAAATGCCTACAACAGCCTGGCAGAACCAAGTGCCTAGAGCTCAATCTGGTTTCACCCAAGTCCCATGAGCAGGTGCATTACCGGGATGCTGCAATCAGGAACAGATCTGGGACTCAAACTCAGGGATGTGGGCACCTCAAGTGGGGTCTTAACAGCTATGCCAAACACCCACTCCTCATCAGTTCTCCCGTTCTGCTCACAGAGCACTGCAATATTCCTGAATTTGTTGTTGCTGTGGAAAATAAAGACACTGACTTTTTTTTTTAAGATTTATTTACTATTATTGGAAAGGTGGATATACAGAGAGGAGAGACAGAGAGGAAGATCTTCTGTCCGATGATCCACTCCCCAAGCGGCCGCAACGACTGGAGCTGAGCCAATCCAAAGCCAGGAGCCTCTTCCAGGTCTCCCACTCGGGTGCAGGGTCCCAAGGCTTTGGCCGTCCTCGACTGCTTTTCCAGGCCACAGGCAGGGAGCTGGATGGGAAGTGGGGCTGCTGGGATTAGAACCGGCGCCCATATGGGATCTGGTGTGTGCAAGGTGAGGACCTTAACCATTACGCCATCACGCCGGGCCCTAGACACTGACTTTTAAAGGCAACACCACCACTGAGAGCTGGGTGTGAGATGGTCCTCCCTGCTCACAGGCTCCTCACCTCCCTCCTGCCACCATCCCAGGGCATACACATAACTTGGACTTGACTTGGCTATGTACCTAGAGTTTGTAACCTCCGATCCAAGTGGCCATTTCCACCCCAAACAGAGTCTTGGAAGGAGCATTTTGCCACAATTTATTTTCCATAACTGGCAGGTTGGACACATGTCCATCTCATGGCGGAAGTTTGGATCACCACCAGCTAGAGGGTTTGGGGATGGGCTCGGGGGCACTCCAGCCTGAGCGGATTGCTTCCCAGACCTTGGGTAATCTGCTTAAGGAAAAGAGCCCATTACCAAACAAAGGGAGCTCTGGCAGTTTTATACCTGACCTCTGGGGGAGCAAAGGGTTGAGGCTCCGGGAAGGAGGCTGGCGCTGACAACTCACACTGCTGGGTTCACCCAGGCACTGTGGGATGCTGGCACCTCTGGGGGATGACATTATGCAGGTGCTGGGGGCACTGGTGTCGGGGCAGGGTGCACTGGCATTGGGGGTGGAGTAACTGCGTGGTGGAGAGTGTTCCAGGTGGTCCAGGTAAAGAGAATTGGCGGCGCGTTCCAGGTAGTTGGCGGCAAGCCTGGGCAGGCTCAGAGACTTGGGGCCGCTGTTGTAGGAGTTGGTGGAGCGGTCCAGGTAGTTGATACCTTTGATGAGCTGGTCCAGGAATGTGGGACTGGAGGGACCTGAGGGACCATCTGTGCAGAGCAGGCAGTTGGGATTGCTGTGATAGGTGGGCTTTTTGGTCACGTTGGGATAATTGGCCAGGGGACTAGTTTCCACGCACTTAGAGTTGTAGGGCTGGCCCATGCAGATCTTCTGTAGTTGGAGTCTGGGGGAGCTAGGGTGGAAGGATCGATCCGAGTAGCTACTGCAGCTGCTGAACTCGGAGCCACTTGGGGTGCGTGGGCGCTTGAGGTAATTGGTCCCATTCAGGTTGGAGCTCAGGGTCCAGCTTGGAGCTGGGGCTGCAAAGGACGTGCTGTTGGGGTGGTTCAAGCAGTTGTGAGTGTTCGGGCGGCTCACCTGGCGTCTAGACATCGTCCCAGCTGCACAGATCAAGCTTTGCAGCTTCGTCCCAGCTCAACAGGTCAGGGTGAGTTGCGTGGACTGGGAAAAGAGAGTTGGGTCAGCTCCCCAGGGCTCCTGGCCACCTCTTTCCAGGCTAAATCTGCAGAAAGTATCCCTCTGCCCCTAGAGATCCAGCCCTGCTCCCTCTTGCCATCTTCCTCCAGGGACCCAAAGAATCTCAAATTGGAAAACCAATACTCTCTTCTTGCAAAAACACAACGAGCAGGGGAAGAGATCGGGAGAAAGCTGAGCCCCTCAGATGATGTGGAAAAAGCAGGCAGCATCTTGTCTTTTAGCACATTCTTGAAATTGCCATTCACTTGTGAAACTGGGGCGGGGGGGGGGGGCTCCAGGAGACCACAGAGATGAAGGAGTGAATTTCTGATGGTGAGATTCCAGGCTGAGATAGGCTTTCAGGACTCTCAAGTGACTAACCAGCTGTACAATGTACCCTCCTGCTAGCAAAGTGTGTCTCAGTGGCAGCAGGGTGCTGGGGAGCCCTCTGTGTGCTCAGCCACTCACGGCACTCTCGCAGGGACTTACTCATGGAGGGCCCAGCCCAAATCGAGGGGTGGTTACGACTGTCTTGTTCCTGGGTGGCGGATAGGGAAATGGAGGCTTAGAGACATGCCGTGACTTGCCTATGATGACTCAACTGGTCAATGCTGGGGCTGGGCTCCTGTTTTGGGTGTGTCTGGTGGCCCCTGACAGACAATGCTATGTTGTCGGGGGTGACCTTGACCTCTCTCACAGTCTGTTGGGGGCGAGTTCCTGGCACACTGGCTCTGACTGCATGGGAACCCTGGTGGGGGGAAGGCTGATGGAGATGGGTGCTGGGTAACCATGCTGACCATGACTAGGAAGCCCAGAGGAGAGTGGGGAAGGCAGTGTAGTGGGGCTGCTCACGGGCTTGGGGCCCTGGACCACAGGACCAGAATGCTTCAAGATATTTGGCCTCAATCCCCTTTGACTCATCCCACAGGAGGAGGGAGTATGGGAGGCCTACTTTTTTGGTCCCCAGGTGGACACTTCTAGAGGCTAAGACCTCCCTAGGCCAAATAGGTGCTTGGTCCGTGCAACTCTATCTCTTATTCCCAGCCTGTTTGGGCCCAACCAGGGTTGGGGAGTCCCTCTGGTCCCCCTTGGTTCCCCTCACTTGGTTCCCCTCCCACCATCCCCTCCATTCTGCCCAAAGCAAGGTTCTGACTTCCCTCCCGGACTACTGCCGACTCTCCCCACTGGTTCTCCACAGCTGCCTGACCCACCAGAGCAGGACTGGAGCCCATCCCACCCAGGAAACAGCTGCCTCCCCCCTCCCAGCCCTGATCCTCTCAGCTGCCCTTGTCCTTTGGGTCTGAAGCTGGTGGAATGTCCAGACCCAGGCCTCTTCCCTCCCTGGTCCAACCCCACCCCATCTCTGCCTCTTGAAAAACAGACCCCTTCTGCCCTTTCTGGCTGGCCTCTTCTGCCACACGGGCCCTCTCCGTTCTCACTCTGTCTTAGGAGGTAGATGACTCAGCCCTCCTCTTGCTCTCCACTGGGGCTTCCCTCATGCCGCCACTCCAGACTGCTGGCCATGTCATAGAATCATGGAATCCTGGAGCTGGGAGGGGCCTCCGTGTCACTGGGGCCAGGCCCCTGCCTTAGGGCCAGATTCGCTTTAAGCCTGCTGGGACAGATGGGCTCTATTTTTGAAATGAGGCTGGGGTGGCTGCTGTCCAGAGTTCCTTGCTGTTTTCCTTGGGTTTAATTATGCCAAGAGCCAGAAAGTTCTATGCTTGCTCAAACACAATTCCTGCCAGCTGTGGTCAGCATCAATTTCTTTTCCTATCTCCCTGGGTCAGCAAACAGGTATCAAGTCTCCAGGGCTGTCCCATGGCTGACCCATCCATGGGCGTAATGGCGTAAGGCTTTCTTCCCTCCTTGTCTCTCCCTGCTGCATCCAGCAATCCCATGTGGTCAGGTGGGCATTTGGCCTAGCAGTTCAGATACCAAACTGAATTCCCATGCTGGAGCGCCTGGGTTTGATGCCTGGCTCTGGCTTCTGATTCCAGATTCCTGCTAATACAGACCCTGGAAGGCGTGGGAATGACTCAAGTCATTGATTTCTGGCCAACCGCGTGAGGCATCTGGATTGAGTTCCTGGCTCCTGGCTTTGGCTGTTGCAGGCATTTGAGGAATGAATCAGCAGATCTTTCTCCCTCTCAAAAAGCAAAACAGCCCCATGTTGGCATCTACCATGCTCTGGCTGGAGTGTGAGGACCCTTGAGGAGCAAATTTCAGCAGTCCTTTTACAGCCCCCCACCTCTCAGGCTCACAGGGGGTACCCAGTACTTGGGCTTTGAGTAAACAAAATTCCCCTTTGAAAACTGATTGTACTGGGCGGGGGTTGGGAGGTTAAAGTCCGTCTCCATCACTGTCTTCCTTGAATATGGGAAACAGAGTTTGGCTTTTAAATTCTGAAAGATTCTCAAACTTATTGAAAACTTACACGATAATGAACTCCCATTATATATCCCCATTATATATCTGCTTTAATTCATGAATTGCTAAGTTTTTTTTGCCATATCCATCCCTGCATAGATGCCTGTATTTACTGCTTTGTGCCTAAGTCACAGACAAAAGCCTTTTTTACCCTGGATTGTTTTCACATGTCCCTCCTGCTGAGAGGAATCAAGGATATTTTATTTTATATGGCTCCGCTCCTACAGCGACCAAATTCCGAGTTCTTGAAAAATTTCTAAAAAGTTTATTTTCATTTTAGTTGATATTGCAGAGAGAGAAGAGAGGTATCTTCCATTTGACAGTTTCAGCGCTCACAACAGCCAGGCTGAAGTTGGGAGACTAAACTCCATTGAGGTCTTCCATATGGAGGCAAGACACCATCTACCCCTCCCCGGTACATTAGCAGGAAGCTGGATGAGAAACCGAGGTGCCTCAAACCAGGCACTCAGGTACAGGGTATGCGTGTACCAGGCAGTAGTTGGATCACTGGCCCCAAATCTAAAATAAATAAAATAATTTCAGTGTTATTACCTATTGTAGAGTCCACATTCAAATTTTACCCAATGTTCTAATGTTCTTCTTAGCCAACATTTTCCTAATTGAGGAGCCATTTGGGGATCAGGCACTGCACGGCCTTTCATGTCTCTCTAGTTTCCCAAAACCTTGAAGAGTGTCTCAGCCTTCCACTGTCTGTTAGGGTATAGACATGTTCTGTTTTTAACTGACACATAAAAATGGGATGCCTGCATATCTCATGTGACATTCAAATCAGGGAAAACTTATTAAACAGCTGTCATATCTTCATAGGACAGACACTGCATGTTTGGAGAATGCAGGTCAGGTGTTTCGAGAACGTTTTCCATTTTGGGTTACCTGCTTTTTCTCTCAGACCAGACCCAGGGTTAAAGCCCATTAGCACACAAACCTGGGGGCAACAGTCACTGACAGCACCACACGTTCGCCTTGGGTGGGGCACTGACAGGTCCTGAGACAGGGAGCCAAGAGGAGGGACAGAGGGCTCCCCCACAGGAGGAGGAAGAGGCTGTGGGGAACCCCAGTAGACCAGGGCTGCAGTGTGGACAATTCCCACGAGCAGCCTGGCCTGGGCTTCATTCAACTCCAGACTGCAGCCAGGTGGGCAGGCATCCAGCCACAGGGCTGGGCCCCAGGCATTTGTCCTGAAGGTGGCTAGGCACCAAGATCACTAGCCATTTCTGGCTTGGGGCAGGCAGTTGCTGGAAATAGCTGGGACAAGTATTTTGGGAGGGATATGCTGTTTCTCCATCTCCCCAGAAGGTGAGGGGAGCCCTTCTCCAGCTCCCACTCTGGGAGATGCTCAGGCTTGCTGGGGCCAGAAAGGAGAGTCAGCCCCGTTGTGTGGTGAGGGAGGCAGGACTTGTCCTTGCATCTGGGGCTGTCAGGGCTCTGCCTGCCTGTAGTAAGGATAGCTGGCTGGGGTCTTGGCTGGCTCTAAGCTAACATGTGCGAATGGGATGACCCCTGCAAGCTGCCTACCTCTTGCTCAGGCCCACCCATATAAGGTGACACTGAAAAGTACCTGCTGGTGCTGAACACTCTGATGTGGTCACCCACTCATTTAACCCTCATAGCACCCCTGGAAGGCAGGGATTTCATTTTCCAGCCGGGCTCCATGAGACTCTGAGAAAGCAAGGGATTCACCCAACTCAACCAGTGGGACAGGATTGGAACGCCATCTTCTGGCTGCAGAAGGAACGTCAGCACCAAGTGAGGGGGAGGATGCTGCCTTCCCGCCGCGAACTCCCTGAAGATTCAGTGAATGGCCGGGTGAACTGAGCCCTTGAGCCAGCCAGCTCCAGGGTGCGATGCTGGGCAGAGGAAGCCTTACCCCCACTGAGCTCCCATCTTCCGCCTCCCGACCACACCCCGCTGCCTTTCTCACTGTAGAGATGGAGGCCAGGTTCTCAGAATGGCCTGAGCGCGGTGGAGTGGCCGCTCTGCACAGTCCCCAGCCCAGCTTTCCCCTCCTCCGCAGTCTCTATTCTTGGCTTCCTTGCAAACCCAGCTGTTAATCATAGACTTTCCAATCTTTGCCTCTTCCTCTCTCCATTCTCATCAGACTCCTGTGCCCTCAGGGGCCGGAGTCCCATACTACCCCCTGTCCCTCATGTTTCCCACCCTGGACACAAAGAATAGAGGGTATCTCCTCCCTCTGCATGCCCCCAGAGTGAGGGGCACAGTTCTCAGATGGCAGGATCCTGTCCTTTAGCACCTAAGTTGTTCGTTAACTCCTCACCTGCCTCTCAGGAAGCCTCATGCAGAAGCAAGGCCAGCTCAACAGCCACTTTTGAGTGATGCCAAGTCTGCAGGAAACACCTAGGGCCAAGAGCCATGGCACCTCCTGCAGTCTCCCACCCTGCCGGGATGGCATTTGCCACAAAGCTGAGACATTGTGGCAGTGTGACTCACCTGACCCCTTACCTGGCTTCAAGCCAGGCTGAACATCTCCCTTGGGGCTGGAATTCTTCCACCCTCCTCTCCTACACAGTTCGGTGAGTCACACCTGTCATCTCATACCCTCCCAGATAAGAGCTCTCCGCTCACCCACTGCCAAAAAGAGGTGTCCAGACCCACATGTGGAGGGCACAAGCCCGGACAGATCTGAGCTCAGGAGGTGTGGGGAGCTGTGGCTTGGCGGGAGCCCCTGCCATCAGTAGCTTCCTCCCTGCCAAGCAACCTTGGGGATTTTGAGGTCAAACACAATCCAGGTGTGGACAGGGCTCCCCTCTTCACAGGGCTGAGATAGGTCCTTTAAAAGGCTGCCCAGGCAAGGGTCATCTGTAGGCGAGGTCCAGCTGTGCTGAGAAGAGACAGGACTCAGGAGAGCAAGTGGCTGGCTGTGCTGTGACCTGGGCTAAGTACTGAGCTTAAACCTAGCCTCCTGTCCTGTGACATGGGGTAAGAAGGGCACTGTGTGCACATTGTTGAGCTGACCGACTTCAACAGTGGGGAATGTTTACATATGCCCCCTGTGTTCCAGGTGTGGTCCTGCCTGCTGCTTCAGCATACATCTGCTGTGGTGATGGAGCCAGCTGGTTCACACTGTTAAGTAGCCTGGAATGTGGTGAACTGGTTGTTAGCCAGTGGTGGTTTGTAATCAGCCGTGGTGCATTTCCTCCACAGGCACTGGCATGTGTGGCAAATCAAAGCTTTTTCTGTTTTATTAGAGCTGGTTCCCCAGCTTCTCACGGAAGCTGAATTATCGATGCCAAATGTTAACCTTTCACTTGCCTCTTCTTCCATAAAAGCAAACAATAGTGGCATATAGAGAACACCAACTGTGTCTGATGTGTCACGCATTAGCTTGTTTACTCCTAGTTACAACCTTAGTAGACAACATCTTTGTTTATCAGATGAGAAACTGAAGGGCAGAGCTAAAAATAGCTCATGTAAAGGAACAGGGCCCAAATAGGGTCTTTTTCATCTTAAAAAAGATCCACCTATTAATTTGAAAGGCATAGTGAAGAGAAATGTGTGTGTGTGTGTGTGTGTGTGTGTGTGTGATAGAGAGAGAGAGAGAGAGAGAGAGAGAGAGAGAGAGAGAGAAGAGGAGAGAGATCTTCCATCCACTGGTTCGATTCCAGATGGTCCCCATGACTGAGTTTGGTCTGGACCGAAGCCAGGAAGGTGGAGTTCCATCTGCATTGCCCCTGTGGGTGGCAGGAACCCAAATTCTTGGGCCATCCCTGGTTGCCTTCCCAGGCGCATTAGCAAGAAGCTGGAATAGCAGTGGGGTAACCAAACCCACACACTCTCATGTGGAATGTTGATGTAGGTGGCAGCCTAGCTCACCTTGCAAAATTGCCTGCTCAACTTTCTACTCTGTTGTGTCAATGGAAAGTATTGCACTTGTTATTGATGAAGCATTTACTGAGTGGCCCACTGTCCTGAATGTTTCAGCATCTAACAGGTGTGTCTTCTGGGGTCGCTCGTTTTCTCTTCTTTTCTTTTCTTTTTTTTTTAAGATGATGTTAATGTAGTTGATCAGAGTGGGGTGGATCAAGGGTTAGGGAAAAGTGGGTGTGGTTATTGTTTCCAAACTTTCTATTTCTCCTTCCTGTTTCGGGTTGAGGGGATAAGGGGAGAAGCCATACACTCAGCTTCCCAACTGCCTAGTGCTCAGGGATGGGGAATGATCACCCAATTTCAATCTAGGATCCCAATTGGCACATACTCTGAGGGTTCTGCCCAGGTGGTTTCGATAGTTCTGAAATGTTGTCACTCTCGCTGATCCAAGGATGGGGGAACTCTTTCAATGTCTGTTGGCTAACGTAGTTGACCTCAGAGCCTCCACTCACCCAGATATTTGCTGTCATCATTTGGCCAGGGTAGTTGCCCAATTTGTTCTGTCCTTCTTCTGGGATGGTACAGATGTTCCCTGAAGAGCTCAAAGGGCTGCCATATCCTCCATATGGATCTGGACCAATGTCCACTACTCCATCTTTTCCACTGAGGAGAACCAGTTCTTGCAGGTGGGCCAAGGGCCCAAGCCAGTTGACCTGAGCCCCATTTAACCCACACCCATGGAGCAGGTGGGCCCATGGACCAAGGCCAGGCAATCCAGGCCCCGCCAGACCCCTGCCCTCGGGGCTCATGGAACTAGCACCCACCATACTGGTGGGCCAAGGACCCAGGCCAGGCGACCCAGGCCTGGCCGGACCCCTGGGGTCACACTTTAAGTCTCCATGCTGTGAACTATGGGAAGTTTTGAGTCTTCCTTGCTATTTCCAAGGAAGCTTGGGGGATTGATGTGGCCTCTTGTCACTCCTTATTCTGAACCGCTGCTTCTTCTGGACCAGTTCCTAGCTCATCTTACTGCCTCATCCCCAGTGACTGTCACTTTCTGTCAGCAGATTTGCAACCCCAACCCACAGTGGCCACTACTTCATCCTTGTCCATGCGTCAAAATGTTGTGGACATGCAACATTATGTTTGATTTCTACAAACAAACAAATTAGCAAAAACATATAGGAGCCATCCCTTTGGCACAGCAGCTTAAACCACCTCATAGCACCTTTATGAGCACCTGTGTGAGTCCCAGCTGCTCTGCTGTGGATGTGTCTGAGCAGGCAGTGGGCGATGACTTGAGTTCATGGGCCCCTGCCACCCACTGGGTGATCTTGCTATGACCAGTGCAGTATGAACCAGTTTGAAGAAAGGGTGACATGTAATGAGAAAAGAAACAAATGCAAGTTATTGAAAACAGGCAGTCAGAGGAAGCGCTCTGTGTGAATGTCACAACTCAATGCCTGTCCCAGTGACTTCTTCACTTGGGGGAAGCATATTTCTTATAGACTTCATTCACCTGTGGGTCTTTTGTTTCCTGACTACTCACCACCCCAGCCAGGAGGGCCTCGGGTGGATCATTGCTTGTCCAGAGGGAGGAGGTGTGCAGAGCACGTGGCCTGTTTCCTTAAGACTGTGGCCTTACCAACCATAGCCCTTAGTCAATGCAGTGTTGTTTCTATAGCTTCCATTCTCAGGCACTGGGCACTGGGCTGTTTGCCCTTCTCTGACTGCTGTTGAATTTTCCCAATGACCTCCAACCTGTCATGGGAACAGCCCCTGCCTTTACGGCTTTGGTTTTTGGTAGACTGCTGTCTTGCATGCAGAACTCCTTAGCAGAGTTCATTTCCAAAGCAGTTAGGCTGCACATGGGAGAGAACTGGATGGAGTTGTTGGATCTTGATTTTGGCTTGGTCCAGCTTAGGCTGTGTGGCCATTTGAGAGAACCACCTTACAGAAGATCTCTTTCTGCTTGTGTCACTCTGCCTTTCAAATAGAAAGCGTCCCATGGACTTGACCTGGACCCAGCTTCTCTCAGGCACAGACTGGATCTTGGAACCAGGGACACAAAGCCCACTCCTCTGTCCCAGTGTGGCAGAGTTCAGCTGCCATAGCCCAGCATCTCAGGTACCTGTTTGTCTCCTGAAAGCTGCAGTGACAGCTCCACAGCACCCAGAAGCCTGCTCAGGCTGGGAGGGCAGCTGGGGTCAGGAGCCCTGGGCTATTCTCACCTCTGCTCCTCAAAGCTGGGTAATGGTGGACTGGGTTCTTCATGTCCTGGGCCTCTGCTGCTTCCTCCTGCCGTGCGGCACACAGCACAGCACTGATTTGCATGTATTCAGTGGTCAGAAGTATCAAATACAGATGCCGTTATTCTGTCATTTGTTTTGTCAAATATATTAAATTTTTTTTCTTGAAAGGCAAAGTTAGAGAGAAGGAAAGCGAGAGAGAGAGAGAGAGAGAGAGAGGCAGGAGAGATTATTTGTCTGCTGGTTTACTTCCTAAATGTGCAAAATGGCCGGAGATGAGCCAATCTGAAGCCTGGAATCAGGAGCTTCTTCTGGGTCTCCCACAAGGGTATAGGAGCCCAAGGACTTGAGCCATCCGCTGGTTTCCCAGGCCATTATTAATGAGCTAGATGGACAATGCAGCAGCCAGGACAACAGTCGGCATCCATATAGGATGCTGGCATTGTGAACAGAAGCTTAGATTACTATGCCATGGAAACAGATATTGTTTTTAATTTAAAAATTTTTTATTTGAAAGAGAGAGAGAGAGATAGACCTTCCACATGCTTTTTCACTCCTTGAATACCCCTAATAGCCAAGGTTTTACTAGGCAGAAACTAGGATCCCAGAATTCCACCCCAGTCTCCCATTTGGTGGCAGGTACCCAATTATATAAACTGTCACGCATTGTCTCTCAGGTGCACATTAGCAATAAGAGGATCTGCAGGCAGCGGAGTCAGGACCCAAACAAACCAGGCACTCTGATATGGGACATGGCTTCCCGAATGGCATCCTAACCCCTATGCCAAACACCTGCTCCTACCTTTTTTTATTTTGGATTATCTCTTCTCTGTATTCCCCCAGTCCTCCATTTATCTTTTCATCCATCCATCCATCCATCCATCCATCCATCCATCCATCCATCCATCCATCCATCCATCCATCCATCCATCCATCCATTTATTCACCAATTAATCACTCCATCCATTTGTTCACCATCCATTGATCTAATATAAACGAAGTTCCATCAATGTGCCAGGGCTTTGGAGCCAAGCAATGCATTCCCTGCAACTGGTGGTGAGTGCATTCTCCACCACTAGGGGGAGCCCCTGACATTTATCTCATTCAGAGAACCCATGCAGCGACCATTTGTGGCTCTTGCACGCCTCCTGCCGGTAATTTGGGAGATAACGTCTGGGTTGGAGAACCCCAATGTTACTTTTAGCTCCTACATTGTGATGGCAATTCCATTTGGGGGCTCCTAGGTTGGAAGAGATGTTTAACGTCCTGGCTCTTGTGATGCTCCAGACACAGACTACCTTAAGAAGCAGTGAGGGGTTTGGCGCGGTGGCCTAGTGGCTAGAGTCCTCGCCTTGAACGCTCCGGGATCCCATATGGGCGCTGGTCCTAATCCGGGCAGCCTCACTTCCCATCCAGTTCCCTGCTTGTGGCCTGGAAAAGCAGTTGAGGACGGCCCAAGTGCTTGGGACCCTGCCCCCTTGTGGCAGACCCAAAAGAAGCTCCTGGTCCCTGGCTTCGGATTGGCGCAGCACCGGCCGTTGCGGTCACTTGAGGAGTGAATCATTGGATGGACGATCTTCCTCTCTGTCTCTTCTCCTCACTGTATATCAGCCTTTCCAATAAAAATAAATAAAAATCTAAAAACAATGAAAGAAAAGTTTTTTTTTTCCATGGGGGTGGGAGGGTCACATGTCCTGTAATGTGGATCACACTGTATGTGTATGCCCTGGGATTGCAGGTGTAGGAGTGTGAGCATTGAGTGTGCTTGTGCCCTGGGCATGGAGACAAGGAGCAGGGCAGGAAGCCTCAGCTGGACACACCAGGAGTTCCCAGAGGGATGATGAGGAAGGTGTCCAGCACCTGCTGAACTCGAAGGGGTGGTCCTGAGAGTGCCTGGGGGGATGGGGCCCCTTGTCCATGACACCTGCTGTCCTGGCCACCTTTTCCTCCCGGTCTCGCCTTCTTGCTCCTTTCACATATTTCTTGCAGTCACACACTGTCCGCACTTGACTCCTGCCACCGTCTGCCCCTGGAACCATGAAGGAAGTGGCCCACTGAGACCCGAGCATACCGAAGCCACGGAGCACAAAGATGGAAGAACCCAGGTCTCCAGTGACAGGGCTGTGCAGCTGGACTAACCAGCTGGTGCCTGCCCTTCCTTCCAGCTCAGTAAGGCAGCCCCTAGCATTCAGGCTTGTTTCTATGGAGTCATCTGTTGGTGTGGCTGAAAGTGTCTAAGAATACAGCACTTGGGGGCTGGCATTGTGCAGTGAGTCAAACAGCCATTTCCAATGCCGACATCCTATATAGGAGGGCTGCTTTTGTGTCTCAGCTGTTCTACTTCTGATCCAGGTCCCTGCTAATGTGGCTTGGGAAGCAGGAAGATGGCCTGAGTACTAGGGCCCTTCTAGCATGTAGGAGATCTGCATGGAGTTCCAGGTTCCTGGCTGTGGCCTGGCTGAGCTCTAGCTCTTACAGCCATTTGAGAAGTGAACTAGCAGATGTCAGATCTCTCTCTCCCCCGCCTCTTTCTGTGTTTGTGTCTTTTCCTCTCTTGGCCACTCTGTCTTTAAATAAAGTCTTTAAACAAAGCGTATTACGCTCTCCAAGGACATGTTCTATGGGAAGGGCAGGTCAGCAGGCAGTTGTGTCCCGACAGTGGGGACCACACTGTCCAGTGTGTGTGTGTCCTGTGTCTGCTCATGACCTCCATGTGCCAGCCCTACAGAGTACCCATGTCTCTGGGACATGTGTAGGTGTGTGTGTGTGCCAGTTCCTCTTAGTTTCAGGATTTATCTTTCTGGAACTCCTCCCTCAGGCCAGCCCACCTGCTCCTCTACTGCCCCCCTCCCCCGGATATCTGGCCAAGCTCTGCAGACTTCCCCTTGGGCTGCCCCAGGGGTTCCTGCTCCTCTTGGCAGCCCCAGGCCTGCTGGTCAAATCCAAGCTGGATCCTGCTATTCCAGGTCTCTTTCCTTTCGTAGGGGGTCAGCCATCCCTCAGTTCTGTCTCCCTTGTCCCATTTCCACTTTTTACAAAGGCTCCTGTCACAGTACATGAGGGCCACTCTAACAACCTCAGTGAAACTCATTATATCTGCAGTGACCCTATTCCAGGTGAGGCCACACTCAGAGGGGTTAGGACTTCAGCACAGGAATTATGGAGGACACAAATCTGTGCTCGGGATGGAGGTCCTCGGGGGTAAGAGCATCACCTAGGGTTGGAGGGGCCATGAGGTAGAAAGAGGAGGTGGTGTCCCAGAGCAGAGGGCAGCTTGGGGCTGGCACTGGAGGGGAATAAAATTCCCTCTCACTATATGTACTGACTGTTACCTGCGACTTCAACCAAACCTGTGTCATGAGTCAGGGCCTGGAAGGGAACATATGGCAGTCTGGAGAGGGAACTGAGGAACATTTGGTAAAAGTGGGGACACATGGGCCCGGCGGCGTGGCCTAGTGGCTAAAAGTCCTCGCCTTGAACGCGCTGGGATCCCATGTGGGTGCCGGTTCTAATCCCGGCAGCTCCACTTCCCATCCAGCTCCCTGCTTGTGGCCTGGGGAAGCAGCTGAGGACGGCCCAAAGCTTTGGGACCCTGCACCCGCGTGGGAGACCTGGAAGAGAAGAGGTTCCTGGTTCCCGGCTTCGGATTGGCGCGTACGTAGGCTGTTGCGTTCACTTGGGGAGTGAATCATTGGACGGAGGATCTTCCTCTCTGTCTCTCCTCCTCTCTGTATATCTGACTTTGTAATAAAAATAAATAAATCTTTAAAAAAAACCAGTGGGGACACAGCTGGAGAAACTCACAGGGCATGGTGACCTTTGAGTCCAGCAACAGTGAGAGCTGAGGCCACTTACACACCTTCAGGGGCCCAGAAGAAGCAGGCATTGAGCCCAGGAGCAGGGCGCTGGACTGCAGCAGGGGCCTGTGGAGAGCAATACACCCACTGCACACGTCCTCACTTCCTGCTGTGTGTCTCCAGCTGGCACCTGCCTTTGACAAAGCCAAACTCTTCCCTGTCACTCTTCAATCAGTCAAAATGGCCCCAGAGCAGTGACAGGGAGCAGGGGGTACAGGCAGATGGAGGCTGCGTTGCACTCCTGAGCCCCCTGAGCTGTGAGTTCCCAAGAGCCAGGAGCTCATCTGTCTTTTCCAGGGGAAAAGGAGAGAACCCAGAATCTGGTAAGTGTCCAACAAATGTTTGTAAATTGTGTTTTCCAGGAGGGAAAAGCTCCCCCCGCTGTCAGTGCCTACTACCCCCAGTGTCCTGGAGGGCCACTCCCACGATGCTCAGAAGGGCACAGAAGCCGCAGAAGGGTCCAGTCCTGGCAGTGCCCAACAACAGCTCCAGCTGAGGCAGCGTTGCTTGAAATAAGAGTCACTTGCCCATGCCCCAGTCCTCGGTCCCTTTGGGGCTTTTTTTTTTTCCTGCCACACACAGGGCTCTTGTTTGGTTCTGGGTTTCCTTCCCCTTGCTGAGCTTGGGCTGCACTGCCTGAGGAGTGTGGAGCTGGTAGTAGGAAGCTGTAGGACCGGGGGGCATCAGAGAGTTCTGGTCTGGAGAACGCCAAGTGTGACTCCCAGCAAACATTGACATGTTGAAGGCTCTGAGAAGTCCTGCAGGCAAGAACCATGGGACTTGAGTTGAACTTGTATTTCCCACTCCTGCCTGACTTTTGACTATTTATTGGGAATTCCCTGTTCTGAAAGCTGAGGCCCCCACAGTGCACCAAGTGAACAGAAGCCCTGCTTGGTGGGCTCCCTTCCAGTGGGGTCATTGGTCACAGGACAGCTAGTCCTGGGAGGACACTGCTGTCCAGGGCCCCAGCCCCACCAGTGCTGCTGCTGAGCTTCTCAAGGACACACAGGAGCCTCCAGAGAGTGCTCTGTGGACCAAGGCCAATTGCACCTCCAGGGAGGGAGTAGGGGTCATCTGGGAAGTCCTGCAGCTTCACTCTTTCATTAGGTGTCTCTGAATAAATGTTGTTGACCCTGCTCCGTGTCAGGCTCCCTTCTAACCCTGGTAATTTGAAGATGAATGAGAGAAAGGTTGGGGTTCCCTGGAGCTTCCCATCTGGTGGGTGCTAAGATGATGGAAACTCTCCCCTCCCTAAGAAGAGCCCCCCGGCTTCCCCACACTCTTCTTGCCAGCCCCAACTCTCCTTCTCCGGCCCAACCCAGCTCCCACCTAAACCTCCACTTCCCATATGGGAAGCAGTCTGCTTTGCTGTGGGCTGATGCTGTAACCCCTTATCTTCCTTGGAAGCTCCTTCCTAGGGGATATGGAGTTGGGGTTCATCCACAGGGATTTGCTTATGCTGATGTTGAATGAGAAAAGCCCCAGAAGGAGCAAGGTTGTGGTGCCGCCTGTTAAACTGCTGCTTGTGGTGCCTGCGTTCCAGCTGGTTCAAGTTCAGATTAAGTCGGCTCAGATCCAGCTAATGTGCCTGGGCAGGCAGGGGGTGTTAGTCCGTGTTTGGAGCTCCTGCCCCTGATGTGGGAGACCTGGATGGAATTTCTGGTGTGATTTTGTCTGGGGCCAACCCTACCTATTGTATTTATCGAATAAACCAGCAGATGAAGAGAAAACCCCAGAGGGTTAGTCAGTGGCACAGGTGGCAGTGTCTGCCCAGGAGGCCTTGAGGGTGAGACTGACCCAGCAGGGGTTGATATGGGACAGTGGCTTTCCAGAGCTAGTCTGTCTGGAGTTCAAGGGCAGCCAGCACTGGGAGTACTCAAGGCTACCTGGATAAGGCAGGTGATATCTTGTTTGGGATTGGGGCAGGGTTTGAACTTCCCTTGTCCTCGGCTTACCCCTGTCAGGTCAAGCAGCAGGACTTCCTAGGGTCCTGAGCCAATCCTAGCTTTTATCGAGACACAGGTTCCCCAGCAACCCCTTGGGGCCCTCTCTGATTCAGTGTTCCACGGTGGGCTCAGGGCATACCCCCCTGCCACTCTGCCCTGGGCTCCTCTTCTTTCTCAGCTTGGAGCCTGGAAAGGGCTCTGGGAGCAAAGCTGAGCAAATAAACTTGTCCAGACTTAAAGGAGTGGGGCCAGGGAGGGTGGAGCTTTTTTATTACTGTGTGAAGGGTTTCATAATTTCTCCACCTGTGACTATTCACTGTCCTCGGGCCCATGTCTGGAGGGGCAGACACTTTTGACCTTGACCTTCCATCCCACACCTGACCTCCCACCACTGGGGACCACCTAAGCATCGTCACTCTCCTAGACGTGGACATGGAGGTGCCCCACAGGAACGTTGTGCGTGGACAGGGACATTTGTGGGAGGAGGCAGGTGCCAGAGTCCAGCTCCGGCTGAGTTCGGAACTCGAGAAGGGTACGTGGATGAAGCATAAAGAGGAAAGAAATGGACCACTATGACTTCATGATCATAATGGACAATGCGGGAAAGCTGTCCGCTTTATTTATACAGAATCAGTCAAACTCTGGCTCAGACTTTTTACATCATGGTCAAGTGGGTGTTCCTAAGGATAGTTCTGCCGTTTGTTTCACCTTAAAGCAGGATGTCATCCATCCTGACCCTGTGGTCAGGAAGTTCTCAATAGATGGTGCATATCAATCAGTAACACATTCCTACTACAATCCTCATTCTACAACTTTATCTTTTTTTTTTTTTAAAGATTTTATTATTATTGGAAAGCCGGATATACAGAGAGGAGGAGAGACAGAGAGGAAGATCTTCCATCCGATGTTTCACTCCCCAGGTGAGCCGCAACGGGCCAGTACGTGCCAATCCGATGCCGGGACCTGGAACCTCTTCTGGGTCTCCTACGCGGGTGCAGGGTCCCAAAGCTTTGGGCCGTCCTCAACTGCTTTCCCAGGCCACAAGCAGGGAGCTGGATGGGAAGTGAGGCTGCCGGGACTAGAACCAGCGCCCATATGGGATCCCGGGGCTTTCAAGGCGAGGACTTTTAGCTGCTAGGCCACGCAGGGCCCCTACAACTTAATCTTGAATCAATTAAGGGAGGAAATGTATCACTGAAGGAAGGACCTAATGATCAAAGAAAGAGGGAAAGAATAGATTCCCACTACACCTGGGGACATAACACCCTTGATTAGCATATGGTCAATGGCGGCAGCAATAATAAAAGGCCCTTGGACTAAAAGGGGATCAGCAACATCAACTTCCAAAGTCACATTGGTAGTAAACATTAACTCTGCAGAGGCCTAAATAGATTACAGAATTCTTAGTGGGATTGTCCGGTGTCCATGCAAAGGGAGGTGGAGCTGCATTCAGGTGGTTGTAGCGACATCCGCTGGGCCCTGCCATACAGCGGGAAATTCCTTGCGGCCCTGCCTGCAATGGAACGATACTCTTCATACCTTCCTGCCTTCCAAGTGCTTGGGTTCCTGCCACCCCTGTGGGGGGCCCATGATGGTGTTCCCAGACTGTGGCCTGGCCCAGCCCGGGCTGTTGTTCTCTCTGTCCATATTTTTACCTTTCAAATAAAAGTGAAAATAAGTGAATCAAAAGTGAAAAAAAAAAAAAAAGAGGGACGATCCAACTTGACATTAGTCTGATTTGCACGGGACCTTTGTTAAGTCTGACTCTTACTTATGTCATTTGTCAGTGTTCTCTGCCTTTTTCACAAATGAATTTGCTTTTTTTTTTTTTTTTTTCCTATGGAAGGCAGAGTGAGAGAGCAAGAGGGAGGTCTTTCATCTGTTGGTTGATTCCCCAGGTGGTCACCATGATCTGGGCTGGGCCAACCTGAAGCCAGGAGCCTGACTCTTCAACTGTTTTCCCCAGGCAGTAGCAGGGACACACTACTTGAGCCATCTTCTGCTGCCTTCCCAGGCACGTTGGCAGGGAGCTGGAGTGAAAGTGTAGCAACCGGTCCAGAACAGGTTCACTGACATGGGGTGCAAGCAAGGCAAATGGTGGCTTAGCTACTGTGCCTCGACAATCTCTGGATTTAGGCAGCGTGGCTGGCTTAGCCACAGTCCTCATTCTGTGAGCTGCTGCCTTCAACACCTGGAGCAGTATTGTTTCGTCTATTCATGGCTGCTGTTGGAATCAGAGATTTCAATCATGTTGTCGGAACCTTCTGGACCACATGTGATAGGGTGGATCTTAAAGCACGGTGCATGGGAATTTCAGAAGCAACTGGAAGCAGATGACTTGGAAAGGTAGACTTCATGTCCAGCTGAGGAGAGGTCGTACAACTGTCACAGGTGTTGCAGTGAGTTCTGTTCTTGGCCTCTTGGTAATGAATATTTTTGATGTGGACAATCAAGGAGTGAGCAAATGCTTTACTAAGAGACAAAAACTAGGACTGACATTGTGGCGTAGTGGGTAAAGCCACTGCCTATGATGCTGGCATCCTGTAGGAGTGCCTGTTCAAATCCTGGCTGCTCCTCGTCTGATCCACCTTCCTGCGAATGCTCCTGGGAAAGCAGTGGAGGGTGGCCCAAGTGCTTGGGCCCCTGTACCCAAATAGACGCCTTGGAGAAGTTTCTGTCTGCTGGCTTTGGACTGGCCCAACTTCAACCACTGTGGCCATTTGGGGAATGAATGAGTAAATGGAAGATCTGTCTCTGCTTCTTTCCCTATAAAATTTCAAACAAATCTTGAGACACACACACACACACATGCACAGAAAGAGAGAGAGAGAGAGAGAGAGAGAGAGAGAGAGAGAGAGGGTGAGAGAGAGTGAGCGAGCTTCCTGCTAATCAGTGGGAACCCAAGAAGCATTCTGGTTCAGGCCAGATAGGAGAGTTCATGTAGAGAAGGCCTGTAGGTGGTTACTGCACCAGGGCCTCAGTTTTTCATACACCTGTGTCAGGGAAATGTTTCTGGTTGGCTGAGAAATGTTTGTCTCCCATACATGTTGGGAAGTAGTTGTTGTCTCTGCTGAGGCTATCTCACTACTGGGATCTGCTTTGGTGTCAGAGGCTGGGTCTTTTCATACATCATGAGGAAGTGGGCAGGATCCCACTTCAGGTGAGAACCAGTATCTTGGGGACTGGGAACAGTGGAAAGAAGTGATCTTGCTGATGGCTTCATAGATGTCACAGTTGGAAAATGTTGCTGACCAGGTAAAAATGTTCTAATGCCAGAACGCAGTTCTTAGAGCTCTCTTTGGGCCCTGGGTTGTCCCTTTCCGATCTCAGGACCCACTGCCTCCCTTATCCATTTGCCAGATTATCCTGTTACTGCCTCCTTCCACAGCCTGCCACTGCAGACAGCTCAGCTCTGCTGTCATAATGTTTCCACCAGAGCCTGAAAACCTGGACTCAGTATTTTCTCTAACCACCTCCTGCAGCTCCCCCTCCCCCTCATGCTGGCTTAGGGGAGGGAGAGAGCACATTTAGGATCTGGAGCAAGTGCTCAGTAGGATCTCTTTCCCTGACTGCTGCCTTCGTGAATTAAACTCTCATCTTTTCTGCTCTTGTCCCTGTGGATCAGCTGTCCAGTGACGAGCGGCGAGGGCCCAGCGATGTGTCCAGTGACACAATTAGGGAGCAGGTGGCCACATGCGAGGAGCCAGGTGGCAGGACGGACTGTGACGAGGCAGGAGGGAGAGTCACTCAGCATGGTGAGAATGTCTGGATTATGAGGATGAAGGTGGTGTCAGGCTGTACGTGTGAAAGCTCACTAAATTTTAAAATCAAAGACTTGCGGATTTCTCATGTCAGTGAACTTTCAATAAAGCTGTAACCTCCACAACATTTGCTCCATCTCCTGTCCCTCGTCCCAGTCTTGAGCCAATGGATCCGGAGTCCTGAAGTTTAACAGCTTTGCTTCCCTTTTCAAACATGGCTGTCCTCATGTCTGTATTCCTTGAAAAGTACACCTGTAATCTCAGTTGTTTTTCATTCTCTAAAAAGGATGTTGTGGGAGTGGGTATTTAGCCTAGTTGTTAAGACATTGCAATGCCTTGGACTTGATTTTCAGCTCTAATTCCTGGCCCTAGATTCTGGCCAGGGCAGACCCTGGGAGGCAGTGGTGATGGTTCCTGCCACTTACGTGGGAGACCTGGATGGGGTCACTGGTTCCCGGGCCTAGCTCCAGTCTAGCCTCTCTCTGTGGGCATCTGAGGAGTGAACCAGTGGATGGGAGCACTCGCTCTCTCACTGTCTTTATTTCTTGGTCTGTGCTTCTCAAATAAAAAGAGGGATGAGAACATTTGGTGCAGTGTTAAGATGTATCTTGAACACCTGAGCCCATATCAGAGTACCTGGAACTTCCAGTTCCTGCTAATCTATATACTCTGGGGCAGAGTAGGGGTGGGGACGATGAGGTCTCCCTGCCATCCACATGGGAGACCAAGATAAACTTCCAGGCCCCAGGCACTAGGCTATAGCTTGACTCAACTTCAGCTGTTGCATTTGGGTATAGACCACCATATGAAAAATCTAGCTTTGTGTCTGTCTTTCAAATAAATATCTACAATAAAAAAGGCATTAAGTTGCACATAATATTCTGGAACCCACTGCTTTTCTCCTTTTTTTTTTTATATCTCTGGGAAGTGTTTGCATGCGATATGTCATTGTGGCTCCACATTTGCTGACTAACATACAAATGTCTTACACATTCACATCCACTCACTTTGGTGGACATTTGGGTTCTTCTGGGTCCTTGTTTTTGAGGATTGAGGATAGGGACACCACCCATATTCTCCTCCATGTTCCTTTGAGCACGGGCACAAGAGCTGCTCGTACGGACAGACCACGGAGGGACTGTGGTGTCAGCTGGGAGTTCAGCTTTGGGAGTCACCTCTGCTTTAACCTCATCTCCCTCTATACTCCGTAGGCACCCTGAGCACCCTGACTTCCCTCTCTTGAACAAGCCAAGTCCATTCCAGCTTCCAGATCTTGGCACTTGCCATCCCTTCCACATAAGTGTGTTTTCTTCAGGACTACACTTGTCTGGCTTTTCTTAAAAACATATTTTCATTTTATTTGGAAGGCAGAGACAGTCACAGAGGGATATCTTCCATCCATGGATTCATTCTCCCAAATGACCACAATGGATGGAACTGAGCCAGAGCAAAACCAAGAGTCAGGTATCAGTCTCCCATGGGGGTGGTGTGAACCAAAGTACTCTGACCATCAGCTGCTGCCTCTTAAGCGGTGATGAGCCAGAAGCTGGGATCAGGAGTAGAGCTGGGTCTTGAACCCCGTCACTCTAACATGGAATGTGGGCTTTCCAAGTGGGGTTGTAACTACTGAGCCAAACTGCCCCTTCCTTAACTGGATTTGACATTTTTTTTTTTTTTTTTTTTTTAGGACTTGACCGAACATTGGCGTGTCAACCCAAATATCAGTCCTCCTAGCCTTACCCTAAGTGAGTTACACCCCCTCTCAGCCCAAGCTCCGGTACTTCATCTGCTACGTGGCACCTGTTTGTGGGACTAGACATGTCCTTTATTAACTTCTGCTGATTTGTCACTGTCTTTCCCACTAGACTCAGGCTTCAGGAGGATGCTGAGCTGCAGCCCCCAGAGCAGTGCCTGATCTACACAGAGCAGGTGCTCAACAAGATCTCTTTGCTGTGGTAGGTTCAAATATGATCCCACATTAAAGATGGGACACCTAAGACTCAGAGAAGTGAAGCTGTGAGCCCAAGGTCTCAGAGCTGGGAAGTGGCCCAGGCAGGATGTGAATCTAGGTTTGAAGGATTCCAGCACCCATGTTCCTTCCTGAAGGAGGTGGCATGATCTGATGCCAGCTTTTTGTCCTGCTCCCCTGTTGTTGGTTGACCACCTGTGCCACTTGTGCAACCACATGATGCAAGGCATCCTGAGTAGTTCTGTTGGTTGTTGCTTTTCCATTTGCAGTGAATGGGGACTGTGGCCTTGGACCATGGGAGAACCGGTGCTGCACCACCTGTGCTGGAGTGGGGCCCAGTCCAGCCCCCTCTACCCTATATTAGAGACCAGACGTTCTGTCTTTTGTTCATATATTCTCCAAACCGACGATGCTCCGGCTACTGAGCTCCCTCCTCCTTGTGACCCTGGGTAAGCCCCCAGCCCAAGTCCGTGCTCTCTGTTCTGCCCTGGGCAGGAGTCCTGAAATCTGCTCCCCACCCTGGGTCCCATGATCCCAACACTGGCTTCCTTAGGAGGGGTCTCAGTGTGTACCTGGGGCACAACAGTAGGAGCTTTCATCTTGGTGCTGGGGAGGAGAGAGGAGGAGAAGTAGGGGATGGACCAGCTCAGGAGAAGGACTAGGAACAGCATCAAGGGCTGTGGAGGGAGTCCTTGGTGGGGCGGTGGACAAAACCTGATGGTTAAGAATCTGACTCTGTGCTTAGTCTACGTGGGGTGGAATTTCCACTTCTCTGCTGAATGCTCCAATTCTCCGCTCACACTGCCCCCACTCAGCTCCATAGCCTGTGGTCTGGTCATTTCCTGGTCTCTCTGCCACATTACATTGGAGCTCAGGGCTACCTCCTCTGAACAGCTCCCCTGACAGACAGGCTGAGTTACACTGAGAACCTAGGCAGTCTGACTTTACAACTGCTACTCTTAAGAAGTGTTTTAAAATTTATGTATTTTATTTGAAAAGAGGAAGAGAGGGAGTGGGGAATAAAGGGAGGGAGGGAAGGAAGGCGAGAGAGAGAGAGAGAAAGAGAGAGAGAGAGACAGAAAGAGAGAGAGAGAGAGAGAGAGAGAGAGAGAGAGAGAGAGAGAGAGAGAGAAGGAGAGAGAGAGAAGGAGAGAGAGAGAAGGAGAGAGAGAGATTGTGCTGATTTACTCCCAAACACTTGCAACAACCATGGCTGGGCCAGGCTGAAGGTAGGAGCCAGAGGGTGGCAGACCTAGGCACTGAGCCATCACTGCTGCCCTGGGTGTATACCCGGAATAGGAAGTGAGTCTGTTACTCAAGTGAGTCTGTTAATCACTTTGATTTGGGATGCGTACATCTCATCCCCATGACACCAACTGCCTGCCCCAAAGCCCCCACTTCCTGACAGTGGCCAGAACTGTGAGAGGTCTTATTGAAGATTTATTTATTTGGAAAAAAACTAAAAGATATTTATTTTGAAAGGCAGAGTTACCCAGAGAGAGGGAGAGATAAAGAGAGAGAGAGAGACCTTCTCAGATGGTCTCAACAACCAGTGAGGGGCCAGGGCGAAGCCAGGAGCAGGGAGCTTCTTCTAGGTCTCTCCTGCGGATGGCAGGATCTCAAACACTTAAACCATACTCCCCTGCTTTCCCCAGGACATAGGTAGGGAGCTGGATTGGAAGTAGAGCATCTGGGCATGAACCAGTGCTCAAAAGGGATGCTGGCAATTGTGGGTGGCAGCTTTACCTACTATGCCACAACATCAGCCTCTAGGTATTTCCCCCTCTTCCTCCCTCCCTCTCTTCCGCTCTTATTTTTTCTTTCTTTCTTTCTTTCTTTCTTTCTTTCTTTCTTTCTTTCTTTCTTTCTTTCTTTCTTTCTTTCTTTCTTCCTTCCTTCCTTCCTTCCTTCCTTCCTTCCTTCCTTCCTTCCTTTCTTTCTTTCTTTCTTTCTTTCTTTCTTTCTTTCTTTCTTTCTTTCTTTCTTTCTTTCTTTCTTTCTTTCTTTCTTTCTTTCTTTTCCCTCCTTGCCTCCTTCCCTCCCTTCCTTCCTTCCTAACATTTATTTGTTATTTTCATTGGAAAGTCAGACTTATTTTTTTACAGAGAGAAGGAGAGAGAGAAAGGGAGACACAGAGAGAGAGATCCTCCATCTATTGGTTCACTTCCCAAAAGGCTGCAATGGCTGCTGCTGACCCAATCTAAAGCCAGGAGCCAGGAGCTTCTTGTGGGTGCAGGGTCCAAAGGCTTTAGGCCATACTCCACTCATGTCCCAGGCCACATGCAGGGCACTGGAAGGGAAATGGAGCAGCTGGGACATGAACCATTTTGGATCCTGGTGCGTGGAAAGGGAAGAATCAGCCAATTGAGCCATCATGTCCCACTCTCCACCAAATAAGTGACATCCCCAGCCCTCCCATCGACCAAGGCTGCATTTTGATATCCATTCTTGACGTTCTGGGACTCTGCAAACCCTTGCTTGAGTCCCAGTGCTCACAGCTCATAGGTGGCTTTTGAGGGCAAGAGAGGGACTCACACACCCACCTGGGCTCACACTCCAGGACCGAACACTTGCTCCTTTTTCCTATTGGGCCCCTCTGGTTGATTGATGCCCCTCCTCTCTTCTCCAGCTTCAGGCTCTGACCAGCCTTCCTACAACCCCTCCAGCCGCGTGGTCAATGGTGAGGACGCAGTGCCCTACAGCTGGCCTTGGCAGGTGAGAGCACCACCAGCTGTACTGATCCCACAGTGGACTCTGGATGCCAAGTGCTGATTGTAAGGTCTCTAGCCTTGACCCCACGGTCCCCTTTCCAGTCCCTGCTTCAGCTTCCCAGGGTACTTGGACAGTCAGCTTCACATGGTGGCTTTGCTTATTCTAACTACAACCCTTACGAGGTTGTTAGCAAATGAAAACCAGATTTGGAGCCAGGAGAAGGCCAGGAGCAGTGATAGAGGAATCCAGGTACTGCATAGAGAGGCAGAAGTGGGGACTCAGTTCCAGTTTCTTGAGTCCCACAGCAGGGCTCTGAGGTCTGGAGCACTGAGAGTGGAGAGTGGGATCAGAGCAGTGGAGGGCAGCACCGAGGGCGAGGCTTGCTGTGCTGTGGATCACAGTAGCCATTATCCACATTGGGTACTGAAATGAGAATTAAGTAATTTCAAACATGTCTAACTCTCAGTATCTCCCTGCCAGCCACATTTCCAGTGTTCTGGAGAGACACGTGCCTAGTCCTTCCCACCTTGAAGGCAGAGAGAGAACATGTCTGTAGCTTGGAATAAGGGGATTCTTAGCTTGGGGATTTTCAGGAGACAAGGTTTGGGGCTGCCCTAGAGGGCAAAGAATACTGAAGTCCTCAGGAAGCTTATAGGGTACAGGGTGGGGAGACTGGAGGATGTCAGTGATTCCATGGGCAGGGTCACCACGAGCAGGTGTGCAGGTTCTCTCGAGTTGTGCAGTGCACAACCTGCATAGGAGTTGTCACTGTGGGCCTACAACTCTCAGACTCTTCTTTCTTGGCACCTAGGTCTCCCTGCAGTATGAGAGGGATGGGGCCTTCCACCACACCTGTGGCGGGAGCCTCATTGCCCGTGACTGGGTTCTGACTGCCGCCCACTGCATCTCGTGAGTTCTCTACTGTCCTCATCCCTACCCTGTCCTTTGTCCCTGTGTGAAACCAAGGCAGGCTGGGCCAGCGAGTGACTATGCTGTGAGACCCAAATGATGTCACTTCCACCTGCAGGAGCTCTAGGACATACCGGGTGGTGTTGGGTGAGTATGACCGGGCAGTGGATGAAGGACCCGAGCAGGTGATCCCCATCAATGCTGGTGACCTCTTTGTGCACTCAAAATGGAACTCCTTATGTGTGGCCTGTGGGTGAGTGAGCTCCCAGCCTGGGATCAGGCTCCTGGGTTCTTCCTTTCATGACCACAGCTCATTTAGGAAACTCCCAGGGACTATGGGAAGGGTGAGCAGCCTGAGCCCAGCTCCCACACGCTGGGCAGAACCTCAGAGACCAGCAGCACCAACCTTCCTCCATGCATAGCACATAGCAGGCCCAGGGAGAGGCAGGAAGTGCCCCAGGGCTGCTGGGTTCAATGTCCCTGGAGCCCAGGACTCTCAGGCCTTTTCTCCAAGTCCAAGGTGTCCTGTGCTCTGTAGAGGTTCCTCAGCAGTCTGGGTTCCTGGATATGTGGGTAGAGGAGGAGCACTGGACTGAGAGGCAGACTGTGGGTGTCCCTCCATGAGTGTCCTGGGCAGTCAGTCCTTGCTCTGGGCTTCACTTGTCAAGGTGACCCTGCAGCAAGGCTTCAAGGTGGTGGTGATGGGCAGGGAAGCCCTGCTCAGTGCTCACCTGTGTGCACACCTGTGTGGTGGCTCAGCCTTTTCTGGTGAGAGACCACAGGAGGGAACCCATGCAAATACAGTACAGGAGAGAAGGACAAACAGTGACGGAGACCCTTGCCCATCCTCACAGGACTCCTGGGGCAGGAGGAAGGCAAGTGAAATCCAGGCCAGATGTTCCAAGCGACAGCAATCTTTCATCTGTTGGTTCCCTTCCCAAGTGCCTGTAACAGTCAACAAGGCTGGGCCAGGTCAAAGGCAGGAGCCTGGATTCTGTAGTGGTCTTCCAAGTGGGCTGGTAATGCCCCAGGTCTTGAACCTTCAGCTGCACATTAGCAGGGAGCCGGGATAGAAAGTAGACCCAGAAGTTGAACCCAGAGACTGCCATGTCAATGCAAGTGGCTCTAATGCGTGTTTCAAACTGTGTGTCACAGTCCTCCAGGGTGGTATGTTACAGTATGAGGACCACAGGTGGACACCAAAGATGATTGTGAAGGCCAAGGGCTGGTGTGGGCTGTAGGGCAAGGAGATTCTGAAGGCTGCTGGACCTTAGGAATAGATTTAGGGTACAGAGGAACAGTGAGGGGTCTCTCAGAGGTGAACACCTGGGTGTAAGGTCCAGGGTGGGACCTGGTGCACTGAAGGACCAGGCTCCGTGTGACTTCTCCTTCCCCACAGCAATGACGTTGCCCTCATCAAGCTGTCACGCAGTGCTGAGCTGACACCAGAAGTCCGGCTTGCTCAGCTGCCTCCTGCAGGGGAAATTCTGCCCCACGAAGCACCCTGCTACGTTACTGGCTGGGGCCGTCTCACCAGTATGTGTGACCAGAGCATGGGTGACCTGGGGGCTTGGAGTGGGTGTGCATGGCTACACCAGGGCGGGTCATTGGGATTTTCTCCTTCTCTGCTTGCCCAAATGTGAATGAAGAGTCTCTTGTGGGCAAACTCCAGATGCAGAGGGGCACGAGGCATTTGGATGGTGGAACTGATGTAAGCAGAGCCCTGATCAGGCCAGCAGAGCCATGTGCCTTGAATAATCCATATCTGGGAAGCCATTCCTGGCCTTCGTGTCTCTCCTTACCCCCTTTGCTCCCTGTCTCTGCAGCTGGTGGATCACTCCCTGACAAGCTACAGCAAGGGCTGCTGCCGGTGGTGGACTATGCACACTGCTCCCAGCCAGACTGGTGGGGCTTCTCTGTGAAGGGGACCATGGTGTGCGCCGGCGGGTATGAAGTCTCTGGCTGCAACGTGAGTCAGCTTGCAGTTATCTCAGGACAGGGCCCCATCTCCATGGAGTTGCAGGAGCTGTCTTCTGCTGCACAGCTCACATACCCTGACTCCTGTCCCAGCTCACAGGCCCCCCTCTCCTGGGGCCATCACTGTCCCTCCTCCTGCTCAGGCTTCCCCATCAGCACAGCAGAGACACTCGCACCACCACTTTGAGTCACCCACTCGGGGCTCTGCAGGGATCCTCAACCACTGTGCTGTGGGAGCTGAGTCCTCCTAGGCAGCAGGGAAGGTGCTACCAGCAGGGGGCGCTGGCGTCTCTGGGGCTCCCTCTGTGCCAGGGGCTGTGCTGAGGTCCTGTCTGGGTCCCTTCCTGCTGAGCAGGTGTGGTAACACAGACCCTGCTCCTGCCCAGCTGAGGTCCTGAGGCTGGGGGAGGTGCAGCAGTGTGTGTTTGTCTGCAACTCCCAGGTCAGGGACAATTCTTTATACTGAGACATGACTCAGCATTCACCCCCTCTGACCATCACAGGGTGACTCTGGAGGACCCCTCAACTGTCCTGCAGCAGATGGTTCCTGGCAGGTGCACGGCATTGCCAGCTTTGTCTCCTCTCTCGGCTGCAACACAGAGAAGAAGCCCACTGTGTTCACGCGTGTGTCGGCCTTCAATGACTGGATTGAGGAGGTAAGGACAGGGCAGCCAGGATGACCCCATGGTGGGTGCTTTCTGAAAGAGGTTGGAGGACGGGGGAAGGAAGGGCAGATCCAGGTGAGGGACTGCTGTAGGGATCCTAGTAGGACTGTGGGGAGGGGCCTTGGAGACATTCCCTAGGGGCCTGGGGATGTGTTCTGCTCTGTGTGTCCCCAGAACTTCCCAGGCTTTGGGTGGAGCTTCGCACTTCCTTATTCAGTGAGGGTTCCTCAGTGTGTCCTCTGGTCGGGTCCTTGTCATAGAGGACAGAGGGACATGTGGCCATCTGGTAGGGGAGATATGAAATGAACAATAAAGGTGAGAACTGTGATGGAGGAAGCTAGGGCCCAGGTATCTGCATGGGACAGCTGGTCACAGAAGGTTGATATTGTGCATGATAGCAACAGTGACCATCCCTTGAAGACCAAGGACAGTGATGGGAGTTTAATCTGAGCCACCATGAGGATAAATCCTCTGACTGCGCCTGCCAATAGAGAAAGAGGCTGAGGCTGAAAGAGGGCAAGTCACTCTCCCAGGTCACACAGGGAATGAGCGGTTATGATGGGGGATGACCCCTGTCCCATGTGACTCCAGAACCTGTGATACTGATGTAATTTTATTTGTCTTGTCCTTGTTCTTTTCTAGACCATTGCAAACAACTAGGATCAAAACCCAGCTGGCAGTGTTCCTTCCAACATCCTTCATAGAGAATAAAGATCTCTCAGCAAGTCCCGAGTTGTCTCTCTTTCCTCCATTGCCTCTTCTGCTCTGGCCTCTTCCTGAGATCTGAGAGCTGATGTGCAGAGATGAGACCAGAGGCAGCTTCTCATGTGAGCACAAGAAAATCCTGGGGTCCAGGGAGAAGGAGTCATGATGGGGTGACCACCCTCTTGGATTTCCTGGGACTGGGGGTTCTCGGACCCAGGACTTCCCATGTGGACACTGAGGCAGTCCCAGGGCAACAGGACAAGCAGCTCCCCTAGGACAGAGTCCCCAGAGAGCAGTGGCTTTTCCATGCAGGCAGAGCACACAGTGACACCTGTGGGGAACTGAACCTGCCCCCTGTTGGGAGGCTGGTGGTTGAGTGGGAGGAGCTGGGGTTTCTGCCTCCACTGGCTGGTAGGCGAAGGAGGGCTGTGGTCATCCAATTCACTCAATATTGTCCTTTCCTTATTTTAGAGGAGGGCTCTGAGAGAGGGAGCTATGGGTCGTGCTCTGAAGTGGGTCATTATTTAAAGAGAAATGGCAGAGGTGTTCAGGGAACAGTGACTGGCTTCCTGCGCATGGCAGGCTGGGGCTGGGAGTCCAGATGAGAGCAGGACACCCCAGAGACAGTCATGGCCATAGAATAAGGACACATACAGAGACAGGTGTGCTGCACACAGAGGCAAGTGCTGCACTCAGGCTGGAGCCCAGCAAAGAGTGGAGCAGTTCATAACAACCCCTGCTGTGCAGGCAGAAGGAACAAAAACACAGCCCTATCCCTGGTGTTGGCATCCCCTCTCTGCACAGACTGTCATGGCCCCAGCAAGGTCAGGGCAGTCCCTTCCCTTTCTCTCTCTCCTTTTTTCTTTTTAGAAGATTTATTTTAATTTGAAAGGCAGATTTACAAGAGGAGAGATAGAGATCTTCCAACCTCTAATTTGCTTCCCCAATGGCTACAATGGCTGGAGCTGAACAACCTGAAGCCAGGAGCCAGGAGCTTCTTCTGGGCCTCCCATGTGTGTGCAGGGGAGGACTTGAGGACTTAAACCATCCTTCACTGCTTTTTCAGGCCATACAGAGAGAGTATGGAAGTGGAACAGCTGGGATATGAACCAGGGCCCCTATGGGACGCTGCTGCAGGCTGAGCATTAACCTATTGGGTCACTGTGCTGTCCCCAATAATTCACTCTTAAAGAAAAGATTTATTTTTATTGGAAAGTCAAGTTTACAGGGAGAAGCAGAGACAGAGAGAGATCTTCCATCTGCTGGTTCACTCCCCAAGTGGCCATAGTAGTTGGATCTGAGCCCATTTGAAAACAGGAGCCAGGGGCTTCTTCTGGGTCTCCCATACAGGTGCAGGGTCCCAAGGTTTTGGACCATCTTCTACTGCTTTTTCCAGGCTACAAGCAGGGAGCTGGAAGGGAAGTGGAGCAGCCGAGACATGAATTGGTTGGTGTCCATATGGGATCCTGGTGCGTGCAAGGCGAGGACTAGCCAGTACTGGGCCCGCCATTAATTTCCTTTCAATGTTAGTGAGTTACATTATAGCTTCAGAGGAATAGATGTTTAGCCTGTATGTTACATTAGAATGCCTGGGTCTAATTCCTGATTCCACCTCCTGACACTAGCTTTTTGCTAATGCAGACTCCAAGAGGGAATGATAGTAGTTTAAGCTATTGGGTGCTGCTACTCATGTGGGAGACCTGGAACGTGTACCTGGGTAGTGGTCCAGCTCAAGCACTGTGGCTATATGAGGAGTGAACCAGTGGAGTAGAACTCTCTCTGTTTCTCTACATCTATAGAGTGAACAAAATTTTAAATAAACATTATACCTTCAGTTTTGAAAAGGTTTTTACCTTTACAGCATGGAAAATATCACAGCTAACATCTTGGTTCAGAATGAACAAATCTAACATTTTTGCTTTATATTTGGACGATAATTGTCACAACCTGCTCAGCATGAATCAGAGGATAAAAGATGTGCAATTAGAAAAAGAGTAAGAAACACAAGTGAAGATAATGGGGGGGGACATGGGGTGGGTGGCAGAGGTTGCCTCTCTTCAGAAGGATAGAGTCCTACTGAGCGCCTCCCAGCAGCTTTTCTATTCTTTCCCTGGGTATCTTGTTTCATTACCAAGGTGGAACAGGACTCTTTGCTGAGCACAGTTCCCTGGACTCATTTTGACAGGACACCTGCCTCTGAGGGCTTCCGTCTTTGGCCAATCGCTGCTTTGCATGTAGCATGCTCTAGCAGAGTCGGCTTCCAGACCGCTCAATTCAGACCTTTCTCACTCTTCTTCAGGCTGCTCATAGCGTCCCTGGGTGGTTTCCAGCATCTCCCCCAACTTTGTCTGTTTTGATGATTAAAGATTTGTTGTTGTAACTGATAAACTGAGTTATCACTCATTCTCAGCAGACTACACTGGTAAGAGCAAAAACAATGAACACTCCCAAAAAGAGTAACACAAATCACAAAAATGTGAATATTAAACCAGCTAAAAGGATTGGCATATGAAAAAGTTTGTTTTATTCCACTCCATGTTTCTGCAGCCAAAAGGTCTTGATAAGCATTTTGAAGATACAGAATCTCTTTTTGTAAATGCAGCATTGCAGGAATGTCACATCCCTTCCAAAGGAGCCTCAATTTGCTTTCAGAGATGAGCTGAATTACCATTTCAAATGCTAATGGCAGACAGACAATGGCAGAGTGGTGGATACTGGCACAGGCGCTGGCACACCAGGCTTGGGGACCACTGCACTAGCAGGCATGTGCTGTGGATTACTCAGGGAAGGGAGTAGGGGATGTGTGGGAAGAGGTCCCATGAAGGAATATAATACAGGTGAGGAGTGACTTCTGGGGGACTTCCAGCAACCAGGTCACTGTACTTGCAGATAAGCAATGGGGTTGAGACCGAGTCATTTCAAAGAGGGAAACTGGAGAAGTTTTCTGGGTCAGACCAGTGCACCTGCCCACAAGGGAGACCTGAGCTGGGCTAGTTAGCACTGATCATTACCAACCACCACCGCAGGTGTACATGAAAGCTAGGGCTTGGGGTCTCCCTGGCAGGGCTAGACCACAGTACCCATCAGTGAGTGTTAGAACAGGGGATGGGTCATGTTAGGCTGGGCCATGACACGAACCAGCACATGAGAGAACCGGGCCTCAGGGCAGATTCTGTGGGGGATTTGTGAACTCACCCCATGGGACTGCAACACCTGCTAGTTTGTTCAAGAACTGCGGGTGGTGATGGGCCAAACTAGGCATGACCGTGAAACACACCAGCACTCATGGGAACTGGGGTTGGGAACAGGTCAGAGCTCCACGCTTGAGAAATTCATCAGCTAAGGATTGAAATTCCCATTCAGTTTCTGGATCTACGGGTTGCCAATGAGGAGTTGAAGCTTTGTCCTTGAAGGGGTGTCTGGCAGGTGCAGCGTCTACAGTTGTTCCAGTCAATCCTTGAGCCTCGTCGTGGGGGAACTGCTGCAGTGCTCACTAACATCAGAGCAAGCGACTGAAGCTTAGGAGCAATTGAGAATCACAGCAAATCTCCTCCAAGGAAAGGAGTTGGAGATTGAGACACTACCAACAGCGGTAGGAGAACAGAGTATCTTCTATTTGACAGTGAAGGGAAAGTGAATTAGTGAGAGTGAGGCTTACTGTTAACTCCCACGAAAATACAACTTTTTGAAGGTAGGGTTCATTAGGATCGACTGACTCCCTCGTAAGATTATCACCTAAATGTGACGTCACTGATCACCTGGGGACTCTTAACATGAGGTGAGTAGTCTGTGGAAGACTTCTGTGTCCTCAGGTCCCTCAGTCTTAAGGCAAGGTCATGGATGAAGGGATGCCTTACTCCACCCTTCAGAGTGGAGAACATTCCCTCTTATGATGGCAATTTTTGTTGGAGTCAGGACCAAGGGGTGTGCTTCACAGACGCATTTCATGTGCCTGAGTCTCAGCTTTCTACACCTAAACCATTCTCCCGTGGGCTTCCTAGCCAGCTAGAACGCCTGCTGGATGAGCCTGAGGTCACAGCACAATGTTTAGAGCAACTTTTATCACGTAAGCCTGCTGTTTGGACTGCCTCCCTCTTCGAAGTACCCTTTATTCTTCACCTTTGTCTCTATTATTAAACACCTGAAATGTTACTTTTGCCATCTGGTCTATGGGCATATGGTGTTCCTGGGTCAGTTCCTGAAATTGTATCCTTAGAAGTGCAGTTCACAGGAATAGATGCCATTTTTGCCATTTGGGGAGCGAATCAATGGATGGAGGATATCTCTTTCTCTCTCTTTCTCTCTTTTTTTTTGTGTGTAGCCTACTTTTAAATAAATATTGAAAAATTAAAAATCAAAACAAAATAAACCAGATTTACTTTTTAAAAGGGATTCCTAAAACTCTGACTAGACATAGCCGGAGGGATATAAATTTCAAAGTTTTTATAAGAAGCCAAGAAACCCATGTGGTTGAGTAACTGAGATTAGAACTCACTCATTCACTGCTATTCCTGGGGGAGAAAGCCTGATTTTCTTCTCCAAGAAAACGGAATTTGAGTCCAATTCTTACCTCTAGCCAGATGTGAGCCTTTACACAGCCAGGTTTGCTTCAAGCCAGTGAACACGGCTTCACTTAAATGTCACCTAAGTCTTGCACTTCCCCAACTCCTGTGATAATCATGTTTCTTTCCTCTTTTTGGTGAACATGCCCCATTTTCTGATGTGTTGTCTCTGTTGTGGGATCACAGTAATATAACTGATTTCGTTAAACTCTAACTGTGTCCATGGTGGTCTCCATCAGAGGAGCTGTATCATAGTAAGACTTTTCTGTTCATGCACGCAATCATTCAACATGTGTTTACTCAGCTTATACTCAAATTTCAGCGCTGGGACCATAATGCCAACAACGAGAATGTTCTCAGCCTTGTAAATTTTTTCTTTAATGGATGAAAAATAAAATAAATGTTGTCATGGTGCACAGTGTTGGTGTCATTTAGAATATTCAGACCTCAAGTTGTCAGAGTGGTTGGGACCAAGTTTCCTCTCTGCTTCCTATTAAATGTAGACACTGTGGGGATTCAGCTGATTTCTCAAGAACTTGGGTCCCTGCCATCCATGGGGTATACCCAGATGTATTTCTGGCTTTTATTCTATGGGCTCATTGAGTCCCAGCTATAGCATTTGGGGTGTGAATCAGTGGATACAGTGTCTACCTCTGTCTCATCCTGCATTTCAAATTAATAACCAATAAAGAATAAAAAGAAAATAAAGAGATGCAGCCATTTGTAAAAAAAAAATCATGGGAATACATAGGGCAAATGGGCTGCTCCTTTGAGCTGAGTGGGAGTACTGCTACACAAAAAATGAGAAGAAAATTTTATATCAAAGTTAAAGAGCTTATTAGGGCAACACAATAAGGCATTGATGCTTATTTCACACCAGATTGTAGAAGAAGCCGTATTTTATATCATGATGAAGAAATGAGAATATGGCTGACTGGCATTTGTGCCACACATTTCCTGTGTTATTTCTTATGATTATTAGTCCCTTAGGTATTTTGTTGAGCCTTTGCCTCTCGGTTGGGCTTGTGATGGCACACAAATGTTATGGCTGTGTGGACCCTGCCTTTAAATGGATGAGAGAGAAAAAAACGGGTGTATGTTAAATACAAGGATATGTTATGAGAAATGGTGCCAGTGAGGCTGACAGGTGGTCAATGGCCAGTGTCCTTCTGAGGGAGTACAAGACTTACTACGGCATCACTATTGCTTTCCTACAGCCAGGATGTCATTAGGGACTATAATCTTATGAGCCATCTTCTTGTGTGCTGTACAACTTTAAACAAAACATTGTAATGGTACATGCCTGTGATCATTCGAGCAGCAGAGCAATAAATTATAAAGGGTCTATGAGATGGGTGATTTTGGGGTAGGAGAGCAGCAAAGCCAGCTTTTTCATGATGTTTACATAGTAGAGAAGGATGCATGCCCATGTGAACTACCGACTGGGGTGGAAAGGGTCCAGGAATGGGAAAAAGTGGATGAGACAACTGCTTCTAATCTTCCTTTCTATTCTTCCTGTATCAGGGGGACAGGGGGAGAAATGGGGAAAAGACTGCTTCCAGCAGCCTAACCACAGCGGTACCCAAGGATGTGGGATGGCCATTTGATGTCATCATAGGGTTCCCAATGTGGAGCATGTTCTGAGGGTATTGCTTAATTGGTTAACTTGATAGTTCTGATACTTCTTGATGAGGCTTGACTAGGAGTGTTGTCCAATGTATTCTGCTCTCCATGGTATTGGACATCTTTTTCAGGCTTCAATCATCTGTCCTATTCCCCATTTGCATCTGGGCATCTGTCTATTGTCCCAGCTTTAGCAACTGATGAGGTCCAGTTCTGGCACATGCATTCTATGGTCAGACCAGGTCACATAGATCCTGTCATTTCCCTGTGGTTGGAGTCATGAGAACAGTGGTCCAGTTAAGGGCATCTCCTAAGAAACCTCACCAGAGGTGACCTCAGACCTGATTCCTGTGTATGCAGGCCATGGTGGGGTCTGGCTCAGTCTGTCACCCACATTAGTCTACACTCACTCATTGGTGGCTGCAGTTGCCCAGTCAGTTCTGTTCCCAGCCCCATCTCATCCAAATGGATGCTGTGGTGCAGCCTAACCCTTCCACCATGTGCCTGGCCTTTATGCACACCAGCAGGAACTGCAGTCTAATTGCTGTGACGACCAGTAATTCTCACCAAATTTGCACCCAGCCCCGGTTCCTGCACAGGTTGGTATGTGCAGCTGACTGGTATGGTCTGTCCGCATTCCATTTGGCTCTCAACACATTAATGGGTACTGCAACTTAGCTCTGTCCAACCAACCCCACTATCCAGCCCATACTTATGCTGGTGGGTGCTACCATCTGTCCAGTCAGGTCCACCCCCAGACCTGGTTCTAATACTCACTGGTGGGAGCTACAGCCTATCAGAGAGATGCCCACAGTTTCTCTACTAGGTCCATTTCCAGCCCCAGATCTTGCACTTTCCAGGTGGTACTGAAGTCCAGCCTGACAGGGCTTGTCCCCAGTCCTGGCATTTGCCAGCTGGTGCTGCATCAAAGCCTGACCAGTCTGCACCTTCTCTGGCTCATGCCTACATCAGTGGATACAGTCACTTAGCCCAGCCTGGCTCTCACCCTAATCCAGTTCATGTGCAGGTCAAAGACCTTTGTAGCCCTGTCCAGCCTGGTCTGTCCCCAGGCCCAGCTCTCACGCTCACCATTGGGTGTGATGATTTGCTGCATTTTCAACATGGAGTTTCACAACAGGTATACCAATGGTACATGTGCAACATCATTCCAGCTGTGCAGTTGCAGCTGGTAAAGAGAAAGGAAAATGCCAGGAAATGTGCAGGCATTGCCAGGTTAAGATATGGCTCAAAGGGAGATTTTGTCAAAAGGAAGGTAGGGTTTGAACAGACACTTAGAGATGACTGTATATGGGCTATGCAGTGGATAGTAGATGTTAGAGCTCCAGGAACCCAAGAATGCTGCAATATCCATGGACTACATAGTGACAACCAGGAATCTTAGGGTCCTTAGTAAATAAATCTGAGAGCTCACTTTATTTATTTATTTATTTAAAGATTTATTTATTTTTATTACAAAGTCAGATATACAGAGAGGAGGAGAGACAGAGAGGAGGATCTTCCATTCGATGTTTCACTCCCCAAGTGAGCCACAACGGCCGGTGCTGTGCCGATCTGAAGCCGGGAACCAGGAACCTCTTCCAGATTAGAACCATCACCCATATGGGATCCCGGGGCGTTCAAGGCGAGGACTTTAGCCCCTAGACCACACTGCCGGGCCCAAGCTCACTTTTTTTTTTTTTAAATATTTGTTTATTTTTATCGGAAAGGCAGATATACAGAGAGGAAGAGAGACAGAGAGGATCTTCCATCCGATGGTTCACTCCCCAAGCAGCCACAACGTCTGGAGCTGCACTAATCCGAAGTCGGGAGCCAGGAGCTCTTCCAGGTCTCCCACGCGGTGCAGGGTCCCAAGACTTTGGGCCATCCTCAACTGCTTTCCCAGGCCACAAGCAGGGAGCTGGATGGAAAGTGGAGCTGCCAGGATTAGAACTGGCACCCATATGGGATCCCAGCATGTACAAGGTGAGGACTTCAACCACTACGCTATCGCGCTGGTCCCGAGAGCTCACTTCTGAGTTAAGCAGTAAGTTCTAGGGTAACTCTATGGGTGACATAATAATTACAGCTTAATTTGGCAAATAGGTTCATAACCAACTGAGTGCAGTAAGTGGCTGCATAATGAGCACTAGTTAAATCTCAAAGTCCATGAAGTCAGACACCAAATAAGGGAGGCCGGACTTGGTGCCTCATTTTACCTTTATTCTCTTCCATATAGGAAATTGACTCTATTCTGTGGGACTCTCTGCTAGGATGCACAGTTTGGTCCCAAAGCTCTATAAAAGGGATGACCCAGTTGATGCTGTGGCTAAGCCCAAACATCCCTTACCCACTCTAATTTATGCTTGCACCAGCAGGGATAATCAGCCCAGCCTGGCTTTTCCCTGATCTAGTCCACATTAGGCACACAGGTGTTGCAGCCTTGCTTAGTCTAGTCTGTCCCCATCCCAGCTCAAGCTCTCCAGTGGGAGTAGCTGTCTGGCGAGGGGACCAGCCCCTTAATCCCCACGCCAGCTCTGCCCCTCCCTTCCTGGATCTTGCATGTGCTGGTTGGGTGCTGCAGTCAAATCCAGTATAGGCAACCTCACCCTAGCATTCCATAGTGTGCACTGGTTTTGTCACAACCAGTCCCGGCTCGACCCACACTCTAGCCACAGCATCAACTGGGAGAAGCTGGCACTGGGGACTAATTCTGTCAAGTCAAATCACAGAACCACCCGAAGAGTGCATAAACCGGGAGTGCGAGAGAGACCTGGGAGGGAAATAGTGGGTTCCCCCCTCTTGGGTCACTACTCCTGCGGGAGGGCATGAAAACTAGGACGGGGGCTGGAGTGGCTAGACAGAGAGGCACTCAACAACATCCGTGAGGACTGGATAGTTGAGTTGGTTAGATGGAACTAAGCTTTAATACCCGCTGACAAGTACAAGAGCCAAATAGGATGTGGGACAGACTGGACTAGTCTACTACACATACTGGCAAACCAGGGTAGGGGGTGGGCCTGGTGGGGGTTATTGTGGGTCGCCCTGACTAGGCTGCAGCTCTCACTGGTTGATGTAAGGGCTGAGTATGTGCTGGGCAGAAGCAGGCTGGACTGCAACACCCATTGGTTCCAGTGGAAATTGGGACTGAAAACAGAACCAACCCAGCAATTGAAACCACCAGCTGATCGTGGTGATGGACTGTGCCGGGCCCTGTGCTTGCTAGAGCATACAAGAATCTGGTCTGGAAATACCTCAGAGTTTCTTTGGAGATCTCCCCAATTGAAATGATGGACTCAGAACCCTAGCCAGGAAAAGACAGAGGACAGAGCAAGTCAATCAACCACCTCAGCTGTATGTTGACAGCGAAATACTGGGCAAATGAAGACTCTATGATGGACTGTGTCAATCAGTGGACGACCTCATCGAGTGAAACTGGCAGCGATTCGTAACTGGAGAACTATTAAAACCATTTGAGCAAGGATCTCAGAGCATGCCCCACATCCGGGACTTTGGGGGATGGGAAACTGGGTGGGGCTTCTCCATCAACATCCCCCTTTACCTCAGATACATGATGGAAACAACATGGACATAATACTATTACCCACTTCCCTATACCCCCTGAACCTTTTTTTTTTTTTTTTTTACCGTAATTAACTATGTAAAGATTGTCAACAAAAATACAATTAAAAAAAATTAAAAAAAAAAAAGGGATGACCAACCTTTTCTGTAGTAATGTTTAACCACAATATACAGAACCAAACAGCTTAGTCAAAACATGATAACAAAACTATGATGATTTTAAAGCTAGATTTGTTATTTCATAGGCACAGCACATGTGCAGAACTCTCCTTCTCAAGTGTAAAAAGCGACGATAAGATAGTTTACTGATGACTTCAAAATTTGTTTACAAATTGGCACCGTGTTTGATCTTATCTGAAGGGACATAGTTCTTTTCATGGATACTGTCTTAACTCTACATCAAGAGAACATCTTTAAGTATCTTTTATAGGGCAGGTTTGGAAGAGACATATTCTTTTAACTTTACTGTGGAAGAATTTTATTTCATTTTCAAAGACAAAGGAAAGCTTTGCTGGAAGCATTATTCTGGGCCGACATTTTGTTTTGCTTTTAGAATCTAGAATATGTTGCTCCATTCTCTCCTTTTTTTAAAAATAAAAATTTATTTATTTTTATTGCAAAGTCAGATATACAGGGAGGAGGAGAGACAGAGAGGAAGATCTTCCATCTGCTGATTCACTCCCCAAGTGACTGCAACGGCCAGAGCTGCACCGATCCAAAGCTAGAAGCCAGGAACTTCTTCCAGGTCTCCCACGCGGGTGCAGGGGCCCAAGGCTTTGGACCATCCTTGACTGCTTTCTCAGGCCACAATCAGGGATTTGGATGGGAAGCGAGTCTGCCGGGATTAGAACCGGTGCCCATATGAGATCCCAGCGTGTGCAAGGCGAGGACTTTAGCTGCTAGGTTATCACGCTAGGACCCTATATTTGGCCTTTTAATAGTGTCTTTCAATTCTTGAATTTTTTTTTTTTTTTTTTAGCTTGATCCAGCTCTGCTTCTAGCTTTTTGTTTGTTTCCCCCTGCTGACAGGAAATATCTTCCAATTCTTAGAGTCTTTCTTCTGCTTCATTCATTTTATTTTGGGGACTCTCCACTGTACTTTCAATTTGCTCCACTGTGTTCTTAATTTCTGATATATCAGCTTTCATTGGATTCATTTCCAGTGTGACATATTCCTTGAATTCCTTGAATGCCTGCTTTACGTGCTTCTCATTGTTGATAAGAAGTTTAATAACAAGTGTTTTGAATTTGGTATTCCCCATTTTTTCGATGTCTTCCTCAGTTAACTCTGAGGTTGAAATAGGATTTTGCTCCTTTGCAGGGGAGTCTTCAGTAATATTCATTGTACCTTTGTTTCTTCTTTTGCTCTTGGTCATTGTACTTCTGGTTATCAGATTCTTCTCCTTGGGGCAGGTTTCTAAGCTGTATCACTCACAGGTCTACAATTTGGTTTTACTTATTGTGATTGGTACACAGCTCTTTGTTTGCAGTCACTTGTGCCACAACCTCCAGTGAGTTTCAGGTCTGGGTTCTTATGTTAGATTTCCACCATGGTCTCTGTAGCCCCAGCTCCTGGCTCACCACTCTCCACCTCCTGTGATACCATACTGAGACTGCACTGTTGTCTATACAACTTTTCTCCCACTTCTGGTTTGGACAGTTCCCAGGATTAGGGAGATACTAGGTGTCTTATATAGCTAGGTTGTTGTTGGTGCTGATCTTGCTGGAACCTGCTGGCTGTTAAGTCTAAGGACCACATGGGCCTATTTTGACCTGTATGATGACAAAGTTGGTATTGTTTTCTCTGTGGTATCTGTTGCCCATGCAGTTCAGACTGCTGCTCTCTGAATGCTGCTGGGTTATTAGTCACTGCAACACCACTCTGTTGTGTTCACTGCTTTCCCATGTCTGTCAGTCTCCAGGTACCCCTCTGCTGTCATTCTGTTCTCTTCTATTTCCTGGAATGTGCCCTCTCTGTTTCATACTGTCAGATGTTTTTCCATCTGTTTAAATGTATCCTTACTCTATTCTGCCATTTTGAGTCTCCAAGATTTATTTATTTTTATTGGAAAGTCAGATTTACAGAGAGAAGGAGAGACAGAGAGAAAGATCTTCAATCTGTTGGTTCACTCCCCAAGTGGCCGCAATGGTTGGAGCTGAGCTTAGCCAAAACCAGGAACTTCTTCTGGGTCTGCTACATTGGGGCAGGGTCCCAAAACATTGGGCGGTCCTCGACTGCTTTCCCAGGCCACAAGCAGGGAGCTAGAAGGGAAGTGTCACAGCCGGGATGTGATCTGGTGCCCATATAAAATCCCAGCATTTGCAAGGCGAGGACTTTAGCCACTAGGCTACTGCACTGGGCCTTGGTGTTGGGTAATTAACTAATATCCTAAACTTCCTAGAAGACTGTGACCATTGGATATTAAGGGAAAAAACGCAGCTCGTCTTCCAGGAAACTGGTAGGGCTTCTCCTCTCCTCGGTGGAGAAATGGCTAGCACTTGAAAGGATAAAGGCTATCCCATAAACTCCTATCCGAACAAATTTGAAGTATTTCTTGGATTGGCCTGGTATTACAGATTGGGGATTCCGAAATTTGGAGAAATTTTGGAGAAAAACCCTGTATCAGGGTTTCAAGAGAAAGTCAGAACAGGACTCCCCTCTTTGGGGAAGACCAAAACACAGCCTTGGCTGCCATGACAGTAGGCCCTGCACTAAGTTGCTAAATCCAGTCCTTCCAAACTGGCTAATTTTAGACAAAGTAATACCCATGGGAGTATGTGTGCCATGTTCCAAGAATTTTTTTTTTTGGTTTAATTAAATTAAATGTAAAAAACCAAATTTACCATTTATTGAATAAGGCCAAAAGACCTTAAATTAAAGTTAAAATTTCTGACTTGGGTTTAGATCACGAAAATCCTGGTTGTTGTCTCTCCATGGTCTTACAGCTTCCATACTCGTACTACTTCTTTTTATACCATGTATCTTTAAAAAAAAAAAGATTTATTTATTTATTTATTTATTTTTTAAAAGATTTATTCATTTTATTACAGTCAGATATACAGAGAGGAGAGACAGAGAGGAAGATCTTCCGTCCGATGATTCACTCCCCAAGTGAGCCGCAACGGGCCGGTGTGCGCCGATCCGAAGCAGGGAACCAGGAACCTCTTCCGGGTCTCCCACGCGGGTGCAGGGTCCCAATGCTTTGGGCCATCCTTGACTGCTTTCCCAGGCCACAAGCAGGGAGCTGGATGGGAAGTGGAGCTGCCGGGATTAGAACCGTCGCCCACATGGGATCCCGGGGCGTTCAAGGTGAGGACTTCAGCTGCTAGGCCACGCCGCCGGGCCCGATTTATTTATTTTTATTGGAAAGGTAGATTTACAGAGAGAGACAGAATGATTTTCCATCCACTGGTTCACTACCCAAACAGCTGTCAACGTCTGGAGCTGAGCCAATCCGAAGCCGGGAGCCAGGAGCTTTTTCTGGGTCTCCCATGCTGTTGCAGGGTCCCAAGACTTTGGACCACCCTCCACTGCTTTCCCAGGCCACAAGCAGGGAGTTGGATGGGAAGCAGAGCAGCTGGATATGGACTGGTACCTATATGTGATCCCAGAGGATGCAAGGCGAGGATTTGGCCAGTTATTGCACTGGGCCCTATATCATGTGTCTTAAATATCCTCATTCATTTAGTCTCTAACAGAACATGCTCAACTGGATCTCTATATCGAGTTGGGTTTGAATATATATTAACATAAATAATCACATTGCTCTAGATGTTTATTTTAAAATCTTTTTCTTTTTACATTAATATTTTGTTTATTATTTTTGAGGTAGTTTTAAAAATTTAGTTATAGTCAAAGGTGTAGTGGTCAATTCAACAAGAGTTCCAACAAATAAAAAGTAAAAAGACCACATTTCAGCAGCAAAATAGACAAGGTAGATAAAGATATTCAGCAGATACCAATACTGATTCCACTCCAGCAGCAGGAAATCTGACTCAGAAGTGAAGGTGTGTGCCTAATTTCTTAGAGCTGGGAGCTGGCCCAGGCAGGTGTGAATCCAGGGCTGAGGGTTCCAGCACCTGTGTTCTTTCCTGATAAGGATGTTTTGTTCTGATGCCAACTTTCCATGCTGCTCCCCTGATATCAGTTGGCCACAAAATGCCACCTGTGCAGCCATATGGTTCGGGAAACTCTGGGTACGTCCATTGGTTGTTGCTCTTTTGTCTGTAGTGGTTGAGGGAGGTGGCCTTGAATCGTGGGAAAGCTGGTGCTGTACCACCTGTTCTGGGGATGGAGCCCAGTCTGGTCCCATCCACCTGTTTCTGCCCTATATTAGAGTCCAGGTTCCATGACTCCGTCTCTGCTCCAAACTCATGATGCTCTGGCTGCTGAGCTCTTTCCTCCTTGTGGCCCTGGGTAAGCCTCAGCCGGAGTCTGTGCTCCCTGTGTTGTTCTGGGCCAGAAGCCCTGAAATCTGCTCCCCATCCCGGACCTGTGATCCCAGCACCTGCTTCTCTAGGAGTGTTCTCAGTGGGGGCTTTCAATTTGATGCTGGGGAGGAGAGGAGAGGGGGGAGCAGGGGATGGGTCAGCTCAGAAGAAGGACTGGAGGCAGCTCCAAGGGCTGTGGAGCGAGTCCCCAGTGTGGGCAGTGAACAAAGCCTCATGGTTAAGGTCAGGTTCTGTGCTTAGACTTGAGTAGGGTGGAATTTCCACTTTGCTGCTGAATGTATACTTTTCTATTCACTCTGCCTCTATTTGTCTTCATAGCTTATGGTCCAGCTTTCTCCTGGTCTGTTTTCCTGGCTTATTTTTATATTACAGCTCAGGGCCTTTTCCCAAATAGCCTCCCTTTACTGACAATCCTGGCAACAGACAACATTTGCTATGTGCCTAGTATATGCCAGGCAGAATGCTAACAGTGCTTTTAAATATGATCTTGGACCTGGCGTGGTAGCCTAGTAGCTAAAGTCTTAGCCTTGCAAGCAGTGGGATCCCATATGGGTGCCAGTTCTAATCCAGACAACCCTGCTTCCCATCCAGCTTCCTGCTTGTGGCCTGGGAAAGCAGTCGAGGATGGGCCAAAGCCTTAGGACCCTGCACCCTCACGTGGGAGACCCAGTACAGACTCTGGGCTCCTGGCTTTGGATTGGGGAGTAAATCATTGGATGGAAGATCTTCCTTTCTGTTTCTTCTCCTCTCTGTATATGTGACTTTCTAATAAAAACAAATCTTTAACAATGTGATCTCATGCAATTCTCATCATAGCTCTTTGGTGCTAATAATGTTATTATCCAAACTCTACGGACAGGGAAACCGACCACAGAGAAGTAAGGTCCAGCTTGATCAAGGCGTCCCACTTCTCTTTGAATCCATGCAGTCTTACTTTGAAGTTTCCACTCTTTAAATGACATTTCTTGGTTACGTATTTTACTTGAATAGGAGAGAGAGAGAGAGAGAGAGAGAGAGAGAGAGAGAGAGAGAGAGAATGAGAATTACTTACAGAGACATCCCATTCTTTAGTTAATTCCCAAATGCCTACAACAGCTGGGGGTGGGCAACTAAAATCAGGAGCCAGTGGGTGGCAGGGCTCAATGTAATTGAGCGATCACTGTTGACTCCTTGGGTGTACATTAGCAGAAAGTGGGAAAGCTGAGCACAAACTCAAATCCAGGCAGTCTGATAGGGGATGTAGGTGTCTCACATGGGATTACCAATGGCATCAAACATCCACTGCAAAGCCTTCACTCTGTGACAGCTGTTGTCACTTTGAAGAGACTCACTGGATGCCAGGCACTGTTCTAAGCGTCATGTTCCCCAGTCCTCCTGTTCACAGATGCTACATCTTTATCTCTAGCCTTGGAATCCTGGGACTCTACAAACCCCTGTACTAATCCCACTGTTAACTGCTTACGTGTGGCTACTGGGTCAGAGAGGGGAAGTGGCTTGAAGGGGCTCACACAGCCCATTTGAGGCACAGCTAGGACTGAGCTCCTGCCCGTCTTCCATGTTGGGGTCATCTGGTGACTAACGCCTTTCCTATCTTCTCCAGCCTCAGGCTCTGACCAGTCTTCCTACAACCCCTCCAGCCGTGTAGTCAATGGTGAGGACGCAGTGCCCTACAGCTGGCCTTGGCAGGTGAGAGCACCACCAGCTGTACTGGTCCCACAGTGGACTCTGGATGCCAAGTGCTGATTGTAAGGTCTCTAGCCTTGACCCCATGGTCCCCTTTCCAGTCCCTATTTTGTCTGATCAGTTCACATCCTTCCTGTTCTATCTGTAGATTAAAAGTGAAATCTGGGGATGGGGCAGACCTTCTTCAAGGATTGGAACATTATTAGAAGAAGTAAGGTACCGTATATAGGGAGGGAGATTGGAGGGACTCATTTCTACTCTAACAGAGTTGTGAAGTCTGGAGCAACAAGAAAATGAGGACATTTTTCAGGGTTCTGCAAGGCATCTGTGAGGGTGAACACTGCTGTGCTGGGGAATAGGGTAGTCTTTAAAAAGATACACGTGGGTTTTTAAAGTTTAGTTGACCAAATAATATCAAGAACTGTGCTCCTAAATGCCAGCCATAGTTCCAACATTCAAGAGCCACTTGTGGCCAGCAGTTAACACCATGGACAGAAGGGAGATTTCCATAGCTCACAAAGTTCTCTGGGGCAGGGTCAGCAGGAATGTTTAGTGAAGGAGCAGAGAGTGGCTGTTGTAGCTTTGTCAGTCACAGGGTTTTTTATCCCCCTTTAAATGTGTATTAATATAAAGAGAACAAATACCACAGGTACAACTCAAACAAGAGACCCACAATTCCTTCCTTCTCTGACCATCTTTGTAATCCCTTCCTTCCTTTTTTATTTAAAAAAATTCTAAAAACATAATTTTTAAAGACATTTAAAAATTTTATTTTTATTGGAAAGGTAGATATGTGAAGAGGAGGAGGGACAGAGAGGAAGAGCTTCCATCCACTGATTCATTCCCCACGTGGCTGCAACAGCCAGAGCTCAACTGATTCTAACCCAGGAGTTAGGAGCTTCTTCCAGGTCTCCCATGCAGGTGTAGGGTCCTAAGGCTTTGGGCTGTCCTTGACTGCTGTCCCAGGCCACAGGCAGGGAGCTAGATGGGAAGCGGCACCTCTGGGACATGCCCTTTGGGATGCCGGTGGTTGTAAGGGGAGGACTTTACCACTAGGTTACCACATTGAGCCCTCTTTTTTTTTTTTTATTAAATTAATTAATTGGAAAGTCAGATACACGGAGAGGAGGAGAGACAGACAGGAAGATCTTCCATCTGTTGATTCACTCCCCAAGTGAATCATCGCAACAGCTGGAGCTAAGTTGATCCAAAGCTAGCAGCCTCTTCTGGGTCTCCCACACGGGTGCAGGATCCCAAGGCTTTGGGCCGTCTTCAACTGCTTTCCCAGGCCACAAGCAGGGAGCTGGATGGAAAGCTGGGCCGCTGGGACATGAACCTGTGCCCGTATGGGCTTTAGCTACTAGGCTACCGTGCCAGGCCCAAAACATAGTTTTCAATCCAACATACAGGCTTAGTGCACAATATTAAAAAATAAAAGGTAGAAAATCCACAGTTCCAAAAGCGTATAATAAACAAGAACTAAAAACAAAAATTTAATCAAAGATGACCCTTTCTTTGCTAATGTTTTTTGTGTTATACATTAAAAACCACATTCAAGAGAAAACATGGCATTTGTTTTTGGGACTTACCAATTTCACCAAAGCATAGTGGCTTCTCCAGCAGCGACTTAGCCCTGCCGCAGCAGCAGGAGAGCAGCCAGAGAGCAGGTGTGCAGGAGCAAGCAACCTGTGTGCAGTCAGCCTCTGTGTACACAGATCACAGCCAGCCTGGGGCCGTGGGCCAGAGTTTGACAACCTTAATCTCCAGGTTTGACAATCTGAATGAGTAGGACGTGAGAAGGGAGGCCAAAGGGTTGGAGTGAGTCGTGCTTTAGCTGTCCACGAATCCTGGAAGAGCTGAGCTGCAGGAGAATGGGGCCTGAGAGATCAGAAGGTCTTAGGGGCTGTTAGGAGACAGAGGTTTGGGTATATTCTAGAGAGCAGAGAATGTTGGGGTTTGCAGAGAGATCACAGGCCTGGGGTGGGGAGACAAGGAATCACAGTGATCTAGAAGACAATGATAGCACCACACCTCGAGCACTTACACAGGTTGTATGCTGTATGTCTCAGAGGGGGCTGTTCTCTGTGTGAGTGGCACCCTCTCAAGATGTGCAGTGCACAACCCACACAACAACCCTCACTGGGGGCTCTGACTTCTCAGACTGCTTCTTTCTGGGCCTCCAGGTCTCCCTGCAGTACCTGAACGGGGACTGGCGTCACACCTGTGGAGGGACTCTCATCTCTCCCGGCTGGGTCCTGACTGCTGCCCACTGCTACTCGTGAGTTCTCCTATTGCCCCCATCCCTGCCCTGGTCTATGTCCATGTATGAAACCCAGAGAGCCTGGGAGAGCAGGTGGCTTTGGGAAATTGACCAGTTAAGCACAAACTGATTTCTCCTCCACTGACAGGAGTTCTAGGACATACCGGGTGGTGTTGGGCGAGTACGACTTGACCCAGCCGGAGGGACCTGAGCAGTCCATCCTGATTAATGCTGGTGACTTCCTTGTGCACCCACGATGGAACTCCAGTTGTTTGTCCTGTGGGTGAGTGAGCTCCCAGCCTGGGATCAGGCTCCTGTATTCTTTCCTCCATGACACATAGCACATCTAGGACACTCCCAGGGATCGTGGGGGACAATGCACAAACTGGGTCCAGTTCTCACAGAGACCAGCAGCACCAACCTCCCTCCATGCACAGCAGACCCAGGAGAGGCAGGAAGTCCCCCAGGGCTGCTGGGCTCAGTGTCCCTGGAGCCCAGGACCTGCAGGCCTTTTCTCCAAGTCCAAGGTGTCCTGTGCTCAGCACAGGTTCCTCCAGCATGATCTGGTTCCTGGCTGTGTGGGCAGAGGAACATGGGACTGAGAGTCAGGCTGTGGGCATCCTTCCCTGAGTGTCCTGGTCAGTGAGTGCCCCGCTCCGGGCTCAGGTGTCCACTTGTCAAGGTGACCCTGCAGCAGGGCTTTGTGGTGGTGGAGATGGACAGGGAGGCCCTGCTCAGTGCTCACCTGTGTGTATACCTGTGTATCTGGTAGCTCAGCCTTTTCTGATGAGATCAACGGAATATGCAGAATCCTCCTTAAAGTTCTACAGTGATGGAAATCCTGGCCCCAGCTCACAGGACTCCTGGGGCAGTAGGGAGGCAAGTGAGATCCAGGCGAAATGTCCTGAATGACAGCATTTAGAGCAGTGGTTATCAAAATTTTGTCTGTGGGGCACCAGCGCTAGTGTCTCCTGGGAACCTAGGAGAGATGTCAGACCTCAGGCCTTGGTCAGACACAGCCTCAGAAAGCCAGAGTGAGCCCTGAAATTGCATAGTTTTAAAAACGTTTATTTTTTATTTTTGTTTATTTAAAAGGCATTGAGAGGAGAGAAAGAGGGAGAGAGGGAAAAAAAATTTGTCTATTTGACTGTTTGACTGAAGCTAGGATTCTTGAATTTGCCGATTCTTCCAAGTGGGTTGCTTGAACCCAAGCAATTGACCAATCACAGGCCACACACGAGTAAGCAGCTGGAATGGGAAACAAAGCTGGCACAGGCACTGTGGGCTGCAGCCTCTAATTCCTGCACCAGATGTCCGTGCTACAATGTTTCACAGTCCTCCAGGGCATTCTGATACAGCTACAGTGTGGGATCACAGGTGGACATCCAGGGCTCAAGGCCAAGTGTTGGCATGCGCTCAAGGGGTCAAGAAGTCTTCCAAAGGCTGCTGTGCCTTAACAGTGGATGTGGGGAACAGAGGAGATGCTTCCCCACAGGGAATGCCTGGAACACCTGCAGCAAGACCCACTGTGGCACCTGACTTGGATGTTTTTCCTCCTGCAGCTATGACATCGCCCTCATCAAGCTGTCTCACAGCGCTGAGCTCACACTGGAAATCCAGCCTGCCTGCCTCCCTCCTGCCGGCTACATCCTGCCCCACGGAACAGAATGCTACGTCACTGGCTGGGGTCGTCTCTACAGTATGTGATGATTGAGGAGGGGCAGTGACAGAAAGACAGGGCCCTGGGGCAGAGGCTGAGAGTGATGTGGTGCCAAGAACATTCAGGATGATGAACTTTTTTGGAACAGGTCCCTGTCAGGCCAAAAAAAAAAAAAAAAAATCTAAGTGTCCACTTGTCCACCTCCTCCTCATTGCTCTGTGTCTCTGCAGCTGGTGGGCCACTCCCTGACAAGCTACAGCAAGGACTGCTGCCGGTGGTGGACTATGCACACTGCTCCCAGCCAGACTGGTGGGGCTCCTCTGTGAAGGAGACCATGGTGTGCGCCGGCGGGTATGAAGTCTCTGGCTGCAATGTGAGTCACTTAACACCTGCCCAGGTGGGAAGGCTCCTGGGTTCCCTCTGTGATCTCCATGCATGTGGAGGAGCTTTCTTCCCTGCCAGTCCCCAGGCAGGCTCCAGGTCAGGCAGGACCCAGAGGAAGTCAGTATAGCCTCCCCGCCCCCACTGACTGCTGTCCCAGCTCACACGCCCCCTCTCCTGGGACCATCACTGTCCCTCCTCCTGCTGCTCAGGCTGCCCCGTCAGCACAACAGAGACACTCGCATCAACACCTTGAGTCACCCACTCTGGGCTCTGCAGGGATCCTCAACCACTGTGCTGTGGGAGCTGAGTCCTCCTAGGCAGCAGGGAAGGTGCTGCCAGCAGGGGGCGTCAATGTCCATTGGGGCTCCCTCTGTGCCAGGGGCTGTGCTGAGGTCCTGTCTGGGTCCCTTCCTGCTGAGCAGGTGTGGTAGCACAGCCCCTGCTCCTGCCCAGCTGAGGCCCTGAGGCTGGGGGAGGTGCAGCAGTGTGTGTCTGCAACCCCCAGGTCAGGGACAATTCTTTATACTGAGACATGACTCAGCATCCACCCCTCTGACCATCACAGGGTGACTCTGGAGGACCCCTCAACTGCCCCGGAGTGAACTGTGAGTGGGAGGTTGACGGCATAGTCAGCTTTGGTTCTTCCCGTGGCTGCAACACAGAGAAGAAGCCTACAGTGTTCACCCGTGTGTCAGCCTTCAATGACTGGATTGAGGAGGTAAGGACAGGGCAGCCAGGAGGGCTTCCTGGTGGAGGCTCTCCTGAGAGGGGCTGGGGGACAGGAAAGGAAGGTTAGATCCAGGTGAGGGACTGCAGGGATCCTAGCAGGGCAGTTCGGGAGGGGTCTTTGAAACATTCCCAAGGGGTGTGGGGATATGTTCTGCTCTGTGAGTCCCCAGAACTTCCCAGGCTTTGGGTGGAGCTTTGCGTTCCTCATTCAGCTAGGGTTTCACAGTGTGTCCTCTGGTCAGCCCTTACTTTTCATGGAGGACGGGGGCACACTGCCACCTGGTGGTGGAGATGTGAAATGAGCGGTAGGGATGGTGGGGACATCACTCCCACTAGAGGAGGAAAAAGGCTCAGAGAGGGCAACTCACTCTCCCGGGTCACACAGGGATGAGTGGTCAGGCTGGGAGCTGACCCCAGTTGCTTTGACTCCAGAATCTGTGATGCTAACCCCACTCTTATGTTCCCTCCCTGATTTCTTTCAGACGATTGCGAGCCACTAATATAAAGACCTAGGTGGCAGTAACCATCCCACATTATTTTATAAAGAATAAATATCTCTCAGCAGGTCCCGAGTTGGCTGTCTTTCCTTCATTGCTTTTTCCCCTCTGGCCTCTTCCTGAGATGTGAGAGCTGATGTGCAGAGATGAGACCGGAGTCAGCTTCTCATGTGAGGACAAGAGGATCCTGGGGCCCAGGAGAAGGAGTCATGATGGGGTGACCACCCTCTTGGATTTCCTGGGACTGAGGGTTCTCAGACCCAGGACTTCCCGTGTGGACACTGAGGCAGTCCCAGGACAACAGGACAAGCAGGTCCCCTATCTGTGTCTCCCGTCCAGCGGAAGAAATCACCCGATACTGGAGAGTGTTTCAGAGGCACTTTTATTCCAACCTTCAGTTCCTTCTTTGGGGCAGAAGCCTCTGGCTTATATATCCCTCCTGTCCGTTAAATCCGTTACCCAGAAGCCTTCAGTTAAGTCAGTTAAGTCCATTATTTCCGTTACACAGAGAACCTCCTCACCCCTCCCCCAAGGCCCCTGGCTATCTCTCAATCCTCCAATCAGCTTACACGCCTGAGGCAAGCAGTAAAGGGCCAATCACAGGGCACTTCCTGAAACCTGTCTCCAAGAGGAAGTAGGGTCCAGGCATCATCTTAGGGCAGGGCACACGTGCAGTGCTCCCAACAGTCCCCCTTTTTGTTTTATTAAGCAAGGGACCGTGCCTGTCTTAGGTGTTCCGAGTTCAGGCTGCCCTTACCCGTCATGGGCTAACCACGTGGCTAGGAACGTGGCGCCTGTCTTAGGTTGGTAAAGCCTTTTCGGATACTTACCCGTCTCTGACTACCAGTCCAACATGCCTAGCCAGATTTCTGGGGATTTTCTGTTGTGAAGGGCAAGCACAGCTTGCACTAGCAACCGCTGTATGAAGCGTCCGCTGACCCCAAATAAATAATTAATAAGATAAGGCCCAGGCCTACTATACCGGCCCATTGGCGTGCAAAGGAAAGACCCTTTAGTATCCAATTTGTCCATTGCTCTACCGTGGCAATCTCTACTTTGGTGCTATTTATAGCGGATAACTCTCTGGGCAAATTCAATGCTCGGGACCCATTGGTGACAATAGAAGGAGTAACACACAATCCAGGTAAATGGAGCTTGTACACATACATAAATAGCATTATAGATAACATCACGACTGCAATTAACTTTAACATCTTCCCATATTCTAGAACTATTACTACTATAATTACAATTTTTTATCACTACCTTATCAATAAATGCAAAATCTGATATATCTGAACAACTACTCCTACTGGTGCACAATACCCAAGCATTCCAGGGCTGGGCAGATACAGATTGAACAGGATTACCATATGTATAATTATATCAAACTGAACATCCTAAGTCCCATACAAATAAACCGTGTAAATTATCAAACTAAACATCTCAAGTCCCATTCAAATAAACTGAAAGGCTTCTAAATAGATTAGCTGCAAGTTGGAAACTGAGAGGACCTCAGATAACATGTCCACCTGTTCTTAAGTCAAGTTCACTCATCAGCTTATGATTAGCAAGCCAGTCCAAACATGTTGGTTAAACTGCTCCTGTGTCTGAAGAACCACAGAGATCTGCCATGCCAGGGTGTACACAGTCATAACCGCCAGCAGCTATTGCTGTTACAGTGGCAGAGGTAACCCCGAAGTCATACTCTGGCCGCAGGTGGACTGACAGGTCATTTTCTTTAACTGTCATCGTTCTGGGAAAATAGGTGGGCACGCACCTCACCACAGCCAGCGGGTACTCAGTTGTATTCCAACATTCTGAAAGAAAACAATCTATTCCACAAGTTAAGTGAATCTCTGCCTAACTAGCATTGCTAACAAGAAACACAAACGGATAAAAGCAATTCTGCAACTGGCCTCCAAAAATCATGGACATTGCTGCTTCCACAGCACAAACGGAGGCTTCACCTCAAAAGAATTTGTGGTTATACTCTGCATAGGATTTTTGTAAGAATACTTATGTCCTCTACATGTACTGTTTTTATCTGTGAGAAAATATTAGTCAATACAATGCAGGGTGATGGTACAGTAGAATTACTAATATTAACACTCACCTGAAAAAATAATAACTAGCTTGTCCTTTGGGGATCTATATTGATCCCTATTCCCCCTTTCTGTTTATATAGCATAGTTTTAATCTTTTTTTTTTTTTACACTTTCATAGCTTTATTGCCTCTTGGCACCACTTTTTAGCCTGTTCATACACTAACTGCTTTACCAAAGGCATTGCTGACTCCACCTCCCCAAAAATTCTAGAGGCAGTTTGAATAAGTCTAGCTACAAAATCAACATAAGGCTCATTGGCTCCTTGAATAACTCTGGAGAGACATCCCTGTAGATCCCCACTGCCTGTTCTAAATTCCACTGGGGGTTTCCTGCAGCAGCATTACGCTGCTCAGTGTCTGAACAAAACTCTTGGTATGCCACCTTCCAAGAAAAAGCATGGGCAGAAATTGAGCCATTTATAAAAAGAGCTCCAGACCCCCAACAGCTGGGGTCACACACCAGACAATCTGATAGTCTGGTTTAAGGAGAAACTGGCAGAAAATATCAGGACCTAAATGCTTAACAAATACTGATATATAATATATAAAAGCCTAATATACTTGCTTGTCCCGTTGATCTTCCAATTGAAATGCCATCATCTTGGCCACTACCCGAGCTTTCACAAGACTCAGCAGCAGGAGCTTGCCGTACAAGCCTCTCAGGAATCCACCTCGGACCATTTTCGTATTTTGGGAAAATACAGACTGATCCTCTCCCCCAAATGAGGACGGGATCTGGGCCTTGGGTCTGAGGTACCAGGTTGCTTACTCTTATAGGGTTAGTATAAAGTGAAAACTGTCAAATAATAGCTTTACTAAACATTTATCCCAAAGGCCTACTTCCTGTTATAAATGAGGCAGGAATACAGGTTAATAATAAATGTATCAATGATATAATATACTTTAAAAATAATTATTAGTAATTTAAGTTACATAAATTTAAGAAATCCATGTTAACTAGTAATCTTATTCAAAGTAAATGAATTTGTAGCAAAGGTTTAAAATCACTTAGATATTTTTACAATCCTATCAGAAAGCTCTGGGAGTGTCTGCAGAATTCAGAGCTCAAGGCAACCTGCTTTTGCTGTTGATATGCAAATTATATGTATGCATTAATTTACCTGCTTTTTAAAATGTTTCCTACAGGAAGTTTAAACTTAATTCACAAAAGCTAGAATATTTTCTGACCAACAAACAGACAGTAACACATTATAACAATTTTAAACAATTTATACAGATGACAAACATTAAGACACACATGTGCGCGCACACACACACACAGACACATGCTTTTGGAGACTTAAAAAAATTATTCTCAATTAAACTTAGTAATAGTAGTGTTCTCCAGAAACCAGTAGCTGTAAAATCATCAAGTAAATAGTCTTGAACAAAGACCTTGAGAAAGAAAAGTCACCGTTACGAGATCTTTTCATCATTGCAAACTAAAATTTAAACCTTCACAACTCCATGGATGTATACAACAGTTTGACACGACAAAATTTTACTACATTTGGCAATAATCTTAATCCAATCAACCTGATTAACTGTCTCCACAAAACGGGAGATAAATCCGTTGGCATTCTTGAGGCCTCATAAGAATACCAAGGGAAACCCTAGAATTGGAAACTTTTGAATTCTTGGATGCCCCTTTAAGGATGGCTAAAAATATCTGGAAGAAGGTTTTTGTTGTTGTTAGTACAACACATTATAGGTTAGATTTCGTTATTGACATGAAATCATCATTCAAATACCTTTAAAACAAATACAAAATCTTTACCAATTTAAAGCAGTGAGAAGTTTGATAACCAGCCAAAAACACAAGAATTATTTTAAACTCTAAAAATGCTTTATATAAAATAAATACATTAATTTAACTTATACCTTGAAATAATTTAATAGTGAATTACAGTTAACTTCTATAACAAATTATTTGCAATAAAATTTTATATTTTTGAAAACATCACAAATGAAACCTTAAGAATTACAAGAGATAAAATCGTGTTTTTTTTTTTTTTCTTGACCTTTTCTTTCGGATCATACTAAAAAGATATTTAAAAGGTAGAAAACCAGGCAACAGAAAACTTAGGGTCAGGTAATGGAGGTCTGAATGAATCAAAAAGCGGCCACCTGTAGCAATATAAGGCCTGACTAACAAAATCAGCATCCCAAGAACTACTATCAGAGCAAAGCATTTAGCCAAGCTTTTAATGGGTAGAGGATCCTCAGAAGACTCACTTCCAGAGGCCTCTTCCTTATCCTCCGAGTTTGACTCTCCTGACTCACTTAACAATCTCTGCAGCAGGTGCTGCATGCGCACTGTGGAGGACAAATTCCCCATTGCTCTAACTTTTCTCTAGTCACTCAACCGTGAACCTTATTGTCGCCAACCGCGAACCTTTTTATTTTTGTTTTTGTTTTTCTTGTCGCTAACCTGCGAACCTGATGTGCACGTCCCCGCCTAGTGCGGCTTCCTGAGCAAAAGGCTCAGTTGTAAACTAATTCCCGCTGTAAGCGGCTCCCTGAGCGATCTGCTCAGCTACTTACCTTCCTGGTATTCACCAGCTAACTTCTGTCCTAGTCACGGTACCAGATATCTGTGTCTCCCGTCCCGCGGAAGAAATCACCCGACACACTGGAGAGCGTTTCAGAGGCACTTTTATTCCAACCTTCAGTTCCTTCTTTGGGGCAGAAGCCTCTGGCTTATATATTCCTCCTGTCCGTTAAATCCGTTACCCAGAAGCCTTCAGTTAAGTCAGTTAAGTCCGTTATTTCCGTTACACAGAGAACCTCCTCACCCCTCCCCCGAGGCCCCTGGCTATCTCTCAATCCTCCAATCAGCTTACACACCTGAGGCAAGCAGTAAAGGGCCAATCACAGGGCACTTCCTGAAACCTGTCTCCAAGAGGAAGTAGGGTCCAGGCATCATCTTAGGGCAGGGCACACGTGCAGTGCTCCCAACAGTCCCCCTAGGACAGAGTCCCCAGAGAGCAGTTTTTCCATGCAGGCCGAGCACACAGTGACACCTGTGGGGAACTGAACCTGCCCCCTGTTGGGAGGCTGGTGGTAGAGTGGGAGGAGCTGGGGTTTCTGCCTCCACTGGCTGGTAGGCAAACGAGGGCTGTGGTCATCCATTCACTCAATATGGTCCTTTCCTTATTTCAGAGGAGGGCTCTGAGAGAGGGAGCTATGGGTCGTGCTCTGAAGTGGGTCATTATTTATTTATTTTTAAAAGATTTATTTATTTTATTACAAAGTCAGATATAGAGAGAGGAGAGACAGAGAGAAAGATCTGCCGTCTGATGATCCACTCCCCAAGTGAGCCGCAATGACCAGTGCTGCGCTGATCTGAAGCCAGGAGCCAGGAGCCAGGAGCTCTTCTGGGTCTCCCACATGGGTGCAGGGTCCCAAGGCATTGGGCCATCCTCGACTGCTTTCCCAGGCCACAAAGCAGGCAGCTGGATGGGAAGTGGAGCTGCCGGGATTAGAACTGGTGCTCATATGGGATCCCGGGGCGTTCAAGGTGAGGACTTTAGCCGCTAGGCCACACCGCCAGGCCCTGCTCTGAAGTGGGTCATTATTTAAAGAGAAATGTGCATGGCAGAGGCGTTCAGGAAGCAGTGACTGGCTTCCTGCGCATGGCAGGCTGGGCTGGGAGTCCACAGCTGAGTGGTCCAACTCAAGGCAGAGGCCTGTGTGCAGGGCGAGGAGACACACAGACAGGCACGCATGCAGTGCTGCCCAGGAGCAGATCCCCGGCGGCTGTCGTGGACATTGGAACAACCTTGACTTACAGGTGGGCCGTTGTATTTTTCTTTCTTTTTTATTTTTGAGTATTAATATTGACCTCAGTTTTGGGACATCTATTTCAGAAAAGATTTTAAAGTTATTATTAATTTTTATGTTAGTGAGGAGAGAGAGAGAGAGAATTTGATGTTGTCATCTCTCAGCTCCCCAAATGCCCACCCCAAGGCAAAGCAGAAATTGAGAGCTGGAGCTCACCCAGGTCTCCATGTAGATTGCAGGAACCAGGCCCTTGGTCTCTCCCTGCTGCCTCTGCATTGACAGGACGTTGGAGCAAGGGCTGGACCAGCGTGTCGAACTCAGGTACTCTGAAACAAGATACAGGGATCCTACTCGCTAGACCCAATGCCTTCTCTCAGACACTAACCCTTTAAGATGTTTTCTTCATTGCTATTTAAAGGTTTATTTATCATTTGAGAGGCAGTACAGTGGGGGTGGGGAGAAAAAAAGAAATCTTCTACCCATGCTGTTTCACTTACAAATGCCTGTAACAGCCAGGCTTAGGCCAGGCCGAAGCGAGAGTCAACGATTTCATCCTGTTCTCTCATGTGGGTGGGAAGGGCTCAGGCACTTGGACCATCTGTCATTGCTTTTTCAGGATCAGAAAAGGAACAGCTAAGACTTAAACTGCCACTCAGTAGGTGATATTGCCTTTGCAAGCAGTGGCTTAATGCACTATGCCACGCAGGCCCCATTGTGATGGTTCCTTCCATGACTTCCTTTGCATTTAGAAAGCCCTTGAGCAATTCAATGGATGTGAACACATACTTATGCTCTGTGACAGGGCAGGGGGCAGAGGAAAGTGGCCCAACCTCAGTCCGGCTGGGAAGTTGTCTCCCCCCGAGGAATGATCGTGACTGCTTGACGTCTGCTGAAGACCCAGAGTGATGTGGTCCTAGGAGCTGGGTCCCTCTGGGGAAGGACTCCTGGAGCTCTCCGTGAGTGTCACACACTGAAGATGGGGAAAAGAAGGGATTCTTATCAAAACGGAATCCATCAGGGGCTGGTGTTGGCACTTAGCACATTAATCTTGTAATGTCTGTATCCCGTAGTGAGACTATACCATTCATAGCTGTTGCACCTGGGACCCAGCTTGCTTTGAATGTACTTGGGGAGGTAGCAGAGGATGGGCGAAATACATCAGTCCCTGACACCCACGTGAAGGAGAGGGATGGGGTTCCTGGTTCTTGGCTCTGTGGCCATTTGGCAAGTGACTCAGAAGAAGCTCTCTGTCTTTCTGTTGCTGCATCTTTCAAACAAACAAACAAACAAACAAACAAAGATACATCTTTCTACAAAAGTGGATCGTTCATACCTTCTTTTACCAATGAGCATCAGAGACAGTGCTGAGAGCCTAGCTCTCTAAGACCAGGCTGTCAGAGACCTCGCTGCTTGAGATCATGAGTTAAAACACAGCATCTGGCTCCAGCCTAGTGCTTCAGAGCCAGACTGGAAATAAAGAAGCAGCCTGAAGTTCAAGTGCAGGACTTCAAACAAGGGCTTCTAAACACACCATCTATTTATTTGAAACCTTTGGTGTCCTAAGAAGCAGAATAATGAGTAAAATGATTAACCAGAGCCAAGTGTGAACCCTTCACACATAGTCAGGTTTTCCTGAGCCTGTCAATGCACTTTATATCTTTTCAAAATTTTATTCTTTCGTGATGTAGTTCCATTGGCTCAGGGATTTTCCTGTCACACTTTCCAATCGCCCTTCCCCCTACTGTTTCCCCCTGTATTGTTATGATAGTAGAGTTCTCCAAAAACAATCACAAGACCACCATTCTTCTATTAAATGTATCATGACATTATAGGTGGAGATATTGGCAGAGGGCACCCAGAATTCTACTGTCAAGATATACTTAACAGTTTCATTGGGAATCCGTATTTTATTCAGGAGTAGAGATGCATACTGCACTGTATCTTCCCTTATTGGTATAATTGTCTCCATTATATAGTTCTTCTGGGTGAATATATGTATATGCATGTTTACTTATATATCTATTGGTCTTATCGCTTGCATGAAGATTGCCTTATATTGGAGAGAACATAACGGATTTGTCCTTTTGAGATTGGCTTATTTCACTGAGCATAATGGTCTCTGGTTAGGACCATTTTATTATAAATGGAAGAATTACATCTTTTAAAAGATTTATTTATTTTTGTTGGAAAGGCAGATTTACAGAGAAAAGAGAGACAGAAAGATCTTCCAATGCTGGTTCACTCCCCAAGTAGCTGCAACACCTGGAGCTGAGCCAATCTGAAGCTAGGAGCTAGGAGCTTCTTCTGGGTCTCCCATGCAGGTGTAGGGTCCTAAGGCTTTAGGTTGTCCTTGACTGCTGTCCCAGGCCACAAGCAGGGAGCTGGAAGTGAATTGGGGCCACCAGGACACAAACTGGTGTCCATATGGGATCCTGGCACATGCAAGGCAAGGACGTTAGCCACTAGGCTACTGCAATGGGCCCCAGAGTAATTAGTTTTAAAGGGACTACCTCACAGGTGCCTTTCAGTGTGTAGGGGTAAGTTTGAACAGATATCAGGAAAGGTCCCTGCAAGTGAACCTTTCAGTGAAAGAGGTGAAGATTAGCTCGTTGGGTTTGGAAACTAAGAAGAAGGCCAGTGTGTCTAGTGCAGAGTGAATAAAGCATGGCGAGAGAAACTGGTGCTGTGGTGTTACAGGAGAAAAATTATGCCTTTGCTGCTTGGCACTGGACAATTTGCCAAATGAAAGCTTGTAAGAAGGGTTTATTTTAGAATGCCAGCAGCCTTGGGAACAGAGAGGTCTGTGCATCGAAACATGCTCTTTTCTGTCAAGGAAACCTATAGAGGGCAATTTTAAAAGGTAAGGAGCGCCCCCGGAGGACCAGGATAGATGTGGGATGGGCTCGGCTAGGTTTCAACCCCAACTGAGCCATATATGAGATATATGTGGGTATGGACGAGCCGTGGCTGAGCTGAAACTCTCAACAGCAGGAACCAGAATGGGTTGAAGAGCAGTGCTGGCCGAAGGACCTGCTGGTATGTGTGAAGCCTGACACCAGGAAGGGGTCGGAGGGAGGAATCTGAACAGTTCCTCTGACAGGACACTGACCCTACAAATAAACGCAGGAAGCATGGAGGTAAACAACCCAGAAGAGGCTTTGGAAAGTGACCCACTGGCATACACTTGGCTCGGGTTGGAGCAGACCAGGCTGAGTCAGTTCACGCCATCCACTGGCAAGCCCGAGCGCTGGAACTGTGTGGGGGCCTGGCCAGGTTTGGTTGTGATAAAAAAACAGTACAAAACACAAAATGCCAAGGCGAAATGGCCTGTGCCAGTAAGGAATGCAGCACCCAACCAGCACACCTCCCACTGGTTTAGGTGAGGGACGAGTGTGTGATGGGCAGAGCTGGGGAGAGCTGCAATACTCATTGGTTCCAATGGAGGTCGGGGCTCAGAATAGATCCAACCCAGGGGTTACAACCACCAGCTGATCGGAGTGATGGACTGTGGCGGGCACTGTGCTTACTAGTAGTACATGTAGGAGCCTGGACTGGGAATGCCTCAAAGTTTTTTTTAGGGGGATTCCCCTGAACAAAATGGAGGAATCAAAACATTAGCCAGGAAAAGATGGAAGATGGAGTAGATCAATCAACCACCTCAGCTTTATGCTTCCAGCGGAAAACTGGACAAGGGGAAACCCTAAGACGGACTATGTCAATCAGTGGACTCTGCACCAGCCTCATCATACCTGGACTGTTGCTGATGATATGTTGGAGCTTCTAATTGATCGAGGTGACGCTCTGCTGGCTCTGCCTTCAAACCTGAGAGCGCCTCCCTAAGAGGCCGTTGAACTTGAACTGGACAAGTGGGATGCTGGACTCTGTATGGTGTGAGCTTGTAATTAGGGAATCCCAACGGAACCTGAGCTGTGGTTATGCATCATGGTGAAGGAATTCACCATGGGGGAAAGGTTTGGGGTGAAGGGGGGAGAATCCCAGTACCTATGAAATTGTGTCATGTAATACAATGTAATTAATGAATAAAAAAAAAGGTAAGCAGCACCCTCAGGGGGGAATTTAGAAAAAAAAAACGCAATGAGTATGGTCAATTGATAATTATGCAGATTTTCAGACTTTGTTCTGATGATCATTCAAAAATCAAATTCAGGGAGTGTCAGGTGCAGGTGTCTTGACTGTGGAGCTTAGCTTAAGTTAGGTGGATGTGACAGAGACAAGAGATAGCCAAGATTTCACCCTAGAAGGAGTCAGAGAGGGCTTTAGGGACTCAAGCCTTATTCGAAGAGGGAACCTCAAAGATCAGAATACTCTCACTACTCAAAAGCAAGATAGGGCAACTGGAAACAAGCACTCCAAACAAACAGCTGCGTAGTCGCATTGGGACCCATTCAGCTCCAAATAATGGCTCCCAGCAATGAGAAGGTCACTGGGGGCTATACAAAGTTTCTCGGTGCTCAAAGAACATAAATCCTTAGACAACTTCCCCTCAACTACATCCCTGCTCAGGGACCTCGCCAACCTTGGGGGCTTTCCTGGGCTTCAGCAGACTCGCTTCTCTGCTCACCCTTCTTTGTCACTCTTCATGCTTCACGGCCGTGAACCTGAACAGCTAGAACAACTGGCTCCCGTACGATTTCTCGGGGAGTTGTTCAGGGTCATTGCAAGCGTTAGTAAAACGGACTGTCTCTGCGTCTGTGTTTTTGGAGATCTTTGCTCTCCATACTGTCTGCTATCAGTTCAGGACACCATGGCTTTGTGAGCCGGTCAAAGGCAGCTTGCATGACTGCTGGTATCAAGAACTCAGAGGTTAGGCTTGGTGGTGGAGACCTGGTTAATCCGTTTCTGCCTCCTTGCACTGGGAATGCTGGTTTTGTTTTGCCTCAGTTTCCCTTCTTTTTTCAAAATTTATTTTTTTGAGAGGCATAACACACACACACACACACACACACACACATACACACACACACCCCTTCCATCTGCTGATTCATTCCCTAAATGGCTGCAACATGTGGGAGTAGGTTAGCCCAAACCTAGGAGCCAGGAGCTTCTTCCAGATCTTCCATGTGGGTGGAGGGGCCCAAGCACTTTGACCACTGTCACTGTTTTTCCAGATGCGTTAGCAGGGGCTGCATCGGGAGAGGGGCAACCACGAACCTGAGCTGGTGCGCATGTGGGTGCCACTGTTGCAAACTGTTGCTTAACCAGCTTTCCCAAAAATGCAGGCTCCTGCTGTAGTTTCTTTTCATTTGCATATAACCAATGTGTGACACTGGGATGAAGTTTGGGAGGAACTGAAGACTGTGAGAGGGGAAAGGCTCCCACCTGAAAGGCTGCTCGGTAAGACCCAGATTCCAGCTCCCAATCAGGACGTGAAGCTGATAAAGACATTCTATTCTGGGGCCCTACCTTTCTGCCCACCTGGGACCCAAGCACATGCGTGAGTCCCCAGGCCTGCTCGGCCAGTGCTAGCAGAAGCTGGGTGTAGTGCTTGGGTGGCCCTAGAGCAAGCCAAAGGCATCTTAACTGCTGTGCCAATCTGCTGGCCCTACTTTATTTATTTTTTAGTTTTTTTTCTTTATTAATTACATTGCATTATGTGACAGTTTCATAGGCTCTGGGTTTCCCCCAACCCCTCCCCATGCCCTTCCCCCATGGTGGATTCTTCTACCTTCTTGCAGTATTGCAGTTCAAATTCAATCAAGGTTCTTTCTTTGCAAACATATACCAAGCATAGAGTCCAGCATCTTATTGTCCAGATGAGTTGAACAGTTTCTTGGGGAGACCATTTCTGGTCTGAAGGTAGAGCTGGCAGCATATCATTTCAATCAATTAACAGCTCCGACATTACATCAATAACAATTTACAACATTATGGAATTGACATAGTTTTGAGTAACCAATATGTTAAATAAAAAAAATGAAAGTTCTTAACCACATCCTGTGATTAGTTCCTTGACATTTCAATTTTAGTTTACATACAGAACCGGCTGGTATACTCCTTAAAGTGCTATAGGGTACTATTCAGCTGTCTCGTGTCTATTTTCATTTTAGTATTTAGCAGTTTATAGTGTTGAAGCATAATTTTGCTGAACTTGGTGGATTTTAGGATAGTCTAAACTGGCTTATAACTCTAACGAGACATTTGTCATCGATTAAGGTGCAGAACAGTTTTAGGAGGGGTGTGCAGAGATACTGTATTTATTTTTGATGATCTCCTGTCAGTTATTAATTCATCTGTTCATCTAGTCGTTGATCTATTCATGTATTGACTGACCAGCCCATTCATACATTCATTTATCATCCATTCATTTAACATGAACCAAACTGCCTCTCTTGCCTAGGCTTAGAGCCCTGGTGACGCATTGGCTCACATTGACCACTCGGGGGAGCCCATGACACTTGTTCTCCACTTACGCTCATGGCTCTTGCATGCCCTCTGCTGGTAGTTAGGGAGATAAAACCAGATATTCGAGAGTCCCATTGAGACTATGAGGAGTTGTGTTGCAACTTAGGTTAACAATTCTATTTGGGGACTCTAGGTTAGGGTCCTTTCAGAGATATTTAATGTCCTAATCTGGCCATTTCCTGGCCACAGGCTGGAGTAAGAAGTGAGAGAGGTTTGTTTTTATGGGGGACGTTCATAGGCTCTGTAATGTGAGTGTGAAGTGTGTGTGTGTGTGTGTGTGCACTCACCATGGTGTTGTATGAGGAGTGCGTGCATGGGCTCACAGGGTTGGAGTGTTGAGTGTGTGCTTGTTCATGGTGCTCTGGAAATAGGAAACAGGAGGAAGGCAGGAATCCTCCCGTTTCAGGCAGACAAATGGGAAGGTGTGCAGTAGCCTGATCACACTGGAACATGGCAGCCCTGAGGCTCCCAAGAGCTCTGGAGGGACATGGAGCCTTGGTTATGGCACGTTTCCTCTTTTCCTCCCAGTCTTGCTGTCCTGGTCCCCTGTATGTCTCGCAGGCTCACCTTCTAGACAAATTACCTGCACTTGGCTCCTGCTGCCATTTTTTAAAATTATTTATTATTTAACTTCAGTAATTACATTGTATTATGTGACACAGTTACATAGATACTTGGGTTCTCCCCACCCCTCCCCAAGCCCTCCCACCATGGTGGATTCCTCCACCTTGTTGCATAACCACAGCTCAAGTTCAGTTGAGATTTCCCCATTGCAAGCGTATACCAAACATAGAGTCCAGTATCTTATTGTCCCGTCAAGTTCAACGGCTTCTTAGGTATACCCTCTCTGGTCTGAAGACAGAGCCAGCAGAGTATCATCCCAGTCAATTGAAAGCTCCAACATACCATCAGCAAAAATTTACATCATTATGGAATTAATTGACATAGTAATGAGTAACCAATATGTTAAAAGTAAATGCGAGTTCCCAGCCACCTTCTGTGACCACCTCACCTATACTTCAATTTTAGTTTATACACAACATATAACATTCAAAACATAACATGTTATACATAACATTTTTTTGAAATTTTTAACATACTTTATTATTATACCTCAAATACCAAAAATGATAGAAGCAACATATAAAGTAAAATTATAAAGCAGCTTAACACATAAATAAAGATAGATTCTTGACAAAATGTGAAGTCTTGCCTGGCAAAACTTAAAATGATAATACATCAAGATAATATATTTTATATCCCTTAAATGGAAAATTAGTTCATCTTCTAATACCTATCTAATCAACAAAAATATTATCATAACAAATTGGCAAATAAAAACCATGACCATCATCATCAAAGAAAGGGCCTTTCACACAATTTGAGCACATCATTTTTTTTTTAAAAAAGAAAATACTCCTATTAACGGGACATAATAAGATTAAACCGTTAAAGAAAATTAGTTTTTTTTTACTATTTTTTTGATTGACATAATTTCATAACAGCCACATCAATCACAGCAACAATAACAACAACAACAACATCAACAACAAATTGTAGCACCTTGATAAAATAATGTGCCACTGAGTAAGCAACACATGCTTAACTGATCTATAAAAAGGAGGCAGCCCAAGAAGATACCCCAGTGCACCAAAGCCACAGAACTCAAAGATGGAAGAGCCTATGTCTGTGGTGATGCTGCTGCGCACCTGAACTAACAAGCCTGAGCCTGTCCCTCCTTCCTGCTAGGTCAGAAAACCCTTCAATTCAGGGCTGGTGCAATGGCTCAATTGGCTAATCCTCCACCTGTAAGCACTGTAAGCACTGAGTACTGGGTCGTATCCCGGCAGCTCCACTTCCCATCCAGCTCCCTGCTTATGGCCTGGGAAAGCAGAGGAGGACGGCCCAAAGCCTTGGGACCCTGCATCCACATTACCATCATTTGGGGGAGTGAACCAGAGGATGGAAGAGCTGTCTGGCCTTCTCTCTGTAAATCTGCCTTTCCAATATAAATAATTAAATCTTGAAAAAGAAAGCCCCTAGAGTTCAGGGCAGTGTAGATTGGGTTATCTGTTTCTTATGGCTGTGAACTTTTGGAGAGTATAGCATTCTACAAGGATGGATTCTATGGGAAGAAGAGATGAAGAGCAAGTTGAGTCTGATTCATGGGAGACACAGCACAGTCAAATGTGTACAATAAGTGCATTGAAACCCAACGTGTGTGCCAACCCTGCAGAATGGCTGTGTAACTGGGGTGTGTGTTTGTCAATTCACATTTGGTTTCTCCCTCAGTTCCAGGCTATGTCTGTCTGTTTGGAACCCATCTCTCATTCCTGGCCAATCTGTTCCTGATGGCCCCAACCTGGGCACTTGGCCAGTCTCTATAGAGTCCTGCCTGGGCTGCCCCATGTGGGTCTTGCTCATCTCCTCCAGTTTTTTTTCACCCAACAGCCAAAGGTCTGCTGACACAGGCAGTTTATAAAAAAATAAGAGGGTGACTTGATGCGGAACAGCAGGACAGACTGTTCAAACCAAGATCAAACTCTGGGACAAAGGCTCATGAGTGGCCAAAAGTCCAAGCCCAAGGTTGAGACCTGTCAGCGAGTGTCCACAATTGGGCTATCTTCCAAGGATACAGAACTGTGCGCTTGAAGACACCCTTGAAACAGTCGCGTATTGACTTCTGTAGTTGGACTATGCTGTTGCTTCATTGGTTGGTTAACATCAGTAGGGAGGTGACGAAGTTTGCGCCACATCAGTTCTGTAATTTGACTCCCCAAGCAGTTCAATGAAAGACTGACCCCCTTCTTCAGAGAAGGGGGCTTCTCTTTGGGCACCTGTTTTTGTAGTCTTTATTTTGTATCTATCTCATTTCTGATTCTCTCAATCGTATATTGCTTCTCCAACCTTGTTCATACACACTGTTTGTAGCATTCACTGTGCAAATGCACGTTAGATACTAATATTCTCTTGTTGAAGACCCTTCAAGGCTCCCTGTGAGCTGGGGACACTTGCACTGTAGAGTCTAGGCCCCACCACTGCCCTCACTTCTCACTGGAGCCCCGTCCTAAGTGTGTCTCTCACTGGGTAGGATGAGGTTGTATTTCCAGGCACCTGGAATGGCAGGTGTGGTTGGAGATGGGAGGCCCTCAGTGCAACTCATTACATTTGTAATGATCCTGCTTCCTCTTGCAGCCATATCATGAGGAGTTAGGACTTCAGCACAGAAATTACAGGTGGACACAACTCTGTGCATGTGCCTTGTGGGTAAGGGTGCCTCCTCTGGTGGAGGGGCCACGAGACAAGAAGGGGGAGTGGGAACTGAGGAACATTTGGTAAAAGTGGACACACAGCTGGAGAAACTCTCAAGGAATGGTGGTCTCTGAGTCCAGCAACAGCAAAGAGCTTGGCTTCCCCTTGTCCTGCAGGGGCCCAGAGGAAGCAGTCCGAGGATCCCAGGAGCAGGACGCTGAGTAGCAGTGAGGGACTGTGTGGTGGGATGCACCCAGTGTACACCTGGGGGCTGTGAGGACACAGCTGAGGAACAGGGACTCTGACTCCACTCCCCCCCTCTCCGGAGTCTACTGCTGATGCCTATCATTGAGCAAACCAAACTCTTGCATGTCATCCTTCTGTCAGCCCGGAGGGCCCCAGAGCCTCTGTGGGAACAGAAGGGGACAGGCAAAAGGAGACTGCACTGCTCTCCTGGTGTGGTGCCCACCTGAGCTGTGAGCTCCAAATGGCAAGGCCTCTGTCTTTTTTCTTTGTGGAGGATCCTCAGGGACTAAGAATGTGTTTGGGGGTCTACTAGCTGTTCAATAAATATTTATTGAATGTGCGTTTTCCAGGAGGGCCATAGAGCAAGGACAGTGATGAGGAGGTCCCATTATCAGTGCCACTGCCTCCAAAGTGTGCTGGAGGGCTGCTGCCATCCTGTCCAGCTCAGGCTTAGAAAAGCATGGCATCAGACATGGGGAAATTACTATGCCTTTCCCTTACTTCCAGAGTCACCTGCCAACAACAAGGTTCCAGATGATCCAACACCACCATCGGTACAAGAACCATCTTCACGTATGCTAGGATTGGATCCCTTTAAGGACTTCTTCCTGCCACACACACAGGGCTCCTGCCTGATCCTGGGTTTCCTTCCACTTCCCGAGGCTGGGCAGCACTGCCTGAGTAGGAGGAGGCTAGTAGTAGGGAGATGAGGGTCATGGGGCATCAGAGAGTCCTGGCATTGAGACCAGTTTATGATTCACAGTGAATGTTGGTGTCTTAAAATCTGTGACAAGTCCTGCAAGCAAGGATTTTGTATTTCCTGCTTCTGTTTGAGCACTGATTCCTTAGAACAGCTGAGGTCCCAGCAGTACACAAAGCAGACATAACCCCTGCATAATAGGCTCCTTTCCAGTGGGGTCATTGGTCACTGGGACAGCCTGACCTGGAGGAAACTGCTGTCCAGGGCCCCAGCCCCACCAGAGCTGCTGCTGAGCTTCCAGGGACACTCAGGGGCCTCCAGAGTTTCCTGTGTGGATGCCAAGGCCAACTGCACCTCCGGAGAGGGAGAAGAGGATGTGTGGGGAGACCTTCAACATTATTCATTTGTTCATTGTCTCTTTAATCAATATTGTTGTTGCTGTTTTAAAAATTGCTATTGGTATTTCTCACGATACAGTTTCATAGGTATAGGACTTCCCCACTTTCCTAGGATTGTTTCTATTTCTGAGGAGAAGACTGTTGGGATTTTGATTAGGATTTCGATTTTATTGAGCCTACTTCTCCCTTTAAATCCATTAATCTTTGTTTCATGTAGCTAGGTGCCCTGGAATTTGGCGTGTGTATATTTATTATGGTGATTTGTTCTTGCTCACTGGATACCTTAATTTTTATGTGGATTATGTGGTGTCCTTCATCTCTTTTGATGCTTTTCACACTGAAGTCCATATTATCTGATATAGGAAAGGCTACCCAACTCATTTTCCTTTTCATTAGCATGAAATATTCAATCCCAGAATCACTTGCCCAGCAAAGCCCTTTGTCTTTGAAAATGAAAGAAAATACTTCTACAGCAAACAAAAGCTCAAAGATTTCACCTTTGTAAGATATGCCCTATAAATGTTACTTACAGATATGTTATTCTCAGAGAAAAGGAATAGCACCTACCAAACACAAAGCCAAATGTGCAGAACACCCCAATAAAATGACAAAAGAAGACTGAATCAATCAATGAACAACACATGCTAGAATGACAGGACCACATCACTATCAATATAAATCCTGAACACAAGTGGTTTAAATTCATCAGTCAAAGACAGTATTCAAGAATTGAAAGGCACTACTAAAAGGCCAAATATAAGAGTATTATAGGCCACAAAACAAGCCTCAGCAAATAGAAAAAAAGATGAGAATCACTCCATGCAGCTTCCCATGCGTCAAGGCATGAAACAGGAGACCAGCAAGTGAACATATCCCAGATGATATGCAAATACTCAGAGACTGAGCAATTCACTACTAAATGAAAAATGGGTTATAGTAGAAATCAGAGGAAATTAAAAAGTTGCTTTAACTGAATGAAGGTATTAACACAATATATCAAAAACTGTGGGACATGATCAAGGCAATGTTAAGAGGAAAGTTCATTTCAATCAGTGTTTATATCAAGAAAAGAGAAAAGCACCAAGTAGACAGGTTACATGGCTATATGTCTGAAGGAGGGAGTTAGAAAAGCAAAAGCAAAACAACCCTAAGATTAGCAGGGAAAAGAAATAATGAAAATAAAAGGGAAATAAACCAGAGACCAAAAGAACAGATTAACAAATTAAAGAGAAGCTTCTTTGATAAAATCAACAAAGTAGCCCAACTAATCAAAAAGGGAGAAGAAAGATACAAATCAATAGAATCAGAGGCAAAAAAGGAAATATAGCAATAGATATTTCAGACAGATATGGAACAATCAGGAACTATTACAAGCAACTACACGCCAATAAATCAGAAGACTTAGAAGAAACACATATAGTTTTAGACACATACACTCTATCAAAACTGAATCATGAGGCAATTAATAATCTAAATGGATCTATAAAAGGACAGAGATTGAGTCAGTAATTAAATCCCTCTCAAAAATTGAAACTCTGGGCCAGATAACTTCACTGCTGAATTCTACCAAATGTTTCAAGAACCCGATCTCAATCCTCTATTCAAAATAATAAATAGGAAAGCAATCCTTCCAAATTCTTGTAATGAAGCCAACATTACATCAACACCAATGCCAGATAGGCACACAGAGAAAGAGAAGTACAGATCAATATCCCTAGTTAACATTGATGCCAAGATCCTAACAAAATACTGGCCGACAGAATCCAAAAATACCATCAGACAGATCATTTAAGTGGACCAGGTGAGATTTATTCCTACCATACAGAGACAGTTCAACATGTGCAAATCAATATTTGTGACACACTACATCAGTGAATTGAAGAATAAACCATATGATCATCTCAAAAGATGCAGAGCAAGTTTTTGATGAGATCCAACACCACTTCATGCTAAAAACCTAAGCAAGATAGAAGGCATAGAAGGCACATTCTACAACACAATCAAAGCAATTTATGGAAAACCTGATGCCAGCATCATTCTGAATGGGGAAAGTTTGGAGGTTTCCCCACTAAGATCTGGAACTAGACAAAGATGTCTGTCTGCTATCACCACTGTTATTCAACATAATGTTAGAAGTTCTTGCTAGAGTTATTAGACAAGGAAAAACATTAAAGGAAGTCAAATTTGAAAAGAAGAAGTCAAATAATCCTTAGTTGCAGACAGCATGATTTTCTACATAGGAGAACCAAAATGTGCGATCAAGAGACTGTTGGAATTCATAAGAGTTTAACAGAGTAGCAGAATACATCAACTGATGGTCCTAGCATACACAAATAACTTCATGGCTGAGAAAGAACATCAGTACAGTGCACATTCAGATAGCAGAGAAGAATTTTAAATGCCTCGGAATAAACCTAACAAAAGACGTGGAAGACTTCTATGGTGAAAATTACAAAACACTAATAAAAGAAATAGAAGACATGAAAATATGGAGAAATTTACCATGCTTCTGGATCAGCAGGATTAACCTCATTGAAACGTGCATATATTGAAAGTTAAATACAGATTCATTGCAATCCCACTAAAAATTCCAACAGCATTCTTTTCAGAAATAGAAAAGATGATACAAACATTTTTTCTGGAAATACAAGAGATCACAAATAGCTAAAGCTATCCTGAAGAAAGGTGGAGAAATCCCAGTTCCAGACCTTGAGATGTACTATAGGGCAGTGGTCATGAAAACAGTCTTGTACTGGTATAGAAACAGAGAACAAGAAACCCAGGGGTGAGCCCACATAGGAACAGCTAAACTAATCTTTGACAAGAGAACTGAAAATATCCCAGGCAAAAGTCTGGTCGCATCAACAAATGCTGTTGTGACAATTGGATGTCTGTAAAGAGAAGTAAGATGCAAGAACCTCACCTCTCACTTTATACAAATCAGCTCTACATGGAACAAGGACCCAAATCTGTACCCAGTGGAAAACATAGGAAGCACTCTACAAGATGTAGGCACTGGCAAAGAGTCCTGAGAAAAGTCATTAAAAGCACAGACTCAGGGCCAAAATAAACAAATGGGACTACATCAACCTAAGAAGCTTCTGTACTGCAACATAAACAAAATGAAGAAGCAACCAACAGAATGGGAGAAGACTTTTACACACTACACACCAGATAGGGGACTAACATTGAGGAGTTACAAAAAGCTTCAGAAATTCAATGACAGCAAAGCTAATAACCCTGTGAAGAAATGGGTGAAAGAATTGAGCAGGTATTTTTCAAAAGGAAAAAATTAAAATGGTGATTAGGTATATGAAAAAAATTGTCAAGCTCCCTATAGGAAAATACAAAGAAAAACTAGAAAAAACAGTTAAAAACTACATTGAGATTTCACCCAATTTCAGTGAGGTTGGCATACATTTGGAACTCTACTAACAACACCTATTGGCATGGCTGTGGGGAGAAAGGTACCCTACTTCATTGTTAGTGGGAGTGCAGGATTGTAAAGCCACTGTAATTGTCAGTATGAAGAATGCTAAGACAACTGAAAATGGATCCATTATATGACCCAGCTTCTGGGAATATATTCCCACTTCTGGGAATATGTTCAAATGAAGTAAAATCTGCATATGACAAAGTGACTTGTTATCCTATTTTTAGAGCAGCACAACCTACAATAGCAAAGACATGGAAATAACCTCAAAGCCCATTGAAAGAGAAATGGATAAAGGAACTGTGGCATATCTACTCTATGGAATACTACTCAGCCATTAAAAAATTGAAATTCTATAATTTGCTACAAAATTATCCCAACCAGAGACTGTTACGCTCAGGGAAATAATCCAGTCCCAAAAGGACAAATTCCATATGTTCTCTCCGATATAAGGCAACTTTCTTGCAAATATAAGATCAATAGATATATAGGTAAACATGCATATACATATATTTACCTAGAGGAACTGTACAATGGAGACAAGCATACTGAGAACTGAGGATACATTGCAGTATGCATCTCTACTCCTGAATAAAAAAATGGACTCCCAAAGAAACTGTTAAATATATCTTGCTAATAGGTTTCTGGACTTTCTGTCATTGTCTATACCCACAATGTCATGGCACATTGAAATAGCAGAATGATGGGTTTGTAACTGTTGCTGAAAGAAACTATATAGGGGAAATTGGTAGGGGGTGTAGGGGAGAAGAGGAGGGTGAAAGGGGAAATCTCTAAACCTATGGAATCATATCATGAAAAATACAAATTAAAAAAAATGCAAACACAGCCAGGCCCAGAGCGAGTGTGGTTAGGGAAGGCAGGGCTGTTTTTATCACCATGTGAAACAGTTGCCTCACCTGTGACCACTCACTGTCCTTAGGTCGGGCAGATCCATGCCTTGAGGGGCAGACACTGCACACCCCACACCTGACCTTCTACCACTGGGGACTCCCTAACAGTGCTAAGTGTTATCCTTCTCCTAGGCTTGGTGCCCCAAAGGAAGGTCATGTGTAGACAATGAAACTCATGAGAGGAGCCTGGCAGGCTCAGAGAAACAGGTGTGGAGAATTGGGGATCCCACACCTGAAGCTCCTGCACAAGGCCAGACTGGGCGCTATTCCCAGAGCAGGCAGGAGGGAGCAGGGTCTTTGCTATGAATTCTGAATTAAGATTGCTACATTTGTGCTAGGCACTGCACTTCCCAATGCACAAGGACGGCGTCACGTGTTGTTCTGGGGCAGGTGCACTCTGACTCCATCAAATCTTGGTGTGTCCACCTCCACTGTCTCAGGTGAAGCCCCTTTCCCTCCAGCCCCACAGACTCGGGTTCTGCCCAGGTGACCAGTTTCAGCTGCTGCTTCTTACCATCACCCTTCCCATCCTCCGTGCAGTGTTCAGGATGAGAGTTACTGAATGTATCAATGAGCTCCAAGATCCTTCCTTGCCCATTTCTTGACCTGATTCCCAGGTGGCATTTGGTGCAATGATTCAGATACTGCTTGGGATTCCCGCATCTCAGAATTCCTGGTCTGAATACTGGCTCCACATCTGATTCCATCTTGTATCCAACGTGTACCTTGGGTGACAGCAGGGGATGGCTCCAGTCTTGGGTTTCTGCCATTCAGTTGGATGATGTTCCCATCTCCTAGCTTTGCCCTGGCAAAGCCTTGGCCATTGCAGCCACTTGGGGAATGACCCAGCAGATGGGTGATGCCTCTCTAAGTGTGTTTGCCTTTCAAATTAAAATGAGAGTAAATAAATAAAAATTTAATAAAGAGAAATGGCCCAACTTCCCATCACTGTGACCTGTGTAGCAGTCCTTTCAATGTCTGGCCCTCACCTCGCCCTCATTTGCATGTGATCTCTTTTTAAATTTGAGTTTCAAATAGAAGAATTGGATTAATCACAGTCTTCACTCCATGTGCTCCATACCTGGAAGAGTATTGTTTAATGTACTTGCCACCATTGTTACTTAGAATCATAGCGATTTTCAATAATGTTAGAAAATGAGACACTGTAAGTGACACAAGGACTGGGAGGCATCTGAGAAGCAGAGTACGAAATGAGACACCTGGAATTTCTAAGTTCCTGCTGTGTGGTTCCACCTGTGCACAAGGACTCTGCAGCAGGCAGGATCATCATGGCAGAACGCTGACTGCACAAGGGCCGGGTGTGGAGGGCAGACAGGAGGGAGAGTGGCTTGGAGAAGTGAGAGTGCCGGAACCATGACTGTGTCTGTCAAAACTCACTGAACTTTAAATTCTTTAATAAAGATTTTTCATTTGAAAACCAGAACTATAGAAAGAGGACACACACACACACACACACACGTAGATCTTGTATCTGCTGGCTCACTCCCAGATGGCCACAATGGCCAGGGCTGAGCCGTGCTCAAGCCAGGAGCCAGGAGCTTCACCCAGCTCTCCCATGGAATGCCAGTATTACAGGCAGCAGTCTTACCTAATACACCACAACACTAACCCACAAATTCACTATGTTTTTTTTTTTTTTTTAATGGAAACTGGTAGATTTCGCATGTCAATTAGCCTTCAGAAAGTCCAGACCAAAGCTCGAACCTCTGGCAACCTTGGACTTATCCCTGTCGCCTATCCCAGGCTTGAGCCAACTGTATCCAGAGTCCTGTGTTTCTCAGACTTTTGCTCCCTACTTTCACCCCATGAAATAGTGAAAAACTACATTGCAACTTACTCTAAAATGAGGATTAGTATTTTACTTAGGTTAGGAAAGAAATATATATTAGGAAGTCATCTAATCTCAATGACAATCATTTAGTAGCAATCCCAAATGTCGCAGTTGTTTCAAAGTAAGCCTCTAGTAAAATATTTACAGGCAGGTGTGGGAGGATTCCACTTCTTTCTATTAGTCCAACGAGAGAGCTCCACGGGTAACAGCACTTGGCGCTCATTTCAGTCTAATTATTAAGTGTAGGTTGGATGGAAGGTTGCTGCACAGTAGCTGGAAATGCTCCAGTGCCTGCCAGATTTTTCCTTAATTGAATTCTTCTCCTGCATTTTCTTTAACCTGCGGAACTCTTCTGGATATCTCTCATCCAGCTCTGTGACAATATAAACAAAGGCATGTTTAATCCAGGCAATGATGACACGTCCAATGGCATTTACACACCTGTCGGTATCTTAATAGCTTCATCTGAAGTAACAAAGGCAGCCTGCGGTGAGGCAGCTTCCCCCAGGAGCTCACTGATGTGGCATAGTTGCTGTATAATTTAGCCAATAGTCCCCACCTCTGGTTAAACCCAGTCAGTTTATTACTGTCAGTTGTTTCATGGTAGTGCTCAAATACTGACAAAGGAACATCTGTTATGTTATCTTTCTTTGCTCCAATCTCCACCTGGACTTTATTTGCATTTTGGATAACTGTGCTGTTGACATCTTCTGTCATGAGCTTGGCCTTTGCTAGCGAAGAAAAAACTTCTTTTACCTCCTCACCCATCAACATTTTACTCCCCATTATATGTGTATATACATATATTTGTTCAAAATATTGTATCTACTTAGTTGATAGAGAGAGAAAAAGAGAGAGAGAGGAAGAAAGAGAGAAATCTTCTATTTGCTTGTTTCTCCCCAAATGGCTCCAATAGCTGGAACTGGCTTATCTGAAACCAGGATCCAGGAACTTCCTTCAGGTCTCCTCCAAGGGTTCAGGGGATGAAGCTCTTGGGCCATCCTCCACTGGTTTCTCAGACACAGGCACATCAGCAGAGAGCTGGATCTGAGGCAGACCACCTGCGACTCAAACCTTCACCCATGTTGTATGCTGGTGTTGCAGGTGACAACTTAACCCGCAATAACACAGCACGGCCCTTCTAGTATCTTCCTTAAGAGTCATCAAAATAAATTAGTAAGGCATTAGACTTTTTCTTCAGGAGGTTTAGATCTGTCTGTGCACCTGTTAAGTGAGTCCTCAAGATGGCTTTTGTCTTTGACATTCTGAGAGTGACTGCTTGACTCTGGTACCCCACTAGCCAACAGTGGCTGGCTCAGCTCCAGTACTGGCCCGCCACTATAGCTTACTCTGTTTGCTTCTCTTCTATATAGTGCTGTCCATCTGTTTGTATTCCTTAAAACATATCTTACCACTTTAGTTGGTTAGTTCTTTAAAAAGGAAATAATGAGAGTGTGAGGTTTTTATCCTCATAGTTAAGATATTGGAACAGCTGGATTTGATTATCAGGTTTGGTTCCCTGGTTTCACGACGACCAGGCAGACGATCCTGGGAGGCAGCAGTGAGGACTCAAACAATTGGGTTCCTGTTACACAAGTGGCAGACATGGCTTGTGTTTCTGTATCCCAGGTCCAGCCCCAGCCCAGCCTCAGTTACGTGGCTATTTGGGAAATAAACCAGTGAATGGGAGGTAGAATTCTATGTCTCACTCCTGTCTCACAATTGAAAAAGGAGTGAATACATGGACATTTGTTCCAATAGTCAAGATGCTTTTTGGGACACCTGTACCCCAGTATGCCTGGACTTGATTCCCAGCTTCCAGTTAACACACTCCCTGGGAGGCAGCAAGTGACTCAGTCCCCTGGGTCCCTTCAACTCATATGGGAGACTTGGATTAAGTTCCGGTTTAGAGATCTCAAACTGACTCATCCCCAGTTGTTGCAGGCATTTGGAGAGATCTTTTTCTGTTTCTGTCTGTCTACATCTCTACCTGTTAAAAACAAAGAACACATTAAAAAGAGAAACTGCTTGATCAACATAGAGTGGGTGATCAGCAAATTCTCTTTATTGAGGTGGATACTAACATCGGTCTCATGTTAGAGGAGTGAAACCTGAGACTCAGAGAAGTGAAGCTGTGAACCCAAAGTCTCAGAGCTGGGAGGTGGCCCATGCAGGATGTGAATCCAGGTCTCATGAATCCAGGTCTCATGAATCCAGCACCCATGTTGTTTCCTGAAGGAGGTGGCAGGTTCTGATGCCAACCCTCTATTCTGTTTCCCTGTTGTCAGTTGATCACCCAGTACCACCTGTGCAGTCACATGGTGCAGTGAACCCTAGGTCTTTCCGCTGGCTGTTGCTCTTCTATGTGCAGTGGGAGGGGACCCAGCCTTTACACATAGAAGGCCTGGTGCTGCACCACCTGTTCTGGGAATTGGGCCCAGTCCAGCCTCCTTTACTTGCCTCTGCCATTTATTAGAGTCCTGGTTCCATTTTTTGCTTCCATCCTTTTCAAGCTCACGATGCTCCGGCTGCTGAGCTCCCTCCTCCTTGTGGCCCTGGGTAAGCCCCCAACTCGAGCTTGGTCTCTGGGCCAGGAACCCTGAAGTCTGCTCCCCACTCTGGGTCCTCTGATCCTAATACCTGCTTCTATAGGAAGGATCTCAGCATGTACCTGGGACATGAGGGCTTTCGGCTTGGGGCTTGGGAGGACAACAGAGGGGACAGCAGGGGCTGGACCAGCTCAGGAGAAGTACTAGAAGCAGCATCAGGGGCCTTGGAGGAAGTCCTTGGTGGGGAAGAAGACAAAGCCTCATGGTTAAGAGTCTGGCTCTGTGCTTAGTTTACATGGGTGGAATTTCCACTCCTCTGCTGAGTGCTCCAGTTCTCCGCTCGTGCTCTCCCTGTGGTCCAGCCTTTTCCTCGTCTCTTTGCCATACTACACTGTAGCTCAGGGCCACCTCCCCTGAATAGCCACAGCTACCCTCCTGAATGACAAGTGTAATTAGAGATAACATTGTCTGAGTAGTTAATATATGCTAGATAGAATAAAAGAACTTTTTGGTATTTGAACTCATGTGTTCTCAAAGAAGGTCCATGTGGTCGGTACCATTATTGTTCTCACTTTAGAGACAGGCATGCTGACCTTCAGGGAAGTACAGCAGCTCATCCCAGAACAAGGACGCGGCTGTACTTTGAGGTCTGGGAAATTATCTCTTTTTTTTTTTTTAAGATTGATTTATCTATTTTAAATGTGGAGTCACAGAGAAACAGGAAAGAAGGGAGAGCAAGAGGGACAAAGACGAGAGAGAGAGAGAGAGAGAGAGAGAGAGAGAAAGAGAGAGAAAGGGAGAGATGTTTCTCATCCATTGGTTCACGTCCCAAATGTCCACAATGACATGGCTCAGCCAAACTGAGGCCAGAGCCATAATTTTCTTTTCTTTTTTTTTTTTTTAAAGATTTATTCATTTTATTACAGCCAGATATATACAGAGGAGAGACAGAGAGGAAGATCTTCCGTCCGATGATTCACTCCCCAAGTGAGCCGCAACGGGCCGATGCGCGCCGATCCGAAGCCGGGAACCTGGAACCTCTTCCGGGTCTCCCACGTGGGTGCAGTGTCCCAATGCATTGGGCCGTCCTCAACTGCTTTCCCAGGCCACAAGCAGGGAGCTGGATGGGAAGTGGAGCTGCCAGGATTAGAACCGGCGCCCATATGGGATCCCGGGGCTTTCAAGGCGAGGACTTTAGCCGCTAGGCCACGCCGCCGGGCCCAGAGCCATAATTTTCACTTGGATTTTCTTTGTGGGTGCAGAGGGTTCAAGTATACAAGCTACCATTTACTGCTTTCTTGGGAGTATTAGTAGGCAGCTGAACCAGGATGGAGCAGCCAGAACAGGGACAGAATGTGTATGGGACATCAGCGTTGCCCACAGAGGCTTAGCCTGTTACTTCACAATACCAGACTCCAGGAAGACTAATTTCAAAGCCTCAACTCTTTTCTAAAAATGTACTTACCTACCTCACTTAAAAGGTAGAGAGAGAGACAGACTGACATATCTCAGAGACGTCTCATCCCCTAACTAACCTACCAAATGGCTGCAGCAGAGCTGGGTCAGCTGTGGGTTTCAGAGACCCAAGTACCTGCTCCGTCATGGCTGTTTGCTAGGGTGCACATTAGCAGGGAGTTGAAATGGGATCAGAGCCAAAAACAAGATCAGGCACTTTGATATGGTGTCAGCCATGGCACCCAGTGTCCACCCCGAAGCCTCCACTGTCTGTGTCAGCAGCCATCACCGTGGCAGGGCCCCTTGTCTCCAGCCTGTTTTACACAACAACCTCAAGTCCTCCCCATGAGGGAGGCTGCATTTTATCTCTGTCCTTAACTTCCTGGGACCCTGAAAACTTCTGTATGAGCCCCAGCGCTCACTGTTCAAAGGTAGATACTGAAGGCAAGAAAGGAAAAGCTGTTTACTTAGGGTTCATACCGACCATTTGTGGCACAGCTGGGACCTGCCTGCCTTTCCTGTTTGGGTCACTCTGGTAACTGACACCCTTCTTCTCTTCTTTAGCCTCAAGCTCTGACCATCTTTCCCACAGCCCCACCAGTCACACAGTCAGTGGTGAGGACGCAGTGCCCCACAGCAAGCCCTGGCAGGTGAGAACAACACTGACTCTCAGCATGGCCTCTGGACCCCAAGTTCTGATGCAAGGCCTTCAGCCTTGACCCCACAACTGCTTTTGCAGTCTCTGCTCAGCTGCCCAGGGTCTCGGCCCTTGAATCGTCTCATGTGGAGAGTGTGTCTGTTCCAATTGAAAAACTTAGTTTTTTATAAGCAAACGAAAAAACAGAATCTGGGGCCAAGAAAGGTTTTACTCCAGGGGCTGGTGCAGTAATAGAAGAATTCAGGCACTGTGCAGAGGCAGAGGTGGGACTCAGATCCAGTTCCTTGAGTCCCACAGCAGGGCTCTGAGTTCTGGAGCACAGAGAGTGCAGAGTTGGATCAGAGCAGTGGAGGGCAGCACTGAAGGTGAGGCTTGTTGTGCTGTGGAACACAGCAGCCATTATCCACATGGGGTATTGAAATGTGAAATAAATAAATCCAATAATACTGGAAATTCAATTCCTTTTCAAGTATCCTAGAGTAACATGTGACCACCTTGGACTGCAGAGACAGAGAACATGTCCAAAGACTAGATAGAACACTCTCCAGGACAGGGTCAGCAAGCATGTTCTGGGAGGGCAGAGAGTGAGAGCTGTAGCCCTGTCAGCCATGTGACTTTTCCTGCAGTGACTTAGCCCCGCCATTGCAGCGGGAGAGCAGCCAGAGAGCATGTGTGCCTGAGTGAGTGCCTGTGTGCAGTCAGCATCTGTGTACACAGACCACAGCCAGCCTGGGGCCATGGGCCGCACTTGGCCAACCTTGGTCTCCAGGGTGATTTTGAGAATCTGAATAAGCAGGAAACAGGAAAGGAGCCAAAGAAGTCAGAGTGAGTTGTGCTTCAGAAGCTCCAAGAGTTCTGGAAGAGCTAAGGTGCAGGAGAACGTGGCCCAAGTGTTCAGAATGTCTTGGGGACTCCGCATTTAGAAGGTTCAGGGATGTCCTTGAGGGCAGAGAATATTGGGGTCCTCAGCGAGATACAGGGTGGGGAGACTAGAGAATCACGGTGATCCTAGTGGAAGGGGCTGTGCTTTCTGGGTGAAGTGTCTTCTCCAGTTGTGCAGCGCTTGACTTATACAGCAGTGCTCATTGTGGGCCTGGACCTCTCAGACTGTTTCTTTCTGGGCCACCAGACTCTCTTGCAGTATGAGGTGAATGAGGGCTGGTTCTTCATTTGTGGCGGGACCCTCATCAACCTTGACTGGGTCCTGACTGCAGCCCACTGCGTCTCGTGAGTTATTCTGCCCCATTCCTGCCCTTCCCATTGTCCCTTTGTGAGAATCAGGCAGCCCAGGCCATGGAGTGGTCCATGGGGTGGCCATGGGAGCCTGACAGTCCAGATTAATCTCCCCTCCCCTGGCAGGAGCTCCAGAACATACCAGGTGGTGTTGGGTGAGTATGACCGGACAGTGAGGGAAGGACCAGAGCAATTCATCAATGTCACAGACGTCTTTGTGCACCCACGATGGAACTCGAGTTGCGTGGCCTGTGGGTGAGTGAACTCCTTGCCTGGGGCCAGGCTCCTGTGTCGTTCCTTCCATGACCAAAGCTCATCTAGGAGATGTGGGGAAGGTGAGCAGCCTGGGCCCAGCTCACACACACTGGACAGAGCCTTAGAGACCAGCAGCACCAACCTTCCTGCCTGCACAAGGGACATCTGGCCCAAGGAGAGTCAGGAAGTCCCCCAGGGCTGCTGGGCTCAGTGTCCCTGGAGCCCAGAAGCCTTAGGTCCCTTCCCCAAGTCCAAGGTGTCTTGTGCTCAGCAGAGGTTCCTCCAGCACAGTCTGGGTTCCTGGATGCGTGGGCAGAGGAGAAGCACTGGACTGAGAGTCAGGCTGTGGGCATCCCTCTCTGAGTATACTGAGCAGTGAGTGCCCTGCTCTGGGCCTCAGGTGTCCTCTTGTCAAGGTGACCTGCGACAGGGCTTTGTGGTGGTGGAGATGGGCAGGGAGGCCCTGCTCAGTGCTCACCTGTATGCACACCTGTGTGTCGGGGGGCTCAGCCCTTTTCGGTGAGAATCAGAGGAGAACGCAAAATGCCCATTAAAGATCTATAGGGATGGGCCTGGCAGCGTGGCCTAGCGGCTAAAGTCCTCGCCTTGAAAGCCCTGGGATCCCATATGGGCGCCGGTTCTAATCCCGGCAGCTCCACTTCCCATCCAGCTCCCTACTTGTGGCCTGGGAAAGCAGTCGAGGACGGCCCAATGCTTTGGGACACTGCACCCGCGTGGGAGACCTGGAAGAGGTTCCTGGTTCCAGGCTTTGGATGGGCGCGCATTGGCCCGTTGCGGCTCACTTGGGGAGTGAAACATTGGATGGAAGATCTTCCTCTCTGTCTCTCCTCCTCTCTGTATATCCGGCTTTCCAATAATAATAAAAAAAAATCTTTAAATAAAAAAAAAAAGATCTATAGGGATGAAGACCTTGCCCATGTTCACAGGGCTCCTGGGGAAGTAGGAGACAAGTGAGACTCAGGTGAAATGTCCTGAGTGACAGCAGATGGAGCAGTTGTTTCTAAGTGTGGTTTGAGGGGCAGCAGCGCCAGCATCTGTTCAAAATGTCAGACTACAGGCCTTGGCCAGATACAAGCTCTGATTCCTGGAATGGGTCCCCTAATACACATGGTTGGAAAAATGTTTCCTTGCTTTTTTGAGAGGATGAGATTGAGAGAGAGAGAAAGATTCCATCTGATGGGTTCGTCCCTAGATGCCTGCAAAGAAACTGGGCTAGGCAAAGGTCAGGATTCTACACTCCTACACTGTGTCTGGTCTATCTGGTCTATCAGGTGGGTGGCAGGGATCCAGGCACTTGGCCAGTGCCTACTAACTCCCGGTACACACGAGCAGGAAGCTGGCATGGTAAGAGAAGTTTGGACTAGAACCAGGCACTGTGATATGGGATGCAGCCTCTTGCCCCACACGATGTTTCCAAGCTCTGCAGGTGTATGGCTGCAGCCGGAGTGTGAGGATCACAGATGGAAACTAAGGACATTCCAAAGGTCAATATCTACCTAGACTGAAGGGGTCAGAAGGTTTCCGAAGGCTGCTCTGCCTCAAGAGTGTACCGGGGGGACAAATAAGACATGGGGTTCCTCCAGACATAAACTCCTGGAGCAAAAGTCCTATTAAATGGGACCTGGTCCACCTGAGTTTTCCCTCCTCACAGGAATGATCTCGCTCTCCTCAAGCTGTCGCACAGTGCTGAGCTGACACTGCAAGTCCAGCCAGCCTGCCTCCCTCCTGCAGGCTGCATCCTGCCCCACGGGACGGAGTGCTGCATCTCTGGATGGGGCTCTACCTACAGTATGTGCTGACCAGGGACAAAAGCAGAAAGACAGGGCTAGGGCAAAGGCCAGGGATGTAGCATTTTTGTAATAAAAAAAAGGTGAGGATGGTAGTATTGGTGGGAGGAGTCTCCAGCAGTAGAGACATGGGGCTCTAACAGGTCTGCAACCAAGCCCTCCACTGGTCCTTCTCTCTCTGTTTTCTGTGCCTGCAGCTGGTGGGCCACTCCCTGACAAGCTGCAGAAGGGGCAGCTGCCCATGGTGAACTACACGTACTGCTCCCAGCCGGACTGGTGGGGCTCTACCGTGAAGGAGACCATGGTGTGCGCTGGCGGGGATGAAGTCTCTGCCTGCAATGTGAGTCACCTTACTCCTGCCCACGGTCCCTCTGTGATCTCCATGGAGGTAGAGGAGCTATTCTCTAGCTGCCCCAGTCAAGCTCCAGGCCATGCATGACCAGGAGGAAGTCAGCACAGCCCACACACTCTGACTGCTGTCCCAGATCACAGTTTCCCTCACCTGGGACCATCACTGTCCCTCCTCCTGTTCAGGCTGCCCCATCAGCACAGCAGAGACACTCGCACCACCACCTTGAGTCACCCACTCTGGGCTCTGCAGGAATCCTCAACCACTGTGTTGTGGGAGCTGAGTCCTCCTAGACAGCAGGGAAGGTGCTGCCAGCAGGGGCGCTGGCGTCTCTCGGGGCTCCCTCTGCCAGGGGCTGTGCTGGCTGAGGTCCTATCTGGGTCCCTTCCTGCTGAGCAGGTGTGGTAGCAAAGACCCTGCTCCTGCCCAGCTGAGGCCCTGAGGCTGGGGGAGTTGCAGCAGTGTGTGTGTGTCTGCAACTCCCAGGTCAGGGACAATTCTTTCCAGCCGAGATAGCAGCTCAGTCCCCACTTCTCTGACCTTCACAGGGTGACTCTGGAGGACCCCTCACTTGCCCCGGAGTGAATGCTGAGTGGGAGGTTCATGGTGTCACAAGTTTTGTTTCTGGCTTTGGCTGCAACACAGAGAAGAAGCCCACGGTGTTCACGCGTGTGTCAGCCTTCATTGACTGGATTGAAGAGGTGAGGACTGGGCAGCTGGGGCTCTCCTGAGAGGGGCTGGGGAAGGGGCTGAGGAAGGGCAGATCCTGGTGAGGGGCTGCGGGAATCCTAGAAGGGCAGTTGGGGAGGGGCCTTGGGGACATTTCCGAGGGGCCAGAGGATGTGTCCTGCTCTGTGTGGCCTCAGAACTTCATAGGCTTTGAGTGGAGCTTTGCATGTCTTTATTTAGTGAGGGTTTCTCAGTGTGTCGACTGTTTGGGTCCTTACTTGCTCTAGAGGACAGAGGGACACACTGCCACCTGGTTGGGGAGATATGAAATAAGCAATAATGGTGTAGGATGGTGAGAGCTGTGACTGTGTAAATCGTGGCCCCAGCATAATGTGGGAACAGCTGATCATCAGGGTTAATGCTGTTTACGATAATATGATCACCATTGATAGATCCACTTACATGTGCACCAGGGAGTGTCATGGGAGCCTTAGTGGTTTAACCCTGAACCCCCACGAGCTGAGTAATATGATCATCACTTCCTCTAGGGAAGGAAATTGAGGCACAGAGAGGGCAAGTCATTCTCCCAGGTCCACAGGGAAAGAGTGGTCAGACTGGGGGCTGACCACGTTCCATATGACTCCCATGTCCCTAATGCTAAGTGGACTGCTCTGTTCCCTCCCTGTCTTTTTTCAGACCATTGCAAACAACTAGGAACAAGGCCCAGGTGCCAGTGCTGATCTCACATCTTCTAAAGATTGAAGATCTCTCAGAGTCCTGAGCTGGATCTTCCTTCATGGACTCTTCTGCGTTGGCCTGACCCTAAGGTCTAAGAACTGCAGCAGAGTGAAGCATAGCTCCAGCAAGGCCACACGTCAATCACTGTCAATATTGTGTGTCCCATCGTTCTTCCCTCAGAGGGAACATGTACTGTTTGCATTTAGTGTTTGGTTCAGAAGGTCCTCTGCTGTTTGCAACACAGGTCTCCTACACAGAAGCACCCATTCAAGTTCCAGCTACCCTACTTCCAACTCAGCTGCTTTTCAATGGGTCTGGAATAGCAGTGAAAGATGCCCAGGTTCTTAGATCTCTGGTACACCTGTGGGATATTAGGGTGGAGCTCTATGTTCCTGACTTCTGCCTGGCCCATCGCTGGCTTTTGTGCCATTTGGGAAGTTAGACAGTGGAAAGAAAATCTCTTTTTTCCCTGTTGCCATTCTGTTTTTGAAATAAATAAATTAATCTTTCCATACTTGGATTTGACATGAGGGGGAGGAGTGGGCAGGAGTTCTGAAACCACACAGACTTTTAATAGAGTTAAAAAGGTCAAACGTCCACTGCTTCCTGTTGAGCAAGAGCAGTTCCATTGTGGAATTTTCCAAAATAACTTTAGGATAAGAGCAGTGAGATCTGATGGGCAGGCAGTGTGCTCCCAGGGGAGTTTCACCCAGGCTCAGGAGAGTGCCAGGAACTGCTATGACCCCTTCTTGCCACACACGGGTAGCGGTGCAACAGATTTTGCTAAAATCTGCCAAGAATTTGGTCAACATTTCAAATCATCTTTTAAAATATCTTTAGTCACAAAAATTCAATCTTTAAAAAAACTAGTCATATATATTCTGGTTGTGGTGTTATGGCTTTGTGAATTAATCTGCCACCTGTGGTACAATCATCTCATATTGATTTGTTGACTCAAGTCCTGGTACAAGATCTAGCTGTTCCACTTCTGATCCAGCTCCTTGCTAATGTGCCAGAGGAGGCATCACAAGATGGTCTCATGTGGAGATCTAGATGGAATTTCAGGCTTGTGGCTTTGACCCAGCCAGTCCTGGTCAATGCGGGCATTAGGGGTGTGTAGCAGATATTGGAAGATTTTTTTTCCTTTCACATCCTGTTTATCTGCTTTTCAAATAAAATAAACAGTTAAAAAATAACTTAATTGTCTGAGTAACGTTAATGTTAGGAAAATTTTGCTTTTGCTTTACGAATAATTTTTAAATATTTATGCAGTCTAAAGGTGTATTTATTATTTGAGACAAGGAGAGAGAGAGAGATGGAGAGGAAGAAGGAGACTTTTAGTCTGTTGGTACACTGTCAAATTGTGTGTAGCAGCAGGGGTTGTTCCTGTTCCAAATCCAGGAGGCAGAAACCCCTTCTTCATCTCTTATGTGGGTGCCAGGGGCCCAAGGACTTCGGCCGCTTCACATTTTCTTCCTTGGGAACAGTGACAGGAAACTGGATTAGAAACTGAATAGTCGGTGTTTAAACTACCATTAAATATAGCTAACTGATGTTGCCAGATCAACCCACTGTGTCCACCATACCAGTCCTAAATGCTATTACTTTGATGATTCTTTCCATGACTTTTCATCTGCATTCAAAAATCCCTATTAGCAATGAATACATTGTATGTCAGGGCTAGAGGCAGAGGAAAATGTTCCAAACTTAGCCAAGTCCACAGGTATATGGGGAGGCTGGATTCCCTCCTAGGATGGCTCTCTGTGGAGTCTACTATAGGCCCAGAGTGGTGTTGGCCTAGGAGCTGGGTCACCCAGGGTTATTGGAGCTCTCCATGGCTCTCACATGGTTATGATGGAGGCACGTAGGGGCTCTTGTCAGAGGTGAATCCATCATGGGCTGGTGTTGCTTCTCAGCAGGTTAATTTACTACCTACGATACACACATCCCATAAAATGGAGCACACATACCAGTCCCAGCTTCTCCATTTCAGACCCAGCTTACTTCTTTTGTACCTGGGAATAGCCCAGTTTTGCACCTGATAATAGCCCAGTTACTTCACCCTGTGCCACTCATGGGAAAGACCAGGATTGAATTTCTGGCTCTTGGCTCTAGTCTGGCCCAGACCTGGCTGTTGTGGGCATGTGGGGAACGAATCATTTGGTGGAAGATTCTCAGGTAATGGCCACCAGGACACAGTGCTGAGAACCTTGCTCTCTGACGTTAGAGATTCTGCTGAGATCTGATGGGTCAGATCAGAACATCCAACTCTGATCTAGTGGTTCAGAGCCGAAACTTGACTCTAAGAAGCAGCCTGGACTCCCCTCCAGGTGCAGAGCTGCAGACACCTGCCTATTCTCACCTGAATTCATGATGTCCAAGAAAACAGAATCATGAGTCCAATTCTTAACCCAAGCCAGATGTTAACCCATTTATACTGCTGGGGTCACTTTGAGCCTATCAGCGCTGTCTCTCTTGCTGGATCAAGTTAATACACTCGACTTTTCCAAATACAGCTGTGTCCTTGGTGGCTTCCCTCAGATGGGCATCATCACAAAATTTAAGACCTTTTTCCTTTATTCGCTCATTTGTTCCTCAATAATGTTCACTTAGTGTATACTGTGTTGCAAATGCTGAGGACATGGTGACAGGATGGAAGAAAGTCTTTAGCCTTGTTCCTGCTGTCTGCAAGGTATGAGAGAAAGGCAAGGGTGGGCCTACAGTACCACCATAAAGATGTCTCTTGAGGCAAGTACATTCCATATTGTCAGCAGTGTCTGGGTTCAGGTCCCCACTCCACTTCTAACTCCAGCTTCCTGCTAATGCACACACTAGGAAACTTGAGTTTCTCCCATTCATGGGGGAGACCTGGATGACATTCCTGGTTTTTGGCTTTTCTTGGGCCCATTCTTGGAAATTGCAGTCATTTTGGGAATGAGCCAGCAGTTAGATGTTTCTCTGTCCATTATCTCTTTCTGTATTTCTGTCTTCCAATCAATAAAAGAAAAATAAATAAGTACTGTTGATCATCTCCTAACTACAGGAGTGTGCTAGGTAATGCTCCTGTGAACTGAGTGGGAATCTTAAGAAGAAAAATGAAAAAGGAAGCAAAAATAAGGAATATGACACGGAAACCTATATGTGTATTGTACACCTGGGGTGATAGGTGTCCTGGGCATGTCTGCAGGAAGGTTTATTTCACACAGTGGAGGAGAGTCAAGGTTTTGGATCATGATGATATTGAGTAGCTGTGGGTTGACGTTCATGACACAGAATTCCTGTATTGTTCTTCAGGAACATCTGGAGGCATCTTGCTGAGCTTTTTGACTGTCAGCCAGGCTTGTGAAACACTTAAGTTTTATGGCTGTGGGGACCTGGCTCTAACATATGAGCCAGAAAATAAACAGGTGTAGCCCTGCGTTGATAAGGTTATATCCTGAGGAATAGCACTAGTGAGGCTGGTGGTTGGTTTGTTAAATTAGGTAAAGAAGGGAAGGGAAGTTGCCTTGACTATGGTTGTAATAGCTTAGCACGTTAACATGTTGCCTGAAATGCAGACATTTAACACGAGCAGCAGTTCAAGTCCCAGATGCTTCACTTCCAACCCAGCTCCAGGAAAGCTGCAGAAGACGGTCCAAGTGCCTGGTCCCCTGACATTCACATGGGAGACCCACATGGAGTTCTAGGATCCTGGATATGATCATTTACGGATGACAGCAGATCTCTCCCTCTGTAACTGTACCTTTCAAATAAATAAATGCATCTTTTTTTTTAGATTTTCATTTTTACTTTTATTACAAAGTCAGATATACAGAGAGGAGGAGAGACAGAGAGGAAGTGGAGCTGCCGGGACCAGAACCGACAACCACATGGGATCCTGGCAAGGACCTCAGCCACTAGGCCACGCCGCCAGGCCCAATAAATGCATCTTTAAAAGTAGAGAGTGAGCAGGACGTGAACTGAGCAGTGCTGGCTCATGGACCCACTAGTTTAGGCGAAACCTTGTATTGGGAGGGGTTCTGATAGAGGAGCCTAGGCAACTCCTCTGGCAGGACACAGACCCTGCAGGTAAGTGCAAGAAGCATGGAAGGAAACAGCCAAGATATCATGGAAAGAGTCCTACTGGCATACATTTGGCGTGGGTCGGGGGCAGACCAGGCTGAACCAGTTCATGTCATCCACTGGCAAATCTGAGTACCAGAACAGAGTGGGTCGAGCCAGGTTCGGTCGCGACAAAAGCAGTACACAACACGGAATGTCAAGGTGAGGTTGCCTGTGCCAGATGTGACCGCAGTACCCTATCAGCACACGTGAGAACCAGGAAGGGAGGGGGCAGAACCGGCAGGGGAGTAAGGGGTGGTGCCCTTGCTGAACAGCTACTCCCACTGGAGAGTGTGAGCTAGGATGGGAATAGACCAGACTGGACAGGGCTACAACACCTGTGTGCCTCATGTGGACCAGACCAGGGAAAAAACAGGCTGGGCTGATTGTTCCTACTGGTGCAATCTACAATTAGAGTGGGTGAGGGCTGTTGGGGCTTAACCACAGCATCAGCTGGCAGAAGCTGGCACTGGGGGCCAGTTCAGTCAAATTAAACCACAGAACCACCTGAAGAGTGCAGAATGCGGGAGTGGCCTGGGAGGGAAATACGTGATATCCCCCTCTTGGGTTACCACCCCCATGGAAGGGCGCGAAAACTAGGATGGAGGGTGGGGTGGCTAGACAGAGTGACACCCAGCATCATCCGTGAAGGCTGGATAGTTAAACTGGATAGATGAGACAAGGTCTTGATACCCATTAATATGTATGAGAGCAGAGGGACTAAGTGTCAGATAGGACTAGTCTGCTACACATACTGGCGGGCCAGGGTGCAGGGTGGGCCTGGTTGCGGTTATTGTGGGTTGCTCTGACTAGGCTGGGTTTACGCAAGGGCCACTGGTTTACGCAATGGACCAGTATGTGATGGTCAGAACCAGGCTGGACAGCAAACACCCATTGGTTCCAGTGGAAAACAGGGTTGAAGTGGAACCAACCCAGCAACTGCAACCAACAACTGATGGGGGCGATGGACTGTGCTGGGCCCTGTGCTTGCTGGTGCATATGGGAATCTGGTCCGGGAACAAATCACACAAAGTTTCTTCTGGGATCCTCCCAATTGAGCTTTCAGTTTCTGAACGCTAAACATCAAAAGACAGAGGACAGAGCAAATCAATCAACCAGCTCAGCTATATGTTGGCAATGAAAAGACGGGGCAATAGGTGACTATAGGATGGACTATATCAATCAGTGGATTTTCCAACGACCACATTGTGCCTGGAGTGGTGAGAGTGGCAGCAATACGGTGTTGCGGAACTATCAAAACCACTCTGCTGGCTCTACCTTCAGACCAGAGATGGTCCCCCAAGAAACTGATGAGCTTTTCTGGACAATAAGATGCTGGACTTTTGCCTGGTAGATGCATGCAATGAAATAATCTCAACTGAATTTGATTTGTGGTGATGCAACAAGGTGGAGGAATACATCACGGAGTGTGGGGTAGAATCGCAGGGCCTATAAAACCATGTCACATAATGCAATGTAATCCAACAACAACAACAACAACAACAACAACAACAACAAAACCAGAAAAATGTAATACAGCAACAAGGTGGAGGAATACACCATGGGAGGAGGGAGCGGGGAGGGGTTGGGGCATCCCCAGAGCCTATGAAACGGTGTCACATAATGCAATGTAATTAAAACAAAAACAAAAACAAAAAGTAGAGAGTGAGAAATAGGGTGGGGCAGAGTATAACTTTGAATTTTTGCTTGAATTATCTCACTTAACTAAAACCTGTGGAATTGGAGCTGCTCTGGGACTCAAAGTGCCATCTGTACCCTGGGAGTTTGCTGAGCCAAGCTCGGAGGGACGGATTAAGTCCTTGATTAACAGGTCCTACTTTTTTTACACAAAGGGAAACCCAGGTTGGGAGAGTAGGTGCAAGGTAGGGACACAGCTGTAGGAGGGAGGAGGGGAAGCCTGCAGGTTGCTCTGGTATTAGGAGAAGGGACTGTGCAAGCAGTCTTGGCTCTTGAACTACCAGGTGGAGGTAATGGAAGCGGTTACAGGCCAGCAGTGGCAGTGAGCACACACGCCCATCTCCCTTTCTCCAAGCACACTAGCTCTGGGTAAATCACCCAGAAAGCAAATGGGCTTTGGAGTATCTCTCTCTCTCTCTTTTTCTTTAAAGATTTATGTATTTTTATTGGAGAGTCAGATATAGAGAGAGGAGGAGAGACAGAGAGGAAGATCTTCACTCCCCAAGTGGCTGCAATGGCTGGAACTGAGCCAGTCTGAAGCTAGGAGTCAGGAGCTTCTTCCATGTCTCTCACACAGGTGCAGGGTCCCAAGGCTTTGAGCCATCCCTGACTGTTTTCCCAGGTCACAAGCAGGGCGCTGGATGGGAAGCGGGGCTTTGGGGATTAGAGCTGGTGCCCATATGACATTGTAGGACGTGCAAGGCAGGGACCTTAATTTCTAGGCTTCTGTGCCAGGCACTGGAGTATCTCTATCCTCTAGCCCATCTCTTCTGGAGAGGAGAGTGGGAAGGATGGAGGAAATACCAAAGTGCCTACTTGAAAATGCCCCCTTTGGTGTAAGAAGAGGTGGGTGGGATGCCTTGGTCAGCACTTCTGCACTTCCTCTTTCTGGCTGTGACATTTAACATGCCCTGAGACAAACCACAAGGGTGTGATTTACAGAGCCTGTTCCTAACCATCAGGTAGCAGGGACCAGTCTGGTTGCAAAGTCTTTGGGATGTGGCCCACAAAGCAAAGATTCAATGCTTTGGACAGGATATGTCAACTCCCTACCTGCAACCCTGGATGCCCAGGGGGGAGGGGTTGTCTGCTCATCCCTGTCCCCCAGGACCCAGCACAGGCCCTGGCACTCAGTGGATCCAATGACTGAAGCCTCAGGGGTGTGGAGTGTGTGTGAGAGTCCCATCAGAAAGCCTGTCATCTCCCAGGGCTGGGGGCTCCAAAGCCTCCACTTCCTGTAATGGAGATCCCACGCAAGCCTGGCTGCAGCCCTGAGCACTGGCCTCACCTGCAGCAACCCAACAAAGAGACCCAGGGGCAGGAAGCCTCCCTCAGCCTTGGCCTGGACCTACGCTTCTTTCCAGGCTTGAGCTGGGGACTTGGAACAAGGATGCTGAGCCCATTCCTCTTGCAGTGTGGCAGAGCTCAGCTGTTGTAACTCAGTTGCCTGAGCATGTGGCTTGCCTCTGAAAGCATCAGCGACAGCTCCACAAGCACTAAGCATCCTGCTTGGGCTGGGGTCAGGAGCCCCGGGTTGTTCTCTGCTCTGCTTCTCAGAGCTGGATGATAGGGGGCTCTTTGCTTCATGTCCTGGGCTCTGATGCTTCCTCTGATTTCATGCTTAGGGTTATAGAGAACAAAACAGAGGCAGTCCGTGGTTTCCATTTCTCTACCATTTTCAGGGAACTCAAAAACAAGTGAAACTTCTAGATCCGGTAAGTTGCCTGAAGCTGCTGCTGGTTCCAATGTGTAGCAGTGATTTGCAAGTATTTTCGGATATTACTGAAATTATGACTTCCTGCTGGATGCTTCATTTCTGTCCTTTGCTTTTTCTCTTTAAACTGTCTTTACTGCCAGACATAGCTCAAGTCCTATAATCGTTACTATGTCACTATTTAAGATTTCATTCTACAGCAAATCATGATTTATTCATTCTATTTGATATGATTTAAGTTTCTGAGTGTATTTTGTTACTTCAAGTAGCACTAAAATATTCCTGGCCATGTCATGGATTGAGAAAAGGTGAGTGTTGCATGGAGAGGACCTCACTGACCTGTGGTGTTTCCATTCCCCAGGCTGCTACTTGTTCTGATCCTGAATTGGGTGAAGACCTCGATGGTGGGACAGACTAGACAAAGTTGTTATTTTATAGAAAGTAAGAATAATCATTGACTCCACACACTCAGTGATTCTTGCAGTATGAGCCCTGCATTAAGAGCTTAATCTACTAGAATTTTCACAAGAACCCTGTGAGGATGGGACTGGTGTTACCGCTGTTGAAGACAGGAGGCACAGAGGAGGTCATGCCACCTGGCAATGGCACAGCAGTTCTGGTTGAGCCAGGATTGAAACCAAGCCTGGATGGGCTGCGCTGTCCATGTATTACCCAGAAAGGAGGAGCCCTGGTAGCTTTCCCAGAGCTGGTGGATCAAAGAGGCAGGAAGGAATGATCCCAGGGATGGATTCCAGAGGGAAATGTTTATCCTAGCTGGCCTAGCAATGTTGGGAGTTTTCAGTGGGCAGGAGGAGAGGCCTCGGGAGGAGGAGACCACGTGGGTCAAGCCAGGGCACTGGGGCTGCAGATCTAGGTCTGTCCCCTGCTGCGCTCCCTGCTCCCTTCATCCCTCCTGCCCCAGGATGTCTTGGCATTTCCCTTTCCAAACCTCTCTGTGCCCAAATTGTCTACTGCCTTTTTCAATAATTCCTCTAATTTTACCTTCATTTTAGAAAACAAAAATCTTTGGGGCTGATGTCGTAGCAGAATATGTAAAGCCTCTGCCTGCGATGCCTGCATCCCATATCCGTTGCAGTCCCTGCTGCTCCACTTCCCATCCAGCCCCCTGCTAGTGGCCTAGGAAAGCAGTGGAAGATGGCCCAGTGCTTGGGCCTCTGCACCCAAATGGGACACCTGGGTGGGTGAGGGTCCTGAATCCTGACTTCATGTACCAGTGGCTGGAAGAACTTTCAGGCTCTTCCTCTCTTACTGTAACTCTAACTTGCAAATAGATAAAATAAACAATACAAAAGAAGCAAAAATGATTTTCACTTACCTGACATGTAGAGATCTTTCATCCATTGGATTACTTACTGAATGCTCACTACAGCCAGTGCAGGACCAGGCTGGAGCCAGAAGCTCAGAATTTCATCCTGGTCTCTTCGTGGGGATGACTGGGGCCCAAAACTTTGAACCGTCACCGGCAGCCTCTGTGTGCACCTTAGCAGGTAGGGGGCCTGGAGGCAGGCACTCTCATATTGGGGTGTGGGTGTTTCAAGCGGCATCTTAACTGGTATGTCAAATGCACCACTCTACCTTCTTTTATTATTGGGTTATCTTCTCTGTTTACCTGGCTTTCATTCATCTGCCCATTGATCTATCCATCCATCCATCCCTGCATTGTTTATTCATCAGCTGATCACTCCATTCTTCAGCCATACATTCATCTAGCATGAACAAAGCTCTGTCTCTGTGCCAGGATATTGGAGCTTGAGAGATGCATTTCCTGGAGGTGGAGCTGAGCGCATCCTCCCACTCAGCTATAACTTTAGGGAGAGCCGCTGTCACTCTCTTCTCACGCAGAGGCCGACTATCATGGCTCTCACACGCCCCCTGCTGTTAGTGTGGGAGGTTGCATCAGGGATGGAGAATCCTAGAGACTGTGGGAAGGTGCTTCAGGGCTGTCCCCTCGACTACTGCACTGTAACTCAGGCTGCTATCCTATGTGGGAACTTACAGGATTAGAGGTTTTTTTCAGAGATGTTGAATGCCCTGAGATTTTCCAGGCCCTGGTCAGAGGCTGCAGCAAGTAGCAGTGAGAAGGGGATTTTCTCTATGGGGACAGAATAATCACATGCTCTGTGATGTGGACGTGCGTCACGTCTGTGTGTGCCCTGGGGTGGTGGATGTGGGTTCTGGATGTGGGTTTGTGCCCAGTGTTCTGTATATGGGAGAAGGAGAACAGTAAGCTTTGCCTGAGTACATCAGGTGTTCTGGGACGTGCGGGGAAGGAGTGCTCACACTTTGGGAACATTCTCAATGGGTCCAGGGATGTGTTCTGCTCTGTGTGGCTCCAGAACTCCTCAGGCTTTGGGTGGAGCTTTGCACTTCTTTATTCAGTGAGGGATTCTCAGTGTGTCCTCTGGTCAGGTCCTTACTTGCATAGAGAACATAGGGACAAGTGGGAACCTGCTGGTGGAGATGTGAAATAGCCAGTAATCAGGTGGTTTTAGAGAACTGATGGGGGAAGCTGAGGCCTCTGGTGTCATCTGGGGACTGCTGGTCACAGAGGGTTAATGGTGTCTGTCATAACAGCAATGGCCATCACTTAGAGACTGTTAAATGTGTGCTGGAAACTGTAATGGGAGCCATAGTTAATCAGTTACAGTAATGAGGCAAGTACTACTCCCAGCGGTTTGGAAACTTAGATTCAAAGGCAAGGTGCTGGGGCAAGTCACCCTCCCAGAGTCACACAGGGTCTGAGTGGTCAGGCTGGGAGCTGACTCCTGTTCCATTTGACGCTAGAACTTGTGACACTAACTCAACTGCTCTGTCCCCTCCGGGTCAATTTGCAGATCATTGCGAGCAACCAGGACCAAGGAAAGCCCAGCTGGCAGCCCCATTGCATGACCTTTATAAAGAACTCTCAGAAATCCTGAACTGAGTAATTTGTTTCATTGGCTCATCCCCTCTGGCCTGTTCCTATAATCTGAGAGCTGGTTAATAGAGACATGAACTGAGTGAAATGTGACCCCAGTAGGACACCCATCAATCACTTTCCATGTTAGTTCATTAAAGAGTTCCCCTCCTAAAAAAGCTGCATCTGGTGTTTGATGAAGTCGGTTATGTTACTCCATACAACACAGGACTCCATTAGAGAAGCATCCTGTCTGTTCTAGTTCTTACCCAGTACCCTTTGGTGGGCCTGAAAAAGCAGTGGAAGATGCCCAGGTACTTGGGTCCCTGCCAGCAATGTGGGGCACCAGGAAGAAGTTCCAGGCTCCTTGTTTCTACCTGCTGCAGTCCTGACTGTTGTGGCCATTTAGGTAAACAATGATATATTGTATCTCTTCCCCTCTGCACTCTGCTTTCGAACTAAGTAAATGCATGTTTAACAAAAATATAGGTTTGGCATTATGGGATGGATGGGCAGGAGTTCTGTAGCACGGACATTGGTCGTTCTGACGAAGACACATGGGACTGGTGACACGTGACTAGCAGGGGTGGCCAAGACACATCAGGGGTGTAAAGACTAAGTGTCCTCTGCAAGGGGACACTTATGGATTCAGAGAAGAGCCCTTGGAGAATTTTCCAAAGCAGTTTCTGTGTTAAGGGCAACGGGATGTGGTGTCCAGATAATGTATTGCCAGGGGACTTCCACCCAGCCTCAGGGAGGGCCTGGGAGCTACCCTGATTCCTTGTCACTGCGCATGGGCAGCAGTGAGTCAGGAAATCTTGCCCCAAAGTGCCAACAATTTGGTTAAGATCTCAGCTTTCTTTTTAAAAAAATCTTTGAGTCTCAACAATTCCATCTTTAAACAACATCTAGCAAGTAACTTCATTTTCTCATTTTGACATTGTTGTGAAATGTATTAAGCTGCTGCCTGTGACATCAGCATTCTACACTGAAGCAGTGGTTTGAATCCTTGTTCAAGGAGGGCCAGAGCAGCCAGCAGATGATGGCCTAAGCATTTGGACCCCTGCAGTCCGTGTAGGAGAACTTGACAGTGTTCAAGGATGGACCAATGCTTGATCAATGCAGCATTTGTGGAGTGAACCAGAGTACGGGTGATCTCTGTGTCTCTGTCATTCTGCCTTTGAAATTAATAAAATAACCCCCGAAAAACTTTTATTTTCTGACGAATGTCAATGCCCCAAAAGTTTCTGCGTTTGTTTTCCAAATCTTGAAAAACCAACAATCAAGTTTTGGAAAGACATAATATGAAGTCTTCAGTTTCCATTTAAAACGATAAATACTAGTATTGCAAAGCTCTCATTCTTCTTCAAAAAATTCATCAAACTGTGATGACTACTGGTTTTAGTCGTTATTTACATCCTTGTGGAACTGTGGTCTTTATAGTTTTTGCTTGTTTAATATTGTGTTTAGCGGTACTTTGAGTCTGTGATTATAAAATGGGCCGAAAAAGTTCAAATGGGTGTCATAAAATTAGTTTGCAGGTTCTCCTTCTCCCTCGTCCCCGCTGCAAAAAACACAGTTACTGACCTAAGCATTCTGTCCCTCTTAGAATTCCTGAATCTCATTGTTTAGAAAAGTAGACCACTGGTTGTGAAAGTGCACTCAACTTCTTAGTGAATCCATCTGGAGTTATCCCCCATTTCCTTGATAGTAGTAGAGTGAGGGCTTGTCCAACTTTGTGATCCTGGTGCCAGAGCTTTGTTAATACATTTTAAAAATCCATTATTTAATGCTAATGTCTCCCTGCCTTTTTAAGTGGTTCTGTGCAAGGATCTGTGTGAAGTTTCTTACAAAGGCTTGGCTATCCAGTCAAATCCTGGATTTCATATCCCATGAAGACCTGCTATTGTCAGGAATGTTCTTCACTATTTCTTTGTATGTGGTGGCCCTATGCAAGCTGTGGCTTCTTTCTCTCATGTGAAAGAGCACATCTGCCTTGGTTCAGATTATATCCCATGTGCTTTACTTTCTATTTATAAAACTGGGATTTATTGGAAAAAACTACAGATCCTTGATTTTTCAAAAAAGGTGTAAGAGAGAGAAAGAGAGAGTATTTTCATCCAAATCCTTCTTGGAATGATTGCAGATGAGAATATCATCCACATATTGCAGAAGGCCTCTCGTCTAATTGGTACTGAATTTCTATGCAGAAGTGTTCTCAAGCAAATGAAGACTTTTTAATGAAGCCTTGAGCAACAATTGTCCAAGTATACTGTGGAGATAAACTTAAGCACAAATCAGTACAAAGACTGGAATTATGGGCTTAATTGTGTGAAAAAAGCATCTTTTAAAGTCTAGTGTGTATACCATTAGTTGCATTCAGGTATGTGTTAATACTGCTTATGAACTTGGCATAATATGTGAAGTACAGTTAATTATTTAATTAGCACCCCCAAGATCCTGAACTATTCTATATTCCCATTTAACTTTAAAACAAGAAGAATGTGTGTATTGCTGGTATACTGAAATGGAATCAGGACTTCATGTTTGGGAATCTTCTCAGTGAAAGATTGGAATCCCCATCCAGATTCTGATTTTATGGGCTACTGATGCTGATGAGAAAATGGAATTTTGTCCTTAAACAGACATCTGGCAGGCCTGGCATGTGTAGTTCATCCAGATATCCATGATCCCAAACTTGAGGGTCTGCTCTGTTTTTTGTCATGGAGCTAATCCAGGCTGAGGTCTGCCTCAGTGCAAATTAATTTTATAGCCAATGACTGGAATAAGGGAGAAGTTAACATGAGAGGCGTTCAAGGATGTTAACACGGGATCACAGGTGGTGGGAAGTGTGAGTCAGGAGGTGGAGCCACAGAGACCATAGTAGAGGCCTAGCAAAAGAGTCAGGGATTGAAACTTGCTGGAAGGAGTGGCACAAGGGACTGCAAAGAAAGAACCAGATACCAAACACAATCAGTAAAATCGACCTGTAGTCCTGTGGGTGACACAGCTTAAAAACCTGTCCTAAAGAGAAGAATCTGCTAACCAGAAGTACAATGATCAGGAGCAAAAGAGACCGAGGCTCACTGGATTTTACTGATAGCTCCCTGCAAAGGAGCAAAAGCCTTTGCCAACTTCAGAGTTAACTGGGGAACACATTGAGGAAATGTACTTAGAAAATGTGCTTATCAACAATGAGAAGTGCGTATAGGAGTTCAAGGAATTTAAGAAATATGTCACAGGAAATAGCAACACTGAAACAAAATCAAGCTGAATTATCAGAAATGGGCAAATTAAAAATTCAGTGGAAAGCCTCATCATTGAATGAAGGAGGCAGAAGAAAGAATCTCAGTTTTGGAAGGCATTTGCTTCAACAATGGGGAAGCAATCAAAAAGCTGGGAGAGGAACTAAATCAAACTAAAAAGTATTCAAGAATCAAGGGACACTACTAAAAGGCTGAATATAAGAATTATGGGAATTCCAGAAGGTGCAAAAAGAGAAACTGGGCTTAAAGATGTATTCAATGAAATAATAAGTGGAAACTTACCTAATATGGAGAAAGAATAGTGAAATAAAACACAGGAGGGGCACAGAACTCCCAACAGGATGGATTAAAAGTGATCTTCACCATTGCACTTGATAATCAAGCTTTCTTTAGTAGAATACAAGGAAAATATCTTTATGTATGCTCATGAAAAAAACAATTAATGTATAGGGAAATGTCAATCAGATTCACAGCTAATCTCTCATAGGAAACTCTACAGGTCAGAAGAAAATGGAATGATGTATTCCAGATTCTAAAAGGAAAACATTGTCAGCTCAGAATAACTTACTCAGCAAAGTTTTGCTTTGTCTTTGAAAATGAAAGAAAGTTCTTCCACAGCAAAGAAAAGCTCGATCAATTCACCTCTCCCAGACCTGCTCCACAAATGATACTTAAAGATATTCCATTGACACAGAAACTCAGTAGCATTTATCAAAACCGAAGGGAAACATGGAGAACATTCCAATAAAAAGACCACAGAAAACGAAATCAAACTATGAACAACCTGTTGCTAAAATAAAAGGACTAAATTACCACTTGTCTATATTAACCCTGAATGAAAGGACTTAAACTCATCAGTCAAGTGTCATAGATTAGTGCCCTGGATCCAAAAACAAAACCCATCTCTCTGCTGCTTACAGAAGACAACATCTCACCAACAAAGATAGGTGTCAACTGAAAAGGAAAGGATGGGAAAAGGATATTCCAGGTTAATGGAAAGTAACAACAAGCTGGTGTAACCTTTCTTATTTCATATAATATAGAGTTTGATGTGAAAAACATTAAAAGAGATGAAGACAGACACCACATAATGATCAAAGGATCCATTCTGCAAGAATAGACTATCATAAGAAATGCATACCTACCAAATTGCAGGGCACCTAGCTACATGAAAGAAATATTAATGGATTTAAAGGGAAAAATAGACTCCAATATAATAATAGTGGGGAGCTTAATGCCCCATTAATATCAGTGGACAGATCAACAAGACAGAAACTCAATAGTGAAACAGTTGAATTCATACACTAAAGCAAATGGGGTTAATTGATTTTTACAGGACTTTTCATCCTATAGACAGAGAATACATCTTTTTCCATCAGTGCATGGAACTTTCTCCAGGATTGACCATGTGATAGACCATACAACAAGCCTCAGTAAATAAAAAGAAAATGAAAATTATACCATGCATCATCTCGACCATCATGGAGTGAAACTGAGCCTGATAGATCAAAATATCCCAGAAGACATGCAAATGCCTGGAGACTGTTACTAAATGAACAATGGGTTATAGATGAAATAAAAGCAGAAATTAAAAAATTGCTTAAAACAAACGAAGGCATCAACATAACATGTCACAACTAATGGAAAATGATCAAGGCAGTGTTAAGAGCAAAGTGCATCTCAGTCAATGCTTATGTTAAAAAGCTAAAAAAGCACCAAGTAAATGAGCTAACCATACACTTGAAGGAGCTAGAAAAACATCAGCAAAGCAATCCCAAGGTTAGTAGGAAAACAAGAAATAACCAAAGCACGAGAGGATATGAACCAAATAGAGACCAAAAGAGCGATACATAAGATCAATGAATCAAAGTGCTGGTTCTTTGATAAGATCAACAAAATAGATTCCCATAGTCCAATTAATCAAAAAAAGGAGAGAGAAGATAAGAATCAATAGGATCAGAGACAAAAAAGGAAATAGAACCACAGATATTTTTGACTCTCAAATAGGATAGAATTACATGGGGAGGGGGTTTGTGGCTTGTGAGTTCCTGCTCAGAGAGCTGCCTTATCTCATATCAGCAGGTGGTAATCACCTGTGATGTGTTTATTCCATGGGAATTGGCATATGTGACAAATTAAGATTTTTCCTGTTTTTCTTGAGGGCTGGTTCCCCAGCACACCATGAAAGCTGTGTGAATTTTGACAAATGTTAACTTTTTGAACCTGGTTCCCATTCTGCAAATGCAAACTAATTATGATATCATAGATTAGAAACTGTACACTAGGTGCCATGTGTAACTCCTCACTCTTGATTGGAATTGTTACAGATGTTATTAGAATTCCATTTTTCAGATGAAAAATTGAAGGGCAGAGATGAAAAAACTTATGTCAAAAAACAAGGATGAAGAATGATTTCTTTTTATTTGTGTGGAGAGAGAGAGAGAGAGAGAATCTTCCATGAATTGAATCACAACTCCAATGGCTGGACCTTGTGAAAGCTAAAAGTTTGGAGCTAAATGTGAGTCTCTCATTTTGGTGGCAACAGTCCAAGTACTGGGCGATTTTGTACAGACTTCTCAGTGGAAGGAATTTTAACTGGGATATGGATTGGAAGTGAAGTATCTAGATTCAAATTGATGTGCCAATAATGGGTGGCAGGCATTAAAGGTGGCATCATAACTTTCCTCATGACACCAGTCCCCTACACATCATTTTAAGCAATCTGGCTCAAGTCTGTCTGCTGACCTCCATATTGTCTCAATAATCATCTCTATCCACTGCCATCTCTTAGGCATTACTGAGTGAGTGGTGACATTGTGCTAAGGCTTAACTTCTGACGAGGGCACCCCAAACACCCAGCTTCTGGGTTCACTCTTACATTAAAGTCTTCATCCTGTGTATCATGGGGAGTTTTGATATTTCCCTGTTATTTTTAAGGAAGTCTAGGTGACTTCTGTGACTTCTTGTTACCCCTCATCTGATCCTCTGCTTCTGGACCAGTTCTTGGTCTATCTTACTGTTCCTCCTTCAGTGAATGGTATTTTCTCCCAGCAAAGTTGCAACTATACCTCACTGCGGTCACTATATACTCTTTGATCAGACAATAAAGGATTACAGACAGCCATACCTCATGAAAGAGGCCTTTTTTTTGCTTTAAAAAAGTAAATATGTATTTTAATAGAAACACAATGATTATATGAGAAGGGTCTTCAAAAAATTCAGGGATGTGGTATATTATTTTTTAATGAAATTTATTTATTTTTTGTTGAAAAGGCAGATATACAGAGAGGAGGAGAGACAGAGAGGATGATCTTCCATTTGCTGGTTCACTCCCCATGTGGCTGCAACAGCTGGACCTGAGCCAATACGAAGCCAAGCTGGATCTTCAACCCTGGGGCTCATGGACATGGCACCACCTCTGCAGGAGGGCCCAAGAACCTGGGCCAGGTGACCTGAGCCTCACTGGCCCTTCCCCACCCCTGGGACTCTAGGATCCAGCACCCACTGTGCAGGCAGACGCAAAGCCCTGGACACGTGACCCAGGACCTGTTAGATCCCCATCCTCCGGGTTCATGGAACTGGTACCCACCATGCAGGTGGCCTCAGTGACCTTGGCCAGGAGACCCAGCCACTCAGGCTTCTCTACCCATGGGGTTTATGGATCCTGCATAGACCTCAGGCTGGCTGAAAGTCCTGGGTCACATGATCCAGGCCACACTGAACCTCCTACCCCTGGGGCTAATGGACCCGATGACACCCATTACACAGGTGAGTTCCAGGACCTGGACCAGTGATACAAGCCACACCATACCTGCTACCTCTGGGCTCACAGATCCAACACCCACCTCACAGGTTGGCCCAAAGGCCCCTCCATCCCTGGAGCTCTCAGAGCTGGCACCCACTGTCCCCAAACTGACATGGCTCATCTTACCTCAGCATCTAACAGCGGGTGCTTCAGCTTTGTTTGACCCAACCTGCTCCCAGTTCCAGTTTATTCTGGTTGGTACTGAGGCCTAGCTTTGTCCAGTCAGTCCCCCATCTGGGCTTCAGTGTGAACTTGCTGGTGTTGTGGCCCAACCCGGCCCCTCCTGCACCGCATCCTGGTTCTTGGATTGTCCAGTGGCTGTTATGAACCTGACCCACATGTACACTGGCAGGTATTGTAACCTGACCTGGTTTGGGCTGTTTCTTGCCTGGTTTTTGTGCTTACCTACAGGCATTGTAACCTGACAAAGGAGTTCATCAAGCTCCTCTATCCAGTCTCCTCCCAGTGGCAGATCTTGTGCACACTGGTGAGTCCTTGGTCCAGATTGAGTTTGTCCACCTCTTGCCCTGGAAGAGTGGTGTCTCTGCCCAACAGCCCCATAACCTTTCTGGTTCTTACTGATGAGTGTTGAAGCCCATCCACACATGGTCCGTGTCTAGACACAGCTCTCACATGGTTCAGCAGGAGCTGAGACTTAGCCAAGCCTGTTCTATACACACTCTGACTCCAACAAGTACCAGTGAGTGCTGGAGTCTAGCCCAGTCTGGCATTCCCCAGACCCAGTCCACACCTGTGCTGAGGGAGATTGCAGCCATAGCCACCCAAGCCCAATGCCCTGATTCTGGCTCTTGCACTTACCACTAGGAGTTCCAGCCCCTAAACTGGGGTGTCCCCTAAACTCCCAACCAGGCCTGTTCCCAGCCACAGATCTTATGCGTGCCAACAGAGATTGCTGTTCCACATGGTTGAGCCATGTACTCCTTCACAGATTCTTTTTTTTTAAACTCACTTTATTATTATTATTATTATTATTTAATAATCTTACTTAGTTGATTAGGGAACAAAGTGTCAAGTGCTACAGGTAAAGTGGGTAATACCATTGTTTCCACTTCAATATCATTTTACCCTGTATCTGGGGTCAGGGAAAAAAACAAAGGGAAAAGCCCCACCCAACCTCCCACCCATCCCAGATCCCCAACGGGAGGCGCGCTCTGAGGGTCCTGCTCATACAGTTTTGATAGTTCTTCAGTTCTGGATTGCTGCCAATCTCTCAGTTCCAATCGCAATGAATTCTATTCAGAATCCACTGGCTGACAGTCTCTTCATGGCTGAGGTTCTAAGATCAGCAGTTCAGTTGGAGGGATCTCTCTCCAAAGAAACTTCATCTGAGATGATCCCAGGCCTGATTCTTGTGCAAGTTTGCTAGTACAGAGTCCAACACTGTCCGTCACACCAATCAGCTTATGCTCATGCTGGTCGTTGGGATTGCTGGGTTCGTTCTGTTTCCAGTCCTGTCTTCCTCGTGAACCAACGGGTTTTGTAGTCCAGTTCGATCCTGCCCACTTCATACTCGGTCCTCATGCAAACCGGTTGGAGCTGCAGCCTGGTTGGGGCGACTCCCCATAACCCCCACCAGTTCTGCCCCCTACCCTGGTTCCCATGCTTGCCAGTACGCACTGCAGGCGTATCAAGTCTGTCCCACATCCTGTTTAGCTCTCGCACGTGTCAATGGGTATTGAAGCCCAGCTCAACCCAACCAACCTACTATCCAGCCCACACACCTACTGGCAGGTGCCCTTCTGTACAGCCACCCCTGCCCCTGTCCTGGTGTTCGTGCTGTCCAATGAGAGTGGTAGCCCCGAAGGAGGTGCCCACTATTTCCCTTCTAGGCCACACTCACTCCCAGATTATGTACTCTCCAGGTAGTTCTGGCATTTGACTTGACAGAATTAGCTCCAAGTGCCATCCTCTGCCAGCTAGTACTGCGGCTAGCCCAACCAACCCTCACCCACTCTGGTTTTTGCTTGCACCAGTCGGAACAGTCAGCCCACTATGGCCCTTCCCTTATCTAGCCCACATGAGGCCCACAGGTGTAACAGCCCTGCCTATTCTGATCTGCCACCATCCCGACTCACGCTTTCCAATGGATGTAGTTGTCCAGCAGGGGAGCCCACATTCCCCTGTCAGCTTTGCCTCCTCCCCCTGATTATCACATGTGCTGTTTGGGCGCTGCAACCACATCTGGTACGGCTCATCTCACCTTGGCATTCCTTATTGTGTACTAGTATGTGTTGCAACCGAACCTGGCTCGACCCACACTCTGTTCTGGCCCTCGGACTCACCAGCGGGTGATGTGAACAGGTTCAGCCTGGTCTGCCCCCAATCCATGCCATGTGTATACCAGTGGGGTAATTTCCATAGCCTATTCTGGGCTGTTTCCTATTGTGCTTCTTGCGCTTACCTGCAGGGACTGTGTCCTGCCAGAGGAGTTGCCCAGGCTCTTCCATCAGAAACTCCCAGTGCCAGGTTTTAAGCATACCAGTGGGTCCATGAGCCAGCCCTGTTCAGTTCACCTCCTGTCCTAGCAGGAACAGTGGTGTTTCCTGCTGTTCTTCAACCCAATCTGGTTCTTATTGTTGGATGTTTCAACCAAGCCATGGCTCTTCCATACCCCCATACGGCTTACACATGGTTCAGTAAGGGCTGAGACCTAGCCTAATCTGTCATACATTTCCCCTGGTCCTGCAGAGCACCAGATGGTGTTGGGGTCTGGCCCAGCTTGGTGCTTCCATTCCCAGTCCACACTTGTGCCAACTGGGATTACACTCGTACCCTGATTGGAATGCAGCCCCATTTACAGCCCATGTGCTCATTGGTGGGAAACTCAACCCAGCTAGAGTATCCTCTTAGCTGCCCAACTGGGCCTATTCCCAGCCTTAGATCTTGTGAAGGCCAGTGGTTGCTCTGATTCAACTTGGTAGAGCCCCTCTCTTGTCCTGTCCCCTTAGATGCTGTGGCTTAGCATCCCTGTCTTACGCAGATCAGTAGGTGCAAGGACCTACTTGGCATGACCTGTGCTCCAACTTGATTTCTGTTGTTTCTTATGAGTTAAGGTTTGCTCAGCCCTGCCCATTCTGTCCCCTTCCAGTGGCAGCACGGCCCACCCCACATTCTGTTAAAGGATGCACTTTCAGGTGCTGCTGCCTTGACCTGCGCTGACTGTTTTGGGTTCCTGCACCCGTGTGTGATGGCAGGTAGCATGGTCACATCTAGCTTAGTCCATCCCAACCCCAGCTTGCGAGCTAACCAGGGGGAACTTGTATTTCCACAGGGTTGGGCCTACACAACCCCATAGAGTCTACCCCCAGATCAAGTTCTCTCACGTGCTGGATAGAGTCTTGACCCTGCCAGATGTGACCACTCCACCACTCCATCAAACACTTGGGTAATGGTACCCATCACTGCCAAAGAGGCCCCCATCCATAGCATTGGTGTGGGCTAGTGTGTGACGATCAGTGATGTTCTAGGCAAACAGGCCATTTCTGTATTCCGAATTGGGTTGGTGTATCTGACTAACCGTAATTGTCTCCTGGGTACTTCCCTTCAAACCACCAGGTCTCAGTCCCCACGCCTGCCTAAAACTTCCATGACCCTGTCACTGGGAATCACCCAAGATTCATTACTTACCTACACTAAAATTGGACTTAGTCATGGGTGTCCCTAGGCAAACATATCTTTTTTTTTTAACCTATGATTAGCCCATTGACATTTCAGTTTTAGTTTTATATACAGAACCGACTGCTATATACCTTAAAATGGCTATAAGGTACCATTCAGCTGTCTCGTGTCTATTTCATTTTAGTATTTAGCCATTTGTTGTGTTGAAGTATAATTTTGCTGATCTTGGCAGATTTTAGGGTAATCTAGCCTGACTTGTAACTCTAACAAGACATTTGTCGACAATTAAGGTGCTGAATATTTTTTTTTTTTGTTTTTTTTGGAGGGGTGTGCAGGGAAATCCCCAACACCATGGTGAGGAGTGACTAATCTTTGTGTCCCACCCAGCGAGGCATGAGCCAATTCACGCCAGCTCTTTCCTGTCAGATTCCAGGCTCTACTGAGCAAACATATCTTAAAAAACCCCAGAGTTTGCCGCCGGGCGGCCAGCAGGCAAAGCCTGGTACCACATGGTGCACAGGCTGCCCTGGGTGAGGCCGAGGACTCGTTCACTGCCTTGCGGCAGTGTCTTTGGCGTGAGCCCCCAGCATTGGGTCCGACCCGGCAGGGGCACCCCCCACAGCCGCCACACTGTGAGGAGCGGCACTTGCCCCCCTTCACAGATTCTACCCCCAGACCTGATTCACTCGTGTATTTGTTGGCATCATGGCTCAGACTCACAGCACCTGTTCCCTTTTCTGACACTCGCTGGTGCAATCCATGTTCTAGTTATTCAAGTAGAGTGGCTTCATCCATGGAAGTTCCTCAGAAGTCATTCCTCACCTGGACATGAAACTTCAGGTCCTTGCTCATCCCCACTTGTGTCATCCCAAGACTCCCTGTAACCCCACACGCCCAGGTACTCAAGGGCTTTGCCTGGCACCACTGGCACCCAGGCCACCCAGCTAGAGTTCCCCCCAGCTGTAGCCATGCAGCTGAGGGAGTAAAGCACCAGCGCCTTTTGGCCCAGACTTACTTGAGATCTGCCCATAGTATGGCGGCAGTGGATGGAGCCAAGATCCCAAGTCAAGCCCAGACCTGCTCAAGATCTGCCCACAGCATCATGGCTGTGGACGAAGAAAGTTCCTGAGCCTCAAGCATAGACTAGCTCAAGTTGTGCCCAGTGCATAGCAGCAGGGGATGGAGCTAGGATCCCAAGCCACAAGCCTGATCCGTCCTGAGTTCCTGGCTACAGTAATGTAGCAGGGAGAGAAAGCACTTGCACCTCCAGCCCAGACTTACTTGAGATCTGCCCATGATTATAGCATTCTTAAAAGACGGATTTCATGGGAAGAATAGATGAAGAGCCATATGTGGCCAAGCCATGGAGTACACAGCACTGGCGAGTATTTGTGTGTGTGTGAAAGTGAGAGGGAGAGAGAGAGAAAACCGGAGAGAACCAGGTCATGTACATTGACACCCACCATACGCTAGTTCTGAAGAGGGGCTATGTATTTGAACACATGTTTCTCATGTCACACTTGGTTTCTCCATCAGTTTTTTGCTTTGTCTTTCTAGAACTTTCTCCTCCTTATAATCTCACTTGAATATCTGCCCAATCTCTATAGACTTCCCTTTGGGCTGCCCCATAGGGTTCTTGCTCCTCTTCAGTTTTTTCCATTCAGCAGCCAGAGATCCATTGTTCAAACCCAAGTTGGAGCCTCCTCTTGCTGAAAACCCTCCCAAGGCTCCCTGTGGGCCTGGAGATCCTGCCCTGTGGGGTTATTTGCACTGTCTCTGCCTTCATTTTCACAGAAAAACCAACCCCTAGATGTGTTCCTCATTGTGTTATGATTGCACAGGAGCAGGTTGCATTTCCACTCACCTGGGATAGCAGGTGTGCTTGGAGGTGGAAGGGCAGGAAGAAGACAGTTAAGGTAGATCTCTCCCTACAGTTGTTCGCTGGCTTCACCTGTCACGCCTGAACTGGCTTCTGTGTAGAACCTCGGCTCTGGCTGCTATACCTATATCTTGTCTCCCTCTATCTCTTCTGTCCTGACAGGAATCCTGGTAGCTTCTTAGCCGTTCACTCACCTTAGCATGCAGGTATCTGGATTCCAACTGATTCTCCTTCAAGGACTTGAAAGCTTTGTTTTCTGGTTGGACTTTCATTGATTCAGGCTGGTTAGGAAGCCAGAAGCATGTGTAGGGCAGAAACTGAGGAATAACAGGGCACTGAAACCCGAGCCTTTGGCCAAGGCAGCCTCTCCAATTGAGGTCAAGTTTTACAAGATTAAGAACATCACCATGTGTGGTTTACCCTGGACTTTCTGTGGTTATCTGAAAATACTTGTCTTTTGTGGTGGAGACCCAACTATCTGGTTTTCTTTTCTTTCCTTATGCACAGGGTTGTACAGAATGAAAACTACGTCTGCCTGCTTCCCTGGCAGGCAGGTGAAGCCAAGTGCAGAGGAGGTGGGTTCAGACTCCAGGCTGGGTGCTCAGCGATGAGGCCTGCGTCTCCCTCCTGTCTGCAGTGTGACTGTGGGGCTGGAGCTGTGCTGCGTTGATTTCCTTTGCTAGTGCTATTGTCATGAAGGGCTGAGACTCACACAACAGTCCCATGAGCACCAGTTCTAGATGGAGGAGTCCAGCTTCCAGGTGTCAACAGGTGGGTTCTTCACCAAGACCAGGAGGGTCTGTTCCAGGTCTCTCCCCTTGTGCAGCTTGCCATCCTCCCCCTATGTTGTTTCCCTGTTCTCCAATTTTTCATTTTTACAAAGGTACCTGTCACAATGCACGTGGGCCACCATAACCATCTCAGTGTAACTCTTTACATTAACAGTGATCCTATTTTCAGATTAGACTACACTCTGAGAGGTTAGGGCTTCAGCACTGGAATTATGGAGGACACAACTCCATGCATGAGATGTACCTTGTGGGTAAGAGTGTCACCTAGGAATGGAGCCATGAGATAGAAAGAGGAGGTGGTGTTTTAGAGCAAAACCAGCTTCCATCTGGAAGTGAAGGAGAATTAACTCTCTCACTGCATGCACTGTGATTGGTCTCTGTGACCTTCAACCAAACCTGCGTCATCACCGGGGCTTGGAAGAGAACATATGGCGGCCTGGAGAAGGAACTGATGAACATTTGATAAAAATAGATACACAGCTGCAGAAACTCACAAGGGTTGGTGACCTCTGAGTCCAGTTACAGTGAGAGTTGAGACCAGGGGACAGTGGGAAAACAGTCATTGAGCGCAAATGCAGGACACTGGGTAACAGTAAGGGCCAACGGGGCAGGGGAGGAGGAAACTGAGGCACAAGTGCCTATACTATGCTCTCTTCTTGTCCATTGCCTCTTGCTAGCATTTGCCTGTGATGAAGCCAAATTCCTCCGGGTTTCTTCAGTCAACCAAACAGGACCCAGAGCAGTGCCAGAGAGCAGAGGGCAGGCAGGTGGAGGTCACACTGCACATCCTGCTGCTGTGCTCCTGAGCTGTGAGCTCCCAAGGGCCATCTCTCTTCTTCATGGAAGGCCCAGGGAACTAGGAGTAAGTTTGAGATCACATAGTTGTTTAGCAAACACTTGTTGGCTGTGTGTTAGCCTGGTCATAGAACAAGGGTAGGGAAAGTGTGGCTTTCACCATCAGTGCTCACAGTGTCTACATTGACCTGGAGGACTTCTCCCACCCCTCCCAGCTCAACTTCAGAAAGGCATTGCCAAGTTTTTTGGGGAAAAAGCTCTACTCATCTCCTTTCCCCCAGTGCCATGGCCTAAGAACTCATTTAGGTTTCAATTGAGGAGATGCCTTCCTTGGGACAAGAGTCACTGACACACAACCTGGACTTGTTCCCTTCTGGGGTTTCTTCTTGTCACACCCAGGGCACATGCCAGATCCTGGGTTTCCTTCCCCTCCCTGAGGCTGTGCTGCATAAACTGAGGAGGGAGGGATTGGTAGTAGGGGAGCAGTAAGACCATGGTATAACAGAAAGCCCTGGCTTGTACACCATCTTGTGTAATTCTCAGTGAATGTTGGAATGTTTGAGGTTCTGAGAATTCCTGCAGGCAGGAGCCATTTGACTTGTGTTGACTTTGTATTTCCTGCTCTCTTTTGATCTTTGACTCTTTATTGAGTTTCCCCTGTTTCCACTTTAGGATCTGAGGCCCCAGCAGTGCACAAAGCAGACAGAACCCCTGCTCAGTGGGCTCGCTTCCAGTGGGGTTATTAGTCACAGGACAGCCTGTCCTGGAGGACACTGCTGTCCAGGGCCCAAACCCCACTAGTGCTGCAGCTGAGCTTCTCAGGGACACATATAGACTTCCAGAATGTCCTGTGTGGATGCCAAGGCTAACTGCCCCTGCAGGCAGGATAAGAGGACATCTAGCAAGTCCTTTAGCTCCATGCATCCACTCGTTGTCTCTTTGAATAAGTAAGTTGTTGACCTGCCCTGTGCTAGGCTTCCTTCTCAACCCTGAGAATTTGAAGATAAAACAGAGAAAGTTTGGGGCTCCCAAGTGCTTTCTCTTCTTGTAGAAATCCCTCCCTCTAAGGAGAAAAGGCACCCCTGTTTCTCAAAACTCCTATTCAAGATCCAGCCTTCATTTCCCTGCCAGACCCAGCTGCTAATCCCAGCCTGAACCTCCACCTCCCAACCACAGAGCAGACTGCTTTGCTTCAGGTTGGGATCTACAGTAGATCGTAATTATGATCTTCCCTGGTAGCTCCTTTGTCCCAAGGTTCTTGCTTCTGTAGTTGGGTTTTTGCTCAGCTGATCCTGGACAAGAAAACACCTGGAAGGGGCTGGCTTTTGGTGCAAATGATTAAGTTACTACTACACCAACTCCCATTAAGATCCAGCCACTTCTGCTTTAGCTTCTTGTGCATGGAACTGGGAAGGCAGCAGAAGTTGGCCCAATTACTTGGGTTCCAGCATCTTACATAGAAAAGGAGTTTCTGGCTTCTGGCTTCATCCTGGTCCAACCTTGGCTATTGTGAACATCTGTGAATTGAACCAGTAGATCTCTGTCTGTCTCTCTATATAAGGGATACAAAAAACACTACTCAGGATTATTTAGTGGCACAACTGGCAATATCTGGCCACAAGGCCTTGAATTTAACAAGGGTGGTGATGGTAGAGTGGCTTTGCCTAGTCCATCTGCTTTTAGCCCAAGCATAGAGAGAGCCAGGGTATCCCCCACTGGGAATATATGAAGCCAGGTGGATAGGACAGGTGACATCTTGTTTGGAGTTGAGCGAGGGGTTAACCCTGTAAGGTAAAGCAGCAACAAAGCCAGGGTCCTCAGCCAGTCCTAGTGTTTCTCTGGGACAGGAGTTCCCAGCAAATCCCCTTTGATTTGATGGTTTTTGGAGACCCATCTGATCCATGCGCTCCACAGTGGGCACTGACCTGCCACTCTGCACCCTATTGTTCCTGTCCTGTTCTTCCTCAGCTCAGGGCCTGGGGAAGGGCTCTGGTGAAGGAGACCATGCTGTGTGCTGGCGGGTACAAAGTCTCTGGTTGTAATGTAAGTGCTCACACTTGCCACATGGAGCAGGTTCCTGGTGTTGCTCTGCTCTTCCATGGTTTCTTCTCTGCTAGCCCCACTCAGGTTCCAGGACAGGTAAGACCTGCATAAAGTCAACACAGCTCACATACCCTGACTCCTGTTCCACCTCACAGGCTTCCCTCACCTGGGGCCATCACTGTCCCTCCTCCTGCTCAGGCTGCCCCATCAGCACAGCAGGGACACTCGCACCAACACCTTGAGTCACCCACTCTGGGCTCTGCAGGGATCCTCAACCACTGTGCTGTGGGAGCTGAGTCCTCCTAGGCAGCAGGGAAGGTGCTGCCAGCAGGGGATGCTGGCATCTCTCGGGGCTCCCTCTGTGCCAGGGGCTGTGCTGAGGTCCTGTCTGGGTCTCTTCCTGCTGAGCAGGTGTGGTAGCACAGACCCTGCTCCTGCCCAGCTGAGGCCCTGAGGTTGGTAGAGGTGCAGCAGTGTGTGAGTGTGTCTGCAACTCCCAGGTCAGGGACAATTACTTCAGCTGCGATGTGGCTCAGTCCCCACCCCTCTGACCATCACAGGGTGACTCTGGAGGACCCCTCATCTGCTCTGGAGTGAACTGTGCCTGTGAAGTTCATGGTGTGACCAGCGTTGTTTCTGGTAATGGCTGCAATTACCCCCAAGAGGCCCACTGTGTTCACCCATGTGTCAGCCTCACTGCTGTTTTACTGTCCCTAGTCTTGTCCTGATCTTTGTCCTGGGGATCCCAGGCCACCTGGCAGAGCAGGTGAATACGACAGATGGCAGGCTGGTCCTGACTTACCTTCTCTCCTCTGGTAGGAACAATGCGCCATAGTGGGTGCTGCTGGGACGGTATAACCTGAGTTTACTGGTGGATTCTGAGCAGTTTATCGGTATCAAGGTTTTTGTTCACTCAGAATGTGACAACAATGAAGTCAAAGGGTAAGTGAGCTCCTTGCCTGGAACCAGGCTACTGTGCTCTGCCCTCCATGAGCTACAGCTTGTCTAGGAGACTCCCAGGGACAGTGGAGATGGGGAGCAGCTTGGACCCAGTTCCCACACACTGGACAGAGCCTTAGAGACCAGCAGCATCAACCTCCCTCCAGGCACAGGGGACAGCAGGCCAGGGAGAGTCAGGAAGTCCCCCAAAGCTGCTGGGCTCAGTGTCCCTGGAGCCCAGGACTCTCAGGGCCCTTCCCCAAGTCCAAGGTGTCATGTGCTCAGCAGAGGTTTCATGTAGCACAGCCTGGGTTCCTGGGTGTGTGGGCAGAAGAGGAGCACTGGACTGAGAGTCAAGCTGTGGGTGTCCCTCCATGAGTGTCCTGGGCAGTGAGTTCCCTGCTCTGGGCTCAGGTATCTACTTGTCAAGGTGACCTGCAGCAGGGCTTTGTGGTGGTAGTGATGGTCAAGTAGTCCTTTCTCAGTCCCTAACTTGTGTGCATACCTGTGTGTCCAGGTGGCTTAGCGTTTTTTGTTGAGAGATCACAGGAGTGGGTCAGATCCCTTGCAAATGCAGTACAGGAGTGATGGAGACTCTGGTACATCATCACGTGGTTCCTGGGACAATAGGGAGATAAGTGAGACCCAGGTGAAATGTCCCAAGTGGTAGCAAGCAGAGCAGTGGTTCCCAAAGTGTCATTTGTGGAGTAGCAGCACAGGGGTTCCATGGGAACCTGGGAGAGATGTCAGACCTCAAGCCTTGGCCTGATACAGCTTAAAAAATTCTGGGATGTGTTCAGAAATTTGTGTAGTTTTGAAATTTTTCACTCATTTAGTTTTTACATTATTTAAAAAATATATTAATTTATTTTGTGATACAGTTCTATAGGTTCTGGGATTTTCTCTCCTACCCCAATTCCCTCTCCCTGCTAATTTCCCCTATATCATAAAATAGCATAGTTCTTCAAATATAGTCATAAGTCCATCATTCAAATATTTAAGTGTATCCTGACATTGTAAGTATGGTAAATAGCAGAGTCCAGTATCCTGTTTTCAAGGTACATTTAACAATTTCATTGAGAGTCCATTTTTTGATTTGGAAGTAGAGATGCACACTGCTTTGTATCTTCACATCTTCATGTGATAGTCTCTATTATGCTGTTCGTCTAGAGACTCCACATACATGCATGTTTACCTATGTATCTATTAATCTTTTAAAAATTTTATTATATTTTTGACAATCTTTACATGGTTAATTAGGGTAAAAAGGTTCAAGGGCTATAGGAAAGTGGGTAAGAGTATTATTTCCATATTGTTTCCTTCATGTTTAAAGGGGGATATTTAAGGAGAAGGCCCACCCAATTTCCCACTCTCCCCAGGTCCCTGATGTAGGGCATGCTCCGAGGTTCTTGCTCAAGTGGTTTTGATAGTTCACCAGTTATGAATCGCTGCCAATCTTGCCACTCCAAGCACTATAAAGTCTTTGAAGAATGCACTGATTGACATTGTCCATCATAGTGTTTCCATTTGCCCAGTATTTCGCTGCCAACATATAGCTGAGATGGTTGATTGACCTGTTCTGTCTTCTGTCTTTTCTTGGTTAGGGTTCTGAGTCCAGCAGTTTGATTGGGGAGATCTCCAAAGAAACTTTGTCTGAGGTGTTCTCCGACTAGATTCTTGTATGTACTAGCAAGCACAGGGCCCGGCACAGTCCATCACCTGATCAGCTGGTGGTTGCAATTGCTGGGTTGGTTCTGTTTTTAGCCCCGACTTGCACTGTAACCAATGGGTATTGCAGTCCAGCCTGCTTCTGCCCAGCACATACTCGGCCCTCGCATCAACCAGTAGGATCTGCAGCCTAGTTGGAGTGATCCACAATGACCCCCACCAGACCCGTCCCCTACCCTGGTTTGCCAGTATGTGTAGCAGACTAGTCCAGTCTGTCCCACACCCAATTCCACTCTTGTACATGTCAATGGGTATTAAAGCTTTGTTCCCTCTAACCAGCTCAACTATGCAGGCCACACAGATGCTGTTTGGTGTCTGTCTAGCCACCCCAGCCCCTGCCCTAGTTTTCATGTCCTCTCGTGGGAGTGGTAACCCAAGAGGGAGGAGCCCACTGTTTCCCTCCCAGGTCTCTCCCACTCCCGGATTGTGCACTCTCCAGGTAGTTCTGTGGTTTGACTTGACAGAATTAGCCCCCAGTGCCAGCTTCTGCCAGCTGAAGCTGTGGCTAAGCCCATACAACCCTCACCCACTCTAATTTTGTTTGCACCAGTAGGAATAATCAGCCCAGCCTGGCTTTTGGCTCATCTGGTCCACATGAGGTGCACAGGTGTTGTAGCCCTTCCCAGTCTGGTCTGGCCCCATCCCAGCTCATGCTCTCCAGTGGAAGTAGCTATCCAGCAAGGACCTCCCCCCCTCATATTCCCCCTGCTGGCTCTGCCCCCTCCCTTCCTGGTTCTCACGCATGTTGGTAGGGCGCTGTGGTCACATCCTGTACAGGCAACCTTACCTTGGCATTGGTTTTTGTCGTGACCGAACCCGGCTCAACCCACACTGTTCTGGTGTTTGGATTTGCCAGTGGATGACGTGAACTGATTCAGTCTGGTCTGCCCCCGACCCATGCCAAATGTATGCCAGTGGGAAACTCTCCATGGCCTATTCTGGGCTGTTTCCTATCATGTTTCTTGCGCTTACCTGCAGGGACTGTGTCCTGCCAGAGGAGTTGCCCAGGCTCTTCCATCAGAATCTCTCCCAATGTCAGCCTATTAATCTTGTGTTTTTTTAAAGAAGGTTGCTTTACATCAGAGAGTACATATGATATTTGTCCTTTTGGAATTGGCTTATTTCACTGCACATAATGGTTTCTATATGGGACCATTTAGTTGCAATTGGTTGAATTTCATTCTTTTCATGGTTTAGTAGTAGTCACTGAATAGATGTGTCACTGCTTCTTTATCCACTCCTCTTTCGATGGGCATCTGTGTTATTTCCATGTCTTTGCTTTCGTAGATAGCATGCTGCTGCTGCTGTAAACATAGGAGTATAGATAATCTTCTCATATGTAGATTTTATGTTGTTTAGCTGGTTCATATGGCATGTTTATTTTTAGTTGTCTTAGTACTCTCCATACTGACTTCCATAGTGGTTGTACTAGTCTACACTTTCACCAGCAGTGAAGAAGGCTGCTTTGCTCCCCACATTCATGTTGCTAGTAGAGTTCTGAATGTAGGCCAAGCTCAACCATAGTTAGGTGTAACCTCAATGTGGTTCATTTGTATTTCCTGGGTGACTGAATATTTTTTCATCTGTCTATTAGCCATTTGAATTTGTTCTTTTGAAAAAATGTGTGCTCATTTTCTTTGTCCATTTCTTCACAGGTCGTTTGTTTTGCTGTTGTTGAGTTTCTGAAACTCTTTGTAAATCCTTGATATTAGCCTACTATTGGTTGTAACTCACTTACTTTTATTTGCTTAAAAGTAAGAGAGAGGGTTGAGAGAAGGTGGTGGGGAGAAGAGAGAGAGAGAGAGAGAGAGAGAGAGAGAGAGAGAGAGAGAGAGAGTGCTAGATTTCATCTGGGGATAGCTGGTTGGAGAGGGTTAATATTGTCTGTGACAGCAGTTGTAATCACCATTGATAGACCACTTAAATGTGCACCAGGAACCATGAAGGGACACTTAACTAAGGGTTTAGTTCTGAACTTGTAGAGCTGGGAGTTGACCAAAGTTCCATTTAACCTCAAAACCTGAAAAGATAACTCGACTGTTCTGTCCCCTTTTTCTTTTTGCTGATTACTGGAAGCTTCTAGGACCAGTGCCCATCTGCCAGTGCTGTCTCTATGTCCTTTTATATAGAATAGAGATCTCTCCACAAATTCTGAGTTGGGTCTCTTTCCTCCATTGCCTCTTTCCCTCTGGCCAGTTGCTGAGATCTGAGAGCTGATTTTCAGAGACGAGACCAGAGTCAGCTTCTCAAGTGAAGACAATAAAATCTTGGGGCCCAGGGAGATGAGACATTATTTGGGTGAACACACTCTTTTTGGCCTAGGAATGGGGGTTCTCAGACCCAGGACTTCCATTGTGGGAATTCAGGCAGTCCCAGGACAAGAGGACAGACAGGTCCCCCAGGACAGAGTCCACAGAGAGCAGTGGCTTTCCCATGGAGGCACAACGTACAGTGACACCTGCAGAGAACCTAAGGCTGTTCCCTCTTGGGAGGCTCATGGCACAGTGCAAGGACCAGGAATTCCTGCCTCCACTGACTTGCTGGGGAAGGAGTGCTGTCATCATTCATTCATCCATTCACTACCATGCATTCCTTATTTTAGCAGTGGGGTGTGAGGGGAGGGTCATGTGAGTCCTGCTTTGAAGAGATTATTACTTACAGAGATGTATGCCTGGCATAGACATCAAGGAAACACTGACTGACTTCCTCTCCATGGCAGGCTCCAGGATGAGAGTCTAGAGATGAGTCGGACAGCCTTGAATGAGCCCTGGTCACCGGACTATGGAACACACACACACACACACACACACACACACACACACACACACACAGACAGGAGCAGGTGCAGTGCTGCACACAGTCAAAGCATAGGAAATAGACAAGAATCAACCTCTGCTGTGAAGGCAGAAGAAACAAAACACAGCCCATCCCTGGATGCATGTTGCTGTGAACTCCCCTGGCTGGAGCCTGGAGTTAGACAGGGCACACATCAATCACATCATTGAGGTGCTTTGTTCCCTTCCTTGAAATGTTGCACTTTTTGCCTCTGATATTGATGCAGGAGGTTAAAATGCTGCTGCCAGTGTAGTCTCCATTTAGGACTTCAAGTTTGAGTACTGACTACTCTACTTCCAATCCAGCATCTTTTTAACTGTTCTGGGAAAATAGTGGATGATTCCCACATACTTGGCTTCCTGCCACCAATGAGGGACACAAGGATGGTGTCCCAGCCTCTTGGATTCTTCTTGTCCCAACCCTGGCAGTTTCGGCTATTGGGCAGTAAATCAGCTCATAGAAGATCTCTCTCTCTCTCTCTCTCTTTTTCTTTTCCTTGTTCACCCATACTGGTTTTGAAGTAAAAAAAATAAATCCTTAATATATATTCTATGTATATGCATCTATATGCTTTCTATAAGGCAAGTTTTCCACATAGTGAACAACACCTATCAAGTACATAGAATTCCTGGGTTTGTAATTTGGGGAGGACAGGTGAAAGTTCTGGAATCACAGACATTGTCATTGACCAAGGCGAACACACAGCACTGGTGACAAATGACTTACAGGTATGGCTAAGTATAGCAGAATTGTAAAATGCCTATTTCCTCCTTATGGATGAGAGCAGGGCCCTTAGAGAATTACCCAGATCACCTTCAGGATAATGGGCAGTGAGAAATGGTGGCCAGCCATGATGCCACCATAGAATTATAACCAGCCTCAGAGAAGGGATGAGAACTGCCACAGATCCCTCTCACTACACATGGGAATCAGAGATTCAGGAAATTTCACCACAAATGGTCATTGATTTGATCAACATCTTCATTTTCATTATGAAAGATTAAAGTCTCAAAAATTCAAACTTTTAAAGAAACTTAGCCAATAACTTGATTTTCTGGGTATGACCTTGTAGCATAGTGGATTAAGCCACCACACCTGTGACACCTGTATCCCATTTTGGAGTACCAGTTAGAGTCCTGATTGACCTACTTTCAGTCCAGCTCCCTGCTAGTGTTCCAAGGAAGGCATGGAATATGGCTGTGTTATTCAGGGTTTGAAGAAGCAACCCCTGGTGAGGTACTGATTCAGTTGCAAATGAGATCTTAGAGAATTTCAATGTCCACTTAATGTCCATTCACATTTCAGTTGGGTTGTATGGGAAACTATTTAATCATTCAATATTAGGTAGCATGAAAAAATAATCAAAGTAAGTACATTTTAAATTAAACCACAAAATCATGCAGACAACATGTACTGAATGTTGTGTTATACCTTTAGTGACCCATATACAATTAACTACAAACGTTTCTTTTGAAAACCTGGCATGTTTTCATTTCACTTCAAAAATCACAAGCTTAACACTCCAAGGTAAAGATTATAATGAATTAGACAAAGGCTGTAAACAGTAACTGGATCCCAGGATATTAATTTTATTTATAGAGATTACATTTTGTTGTGCTCTGTGAACCAGTTGTCACGTATCAGAGAGAATAAATGATATTTATCTTTTGGGGACTGGCTCGTTTCACTAAGCATAATGGTTTCCAAACAGATTCATTTAGCTGTGAAAGACAGGATTTTGTTATTTTTGTTTTGTAGCTAAGCAGTATTCTATAGTATTTATGTACCACATGTTCATTATCCAGTCATCAGTTGATGGGTGTCTGGATTGACTCTGTATCTTGGCTATTGTAAATTGCATTGCTATAAACATGGGGATACAGATAAATCTCAACATGCTGATTTCATTTTGTTTGGGTATGTTCCCAGGAGTGGGGTCTTTGGGTCATATGGTAGATACATGTTTAGATATCTGAGGAACCTCCAAATAACCTACCATGAAGGTTGTACTAGTTTACATGGGCAAATCCACCAACGGTGGATTTGGTTACCTTTTAACCCACATTATCACCAGCATTTATTGTTTCAAATTTCTGTATGATAGCTACTCTCACTGAATTACAGGGTACCTCATTGTGGTTTTTATTCATTTCCCTGATAGTTAGAAACTAAAGCAAATTTTTCCCATGTATCTATTAGCCATCTGAATTTCATCTCTTGAAAAATACTTATTCATATTCTTTGGCCATTTCTTTAAAAAATATTTATTAATTTTATTGGAAAGTTAGATTTGCAGAGAGATGAAATTCAGAAAGATCTTCCATCTGCAACAGTCAGAGCAGAGCCAACCTAAAGTCAGGAAAAAGGAGCCAGGAACTTCTTTTGGGTCTCCCATATGGGTGCAGGGTCACAAGGCTTTGGGCTGTCCTTTACTGCTTTCCCAGGCCACAAGCAGCAAGCTTGATGAAAGTGGAGCAGGTGAGACACAAATTGGCACTCATATGGGATCCTGGTGGAGGCAAGATGAAGATTTTAGCTACCAGGCTGTCATGCCGGGCCTTCTTCTTCTTCTTTTTTTTTAAGATTTTTTTTTTTTTGCGAGTTTGTAAAGCAGGATGTATTTAGAAAAAGAAGGGAGAGGCTTTTGCCCTAGTGGCAGAAGGGGGCTCCAAGGGAGGAAAGAGCCAAGGAAATCTGAGAAGGAGAGAAATATCTTGCCATAGTGGTAGGATGGGGTTCCAAGGAAGGAAAAGTCTATACACCATCTCAGGGGAATCATTCAAAGGACATAAAAGAAAAAAAATCTCACTCACAATGGGCAAAAATGTAACACCTTGTCCAGAACTAAAGGCATTGGAAGGGTGGACTGGTGGCTTCCTTTCCCATTCTGATTATGGTAAGAGAGGGGAATTGATATGTTGATTTTCTCCTTTCGTTCCTCTTCTTGGAGGGAACTTGCTCTTGGAAGGGTAAGAAATAAGGAGAAGCACAATTTTATATTCTAAAAGGGAATTTCACCAAGTACCAGAGACTCTAACTGCCACCTACCCCTGTGTGACTCCTCACATTCCTCCCTCAGAAGGAACCATAATTGCTGTTACGGACAGGGAGTGATGACTGCTCAAGCTGCTTCATGCTGAAAAGGGGCACTGAAGGGCAAACAGCAGCAGGGGTTTCTTCACGGGGTTTATCTAGAAGTCTCTAGTAGAATGTAGAAGTCATCAGAGGTGGTTGGAATGCTGCTTGGGCTTGGAGTATTTCTTGTTGAAGTCTGGATAACAAAATGTAAGACTGTTATAATCTTTCCCAACCTAGCATGTCATGAGTTCAGTTGGAAATCCAAATTGAAATACTTGAGCTTTAGAACTTACATGTGAAAAGGATTGTCAGGTGTAAGATTTTTTTTTTTTTAATTGAAAATTCAGATTAGATTTACGGAGCAAAGGGGAGATAGAGAGAAAGATCTTCCATTCACTGATTCATTTCCCAAATGCCTGCAGTGCTTAGAGCTGAGCCAATCCAAAGCCAGGAGCCATGGGATTCTTTCAGGTCATCCACTTGGGTGTGGGATCCCAAGGCTTTGGGCCATTCTCTATTGCTTTCCCAGACCACAAACAGGACGCTGGATGGGAAGTTGAGCACCTGGGACACAAACCACTGCCCATATGCGATCATGGCATTTGCAAAATAATGGTTTAGCCAATGAACCATTGTGCTGGGCCCTTAACATCAGCTTAATACCAAAATAGATAGAGACTTAACAGAAAAAGGAAACTATAGACCAATATCTTTGACTGTTACTTTTTCTTAAGTTTGTATTTTATTTGATTAGGGTACAAAGGGTCAAGGGCTACAAGAAAGTGCGTTATACCATTGTTTCCACACTAATAGCATTTTCCCCCTGTATGTGGGGTCAGGGGAGAAACAAAGGGAAAAGCCCCACCCAGCCTCCCACCCATCCCAGGTCCCTGATGTGAGGCATGCTCTGAGGGTCCTGCTAAGCAGTTTTGATAGTTCAACAGGTCTGAATTGCTGTCAATCTCTCCATTCCAATCGCGATGAAACCTATTCAGAGTCCACTTGCTGACAGTCTCTTCATGGTTGGGGTTCTGAGATCAGCAGTTCAGTTGGAGGGATCTCCAAAGAAACTTCATCTGAGATGATCCCAAACCTGATTCTCATGTGAGTTTGCCAGTACAGGGTCTGGCACAGTCTGTTGCCCCAATCAGCTTATGCACATGCTGGTTGTTGCAATTGCTGGGTCAGTTCTGTTTCCACCCCATCTTCCTCATGAACGAATGGGTGTTGTAGTCCAGCTTGATCCTACCCACTTCATACTCGGTCCTCACACAAACCAGTGGGAGCTGCAGCCTGGTTGGGGCTTAACTCCCCTTAACTCCCACCAGGCCTGCTCCCTACCCTGGTTCCCATGCACGCCAGTATGTATCGCAGGCTTATTCACACATCCTGTTTAGCTCTGGTCTGTCTAGCCACCCCTGCCCCTGTCCTGGTTTTTGTGCCCTCCTGTGGGAGTGGTTACTCATGAGAGAGGTGCCCACTAATCGCTACTAGGCCACTCCAACTTCTGGATTATTCACTCTCCAGGTGGTTCTGGCATTTAACTTAACAGAATTAGCCCCAGTGCCAACCTCTGCCATCTGAATCTGCAGCAAAGCCCACCCAACCCTCACCCACTCTAGTTTTTGCTTGCACCAGTCGGAGCAGTCAGCCCAATCTGGCCCATCCCCATTCTAGCTCATATGAGGCCCACAGGTGTTGTAGCCCTGCCTGGTCTGGTCTGCCCCCATCCCAATTCATGCTATCCATTGGGAGTGGTTGTCCAGCAGGGGAGCCCACATTTCCCTGCCAGCTTTGCCTACTCCCTCCCCGGTTCACATGTATGCTGTTTGGGTACAGCAACCACATCTAGTACGGCTCACCTCACCTTGGCACTCCTTAATGTGCACGGGTATGTGTTGCGACCAAAACTGGCCTGACCCACATTTTATGCTGGCACTTGGATTCGCCAGCGGTTGATGTGAACGGGTTCAGTCTGGTCTGCCCCCCACCTATGCCATGTGTATGATGGTAGGTATCTTCCTCTGGCCTGCTCTGGGTTGCTCCATATAGTGGTTCTTGCACTCATCTGCAGGGACTGTGTTCTGACAGAGGAGTTTCCCAAGCTCCTCCTTCAGAACCTCTCCCTATGCCAGGTCTTGTGCATGCCGGTGGTTCCATGGGCCAGCCCTCATTGCTGGCCTTCAATCCATTCCAGGTTTTGGTATTGGCTGTTTCACCCCAGCCAAGGTTTGTCCATACACAGACACTGTTCACACATGGCTCAGTAGGGGCAGAGACCCAGCTAGTCTATTCTACATCTACTCAGATTCTCCAGAGTGCAAGATGGTGCTGGCGTCTAGTCCATCTTGGTGCACCCAGCCCCAGTCCACACTTGTGCCAAGGGAGATTGCAGCCATATCAGACCAGAACACAGCCCCCACTCCAACTCCCTTCCGTGGGAATCCCAACCCAGCAAGGGTGTACTCTCACAGCTCCCCAGGCGAGTCTATTCCTAGATCCAGATTGCGCATGTGCCAGTGGGTGCTCTGACCCAGTTGGCTTAGCCCCTCACCTGTCTCAGCCTTTACCTTTAGTGCTGTGCCATAGTATCCCAGCCTCATGAAGACCAGTTGGTATAAGAGCCTAGGTCAGAATAACACTAGGAGTTCTAGGCCTGAAACCATGACCCCGTTTCCTGTTGGATCCCCTCTGGATTCTTGATGCCTCCCCTCTTCTCTCCTCTCTAGTTTCAGGCTCACACCCACCAATCCACATCCCTTCTAGCCACTTCTCCAACTCCTCCAGCCTGTATGGAGATCCCACCAACAAAGTATCATTGGCAGGCAAAAGCAACCCCAGCTTCATTGATTCCTACTATGTGCTCTGGACACCAAGATCTGATTGCAAGTTTTCCTGAGTTGACCCTATAGTTTCTTCTCCCATACCCACTTTACCACCCAAGGTTCTAGAACCCTGGAAAAGACAGCTTCTCCTGGAGGTTCTCTCTGTTCCACCTGCAATTCTTACTGGGCTGATTGTAAATAAGCTGCATCTGGTGCAGAAGAAAGGCTTTACTCCTGGGAATGATGTTCTGATAGAGGAATCCAGGCACTATGTGGAAGCTGAGGTGGGGGACTCAGTTCCATTTCCTTGAGTCCCACAGTAAGGCTCTGAGTTCTGGAGCACAGAGAAGGAAGAGTTGGATCAGGACAGTGTAAGGTAGCACTGAGCTGAGGCTTGCAGTGTTGTGGAGTACATTAACCATAGCCTCATGGGACTACTTAATTGTAAATTAAGTAAGTTAAAAAGCATGCTATTCTGGGCTAGTGGGTGGCTATAGGAGGTGGACAGTGAAGCCTAGACTGACCTTTCTTCTTCTGGCAGGTATGACACTATGACACTCAGTACTGGGTAGTGCTGGGCACGTAAAACCTGTATTCACTGTCAAGTTCTCAGCATCAGTTCATCTGTGTGAAAAGGATGGTAAAGCTCCCAGATAATGATGAAGATTCCGCATCCTCAGGATGAGTCAGCTCCCAGCTTGGGAGCAGGTTCCTGTGTTCATTCAACTATGACCCATAGCTCGTCTAGGAGCCTCCCAGGGACATTGCAGATAGTGACAGCCTGGGCCAGTTCACAACACTTGGCAGAGCTTTAGAGACCAGCAGTACAAACCTGCCCCCTGCATAAAGGACAGCATGTCCAGGTAGAGGCAACAAAGCTGAGTGTCCCTGGAGCCCAGCAGCCTCAGGCCCCTTTCCCAAGTCCAAGGTATGCTGTGCTCAGCAGAGGTTCCTCCAGCCTGGGTTCCTGGCTGTGTGGGAGGAAGTGGAGGCTATAGGTGTCCCTTCCTGTGTGTCCTGGGCAGTGAGTGCCCTGCTCTGGGCCTCAGGTTTCCACTTGTATCAGGTGACCTTCTACAAGGTTTGTGGTGGTGGAGATAGGCAGTGAGACCCCCCCCCCCATTCTTCACCTGTGGTCATACCTTTTTGTCTGGAGGCTCTAGTGTTTTCTGCTGAGAGCTCACAGGAAGAGGCAGAACCCTCTTACAAGCACTATGGAAGTGAGAGGCCATTGATGGAAAGCCAGGCCCAGGCCCTTCCCTACAGGGTTTCCTGGGGATGTATGGAGACAAGTGAGACCCAGAGAAAATGTCCCTAGTGACAGCAGGCAAAAGAGTGGTTCCCACAGTGTGGGCTGTGGGAGAGCAGTACTCACGTCCCCTGTGACCTGCTAAAAATATCAGATCTCAGGCTTCAGTCTGATCACAGCCCCATAAATGTCGGTGGTGGCCTCCTATTCCATGTTAAAACTGTTTGCCTATTTGTTTTAAATGAAAGGGAGAGAGAGAGAGAGAGAGAGAGAGAGAGAGAGAGAGAGAGAGAGAGAGAGGAAGGAACAGGCGCAGGGCTGCACACAGAGCACAGTAATTAGCCAAGTATTAGCCTCTGATGTGCAGGAAGATTAAACAAAACACAGCCCACCTCTGGATGCATGTTGCTCCGAACTCCACTGGATGGAGCCTAGCCCCAGAAAAGGCACATGTCAATCATTCTCATTATTATTTTTTAAAGATCAATTTATTTTTTATTGGAAAGTCAGATTTACAGAGAAGGAGATACGGAGAGAAATATCTTCCATCTGCTCTTTCACTCCCCACGTGGACACAGTGGCCATAGCTGAGCCAAACTGAATTCAGGGAGCCAAGCTTCTTCCAGAACTCGCATGTGGGTGTAGTGTTCCAAGGCTCTGGGCCATCCTCCACTGCTTCCTAAGGCCATGAGCAGAGAGCTGGATGCAAAGTGGAGCAGCTGGGTCATGAACAGGATTCTGGTGGTTGTAAGGTGAGGATTTAGCCACTGACTGAGCCATTGTACAAGGCCCCAGATCACTCTCATTATTAATGTGCACCCTTGTTCCCTTCCTTTACGGTTACACTTTTTATCTCTGGTGTTGATGCAATAGGTTGAAATGCTGCTGCCACAGTGGTCCCCATATAGGGCTTCAAGTTTGAGTCCTAGCTACTCTACTTCTTTCCAGCATATTTTTAATTGGCCCATGAAAAGAGTGGATAAATCCCAGATGCTGTGTCTCTTATCACCCAGGAGGGATGCAGGCTCCTGGATTCTTCCTGTCTAACCCTGTCTCTTTTGGCCATTGCATTGTAAATCAGTTCATAGAGCACATCTCTCTCTCTCTCTGTTTCTCTGATTTTCTTTTTCTCACTCATACTGCTTTTAAAGTAAATAATAAATAAGTCCTGTGTGTGTGTGTGTGTGTGTGTATTTTCTGCGAAAGAGGTATTTCAGATAGTGAGTAACACCCATAGTATACATCAGAGACCCTGGATTGGCAGTTTGTGGAGGATATATAGGAGTTCTGGAATCACACAGGCATTGCTCACTCTGACTAAGGTAGACACACAGCACTGGTGACAAGTAACTTATAGGTGTGGCTAAGGCATTATAGGACTGTAAATTCTGAATGTCCTCTTCCTCCTGATGGATGAGAGCAGGCCCTTGGAGAATTATCCAGAATAGCTTCAGGATAAAGCATGGCGGGATGTGGTGTCCAGCATGGTGTCCCCGTAGAATCCTACCATGTGTTAGAAAAGAGATGAGAACAGCTATGGTCCCTTCTCACCACACATGGGGATCAGCAAATTTTGCCACAGATGGTTAATGATTTGATCAGCATTTAAATTTTCATTACAAAAGATCTTAAAGTTTCAACAATTCAAACTTTTAAAGAACGATCTAGTAATGACTCAAATGAAAGATCAAGTACTTCCCCCCAAAACAACCAAAAAGTAATCTCAATCTCCGAGAGTGAGATGAAGACATGGAGGAGTTACCAGATAAGGAATTTAAGAAATAATGATGAAATTCATCAGAGACAGAAACACTGGGAAGAGTTCAAGGAATTCAAAAACCATGTCATTGCAGAAACAAAATAAGTAAAAAATGGAATCCTTGAGTTAGAACACAAAGCTGAGAGCCTAACCAAGAGAATGAATACAGCAAAGGATAGAATATCAGAAATGGAAGACAATCAGTATGAAAGTAAGCAGCTAATCAAACAGCTAATCAAACAGCTGGAGACAAACCTGAACAAAGCCAACAAGTCCATACAGGAAATGAAAGACAACCTCAAAAAGTCAAATATTAGAATAATAGGCCTTCCTGAAGGAGTGGAAAAAGAGATAGGTTTGCTACGGTTGCTCAATGAGATAATACAGGAGAACTTTCAGAACACTAGAAATATAAATCCAGCACAAATCCAGGAAGGATAGGGAACCCCCAACAGATTGACCCAAAGAGATCCTCACCCAGTCATGTGGTCCACAAGCTCTCCTTCAGCAAATACAAGGAAATCAGACAAGATTACTTTCAGAGGAAAACCAATGAGAATCACGGCCGACTTCTCAGAAGAAACACTCCAAGTAAGGAGAGAATGAGGTAAAACCTTTCAAATCCTGAAACAAATCAACTGCCAACCGAGAATAATGTACCCAGCAAAGATTTCATTTGTATTTGAGAATGAAATTAAATTCTTCTACAGTAAAGAGAAACTCGAAGAATACACCAGCACAAAACCAGCTCTAGAAAATTTCCTTAGGAAGGTGCTAAACCCAGAAAGAAAAAATGCAAACCAAAATCAAAGATGGCAAATGTGAAGACCTCACCACTAAAGTCCATATGAGGAAAGTCAGTTAATCAGAGATACTAATAGGCACAAATACACACGCGCACTCTTACACACGCTCATGGAAACACAAAATCACAACCTCACCACATTATCTCTAAACACAAATGGCCTAAATTCACCAGTCAAAAGACACAGATTAACAGAATGTATCAACAAACAGAACCCAACCATCTGTTGCCTACGAGAGACACATCTAACCAAAAAAGATGCTAAGAAACTGAAAGTGAGGGGATGGAAAAAAGATAGTTCATGCCAATAGATGAGAAAACAGACTGGAGTAGCTGCTCTAATCTCAGATGACCTGGACTTCAACGTGACAAACATCAAAAGAGACAGAGATGGTCACTTTATATTGCTGAAGGGAGCCTTCGAGCAGGAAATGATTTCCATTATAAACATCTATGCACCGAACACAGGTGCACCCAGCTGCATGAAGCAATTGCTGATGGACTTAAGAGGGGACATAGATGCACATACAATAATCGTGGGAGACCTCAACACCCCATCCACACCAATAGACAGATCAATAAGACAAAAGCTCAACAGAGAAACAGTAGAACTCACACAGACCATAGAACTAATGGATTTGGTATACATGTACAGAACCCTCCACCCCACGGACACAGAATATACATTTTTTTCAGCAGTGCTTGGCACCTTCTCCAGAATTGACCACATGATAGGGCACAAAGCAAGCCTCACTAACTTCAAAAAAATTGGAATCATACCATGCACCTTCTCAGACCACAAAGGAGTGAAACTGGAAATCAATAAATCAAAATGCCCCAGGAATATGTAAACACTTGGAGGCTGAAAAATATGTTACTAAATGAACAATGGGTCAGAAAAGCAATAAAAGATGAGATAAAAAATTTATAGAAACCAGCGAAAACTCAAATACAACAATCCAAAACTTGTGGGACACCGCCAAAACAGTGTTGTGTGGTAAGTTCATAGCAATTGGCACCTTGTCAAAGCCCAAGAAAGATACCAATTACAAAAATTAAACACACACCTCCAGAAATTGGAGAAACAGCGACAAAACGACCCTACAAACAAAAGGAAACAAGAAATCAACAAAAACAAGGGAAGAAATAAACCAAATTGAAATAAAAAAACCATATAGAAAAATCAATGAATCAAAAAGCTGGTTCTTTCATAAGATAAACAAAATAGACACTCCATTGGCCCATTTGGCAAAGAAAAAACAAGAGAAAACGAGAATTAATAGCATCAAGAACGACAAAGGCAACATAACAACTAACCATTAAGACAATAATCAGAAATTACTACGAAGAATTGTACTCGAACAAATCAGAAGATCACCAGGAAATGGAAAAGTTCTTAGACTCCCACCATTTACCAAAACTTAGCCAGAGGTAACAGAAGACCTGACCAAACCAATAATTGAGGCAGAGATCAAATTAGTGATTAAGCAGCTCCCAATGAAGAAAAGCGCGGGTCCCGACGGTTTCATGCTAGAATTCTACAAAACATTCCAAACAGAGCTAACCCCAATCCTCTACAAACTCTTCAAAACAATAGAAAAGGAAGCAACCCTTGCAAACTCATTCTATAAAGCAAACATCACCTTAATCCCTAAACTGGATAGAGAATTAACAGAGAAGGAAAACTACAGACTGATCTCCCTGATGAACATTGATACCAAGATTCTCAACAAAATCCTAGCCAATAGAATTCAAAAAAACATCAGACAGATCATTCATTCGGACCAGGATTCATCCCGGGAATGCAGGGATGGTTCAACATATGGAAATCCATAAATGTGGCACACCACATCCAAAAACTGAAGAACAAAAATCATATAATAATATCAATTGATGCATTGACGCATCTCGACAAAATCCAACACCACTTCCTACTAAAAACCCTAACCAGGTTAGGCATAGAAGGAACAATCCACAACATAATCAAAGCAATATATGAAAAACACAATGCCAGCATCATACTGAATGGAGAAAACTGGAACCCTTTCCACTGAGATCTGGAACAAGAAGAGGATGTCCGCTATTACCACTGCTATTCAACATAGTCCTAGAGGTACTTGTAGAGGCCTTAAGATGAGAAAAAGAAATTAAAGGAATTCAAATGGGAAGTGAAGAAGTCAAGCTTTCACTATTTGCAGATGACATGATCCTTTACATAGAAGAACCAAGAGACTCAATACAGAGACTGCTAGAACTTATATGAGAATTTGGTAGAGTGGCAGGGTACAAAATAAATGAACAAAAATCAACAGCCATAGTGTATGCAAGCAGTCCCAAGGTGGAAAAAGATCTAACCAGCAGAATACCATTCAAAATAAGAGAAAAGTATAAAGTATCTAGGAATAAACCTAACCAAACATAGGAGACCTCTTTGAAGAAAACTACAATAAGCTTAAAAAAGATATTGAGGAAGACTTCAAAAATGGAGCAACATCCCATGCTCCTGGATAGGTAAAATCAATATCATTAAAATGTCTATACTACCAAAAGCAATATATGCATTCAATGCAGTCCCAATCAAAGCACCCAAAACATTCTTCATGGAACTGGAAACAATGATTCAAAGGTTCATCTGGAAGCACAAAAAACCACGAATAGCTACAACCATCCTGAAGAATAGAAAGTTAACAGGGGGAATCACAGTTCCGGACCTCTGGACATACTATAGGGCAGTGGTTATCAAAACAGCCTGGCACTGGCACAGAGATAGAGAGGAGGATCAATGAAACAGAATTGAAACAACAGAAGGAAACCCACATAGATACAGCCAAATAATCTTTGACAAAAAAATGGATGACAACCCATACAAATGGGAAGGTCTGTTCAATAAACGCTGTTGGGACAACTGGATGATAACCTGCAGAAACAAGGTGATAGACCCACATCTTTCACCATACACTAAGATCAAATCTAAATGGATAAAAGACCGACACCTTCATCCAGAAACCTTCAAACTTTTGGAAGAAAACATTGGAAATACTCTGCAAGATTTAGGTGTAGGCCCTGACTTCCTAAAAAAGAACACCAAAAGCAATAGCAATCAAGTCCAAGATAAACAAATGGGACTACAGCAAACTAAGAAGCTTCTGTACAGCAAGGGAAACAATCTACAAAGTAAAAAAGCAACACACAGAATGGGAGAAGATCTTTGCGCACTACATAGGTGACAGGGGGCTAATCTCCAGAATATACAAAGATCTCCAGAACAACCAAAACACCAAAATGAACAAACAAACCACTCAAGAAATGGTCATGGGAAACGGGCAGACGTTTCACAAAGGAACAAACCCAAATGGCAAACAAACACATGAAAAAATGCTCAAGTTCCCTGGCAATAAGGGAAATCCAAATTAAGACATCAATGAGGTACCACCTAATGCCAGTAAGAATGGCTCACATACAAAAAACCACCACCAACACTTGCTGGTGAGGATGTGGGGAAAAGGGATCCCTACTCCACTGCTGGTGGGGCTGCAGGTTGGTGCAGCCTCTATGGCAATCAGTATGGAGAACACAAACAACTGAAAATCAACATACCATATGATCCAGCAAAAGCAGTCATAGGAATATATTCAAAACACCTGCTACACGAGAAACCAACATGCACCCCTATGTTCATAGCAGCACAATCAGTAATTGCAAAAACATGGAAGCAGCCAAATGCCCATCAACAGAAGACTGGTAATGAAAGCTATGGTTTATTTACTCCATGGAAGACTACTCAGCTATTAAAAAAATGAAATGTAGTTCTTTGTGGCCAAATGGGCCCAACCTAAAACGATTACGCTAAGGGAAATGAGCCAATCCCAAAAGGTTAGATACCATATGTTTGTCTTAATTTAAGATGACATGCTGTCAATCTGAGAAATAGTACCTGTAAATTGTAATATTATTTCAATCTCTAACAGCCTGTAACACATGCAATAAGATATTGTGAGGTAATCAATAAGCCAACAATCATTGTGAAAAAATATGATTAGTATTTCATATTTAAAGATTATAGAAAAAGAGAGATGCTGGGGAATTTCTATGTTTTACTTCATTTCTGTTCACTTTTAAGTGTGGTAATATGTAAAACTATTTAATCATTCAACATTAGGTAATACGAAATAATAATCAAAATAAGTGTGTTTAAAATTAATCCTTGGGCCCAGCATGGTAGCCTAGTGGCTAAAGTCCTTGCCTTGCATGTGCCAGAATCCCATATGGGCACTGGTTCTAATCTATGCTGCCCTGCTTCCCATCTAGCTACCTGCTTGTGGCCTGGGAAAGTAGCCAAGGATGGCTCAAAACTTGGGAACCTGTATCCACGTGGGAGACCTGGAAGAGGCTCTAGTCGGGCTCTGGGTTTGAATTGGCACAATTCCGGGCTTTTCGGCCACTTGGGGAGTGAATCATTGGATGGAAGATCTTCCTCTCTGTATGTCCTTCTCTCTGTAAATCTGCCTTTCCAATAATAATAAAATAAATCTTTAAATTAATTCTTAAACTCATTTAGACCACATGAAGCTAATTTTGTGACCCATAGTCCATTAACTTATTTACAATTATTCTTTTTGTAAACCTGGAATATTTCCATTTTGATTCTAAAGCACAAGCTTAACATTTCAAAAGGTAAAGACATCATGAACAAGCCAGAGGCTGTAAAGAACAATTAGTTCTCAGAATGTTAATCTTATTTTTAGAGATTATATTTAATTGTGCTCTGTGAAGCAGTTGTCACAGATCAGAAGAATAAATGATATAAATGAATACAAAAGATACAAAATGATAAAAAAGAATAAATGTCTTTAGGGGACTGGCTGATTTCACTAAGCATAATGTTTTATAAATGGATTCATTTAGCTGCGAGAGACAGGGTTTCTTGTTTTTTTGTAGTTGGGTAGTATAGATTTGAATGCTTGATTAATTTAGGGTTAACTTTTGTATAAGGTGTAAGGTACGGATTTTGCTTCCTTCTTCTGCATATGTGATTCCAATTTTCCAGCACCGTTTGTTGAAAAGACTATCCTGTCTCCCTGGATTGATTTGGCTCACTTACCAAAAATGATTTGGCTGCAGGTGTGTGGGTTCATTGCTGGTATTTCTGTTCTGTTCCCTCATTCGTGTATGTTTTAGTGCCAGCAGCAGGTCGTTTTGTTTAGAAATGCCCTGTAGTATTACATGAAGTCTAGAATTGTGATGCCTCCTGCTTTGATTCTGTTAACATTGTTTTAGCTATTCAGAGTTTCTTGTGTTTTCCTATAAATTTTAAGATTATTTTTCTAGGTCTGAGAAGAATGCCATAGGTATGTATTTTGAGATCATCTTGAACGTGTATATCAATTTTGGTTGATAAAAGCATTTTGCTTACATTAATTTACCAATCCATGAAATTGGCAGATTTTTCCATTTTTTTGGTGTCTTCCTCTATTTTTCTCAAGTTTTATAATTTCATCATAAAGATCACACACATCCTTGGTTAAATTTGTTCCAAGGTGTTTACATTTTTGTAGGTGTTGTGAATGGTTGGCTATCTTGCAAATTCTTTCTCAACCTTGGAATTGCTTGTGTATACAAAAGATCATTGATTTCTGTGTGTTTATCTAATATGCTGCAATCTTGAAACTCTCTTATGAGTTCCAACAGTCTTTTAGAGTTTCTGAGCGAAATGTCTTCTGTTGACCTGCATCCCTATGGCAGAGTCTGATCTGCTTACTTCAGGTGCTGATGAGGTCTCTTGATTGAGGTGGGTACAAATATTGATCCCATGTTAGAGATGTGAAACCCAAGACTCGGAGAAGTGAAGCTGTGAGGCCAAGGTCTCAGGGGTGGGAAGTGGCCCAGGCAGGATGTGAATCCAGGTGTGGTGGTTCCAGCACATGTGTTCTTTCCTGAAGGAGGTGGTGAGTTCTGATGCCAACTTTCCATCTTGTTCCTCTGTTATCAGCTGGTAACCCTGTATGAACTGTGCAGCCAGATGGTGCAGTGATCCTCTGTTATCAGCTGGTAACCCTGTATGAACTGTGTAGCCAGATGGTGCAGTGAGCCCTGGTTTCTTCCATTGACTGTAAGTCCTCCACATGCAATGGGTTGGGGCTGTGGCCTTGGATCCTGGAGGATCTTGTGCTACGCCAACTGTTCTTGCAAATAGACCTGAGTCCAGCCCCCTCTGCCAAGCTCGACCCTATATTAGAGCCCAAGGTCCATATCTCACTGTTCTTCTCCAGTCTCAGGATGCTGCAGCTGCTGAGCTCCCTCCTCCTTGTGGCCCTGGGTAAGCCCCCCAGCTTGAATCTGTGCTTCCTGTGCTGGCCTGGGCCAGGAACCTGGAAATATGCCTCCCATCCTGGATTCCATGATCCCAACACCTACTTCCCTCAGAGGGGTCTCAGCATGTAGCTGGGAGAGTTCAGTGTGGGCTTTTAGCTTGGTGCTAGTGAGAAGAGGAGAGTGGAAGCAGGGGATGGCTCAACTCAGGAGAAGGACTGGAAGCAGACCAAAGGCCGTGGAGGGAGTCCTTAGTGTGGACAGTGAGTAAAGTTGAGTGGGTGAATCTGGCTCTGTGTTTAGACTGTGTAGGGTGGAATTTCCACTCCTCTGCTGAATGTTCAAATTCTTCACTCACACTCTCCCTAGCTGCCTCCATATCCTGTGTTCTACTCTGCCTCATTACACTGCAGTTCAGGACCACCTCCTCTGAGTAGCTTCTGTGACTGACAGTTATGGTAGCAGGTAACATTTGGTGAGTGCTTACAGTATGCTCAGCTGGAAACTCAGGGAAGTTTGTTACATGATCTCATGTTATTCTCATCACAGCTAGAAAAGGTCAGCACTACTATTACACGTATTTTACATACAGCTCAACTGAGCTTAGAGAAGTAAAGTAGTGCATTCTAGAACAAGGTTACAAATTGTTCCTTTATTTAAAAAAAGGTTTATTTTTATTTGAAGCAGATTTTTGCAAAGGAAGGAGAGGTTGTGCATGTGAGACGGAGAAAAAGACAGACAGAGAGAGAGCAAGGACTTCCATTTGCTGGTTACTTCCCTAAATAGCCTGAAATGGCTGGAACTGAGCCAATCCAATGCCACCATTACCAGGAGCCAAGAGCTTCTCCTGAGTCTCTCATGTGGGTTTAAGGACACAAGGTATTGGGTCATCTTCTGCTACTTTCCCAGGTCTTAAGCAGGGAGCTGGATCAGAAGTGGACAGCTGGGACATGAATCATTCCCCACATGAGATGCTGGCACTTGTAGCAGGAGGCTTACACCACTAGACAGACCCACCAGTCTGTCATTCGAACTCAGGATGTCTTGCTTTAAGAGTTCTCTTTCTAAAAAGTTTCTGATGTATTTCATTTCAGAGATAGAAAGAGACACAGGCACACAGTCATGTCTGTTCCTTCATCTTGGTCCTTCTCCAAGCTCCTGCCTGAGCCTGTCCCAGTGGGTCTCATGACCCAACTGCTTCCTGTTAGGGTGCACATCAGCAAGGAGACAGAATTGGAAATGGAGCCAAAATGCAAACCAGGCACTTGTTGTGAGCTATTAGTGTTTCGTGGGGTGTCAAAGACACAACACCAAGTGCCTGCTCCAAGTCAATACTCTAAATGACTGCAATCATCATTGTAATCATATTTTAACTGTCAACCACCTCCATCTTTTCCATTGTTTTTAGAGACTGCATTTTTATCTGTACCCGTGGCCTCCTTGGAATCTGGAAAGCCCCATTGTAGTCCTAGTGCTGCTATAGTTCCTAGGTGGCTGCTGAGGGTCAGAGAGGGAAAGGGGCTTGCATGGGGTCACACAGCCTGTGTTTGGCACTCTAGTCTGAAACTCTGATCCCCTTTCCTGCTGGATCCCCTATGGCTGCTTGATGTCTCCCCTCTTCTCTCCTCTCTAGTTTCAGGCTCACATCCACCAATCCACATCCCTTCCAGCCATTTCTCCAACTCCTCCAGCCGTGTGGTCAATGGTGTTCCTGTAGATCCCCCCAACAAGTATCCCTGGCAGGTAAGAGCTACCCTGGCTGCACTGACTCCCTTTGTGGGCTCTTGACTCAAGATCTGATTGCAAGGTTTCCTGAGTTGACCCTATAGCTCCTTCTCCAGTATTGACTTTACCAGGGTTCTAGAACCCTTGAAAAGGCAGTTTCACCTGGAGGTTCTACTTGCTCCACCTGCAATGCTCACTGGGCCTTTTGCAAATCAGCTGCATCTGTGTGGCAGAAGGGAGGCTTTACTCTAGGAACTGATGCTGTGATTGAGGAATCCAGGCACTGTTTAGAGGCATGACTCAGTTCCATTTCTTTGAGTCCCGCAGCAGGGGTCTGAGTTCTGGAGCACAGAGAAGGAAGAGTTGGATCAGGGCAGTGTAAGGTAGTACTAAGGGCAAGGCTTGCTTTGCTGTGGAGCACAATAACCATAACCTAATGGGACTTTTAATTGTAAATTAAATATGTTAAATAACATCCTACACTTGTTTCTTTGTGCCATCCACATTACAACAGCCACATGTAACCAGTGGTTCCCCCTTTGGAGCAGAGGCAGAGAACATTTCTATATCCCATAATATTCTCTTGTGCAGTGCCAGCAATTACATTCTGGGAGCAAGCACAGTGAGTGCTTGTAGCCCTGTCAGCTACATGGCTTCTCCATCACTTAGCCCTGCTGTTGCAGCAGGAAAGCAGCCAGAGAGCATCTGTGTGCCTGAGTGAGTGTCCTGTGTGTAGTCAGCATCTGGGTACACACAAACCAGAGCCAGCCTGTGGCTGTGGGTCACACTTTTACAACCTTTGTGTCCAGGGAGACTTGAAGAATCTGAATGAGTAGGAAATCTAAGTGCATTTCATGATTTAGAAGATAAAATCTAATTGCATTTCATGCTTCAGAAGAGCCCGGGAGATTGGGGATTGAGTGATCAGAGTCTTCAGGGCTCTTACTAGATAGAAAGTTTGGGGCTTCCCTAGAAGGCAGAAAATGTGGGAGTCCATTTGGAGATCACAGGGTCTGCATGTAAAGACCAGCAGAGCACAGAGATCCCAGTGGACAATGCATCCTACATGAGTAGTTTGGCAGGTTGTGCACTGCACGTACCTAAAGAGGCTATTGTTTCTGTGGGACATCGGATCTTCTCATTTTATGAACAGTGTCATGTCCTGAACTTAAACTTTTGTTGGACTCTCATCAGAAATTTTGGGAATTCTATTCTCCCCATCTGTGTCCTCTCTGTTCTTCATTGATCTTCCCCATGTGCCTGTCTGTGTGCTAACCCTCTCTTTGTTGGGACGAGAGTACTAGTCGATTATATGTCATTCTGTGAATTCATTTTACTCTAATTACTTCTTTATAGTCCTCATCTCCAAACCTACTCACATTCTGAGGTTTTGGGTTGTAGGAGATGAACATAAGCAATTTGTGCATATTGTGTTTGGGACAGTCCAAGACATAATATGCAGTGTACAGCATCATGTATAGTAATCACTTAGAACTCTTTTGTATGAAAATCTGTTTTTCCAGCCTCTTGTTAGTGCTCATATAGGTTATCTCCAGTCATTCTGTTCCTAAAAGCAAGGCTGCAGTGAGTAATCAATACACAGCTTTTTGCATGCTTGGAAAGAGACTTGGAATTGATAAGTCAAAGGGCATAAAGCCTATATTTTGGTTGCTATTTGTCTAAGCATGAAAGTGTTGCTTCTTACTATTCTTAATGTTTTTGGAAGCCATTATTGTGAGGGAAATATGTATCATTACCAAGTGAGCTACGAAAAATGATTTATCATTTATCCACATGGCTTATTCTTAATATATTTTAAAATATATTTATTTATTTGGAAATAAAAGACAGAGAGAGAGAGAGAGAGAGAGAGAGAGAGAGAGAGGAAGAGCCAGGGGTAAAGCTCGAGATAGAGACAGACATGATAGAGAGCTACAGACAGATTTAGAGATACTAAGATATTTCTCTTCTCCCAAATGCCATCAACAGACAAGCAGTTGAAATCAGGAGCCAGACACTCTATCTGGATAACTCAAAAAAGTGTCAGGAAAATATATGAGGCATCACTCTTGGCAGAGAGCATTTGTGTGTGTGAGTGGCCTGTGTGCAGTGAGCGTCTGTGCTCCCACAGACCACAGACAGCCTGGGGATGTGGGCCATACTTTGTCAACCTTGGTTTCCAGGGAGATTTTGAGAATCTGAATGAGTAGGAAATGAGGAGGAGACAAAGGAGTCAGAGTGAGTCATGCTTCAGAAACTAGAGGAGGTCTGTAAGAGCTGACATGTAGGAGAATGGGGTTCTGAGAGATCAGAGGGTTTATGGGGCTGTGAGGTTTTGGGGCTTCCTAGAGGGCAGAGAACAAGGGTGGAAGTCTTTAGAGAGCTCACAGGGCCTGGAGTGGGTATACTGGAGAGTCCAGTTAGATCCTTTTGGACAATTGATAGGGCCACCTTGAGCAGGTGTGCATGCAGGACACTGTACATTTCGAGGGCCTCTGGTGTTGTGTGCATGCCACTCTCTCGACTTGTTCAGTGCACACTCCATGCACAAACCTTCAGTGTGTGCCTGGATCTCTCAGTCTGTTTCCCTCTGGGCCTCAGGTTGCCTTGTTGTTTGAGGACAATGGTTATCTGTACTTCATCTGTGGTGGGACGCTCATCAAACCGAACTGGGTTATGACAGCTGCGCATTGCTTCCCGTAAGTTCTCCCACTGTGCTCCTCCTCTCCTGGCCTTTGTCCCTGTGAGACGCAGGCATCCTGGGCCAGAGGGTGGCTATGGGAGGTGGGCAGTGAAGTCTAGACTGATCTTTCCTCTTCTGGCAGCTATGATGCTCAGTACTGGGTGATGCTGGGCGCGTACAACCTGTATTCATCATCAGGTTCTGAGCAGTTCATCCCTGTGAAAAGGATCGTCAAACACCCAGATTATGATGACGATGATGCATCGTTAGGGTGAGTGATCTCCCAGCCTGGGAGCAGGTTACAGTGTTCTTCCCCATTAGCCACAGCTCATCTATGAGACTCCCAGGGAAAGTGGGGATGGTGACAATTCCAGCCCAACTTGCACACACTGGGCGTAGCCTTAGAGACCAGTAGCACCTATTTCCCTCTCTACACAGGGGACTGCAGGCCCAGGGAGAGTTAGGAAGTCCCCTAGGACTACTGGGCTCAGCATCCCTAGATCCCAGGAGCCTCAGGCCTCTTCTCCAAGTTCAAAGTGTGCTGTGCTCAGCAGAGGTTCCTCCAGCACATCCTGGGTCCTGGCTGTGTGGGAGGAAGAGGAGGCTGTGGGCGTCCCTCCCTGAGTGTCCTAGACAGTGAGTGCCCTGCTCTGGGCTTCAGGTTTCCACTTGTATCAGGTGACCTTCTACAAGGTTTGTGGTAGTAGTGATGGGCAGTGAGACCCCACTCATACCTCACCTGTGGTCACACCCTTTTGTCTGGAGGCTCTAGTGGTTTCTGGTGAGAGACCACAGGAAGAGGCAGAACCATCATACAAACGTGGAATTGAGAGGCCATTGATAGAAACCCAGGCCCAGGCCCTTCCCCACAGGGTTTCCTGGGGATGTATGGAGACAAGTGAGACCCAGAGAAAATGTCCCTAGTGACAGCAGGCAAAGCAGTGGTTCCCACAGTGTGGGCTGTGGGAGAGCAGTACTCACGTCCCCTGTGACCTGCTAAAAATATCAGATCTCAGGCTTCAGTCTGATCACAGCACCACAAACATCGGTGGTGGCCTCCTTGTATTCCTCGTGTGTTTAAAATTGTTGCTATTTGTTTTGATTTAAAGTCAGAGAGAGATGAAGTGTGTGTGTGTGTGTGTGTGTGTGTGTGTGTGTATGTATGAGAGAGAGAGAGAGAGAGAGAGAGAGAGAGAGAGAGAGAGAGAGAGAGAGAGAGAGAGAAGGAATATCTTCCTATTTTAATGTATCAACAGCAAAGGCTGGACTTGTCCAGAATAGACAGGAATTGTTTCTGAGTTTCCCAGTTGTTGCTGAAATCAAAGCACTTGGGCTGTCACCTGTTGATGCAGGGTGCACATGAACATCAAGCTGAAAAGGGAAGCCAAGTTTTGACTTGAAACTAAGCACTGTGAGATGTGTGATGCAGCCTCTTCATCACTGTGCCCACGGCACTCCCCAAAGTATGTTATTAAACTGTTATGTTTTGATGTAGCTGGAGTGTAAAGACCCATGGAAAATCAAGGACAATTATGATGAACAAAGATGAGAAGGACTGAAGCAGTGGGTGTTTTTGGAGTGTGCTATGTGTTAGACACAGATGTGGGGGACATAGTAACAGTAGTGTTTGCCTAAATGCTTAGTTGTTCTTATTGTTATTATTTTTCATGATTCAAAGTTGGAGGATAAAGGATTGTTCTCTTCCCTTTCCCCTCTCATTCCTTCCTCCTGACTTTCCCATTCTATTATTTTGTACCATACTATTCCAATAGTACAGTCCTTTACTAACAGTAACACGTTTGAATTTCTACTTATTAATTTTATGATGGTATTTCAGGTGTAGCCAATCATAGAAAATACGGTATCAAATTTTCAAGATATATTTACCAGTGTCACTGGTTTGCTTATTTTTATTTGGGAGAAGTGATGCCCACTCCAATGTAATCTCACCTACAGACATGCAGGTATTACAGTTCACTGATGAGCATATAAGCCTTTTACATGTACTGAGTATTACTAAAGTTATATATACTGAGTACAACTACATAGTTGAAACCACACTGTTGCAAAGGTAGAATTTCATTTTTCTCAATAGCTGTGTATTGTTTCATGGAGCAGATGCTCTATTTTCTCTGCTATCCTTTTCTGAAAGGCATCTGAATTGTTTTCATGTTTCAACTCTTATGGAGTGTGCTGCTCTAAACATTGGGATGCAGGTCTCTCTTTTATACATATTTCAGTTCATTGGATATATTTTCCAGGAGTAGGATAGCTGAGCCATGTGGTAGATCAAATTTCAGCACTTTCCATACTGATTCCATTGTATCTATATTATCTACACTCCCACCAAGAATGCATTCGGGTACCTTTTAACTCAAGGTCTTAGCAGCCAGTGTTGCTAGTAGATTTGTGTGTGTGTGTGTGACCTTCTGCAGGTGTGAAGCCTTTGAGCAAAGGTCTGGCGTGGATTCTAGTCCCATTGGTGGACCAGGCTGTACCTGACTCTTCCCTCCCCACAGCTATGACATAGCCCTAGGAAGACTAGGATACTGTGCTGAGCTGACAGACAACGTCCAGCCTGCTACCCTCCCTCCTTCTGGATACAAGCTGCCACATGGGACACAATGCTACCTCAGTGGTTGGGGCTACACAACAAGTATGTACTGACCAGGGAGAGCGGGATGAAGACAGAGCCTGGGTTCATGGACAGTGATGAAGTGGTACACAAAACCTTGTGGATGTTGGGATAATGGGATAATGGGAGGAGTGTCTTCTTAGGTCTGAAGAGCTGTGGACCTCAAATGCCGCACCTCTAGAAACCTAGTCAAGATCCAGACATATGCTTATTGTTTTCTGATCCAACAGCTGACGGTCCAGCCTCAGAAGTGCTACTGGAGGGTCTGATGCCTGTGGTGGATTATGAACACTGCTCCCAGCAGGACTGGTGGGGTGACAATGTGAAGTGCTGTCATGTGTGTGCTGGTGGATATGAAGTCTCTGGCTGCTTTGTGAGTCTGCTTACACTGGCAATTGGGGAAGTGTTCCAGTGTTCTACTATCTTTCTGGAGGTGGAGGAGCTCTCTTCTCTGTTAGGTCAAGGCAGGTTCCAGGACAGGCATGACACAGAGGGATTTGGCACAGCCCACACACCTTGACTCCTGTCCCAGCTCACAGGTTTCCCTCACCTGGGACCATCACTATCCCTCCTCCTGCTCAGGCTTCCCCATCAGCACAGCAGGGACACTCGCACCAACACCTTGAATTACCCACTCTGGGCTCTGCAAGGATCCTCAGCCACTGTGCTGTGGGAGCTGAGTCCACCTAGGCAGCAGGGAAGGTGCTGCCAGCAGGGGACGCTGGCGTCTCTCGGGGCTCCCTTTGTGCCAGGGGCTGTGCTGAGGTCCTGTGTGGGTCCCTTCCTGCTCAGCAGGTGTGGTAGCACAGACCCTGCTCCTGCCCAGCTGAGGCCCTGAGGCTGGGGGAGGTGCAGCAGTGTGGGTGTGTCTGCAACCCCCAGGTCAGGGACAATTCCTTTCAGCTGCGATGTGGCTCAGTCTCCACCCCTTTGATCTTCACAGGGTGACTCTGGAGGACCCCTCAACTGCCCTGGAGAGGATGGTACCTGGGAGGTCCATGGCATTGCCAGCTTTGTTTCTGGCTATGGCTGCAACACCGAGCAGAAGCCCACGGTGTTCACGCGTGTGTCAGCCTACATTGACTGGATTAATTTTGTGAGCAGCCTTGGGCAGCTGGCAGGGCTTAACTGGGGCATGGGAGTTTTTCCCTTGATGGGCTTGGGGATAAGACAGAAAGCACAAATCCTGGTGAGGTCTTCAGGGATCCCTGGAATGGGAGTGTTGGAGGATCCTTGGGGACATTCCCGAGGGGTCTTGGGCTGTGTTTTGCTCTGTGTGGCCTCTGAACTATACCGACTTTAGGTGGAGCTTTGCACTTCCTTCTTCAGTGAGAATTACCCAGTGTGTCCTCTGCTCAAGTCCTTTCCTGTCATATAAAACACAGAGGGTCACAGAGTTAACTGGTGGAGAAGATGTGGAATGGATAGGCCTGTGATCAAGGATGATGATTCTCACGCATCTAAAGGGGGTGGCTAGTTACAGAAGCCTAATTTTGTCCACAATCTCAGCAGTGACCGCCACGTAAAGTCCATATACATATGCACCAGACAGGGATAGGGTCCTTTGTGGTTTAATCAAGGTCACTGATGAGGTAAGTACTGTGATCTCCACTCCCAGTAGTGAAGAAGCTGAGGCTCAGAGAGGGCAAGTCACTGTCCCATGTCTACGGGGAATGAGTGGTCAGGCTGGGAGCTGACCCCAGTTTTATGCGACTCCAGAACCTGTGATGCTAACCAGGATGTTCTGTCCTCTCCCTTTTCCAGAACACTGGCAGTTGTTCCTGCTGTCCTTGATGACCCCACATCCTCTACAAAGAATAAAGATCTCTCAGCAAGTTTTGAGTTGAGTCTTTTTCCTGTGGTGTGTTGCCTCTTCCTTTGTGGTGTGTTCCTAAGATCTGAGAGCTGATTTGGAGAGATGAGACCAGATTCAGTCTGTCTTGTGAGGACAAGACTAGCTTTGTTCCCAGGTCAAAGATGGTGTCCTGATGGTGAGATGATGCTCTTGTTTGGCCTGGGACTGAGGATTCTCAAATCCAGGACTTTCACTGTTGAAACTGAGGCAGTCCCAGAAAACAGGACAAGCAGGTCCCCCAGAATTAGTCTCCAGATATCAGTGGCTTTCCCATGGTGGCACAACACACAATGACACCTGCAAAGAACCTGAGGCTGTCTGCTCTCAGAAGGCTCATGGTAGAGTGGAAGGTCAGGGGTTCTTTCCTCCACTCACTTGCTGGAGAAGGAGTGCTGTGGTCATTCATTCATTCACTCGCTATCATGCATTCCTTATTTTAGAGGTACACTCTGAGAGGAGGATCATGTGAATCCTTCTCTGAAGTCATTATTACTTACAGAGATGTATGCCTGGCAGTGACATCCAAGAAACATTGACCGACGTAGTCTCCGTGACCAGCACCAGGATCAGAGTCTAGAGATGAATGGGATAGCCTGAGTGAGCCCGGGTCACCGGACAATGGAACAACACACACACACACACACACACACACACACACACACCCCAAACACAAAGCAGGAACAGGTGCAGTGCTGCACATAAAGAGCACAGTAATTAGCCAAGTATTAGCTTCTGATGTGCAGGAAGATTAAACAAAACACAGCCCACCTCTGGATGCATGTTGCTCTGAACTCCACTGGATGGAGCCTAGCCCCAGAAAAGGCACATGTCAGTCATTCTCATTATTATTTTTTAAAGATCAATTTATTTATTTTTTATTGGAAAGTCAGATTTACAGAGAAGGAGATACGGAGAGAAATATCTTCCATCTGCTCTTTCACTCCCCACGTGGCCGCAGCAGCCATAGCTGAACCAAACTGAATTCAGGAAGCCAGAGCTTCTTCCAGAACTCACATGTGGGTGTAGTGTTCCAAGGGTCTGGACCATCCTCCACTGCTTCCTAAGGCCATGAGCAGAGAGCTGGATGCAAAGTGGAGCGGCTGGGTCATGAACAGGATTCTGGTGGTTGTAAGGTGAGGATTTAGCCATTGACTGAGCCATTGTACAAGGCCCCAGATCACTCTCATTATTAATGTGCTCCCTTGTTCCCGTCCTTTACGGTTACACTTTTTATCTCTGGTGTTGATGCAGTAGGTTGAAATGCTGCTGCCACAGTGGTCCCCATATAGGGCTTCAAGTTTGAGTCCTAGCTACTCTACTTCTTTCCAGCGTATTTTTAATTGGCCCATGAAAAGAGTGGATAAATCCCAGATGCTGTGTCTCTTATCACCCAGGAGGGATGCAGGCTCCTGGATTCTTCCTGTCTAACCCTGTCTCTTTTGGCCATTGCATTGTAAATCAGTTCATAGAGCACATCTCTCTCTCTCTCTGTTTCTCTGATTTTCTTTTTCTCACTCATACTGCTTTTAAAGTAAATAATAAATAAGTCCTGCGTGTGTGTGTGTGTGTGTATTTTCTGCAAAAGAGGTATTTCAGATAGTGAGTAACACCCATAGTATACATCAGAGACCCTGGATTGGCAATTTGTGGAGGATATATAGGAGTTCTGGAATCACACAGGCATTGCTCACTCTGACTAAGGTAGACACACAGCACTGGTGACAAGTAACTTATAGGTGTGGCTAAGGCATTATAGGACTGTAAATTCTGAATGTCCTCTTCCTCCTGATGGATGAGAGCAGGCCCTTGGAGAATTATCCAGAAATGCTTCAGGATAAAGCATGGCGGGATGTGGTGTCCAGCATGGTGTCCCCGTAGAATCCTACCATGTGTCAGAGAAGTGATGAGAACAGCTATGGTCCCTTCTCACCACACATGGGGATCAGCAAATTTTGCCACAGATGGTTAATGATTTGATCAGCATTTAAATTTTCATTACAAAAGATCTTAAAGTTTCAACAATTCAAACTTTTAAAGAACGGTCTAGTCAATAACTTGATTTTTGAATATAACATTGTGTTATAGTGGATTAAGCCACTATCTGTGGAGTAATGTCCTGATTCATCTTTCAACCTGGCTTCCTGCTAGTGTTTCAAGGAAGGCAGTGGGATATGGTTGTGATTGTTCAGGGTTTGCGGGTGAATCTCAAAGTGCAGTGCTGGCTGATTCAGCTATAGGAGAGATGCTGGGGAATTTCTATGTCTTACTTCATTTCTGTCCACTTTTTCAGTTGGATAATATGTGAAACTATTTAATCATCCAATATTAGGTAACAAGAAACCATAATCAAAGTAAGTGTATTTTAAATTAATCCTTAAACTCATTTAGACCACATGCACTGAATGTTGTGTGCAATCTTAAGTGACCCACATACAATTAAATTAATTGCAAATATTCTTTTTGTAAACTTGGACTATTTCATTTTGCTTCCAAAGCACAACTTTAATGCGTCAACAGGTAAAGATATTATGAAAAAGCCAGAGGCAAATAGCAATTAGGTCCCAGGAAGTTAATCTTATTTCTAGAGATTATATTTAATTCTGCTCTGTGAAACAGCTGTCACAGATCAGAAGAATAAATGATATGTTTCTTTCGGTTTCTAAATGTATTCATTTAGCTGTGTGAGACAGGATTTCATTCTTTCTATTTCTGTTTATATTTTTGTAGCTGAATAGTATAGATTTAGATGCTTGATCCATTTAGAGTTAATTTCTGCATAAGGTGTAAGGTAGGGATCTTGCTTCTTACTTCTGCATATGTGATTCCAATTTTCCAGCACCGTTTGTTGAAAAGACTATCCTGTCTCCCTGGATTGATTTGGCTCACTTACCAAAAATGATTTGGCTGCAGGTGTGTGGGTTCATTGCTGGTATTTCTGTTCTGTTCCCTCATTCGTGTATGTTTTAGTGCCAGCAGCAGGCCGTTTTGTTTAGAAATGCCCTGTAGTATTACATGAAGTCTAGAATTGTGATGCCTCCTGCTTTGATTCTGTTAACATTGTTTTAGCTATTCAGAGTTTCTTGTGTTTTCCTATGAGTTTTAGGATTAATTTTCTTTTTCTTTTTAAAAATTCTTATTTTTATGACACAGTTTAATAGGCATTGGGGTTTTCCCTCCACTTTTCAACCACTTCCCATTTTTCTCCTTTGCAGTGTTTCAATAGGTGTCTTTTGACTACCCTCTGAAATCCATCATACTGTCATTGAGGTGCCTCCCAATATTGTAGGGACCTATCTGTTGTTTTGCCGTGATACCATCCTTGTATTTCAAGTACGGGGATATACTTCTCTCTGTTTCTGCCTATGGACATATTTATTTCAGCTTTGCTTCCATTATGCCTTTAGGTAAAGTCCACTACAGGTTGAGAAGAAAAAAAAGAAAAAAAATTCAATAAAATAAAATAGTGAGTCTTCATCTCCATGGTGTTGTTGAACTTGTAGCAGTGGTATCAAGGTGACGCTAGGTGGTACAAAGAGTGTCCAATATTTTCCTGGAGTTTTAATGCTGGTGTGTGATTCATGTGGTTCAAATGGGAGTACAGTAAGGACTAGATCATTGCTACCCATGGGTAGTAGTAATAAAAGTGAAAAGAGGGATATTTAACAATCTCAGTTGATCACATGCAATAGGTCTCTCACGAATTATTGATTAATAGGTTACATCACAAGATCTGTGTGTGGTACTGACAGCTAGAAAGTGCAATGAGATACAATTTACAGATGCAGTTTTTAGAGTTGACATTGTATTATCTTACATTAAGGCAAACAGATGATATCTGACCTTTTGAGATAGGTTCATTTCCCTTAGCATAATGGTTTGCAGTTGGGTCCATTTGGCCATGAAGAAATGTATTCCATTTTTTAAAATAGCTGAGTAGTATGCTATAGAGTATATGAACCATAGTTTCCTTATCGAGTCTTCTGTTGATGGGTATTTTGGTTGCTTCCATGTTTTTGTGATTATTGATTGTGCTGCTATGAACATCGGGGTGCATGTTGGTTCCTCGTGTAACAGGTGTTTTGGATATATTCCTAGAACTGGTATTGCTGGGTCATATGGTAGGTGGATTTTCAGTTGCCTGAGTATTGTCCATACTGATTTCCACAAAGGCTGCACAAGCCTGCAATCCCACCAGCAGTAGGGTTTTTCCCCCCAAATCCTCGCTAGCAGGTGTTGTTGTTGGTTTTCTGTATGTGAGCCATTCTTACTGGTGTTAGGTGATATCTTAGTGATATTTTTATTTGAATTTCCCTTTTTGCCAGGGAGCTTGAGCATTTTTTCATATGCCTGTTATCCATTTAGATTTGTTCCTTTGCAAAATGTCTGTCCATTTCCCATGCCCGTTTCCTGACTGGTTTGTTTGTTTTGTTGTTTTGATTGTTCTGGAGTTCTTTACATCTTCTGGAGATTGCCCCCTTGTCTCTTGTATAGTGCGCAAAGGTTTTCTTCCATTGCGTTGGTTGTTTTTTTACTTTATTGATTGTCTCCTTTGCTGTGCAGAAGCTTCTTAGTTTGATGTAGTCCTATTTGTTTATTTAGGTCGTGACTGCCTTTGCTTTTGATAATTTATCTAAGAGGTCACTGCCTACACCTATATCTTGCAAAGTGTTTCCAACTTTTTCTCCCAAAAGTGTGATCGTTTCTGGTTGTAGGTTTAGATTTTTTATCCTGTTAGATTTGATCTGTGTTTGACACTATATTTGTGTATGGTGAAAGGTGTGGGGTTAGCCTCTTATTCCTGCAGTCTATAAACCAATTGCCCCAACAGCATTTATTGAAGAGATCTTCCTTTTCTCTTGGATTGTCGTCTATTTCTTGTCGAAGATTATTTGGCTGTACCTGTGTGGGTTCCCTTCTGCTGCTTTTATTCTACTCCATTGGTGTTCCTCTCTGTCCTTGTGACACTACCAGGCTGTTTTGATAACCACTGTCCTATAAAAAGTTCGAAGGTCTGTGATTGTGATCCCTCTTTCTAGGTTCTTATTCTTCAGGATGGTTCTGGCTATTTGTGGGTTTTTGTGTTTCCAGATAAACCTTTGCATCACTTTTTCCAGCTCAATGAAGAATGTTCTTGTTGATTTGATTGGGATTGCGCTGAGTGTATATATTGCTTTTGGTAATATGGACATTTTGATGATACTGACTTTGCCCCTCCCGAAACACGGTATATTTCTCCATTTTTTGAAATCTTCTTCTATTTCTGTTCTTAGTGTTTTATTGTTTTCCTCATAGAGTTCATCCACATCTTTTAAAAATGATTTATGGCAATTTTTACTTTTTTCTGTTTTTAATTATCTTATTTTGATAATCTTTACATAGTGGATTAGGGTACAAAGGGTCAAGGACTCCAGGAAAATGGGTAAGACCATTGTTTTCACATTTCTGTCTTTTTTCTTTTTCTTTTCTTTCTGTATCTAGGGTAAAGGGAGAAATAAAAGGAGAAATCTCACCCAGCCTCCCACACATCCCAGGGTAGCTGATGTGTGGGGCATGCTCCGAGGGCACTGCTCAAGTGGTTTTAAACTTCAACAGCCCCGAATTGCTGCCAATCTCGCCATTTAAAGCACAAGGAAATCTCTCCAGAATCCACTTCCACATTTTTAGTTAGTTATAGCATTTCTGAGCACTTTCATTATTATATTGAATAGCAGTGGCGATAGCGGATATTTTTGTCTGGTTTCAGATCTCAGCAGGAAGGTGTCCACTTTTTGCCCATTCAATGTGATGCTGGTATTGGGTTTTTCATAGTTTGCTTTGATTATGTTGTGGATTGTTCCTTCTAAGCCTACCTTATTTAGTGTTTTTAGCATGAAATGGTGTTGGATTTTGTCAAAAGCTATTTCTGCATCTATTGAGACTATCATATGATTTTTAAAATTTTACTTCTTTTTATTATTATCATTTTATGATACAGTTTCATAGGCCATGGGATTTCCTTTATCCCCTCCCTAACTCCTTCTCCTCCTCACTGAGTTCCCCTATATCGTTACTATAGTATAGTTCTTCATACACAGACATATGTCCATCGTTGCAGGCATGGACAATGGCAGAGTCCAGCATCCTATTGTCAAGATATAGTAAACAGTTTCATTGAGAGTCCATCTTTGTCTGGAAGTAGAGATGCATATTGCATTGTATCCTCATGTCTGGGTATGATGAGACTATCATATGATTTTTGTTCTTCAGTTTTTGGGTGTGATGTATTGCATTTATAGAGTTACAAATGTTGAACCTCACATTCTCAGGATGAATTTTACTTGGTCTGGATGAATAATCTGTCTGATGTTTTTTTGTATTCTGTTGGCTAGGAATTTGTTGAGTATCTTAGCATCAATGTTTATTTGGGATATTGGTCTGTAATTTTCCTTCTCTGTTAATTCTCTAACTGGTTTTGGTATTAGGGTGATGTTGGCTTCATTGTATGGGTTTGAGAAGGTTGACTCCATCTCTGTTGAAGAGTTTTTGGATGATTGGGGTCAGCCCTGCTTGGAATGTTTTATAGAATTCAGTGGTGAAACCTTCTGGGCCCAGGCTATTCTTTGCTTGAAGGGCTTTCATTACTGATTTGATCTCTGCCTCAGTTGTAGGTTTATTTAGGTTTTCCATTGCCTCATTAGTACGTTTTGGTAGGTGGTGGCAGTCCAGCAACCTTTCATTTTCCTGGAGATCTTCTGATTTGTTGTAGTACATTTGTTTGTAGTAATTTCTAATTATTTTCTTTATGGATGTGGTTTCTGTAGTTATGTTCTCTTTTTCATCTTTGATACTATTAATTTTTGTTTTTCCCCCCTTTTTTTGTTATTCGGGCTGATGGGGTGTCTATTTTTATCTTCTCAAAGATCCCATGTCTTGGGATCCAACTGCTGCCTGTTAGGGTGCCACATCAGCAAGGAGACAGAATTGGAAATGTGGCTAAAATGCAAACCCAGCTACTTGTTGTGTGCTATATGTGTTTCGTGCATTGTGACAGCCACAACACCAAGTGCCTACTTCAAGTCACCACTCTATGACTGCAATCATCACCGTAATTTAACTGTCAATCAAATCCATCCTTCCATCGTTATTACAGAGACTGCATTTTTATCTGTACCCATGGCCTCCTTGCAATCTGGAAAGCCCCATTGTAGTCCTAGCACTCCTATAGTTCCTAGGTGGCTGATGAGTGTCAGAGAGGGAGAGGGGCTAGCACTGGGTCACGCAGCTTTTGTGTCATACTCTAGGACTGAAACCATGACCCTCTTTCCTGCTGGATTCCCTATGGCTGCTTGATGCCTCCCCTCTTCTCCCCTCTCTAGTTTCAGGCTCACATCCACCAATCCACATCCCTTCCAGCCATTTCTCCAACTCCTCAAGCCGTGTGGTCAATGGTGCTCCTGTAGATCCCCCCAACAAGTATCCCTGGCAGGTAAGAGCTACCCAGCTGCACTGACTCCCACTGTGGGTTCTGGACACCAAGATCTGATTGCAAGGTTTCCTGGGTTGACCCTATAGTTCCTTCTCCAGTACTCACTTTACCACCTAAGATTCTAGAGCCCTGGAAAAGGCAGCTTCACCTGGAGATTCTACCTGTTCCTCCTGCAATGCTCACTGGGCTGTTTACAAATCAGCTGCATCTGGTGCAGAAGAAAGGCTTTACCCCAGGGACTAATGCTGTGATTGAGGAAAAATCCAGACACTGTTAGAGGCTGACATGGGACTCAGTTCCAATTCCTTGATTCCCACAGCAGGGCTCTGAGTTCTGAAGCACAGAGAAGGAAGAGTTGGATTAGGGCAGAGTAAAGTAGCACTGATGCTGAGGCTTGCTGTGCCATGGAACACACTAACCATAGCCTCATGGGACTCCATTTAATTGTAAAATGTAAATTGTAAATTGTAATAGTCCCTCATGGGAATACTTAATTGTAAATTGTAAGTTAAATAACACCCTACACTTAGTTCCTCTGTGCCATTCACATATCAAGTGTTGTACAGCCACGTATAACTAGTGGTTCCCACTTTGGTTCCCACATTTCCATATCCCCAAATGTTCTCTTGGGCAGAGTCAACAATTACGTTCTTTGAGGGAGGAGAGACTGAGTGCTGTAGCCCTGTTAGCCACATGGCTTCTCCAGCAGTGACTTAGCCCTGCCATTGCAGCAGGAAAGCAACCAGAGAGCAGGTGTGTCTGAGTGAGCAGCCTGTGTGCAGTCAGCATCTATGTACACACAGGGAACAAAGCCAGCCTGGGGCCATGCATCAAACTTTCCTGACTTTTGTGTCCAGGGAGACTTGAAGAATCTGAATGAGTAGGAAACAGGTAGGAGACAAATGCCTAAGTGTTTCATGCTTCAGAAGATGCAAGAGCCTGGGAGAACGGGGACTGAGAGATCATAATCTTCAGGGCTGTCAATAGATAGAAGGGTTGGAGCTTCCCTAGAGGGCAGAAAATATGGGAGTTCCCAGGGAGATCACAGGGCCCGGAGAGAGAAGACAGTAAATCACAGTGATCCCAGTAGACAGCTCCTCTGACAGGTTGTGTTCTGCACGTATTAAAGAAGCTATTGTTTCTGTATTAAAGTGTCCTGCTTCAGTCATACATGGTACTACAACCTGTCAGCCTAGAATTCTCAGAGTCGTGTTTCTGGGACATCAGAACTTCTCATTTTGTAAACATTATGACATCCTGAACTTAATATGTTGTTGAACCCTCATCAGAACTTTTGGGTATTCTGTTTTCCCCATCTGTGTCCTCTCTGGTCTTCACTGATCTTCCCCATGTGCTTGTCTGTGTGCTAACCCTCTCTTTGTTGGGACGAGAGTACTAGTCGATTTCAGGTCATTCCATGGCTTCATTTTGCTCCAATTATTTCTTTATAGTCCCAGTCTCCAAACCTACTCACATTCTAAGGTTCTGGGTTTGTAGGAGATGAACATAAGCAATTTGTGCATGTTGTGTTTGGGACAGTCCAAGACATAATATGCAGTGTAGCGCATCATGTAAAGTAATTGCTTAGTACTCTTTTGTATGACAATCTGTTTTTCCAGCCTCTTGTTAGTGCACATATGGGTGATCTGCAGTCATTTTGCCTCTGCTAGCCAGGCTGCAGTGAGTAATCAATACATAGCTTTTTGCATGCTTGGAAAGAGACTTAGAATTGATAAGTCAAAGGGCATAAAGCCTACATTTTAGTTGCTATTTGTCTAAACATGAAAGTGTTGCACCGTATTATTCTTAATATTTCTGGAAGCAATTATTGTGAGGGAAATATGTATCACTACCAAGTGAACTACCGAAACCTCTTATCATTTATTCAGATGGCTTAATCTTTATGAATTTTAAAAAATATATATTTATTTGGAAATAAGAGCCTAAGAGAGAGAGAGGAACAGGGAGTCAGAGGTAAAGCTTGAAGTAGAGATAGATGTGACAAATACGGAGGAAGAAGTATTTCTCTTCTCCCAAATGCCATCAACAGATAAGCAGTTGAAGCCAGGAGCCAGACACTCTATCTGGATCTCTCAAAAAAGTGTTAAGAATATATATAATGCATCACCACTGGCAGAGGGCATCTGTGTGTGTGAGTGGCCTGTGTGCATTTAGCATCTGTGCTCACACAGACCACAGACAGCCTGGGGATGTGGGCCATACTTTGTCAACCTTGGTTTCCAGAGAGATTTTGAGAATCTGAATGAGTAGGAATGAGAGGGAGGCAAAGGAGTCAGGGTGAGTCATGCTTCAGAAGCTAGAGAGGGCTGGAAGATTTGAGATGTAGGAGAATGGGGGCCTGAAAGATCAGAGGGTTTATGGGGCTGTGAGGTTTTGGGGCTTCCTAGAGGGCAGAGAACAAGGGTGGGAGCCTTCAGAGAGCTCACAGGGCCTGGGTTGGGTAGACCAGAGAGTTCAGTTAGATCCTTTTGGACAATTGACACAGCCACCTTGAGCAGGTGTGCATGCAGGACACTGTACATTTCAGAGGATCTCTGGTGCTCTGTGTGGATGGCACCCTCTAAGGTGTTCAGTGCACACTCCATGCACAAACCTTCAGTGTGTGCCTGGATTTCTCAGTCTGTTTCCCTCTGGGCCCCAGGCTGCCTTGTTGTATCTGAACAATGACGATGGCTATCTGTACTTCATCTGTGGTGGGACACTCATCAAATGGAACTGGGTTATGACAGCTGCGCATTGTTTCCCATAAGTTCTCCCACTTTGCCCCTCCTCTTCTGGTCTTCATCCCTGTGAGACGCAGTCATCCTGGACCAGTGGATGGCTCTGGGTGGTGGGCAGTGAAGCTTAGACTGAAGTTTCCTCCTCTGGCAGTACAGGGCTCAGTACTGGGTGCTGCTGGCTGCGTACAACCTGTATTCATCATCAGGTTCTGAGCAGTTCATCCCTGTGTAAAGGATCATCAAGCACCCAGATTACGATGACAATGATGTGTCTTTAGGGTGGGTGAGCTCCCAGCCTGGTACCAGGCTGCGTGTTCTTTCCCATGAGCCACAACTCATCTAGGAGACTCCCAGGGACACTGGAGAGGTGACAGCCTGGGCCCAGCTTGCACACCTTGGGTACAGCCTTAGAGAGCAGCAGTACAAACAAACCTCCCTGCATATTGGACAGCAGGTCCAAGGAGAGGCAGGAAGTTACCCAAGGCTGCTGGGCTCAGAGTCCTTTGAGCCTAGGACTCTCAGGCCCCTTCCCCAAGTCCAAGGTATTCTGTGCTCAGCAGAGGTTCCTCCAGCACAGCCTGCGTCCTGGCTCTGTGGGCAGAGGAGGAGGCTGTGGGCGTTTCTCTCTCTGAGTGTCCTGGGCAGTGAGGGCCCTGCTCGGAGCCTCAGGTTTCCGTTTGTCCCAGGTGACCTTCAATAGGGTTTGTGGTGGTGGTGGTGATGGGCAGGGAGGCCCAACTCATTCTCCATCTGTGTACACACCTGTATGTGTGGGCTCTAGTATGTTCTGCTGTGAGATCACAAGAATAGGCAGAACCCTCATACAAGCACTATGGAAGTGAGAGGACATTGATGGAAAGCCAGGCCCAGGCCCTTCCCCACAGGGTTCCAGGGAATGATGGAGACAAGTGAGACCCGGAGGAAATGTTTGTAGTGACAGCAGGCAGAGCAGTGGTTCCCACAGTGTGGGCTGTAGGAGAGCTGCACCCACTTGAGGAGCCATATGTAAAAATTGCAATTCCTTCTTTCAGGGGGCTATGAGAAGTAACTTTGGGGAAAACAAAGGAATGATTTCTCATAAATTGTATTAAGGGATCATTTGGATAATGATTATCTATGACGCCAGCAAAGGACGCACAGCCGACACCCCAATCATTATTAACTTGGAGTAGCCAATCTACTTGCTCTGAGGTGTATGGCACAATTATAATATCCGGATCTTTTCCAAAATACTGTGTGACTAATTTTCTTGCTTTTAAGATTAAGGTTGTTACAAGGGAAAAATAGGTGGGAAGGACTTTGGCTGGTTTTGACTGTAGGGGCACCCACTTTAGGGGGTGTCCTGAAGGGGACTTATTCATTACTTTTTGCCAGAAAACTCCTAAAGTGGCATGCGCCGTGGCACACACAATAAAACTTAAGGGAAGAAGGGGATCATACTGGAAAATAACTTGGGAAGAAATGGCATCACTTATTATCTTAATAGACTCTCTCGCTGCTGACATAAGGGTGCGAGATGAAAAGGGATGAGGGTCTCCAGTCCACAAATCATGAAGGGGTAAAAGAATTGCAGGCGCAATCTTTAAATATGGCCTTAAAAACTGCAAATTGCCTAAAAGGGATTGAAAATCATGGAGGGTTTTTAGGGCAGACAAATCAAGACTAATTTTGGGTGTATAAATTTTTCCTTGATTTAATTGATATCCTAAAAAATTATAAGGATCTTTGACCTAATCTTTTTCAGGGGCTATCAATAATTCGTTGTTCTGAAGAACATGCAGCATCTTTTCAAAACAAGAAAAGGCAGCTGCCTCAGTGGGCACAGCAATCAAGATATCATCCATATAATGCAGTATATAAATTTCAGGCCACTTATCTCTCACAGGTTTAAGGGTTTGGGCAACATATTTTTGGGCTAGGGTAGGGTTGTTTGCCATGCCTTGAGGAAAGACTCGCCACTGATAGTGGTCCATGGGTCCCTGAAAATTTATCTGAGGGAGGCTAAAAGCAAAATGTAGGCAATCATCCGGATTCAAGGGGATGCTAAGGAAACAATCTTTAAGGTCAATATCTATCTTGAATAAATTACTGGGTACTGCTTTGGGGGCCGGATTGTAAGGCTCCCATAGGTACCGTGGCATTATTAACCATTTTTAAAAAAGATTTTATTTTTATTACAAAGTCAGATATACAGAGAGAGGACGAGAGACAGAGAGGAAGATCTTCCGTCCAATGATTCACTCCCCAAGTGCGACGCAACGGGCCGATATGCGCCGATCCGATGCCAGGAACCAGGAACCTCTTCCAGGTCTCCCACGCGGGTGCAGGGTCCCAAAGCATTGGGCCATCCTCAACTGCTTTCCCAGGCCACAAGCAGGGAGCTGGATGGGAAGTGGAGCTGCCGGGATTAGAACCGGCGCCCATATGGGATCCCGGGGCGTTCAAGGCGAGGACTTTAGCTGCTAGGCCATGCCGCCGGGCCCATTATTAACCATTCTTAAATCTTGTAGTAATCTCCACTTTCCAGATTTTTCATTAGTGACAAATATGGGAGTATTCCAGGGGGAAAAGGATTGCTCAATGTGTCCTGCGGCGAGCTGTTACTGCACCAGCTCTCTAGCTGTGATAAGTTTCTCTTGATTCAGTGGCCACTGATCAACCCAGACAGGCACACTAGCATTCCATGAGATCTTATCAGCATGTCTGGATGGGGCAGGATTAACAGTGGTTGCTAGGAAAAATTTTGTACGCTCTCATCAGGAGAGACTGGAGAGACTAAAAAGCCTAAACCTGTCTTATCAGAATTTTGTGTAACTTGTATAGGCTGTTTGATTCCTTGAGACTGTTTTCCTAGGCCCTGGTCAGGGAGAAAACCTTGTCCAAGCATCTGTTTTGTAATAACTTCATTAGGGCGACACATGATAACATTCATTTGAGAGAGAATATCTCTCCCCCAAAGATTAACAGGCAACTCTGAAACAACATATGGTGTAGCAATACCTGAGTTCCCTTCTGGGTCGGTGTAGGTCAAGGATTGGGAGCTTACTAGGGGGCTATGAGCTTGCCTGATGCCTTGAAGATGAGCGATTGGGTTTGTCAAGGGCCAGGCCTGTGGCCAGAACTTTCAAGAAATAACTGTAGCATTAGCACCAGAATCAAGGAGGCCTGTAAAGACTTTGCCATTTAACTTAAGAGTCAGGGTTGGTTGAGTATGAGGAGAAATTTTATGTGCCCAAAAGACCTCGGCTACACCTGTCTCATCACTCTATTTCGAGAGGATTGATATTGAGGATTGGAAAATTTTGGGAAAAATGGCAAAAGAATTAATTGTGCCAATGGAAAACATAGGGTGATAACTAAAACATCTTCAAGAATTTGGGCAAGAACTTTTAATTCTCCAGTAAATGGTGGTGCAATTGGGGTAGGAATTATGTGAAGGCCCTTGCTGGCCAATGTAAACCGGCCCGTTATCAAGCCAAATGTATTATGAGGAAGAGGGCCAAAAACTCCAATGGGTATAGCCTGTACTCTGTCCTCTGGTGTTAATATTGTACTGGAGGAGGAACAGAGGTCCAATCCTGGGCTTCCTTCTGTGGCTCTCCACAATTGGGGAATGTATTTTCTGCCTGAGTTGCTGGCTGTGGTGGGTAAGTAGTTTGGGATGGGATGAACCTCACACCCCCGGGACTCATCCGAGGCAAGGGGGCCTATTTAGAAATCCCAGAACCAGAAAGGTTAAGCCTATTAAATACGCCAAGAGGCCTTAAAGTATCTGATCAAAGATTCCTCATTATAATAGCCATCCATTTAGTCAGACTGATTCAAACAGCAACAGATCAAAAATTTTTTTATCACTTATAAATGGTCACCCAAACATTTCAAAGTAAATACATATCAGAAAATACCCTTGGAAACACAGTTCTTTTAGATCATGAAAATTTAACAAAGACAATATACATAACCCAAGGGATTACCTAAATTAAAGGCAAAATGTGTAATTCCTTAGTCACCAAAAGGAAAATATAACCTTAAACACGCGGACTAGTACATAAAATCATCTCATAACTTTTTAAGAACTTTAACAAATTTAAAGGTTGGAACAAGAATAGAGCTTACTGAAGCTGGATAGACAATTGATAAAGTCACCAATTAAACAGAGACTACCTAAAATTCATTGCTTCAATTTTTTAACAGCTTTCAAAATTGGAGATATTTTTATTTTTGGATATTTACTAGCATTTTTATGTATGTACACTTCAAAAAACTTTTTGAACACAGATATCAATTCTAACATCAGCATGTATTAGGTATTAATGTTAAAGACTTAAGCAATGCTGTAATAGTATCTTTAAAATTATAGCCAATTATATGTAAAGGTAATGAGATTCATTCCTCAACTTTTCTTGAGACGTTTTCTAAATAAAAACATACTAACTTTAAAATACAGTGACTTTAAGTAATTTTCTACCATTTCTCCTAATTCATGGAAAAACAAATTTTAGCACAAATCCTCCTCAAAACTGGGAAAGAGAAGTTTTTTCAATCAACTTTCTTCTAGCTGATTTGGGAATTTCCCCCTTTTAAAATGAAGGTAGGTAAGAAACACCACAACAGGGACAAAGTCAAAGTCCCAAATTCTTCAAAGGGCAGATTCCAAGCATGCCCCTTCCTTGTTTTATGGCTGATGGGCCTGGAGCTTCCCCTTAGCTTCTGTTTTATTGAAGTCAAGAGAGCCAAAAAAACTTCAATTTGGGTGTTGTTTTGGGAGACTACCTAGGTATTTACTGAAGTTAGTTAACAGGTTTACACATTACGACCAATTTTGCTATGTATTGTTAAAGAATTTGTGTTCTCCTGCAAGGCAAAATCTCACATATTTCCTTGTAAATAAGAACACAAGTAATTTACAATCTGGATCAATTTCATGAGAAGGAAACATTTTGACCAATGAACATAAATATTATTCTACTTTGATAGCATATATGATGCAATAAATTTAGCATAATTTTATAATATTGTGAGATTGTAATCCAAATTATTTTAAATGACAATTACATTATTCAAATTTTGTCTCAATCTTTGAAAGTTCCAGGGATCCTACTTGAACCTCCAAAGTCATGAGACTTGGTTTAGAACTCTGAAGAATTTGGAGGTCTAAATGAGTTAGCCAAAAAGTACCTTTAGCATTTAACTGAACATTTTGAATACTCTATGTTAGACCTAATCAATGCCAGGACAACACTGTAAGCTGAAGACCAAACAGCAAGCAAATGACACACGAACCTTTCCCCAGTGGAGGTGGGGAGTCTGCTCTGGCCAGGTCCTGTTAAATTTGTTAGACCTCTCTAAAATTATTTACCAGGAGAGAGAAAGGGGGTTAGTCATGGTCCGTCCCATCTCGTCTGTCAGTCAATCACACACACACCCAATTCAGAACAACAACTTAACAATTCAAGACAAAGACACAGCTGGAGAAAGGGTATTAAAACAAAATTTAGTTTTGTCCAGACAAAAATAATAGAACACCAACAATATTGACTAAACAAACATAAGCACAAACACCAAACATGTCAGAACAGAGACATATAATTCTCAAACCTTTTGCAACTTTCAACTTCTTCTTCGACATACTTTAACCAGGAGATATTTTATAAAACAAGCACACATAGGTTCATCTCATGCTTTAGGTTAATTTCTTTCTTTTTTATCCGAATTTCTCGTGTCTTGAATGAGTGTATAAGACCCAGCAAGAATAGTTCTTGCTGTGATAATGCTTGTCCCATCTTACCTTGACTCTATAAGATTTTTGCCGCGAATAGTCCCCACGAGCACGAATTTTGGCGGGTCAACCTTGAAACTGCTCACCCGGTGTTCAGTTCAACACCCTGAGAGGCCTCTCCAGCAATGATGCACGATGTTCTCTGTCAGTGGTCTGCACGCCCCACATTGGGTGCCAATTGTCCAGTCCAGCAGGACAGTCAACAGGGGTCGCAGTCAACAAAAGAGAGAATGGGGGACAAGAGACACAAAGAACAGACAGCAAACAGTATGTCTGATCAAGCTGACACTTTATTATTTTCGATTGGTGGTTTTTATATTCTTCAGTAACTAAGGCTCTGGGAGGGAAGGAGAAACTGGGATGCAAGCCATGGTCTCAAGACCAATTGTTCTTGAGCAACCACCATATCAACAATAGTGTAGGTAACAAGTAACAATATGTTGGCAGGTACAGCATAAACCACATTCTGAAACAGTTGCTAGAAATAACTGAAACTAGATGTGTGATCAGTTTCATAATCTCTTTCCCAAGCATCTAGCCAACCGGGGATTTTCCACTGGCCTGTAGTTCTATATTCAAAATGGCTTCAATGTGGCTATAGTACACGGCTCCTGACACTGTGGCAGCTGAGTCCTCCTAGTCAGCAGGGAAGGTGCTGCCAGCAGGAGGTGTTGGCGTCTCTCGGGGCTCCCTCTGTGCCAGGGGCTGTGCTGAGGTCCTGTCTAGGTCCCTTCCTGCTCAGCAGGTGTGGCAGCACAGACCCTGCTCCTGCCCAGCTGAGGCCCTGAGGCTGGGGGAGGTGCAGCAGTGTGTGAGTGTGTCTGCAACCCCCAGGTCAGGGACAATTCCTTTCAGCTGAGACATGACTCAGCATCCACCCTCTGACCATCACAGGGTGACTCTGGAGGGCCCCTCACCTGCCCTGTAGTGAATGCTGAGTGGGAGATCCATGGCATTGCCAGCTTTGTTTCTGGTTATGGCCACCACGCTGAGAAGAAGCCCATGGTGTTCAACTGTGTGTCGTGCTTCATTGACTGGATTAAAATTGTGAAGACTGGCCAGCTGGGAGGTCTGCAGCAGTCATGGGAAGTTCTCCTCTTACAGGCTGGGATACAAGACAGAAAGGGTATATTGGTGAGGAGTTGCAGGGATACTAGCAGGGCAGTGGCAGAGTGCACCTGAGGAAATTCCCAAGGGGCCCAGGGATGTGTTCTACTATGTGTGGCCCAGAACTTCCTAAGCTTTGGCTGGAGCTTTGCACTTCCTTTTTCAGTGAGGGTTTCTCAGTGTGTCCACTGCTCAGGACCTTACTTGTTCTAGATGACAAAGGACACATAGCTAGCTGGTGGAGAAGATGTGAAATAGTGAGGGCTGTGATCAGAAAAGCTGATGTTCCAGCATTTCTGGGGACAGTTAGTTACAAAAGCCTAATTTTGTCCACAATCTCAGCAGTGACCACCACATAAAGTCCATATACATATGCACCAGACAGGGATAGGGTCCTTTGTGGTTTAATCAAGGTCACTGATGAGGTAAGTACTGTGATCTCCACTCCCATTAGTGAAGAAGCTGAGGCTCAGAGAGGGCAAGTCATTCTCCCAGGGCTACGGGGAATGAGTGGTCAGGCTGGGAGCTGACCCCAGTTTTATGCAACTCCAGAACCTGTGATGCTAACCAGGATGTTCTGTCCTCTCCCTTTTCCAGAACACTGGCAGTTGTTCCTGCTGTCCTTGATGACCCCGTATCCTCTACAAAGAATAAAGATCTCTCAGCAAGTTTTGAGTTGAGTCTTTTTCCTGTGGTGTGTTGCCTCTTCCCTTGTGGTGAGTTCCTAAGATCTGAGAGCTGATTTGGAGAGATGAGACCAGATTCAGTCTCTCCTGTGAGGAGAAGAATAACTTTGTTCCCAGGTCAAAGATGGTGTCCTGATGGTGAGATGATGCTCTTGTTTGGCCTGGGACTGAGGATTCTCAAATCCAGGACTTCCACTGTTGAAACTGAGGCAGTCCCAAGCCTCAGGACAAGCAGGTCTATCAGAAAAGAGTTCACAAATATCAGTGGCTTTCCCATGGTGGCACAACACACAATGACACCTGCAAAGAACCTGAGGCTGTCTGCCCTCTTGGGAGGCTCATTGTTAGGGTTAGGCCTTCATTGACTTGCTGGAAAAGGAGTGTTGTGGTCATTTATTTATTCATTCACGATCATGCATTCCTTATTTTAGTGGTTGGCTCTGAGAGTAGGGTCATGTGAGTACTGCTCTGATGTGATCATTACTGATAGAGACATATATCTTACGTGAGCCCTGGTCACCGGACAATGGAACAACACACACACACAAACGCACACACACACACACGAACAGGTGCAGTGCTGTACTGTTTAAGTATAGGAAATAGACAAGAATCAACCTCTGCTGTGAAGGCAGAAGAAACAAAACACAGCCCACCCCTGGATGCATGTTGCTGTGAACTCTCCTGGCTGGAGCCTGGAGTCAGTCAGGGCACACATCAATCACATCATTGAGGTATTTGTTCCCTTCCTTGAAATTTACACCCTTTGATTCTCGTATTGATGCAGGAGGTTATGCCAGTGTAGTCCCCATTTAGTACTTGAAGTTTGAGTCCTGGCTACTCTACTTCCAATCCAGCATCTTTTCAATTGGTCTGGGAACGTAGTGGATGATTCCGATGTTTGACTTCCTGCCAACAATGAAGGATACTGGCTGCAGAATTCTGCCTGTCCAATCCTGGCTGTTTTGGCCTCTGGGAAGTGAATCAGCTGATAAATTATATCTGTATGTATTTTTCTCTTTTCCTTTTTTTCTCAGTTATACTGGTTTTCAAATAAAGAAGTAAGTAAGTAAATAAATAAATCTGCTTTAAAATCAGAACCATAGCACTCAAATAGGTAAAGGTTATCTTGAAATAGACAGAGGTTGTAAGTAGTAACTAGGTTTCTGGATTAATCTTGGTCATGGAGATTACATTTTATTGTGCCCAGTGACCACTTGTCACAGTTCAGAGAGAACATATGATTTTGTCTTTTTGTGACTGACTTACTTCACTAAGCATAATTGCTGACAAATGATTTCATTTAGATTTTGTTATTTTTTATAGCTGAGTGTACCCCATAGTATTAATTCATCACATGTTCTTTATCCAGTCATTGGTTGATGGACATATGGGTAGACTCTTCATTTTAGCTATTGTGAATTGTATTGCAATAAACATGGGGTACAGGTAAATCTCATTTGCATATATTCTCAGGAGTGGAGTCCTTGGGTCTTATGATAGACCTATTTTGAGATATCTGAGTAATTTCCATACTCCCTAGGTTGCACTGTTTTATATTCCTACCAACAATGGATTAGGGAAACTTTTTAGTTACATTCTCACCATCATTTATTGTTTTCAGATTTCTGAATGTAGCCATTCTCACTAGAGTGAGGTGGAACATCAATGTGATTTTTATTTGCATTTGCCTGATTGCTAGAAACCTGAGCAATTCTTCCATATGTCTATTATCCATCTGGATTTCATCCTTTGAATAATGCTTGCTCATATCTCTGGCCATTTCTTTTTTGGGGGGAGTCCTCCTCCTCCTCCTCCTTTATCTTCATCTTGTTCTTTGATACAGTTCCATAGGCTCTCGGATTTCCCATATCTCTCACCATAACCCCTTCTCCCATTTACTGATTTCCCCTATATTATTAAATAGTATAGTTCTTCATAAAGAGTCATAAGCCCATACTTGTCAGCATGGGCAATGGCAGAGAATTCAGCGTCCTATTGTTAAGATATATTTAACAGTTTCATTGGGATTCTATCTTTGATCTGGAAGGAGAGATGCATACTACATTGTATCCTCACATCTGGTTATGATAGTCTCCATTTTGCACAATTAATATACATCCCCTTAAATAAAAAGCCACAAACCAAAATCAACAACAGAAAGAAAAATAGAAATTTACAACACCATGAAGTTAACCTTCTTGCAGGAAATGATGCTATTGTATGACCTATGAGTCAGTGAAGGATCCAATATGTGAAAAAAAACTTTTGAAGAGGTGAAAATAAAAACAGAAAATCAAAATTCATGAGATACAGGTTCTGCTGATCTTTTTGGTGAGATGTTTCTCCTTTAGGCAACAGAGAGATGAGGTGTTTTTTTTTCCTTTCGATCCAGTCTACTAATCTATGATGTTTGAATCATGAGTTTGAACCATTTACATTCAGGGCTAATATGAATAGGTGCTAATCTGGTCCTGTCATTTTACAATGGGTTATTCATTATTTGATTTAGTCTTCTGTTGTTATTTTACTGGAATGTTTTGCGCATTTGCCTTGATTTTGGTGGGTGGTATTCCTTTTATCTGTCAAGAGAACATCTTTAAGTATCATTTGTAGGGAAGGCTTTGAAAAGGCATATTCTTCTAACTTTTCTTTACTGTGGAAGAATTTTATTTCATTTTCAAAGACAAAGGAATGCTTTACTGGGTACATCATTCTGGGTCTATAAGTTTTTCTTTTAGAATCTGGAATATGTCACTCCATTCTCTTCTGGCCTGTAAAGTTTCTTGTGAGAGGTCAGCTGTGGGTCTGATTGGCATTCCTTTATGTGTCAATTGATTTTTCACGAGGACATTTAAGGATCTTTTCTTTATGTTCGATTGAAGAGAGCTTGATTATCATGTGTCATGGTGAAGACTGCTTTTGGTCAAGTCTGTTGGGAGTTCTGTGTCCCTCCTGGATGCTGCTTCTCAATTCTTTCTCCAGATTAGGAAAATTTTCCTTTACTATTTCATTAAATACAGTTTTAAGAATATTTTTATTAATATTTTGCATTATGTGACAGTTTCATAGGCTCTGGGAATCCCCCTACTCCTTCCCCTCCCCTCCCCCCTGGTGGATTCCTCCACCTTGATGCAGCATTACAGTTCAAATTCAATCAAGATTCTTTCCTTGCAAACATATACCAAGCATGGAGTCCAGCTACTTATTGTCCAGATGGGTTGAACAGTTTCTTGGGGAGACCATTTCTGGTCCGAAGTCAGAGCTGGTATAATATCATCACAGTCAATTAAGAGTCCCAATATAACATCAACAGCAATTTGCAATATTATGGAATTGACATGGTGTTGAGTAACCAGTATGTTAAAAAAAAAAAAAAGTCCGAACCACAACCTATGATTAGCTCATTGACATCTCAATTTTAGTTTATATACAGGACCGGACCGGCTGCTATATACCTTAAAATGGCTGTAGGGTACCATTCAGCTGTCTCGTGTCTATTTCATTTTAGTATTTAGCCATTTGTTGTGTTGAAGTATAATTTTGTTGATCTTGGCAGATTTTGGGATAATCTAGACTGGCTTGTAACTCTAACAAGATATTTGTCGACATTTAAGGTGCAGAACATTTTTTTTTGGGGGGGTGGTGTGCAGGAAAATCCTCAACACCATGGTGAGGAGTGACTAATCTTTGTGTCCCACCCAGCAAGGCATGAGCCAATCCACGCCAGCTCTTTCCTGTCAGATTTCAAGCTCTACTTTCTGTTGTTTGTCTACTTATTTTAGTTTTTTTTTTTTAGTTTGTATGATTGTTTGTTTGCTGTGAGCGGTTTTCAAAGCGATCCCGATGGTCACTGCGAGGCAGGGCAGGGGTCCAGAGGTGGAGCCAGGCTCGGACCAGAGAAAGCTCTCCTCCCTGGTCCCGAAGGACATTTATTGTTCTTCTGTGTCTGCGGACAGCTCAGGGCTTCTGGTTGTCATTCCGATGACGTTGGTTTCTGTGCGGTAGTGTTTGGACTTCTTCCATCCCCTGGGGAAGCTCCGGTTGGGGGTGGGTGACCTCAGAGTACTCAGCCTCCGAGGGCATCCAATTCCCTGTGGCTTCCTTGGCAGTTGGGGTATAGTCCTTGTTGCTCGTATTAATAGTTTGTGGTGAAGGTCTGGGAGTCTTCGTGATTGGGATCCAAGCTTCGTCCTTACCACCTGCTCCACTCTGGAGTGCCCCCCTGCTCCATGCACATGACCTCCTGTTAAGAGGTTGTCAGGATCGCACCCGATTCCCCCCTCATGTATTGGCATAGTAGTTTTATTGTTGTTTAGTGCCGCTTTGAGTCTGTTGTCTATGAATTACCAGATTTGATCTTGATAGGCTATATTGTACTTTTTTCTCACTCTTTTTATGGTCCTGAAAGATTTCCCTGCACTCCCTCCCCATTACCGGTTAACATAGCGTATTGAGGGTATAGTAGGTTTTACAGTTTTACGATGTAGATCTTAAATATTCTGACATTAATTGTTGGTTTATAGATTATATCACGTTATCTTATTGCATTGGATACAGGTTGTTAGAGATTGCACTAATATTACAATATACAGGTACTATCTTTCAAGTTGTCATCTTTTCATCTCAGATTAAGGCAAACATGTGGTATTTAACCTTTTGGGATTGGTTCATTTTTCTTGGCATGATGGATTCCAGTCGGGCCCATTTGTCCACAAAGAACTGCATTTCGTTTTTTTTAATAGCTGAGTAGTATTGCATAGAGTAGATGAACCATAGCTTTCTTATCCAGTCTTCTATTGATGGGCATTTTGGCTGCTTCCAGGTTTTTGTGATTGTAGATTGTGCTGCTATGAACATAGGAGTGCATGTTGGTTTCTTGTGTAGGAGATCTTTTGGATATATCCCTAGGAGTGCTATTGCTGGATCATATGGTATGCTGATTTTCAGTTGTTTGAGTATTCGACAAACTGATTCCCATAGAGGCTGTACAAGTCTGCAGTCCCACCAGCAGTGGAGAAGGGTTCCCTTTTCCCCACAATCTAGCCAGCAAGTGTTGGTGGTATTATGTATGTGTGCCATCCTTACTGGAGTTAGGTGGTACCTCATTGTTGTCTTCATTTGGATTTCCCTTATTGCCAAGGAACTTGAGCATTTTTTCATATGTTTGTTTGCCATTTGGGTTTGTTCTTTTGTGAAATGTCTGCCCATTTCCCGTGCCCATTTCTTGAGCAGTTTGTTTGTTCTGTTGTTTTGGTTTCTCTGTAGCTCTTTGTATATTCTGGAGATCAGCCCTCTATCTCCTATGTAGTGTGCAAAGATCTTCTCCCATTCTGTAGGTTGTTTTTTTTACTTTGTTGATTGTTTCTCTAGCTGTACAGAAGCTTCTTAGTTTGATGAGGTCCCAGTTGTTTATTTTGGTCTCGATTTCTACTGCTTTTGGAGTCTTTTTTAGGAAGTCAGGGCCTACCCCTAAGTGTTGCAGTGTTTCCAACATTTTCTTCCAAATGTTTGAAGGTTTCTGGATGTAGGTTTAGGTCTTTTATCCATTTAGATTTGATCTTGGTGTATGGTGATAGATGTGGGTCTATCTTTTTGTTTCTGCAGGCTATCAACCAGTTGTCCCAACAGCATTTATTGAATAGACCTTTCCATTTGCTTGGGTTGTTGTCTGTCTTTTTGTCGAAGATTAATTGACTGTATCTGTGTGGGTTTTCATCTGTCATTTCTATTCTGTTCCACTGATCTTCCTCTCTATCTTTGTGCCAGTACCAGGCTGTTTTGATGACCACTGCCCTATAGTATGTCCATAGATCCGGAACTGTGATTCCCCCTGTTAAGTTCCTGTTCTTCAGAGTGGTTCTGGCTATTCATGGTTTTTTGTGTTTCCAGATGAATCTGTGTATCATTTTTTCCAGTTCGATGAAGAATGCTGTGGGTAATTTGATTGGGATTGCATTGAATGTATATATTGCTTTTGGTAGTATAGACATTTTGATGATATTAATTTTGCCTATCCAGGAGCATGGGATGTTGTTCCATGTTTCGAGGTCTTGTTCTATTTGTTTTTTGAGTGTTTTGTAATTTTCTTCATAAAGGTCATCTACACTTTTGGTTAAATTTATTCCCAGATATTTCATGCTTTTCTCTGTTATTTTGAATGGTAGCTTGTTGGTTAGATCTTCTTTCATCTTGCGGCCGTTTGCATACACTATGGCTGTTGATTTTTGTTCATTTATCTTGTAACCTGCCACTCTGCCAAATTCTCGTATGAGTTCTAGGAGTCTTCGTATTGAGTTTTTTGGTTCTTCTATGTAAAGAATTATGTCGTCTGCGAATAGTGAAACCTTGACTTCTTCATTTCCAATTTGGATTCCTTTGATTTCTTTGTCTTGTCTTATGGCTTCTGCAAGTACCTCTAGGACTATATTGAATAGCAGTGGTGATAGTGGGCAGCCTTGTCTTGTTCCAGATCTCCGTGGGAAGGGATCCAGTTTTTCTCCATTCAGTATGATGCTGGCATTGGGTTTTTCATATATTGCTTTGATTATGTTGTGGATTGTTCCTTCTATCCCCACCCTGGTTAGGGTTTTTAACATGAAGTGGTGTTGAATTTTGTCGAAGGCTTTTTCTGCATCTATTGATACTATTATATGGTTTTTGTTTTTCAGTTTTTGGATGTGATGTATCACATTTATGGATTTCCTTATGTTGAACCATCCCTGCATTCCCTGGATGAAACCTACTTGGTCTGGATGGATGATCTGTCTGATGTTTTTTTGTATTCTATTGGCTATGATTTGTTGAGAATCTTAGCATCAATGTTCGTCTGGGAGATTGGTCTGTAGTTTTCCTTCTCTGTTAATTCTCTATTCGGTTTGGGGATTAAGGTGATATTGGCTTCATAGAATGAGTTTGGAAGAGCTGCTTCCTTTTCTATTGTTTTGAAGAGCTTGTAAAGGATTGGGGTTAGCTCTGTTTGGAATGTTTTGTAGAATTCTGCAGTGAAGCCATCTGGGCCTGGGCTTTTCTTTGCTGGGAGCTCTTTAATCACTGATTCTATTTCTGATTCAGTAATGGGTTTAATCAGGTCTTCTGTTGCTTCTGGGGTGAGTTTTGGTAAGTGGTGGGAGTCTAGGAATCTTTCCATTTCCAAGTGGTTATCGGATTTGTTGGCGTATAGTTCTTTGTAATAATTTCTAATTATTTCCTTAATGGTGGTAGTGTCTGTTGTTATGTTGCCTTTTTCATCTTTGATGCTGCTAATTCTTGCTTTGTCTTGTTTTTTCTTTGTCAGTAGGGCCAGTGGGGTATCTATTTTGTTTATCCTCTCAAAGAACAAGCTTTTTGATTCATTTATTTTCTGAATGTTTTTTTTTAATTTCTTTCTGATTTAGTTCTTGTCTTGTTTTGATAATTTCTTGTTTCCTCTTGTTTGTGGGGTCCTTCTGCTGTTGCATTTCCAGTTCCTGGAGGTGTGTGCTTAATTCCTGCATTTGTTGCCTTTTTTGGGCTTTGACGTGCGCGCTAATTGCAATAAACTTACCATGTAACACTGCTTTGGCGGTGTCTTATAAGTTTTGGACGTTTGTATCTGGGTTTTTGTTGGTTTCCATAAATTTTTTCATCTCGTCTTTAATTTCTTCTCTAGCCCATTGTTCATTTAGTAGCATATTTTTCAGCCTCCAGGAGTTTACATGTTTCCTGGGACATTTGGAGTTGTTGATTTCCAGTTTCACTCCGTGATGGTCTGAGAAGGTACATGGTATGATTCTGATATTTTTGTAGTTAGTTAAACTTGCTTTGTGTCCTATTATGTGGTCTATCCTGGAGAAGGTGCCATGCACTGCTGAGAAGAAGGTGTAGTCTGTGGCCTTAGGATGAAATATTTTATAGATGTCTACTAGGTCCAGTTGTTCTATTGTTTGTGTGAGTTCTGTGGCTTCTCTGTTGAGCTTTTGCTGCGTTGATCTATCTATTGGTGTTAGTGGGGTGTTCAGATCTCCCAGAATTATCGTATGTTCATCTATGTCTCCCTTTAAGTCCAAAAGTAGTTGTTTCACGTAGCTGGGTGCATCCGGGCTAGGAGCATATATGTTAAGAATTGCGATTGGTTCTTGTTGGATCCTCCCTTTCAAGAAGATGTAGCGCGCGTCCCTGTCCTTTTTGACGTTCGTTACTTTGAAGTCCGTATCATCTGAGAATAGGACTGCCACACCCGCCTTTTTTTCTTGTCCATTGGCATGGAATATTTGTTTCCATCCTTTCACTTTGAGTTTCCTGAAGTTTCTTCTGGTTAGATGCGTTTCTTGCAAGCAGCATATAGTTGGGTCCTGATTTTTAGCCCAGTCTGCTAATCGGTGCCTTTTGAGTGATGAATTTAAGCCATTTGTGTTGAGGGTTAATATTGAGAAATTATAATTATGCCGTGACATATGCCTGTGTTTTTGAGGTTGTTGGTAATTGATTGTCATTTCTGTGGATGGACTTTATTGAGATTTCCCTGATTGCCATCCTTGCTTATGGCTTGCTTCCTTTTTCTCTGGGAGTAGTGCATTTCTAAGGAGATTTTGTAGAGTTGGTTTTGTGTTGGCATATTCTTCTAATTTCTCTTTGCTGTGGAAGTATCTAGTTTTGTTCTCATATACAAATGAAATCTTTGCTGGGTAGAGTATTCTTGGTTGACAGTTGTTCTCTTTCAGTACTTGAAAGATTTTGTTCCACTCCCTTCTTGCCTGGAGCGTCTGTTCTGAGAAGTCGGCAGTGATTCTGATGGTCCTGCCCCTAAATGTAAGCTTCTCTTTGGTTCGTGCTAACCTTAGGATTCTTTCTTTGTATTCATTGGAGGGTAGCTTGATTACCACATGTGTTGGGGAGGATCGTTTTGGGTCCACCCTGTGGAGAGTCCTCCGGCCTTCCTGAATTTGGATTGGGTTCATGTTCCAGGTATTTTGGAAGTTCTCCTGCATAATTTCCTCAAGTACTGGTTGTATGCCTGTTTCTCTTTCCACTCCTTCTGGGAGCCCCATTATTCTGATATTTGATTTCTTGATGTTGTCGTTCATCTCCTGGATCATCTTGATTGCCTTGTGTAGTTGTGACTCTAGTTGGTTAATAATCTGCCTGCTTTCATTCTGGGAATCTTCCAAGTCGGATATCCTGTCTTCTGCTGCTGTAATTCTGTTGGCTAAGCTCTCAACTTTATTCTTCAAGTCTAGGATCTCGTTTTTGAGTGATTTTGTTTCTCTGATTATGTGGTTTTTAAAATCTTTGAGCTCGTCCCATCGTTTTTCATTGTCTCTGAAGAGTTGTATAATTATTTTTCTGAACTCCTTATCAGAGACGTCTTCAATTTCTTCATCTGTAATCTCTGCGATTGACCAGGCTTTATGGTGGCTTTTTGGGGTGGAGCAAGCTGTGTCTACGTCACTAACTCTCTTATTGCGTTTCATATTTGTGGCCCAAGATGTTGCTGAATTCTCACCCTTGACCTCTGTTGCCACCTAGTGGGTGGCCTGAGGTCTTGCTAGCCTAGGTTTTTGTTTACCTTCTGGCCCAGGGAGTTGTTTTTGTTTCCCTTCTGGGTTTCAGGTTTCAGCGCTGTAGTTTTCAGCGCCTAGGCCCTGGAGTTTCCTCTGTTTCCTTTGGCCTGGGTTGGCCCAGAATTTAGTTTAGCTGTGATCCTGGGGTAGCTGCCGGCTACCGCACTTCAGGGTCCTAGTGCCTTTCTGGTACCATAGCGCTTCGTTATGGGGGAATGTGTGTTACTTAGCCGTCCCTGTCTTTGCCTGGGTCCCGCCAAGGTTATTAATATCACCACCAGTGCTAGAGGTTTCAGCACTGCTGCAGTCTCCAGCTGCCACTGGAGGGGCCTTGTGCAATGATCTCCCAAAATTGCCTGTATATTTTCCGGGCAAAATTCCCGCTGGCCTTTCCCCTGCTGGGTTCCCAACTCACTGTTTTTGAGCTGCGGAGCCGCTGAGCCGGCCGCTGAGCGCTGCCTTGGTTTTTTTTGTTGTTGTTATTTTTGGTTGATTCTCCAAATTGCGTGGATCTTGTTGATTCCGCAGTGTCCTGTGGGATTCGCACACCTGTTTATACTATTTTTAACTAGACTTGCTCCTTCTTCTGGCACTTTTTAGCCCTCTCTCTCTGCCTTCCCCTTTACATCAACCCTCCATGGTCGGCCATTTTTTCTCCCTCCTCTAAATACAGTTTTAAACCTGTTTACTCTTTCTGTGCCTGCTGTAACTCCCATAACTCTTGTCCCTTAATTTTTGAATACTTTTCTTAGTTTGACTCAGTTCCTTTTCCAGCTTTTTGATTTTTCACTATTGTGGCAAGAGATATCTCCTAATTCTAAGACTTTTCTTCTTCATTCACAGTATTATGGCGATTTTACACTGAATTTTTAATTTGCTCCATTGTGTCCTTCATTTCTAATAATTTGGTTAGATTTTGTTTCAGTGTTTCTATTTCCTGTGTGACTTATTGTTTGAACTCCTGCATGTGCTTCTCATTATTGATAAGAAGCTTTATAAAAAGTGTTTTGAATTTTGTATCCCCCATTTTCTCGATGTATTTCTCAGTTAACTCTGAAGTTGGAAAATGCTTTGTCTTCTTTGCAGGGGAGTCTTCAGTAATATTCACTGTGCCTTTTTTCTTTTTGTTTGCTCTTGGTCATTGTACTTCTCATTAGCAGAGTCTTCTCCTTGGGGCAGGTTTCTAAGCTGTGTCACCCATAGGTCTACAGTTCCATTTTACATTTTATTTATTGCAGTTGGTACTTGGTTCTTTGTTTGCAATCACTTGTGCCACTCCCACCAGCAAGTTGTGGGTCTGGATTCTTGGGTTAGGCTTCCACCATGGTCTCTGTAGCCCCAGCTCCTGGCTTAATACTCTCCACCTCCTGTGATCCCATGCTGTGGCTGCATTGTTGTCTGCACAGCCTTTCTTTCATCTTCAGTTGGAGCACCAGGTGTCCTAAATAACTAGGATGTTGGTGGTTCTGTTCTTGCCGGAACCTACTGACTGTTAGGTCAGATGGCTGCCTGGACCTATTTTGACCTATAGCATGCCAAAGTCAGTATTATTTTCCCTGTGGGAAAAGTGCAATGCACTGAGCTGAAAGTTAGTTTGCTCCCAGCTCAGTACATGTGCAGTTCACTGTTGTCCCTTCAGTCTCAGAGTCTTTGCCACACTGTAAAAAATGGCACCAGATATGCCACTGGTGGAGTTCTTAATATACTGGCAGGTCTGAGTGCTACTTTTTTTCCCTTTTTTTTGCTAGACCTGTAGGCTGCCATGTCAGTGTAATGCACTGAGCTACAAATGAATTTGCTCCCAGCTCAGGGAATGCAGAGTACCATACCACAGCCTTTGATTCCCTCAACAAGATGACACCCACTGTAGCTCTGGTGGAGGTCTGGGCTGTGAAATCCACTCTGTTCCTGCACCACTTGCCTGGGGTCTGCTGCTCTATCCTTGCTCCTGGCTGAATCAAATAAATCAGCAGGACGGGCAGTTCATTGTCTGTGTTTACCTCCTGAGCTCCTGGTGTACTCCCCTTCCCACCTGGCTGCTGGTGGAGCTCAGCTTGCCACTTGCTGACCACCACTTGGGTATCTGGTCACAGCAACACCACACCATAGTCTCCATTGCCTTACCATGTCTGTTGGACTCCAGGTGCCCCTTTATTGTCGACGTGTCATCTCCTATTATCTGGAATGTGCCCTCTCTGCTTCACCGTGGCTAATGATTCTCTGTTTAAGTGTGTTCTTACCCTATGCCACCATATTGATTTTCCCCATTGGCCATTTCCTAATGGATGTTTGTTTTTCAGTAGTTGAGACTTTTGAGTTCTTAATGATCCTGGATATTAATCCTCTATCAGTTGTGTAGCTTGCAAATATTTTCTCACACTCTGCTTGCTGATTCTTCACTTTACACTTTCCTTTTAGTACAGAAGCTTCTTATTATTTTTATTTTAAAAATTGTTTAAGATACAGATCCATGGGAACTGGAATTTCTCCTACTATCTCCCCAATTCTCCTGACTCCACTTATTTCCTCTATATTGTTACAATACAAAGTCCTTTGAAAAAAATCGTAATTCCATCATTACACTATTTAAGTGTGCCATGACATTGTAGATATGGACAACAGTAAGTCCAGCATCCTGTTCTCAAGATATATTTAATAGTTTCCTTGGGAGTTCATCTTTGATTTGAAAGTAGATATGCATACCGCACTGTATCTTCACATCTCAATACGATAGTCTCTATTATACAGTTCCTCTAGAGGGCCATATATCTAATGATGTTTTATTTTGCATGAAGGTTGCCTCCTATCAGAGAAAATGTATGATATTTGTTCTTTCAGTGTTGTGGGCTAAGGAGTTGATAGCGCTTGTTAAGCTGAGCAGGCATAGGAACTGGGTTTGCCGATATAGCAGAAGCACCGGCTGAACTATGGAACAATTGGACTCAGTTGTATGGACTGAGCAGAACTGGGCTCAGCTTATGCAATTGCTTGGCTAAAGGGGGAAAGGTATATTAGGCAAGGTAAAGGAGTAATAAAGGGAGACTTCTCCTGTCGGTGCTTCATCCCCAGACCCTCTCCATGTCCATGTTACTGGATCTGCTGGCTGGAGCATTTTGGGACTCATTTATTTCACTGAGCATAATGGTCTCTAACTGGGAGCATTTTGCTGCAAATGGTAGAATTTCATGCCGTTTAACAGCAGAGTAGTATTTCATGGAGCAGATGTACCAGTTTTTTAAAATCCACTTCTTTTTTGATAGGCATCTGGGTTGTTTCTATGTCTTTGTTATTGCAGATTATGCTGATGTACATATAGAATTATAGGTCACTTTCTTATATGCAGATCTCATTTCCTTTGGATATATTCCCAGAAATGGGATAGCTGGGTCTTACAGCAGATCAGTTTTCAGTTGCACTCTCCATAACGACTTCCATAGTGGTTGTACTAGCTTACACTCCCACTAACAATGAATAAGGGTACCTGTCTTCCCATGTCCATGCCAGCAAGTGTTGTTAGTAGATTTCTACATGTAAGCCAATCTCAGTGGAGTTAGGTGGACCTCATTTGTACTTTCCTGACAGCTAGGGAGCCTGAGCATCTTTCATATGTCTGTTAGTTTTTTGAATTTGTTCTTTTCAATAGTGTTGTTTGTTTAACTATCATTGAGTTTCTGAAACTCTTTGTAAATCCTGGATATTAGTCCTCTATCAGTTGTATAGTATGCAAAGATTTTCTTCCATTCTGTTGGCTACTTCCTCACTTTGTTGATTGCTTCCCTTTGCTGTACAGAAGCTTCTTAGTTTGATGTAGTCCTATTTGTTTATTTTTACTTTGACTGCCTGTGCTTTTGGCATCTTATCTAAGAATTCTTTCCTAATTCCTATTATCTTGCAGATAGAAAAACATCCTAATGTGTGGTGTAATCTGATTTCCTGTGGTTGCTTCTGATAATGTGTGTATTATGTGCTAGAAACCAGTAGAAATCTTCAACGTCCATTTTCCACTTTTTTCCCATGTGCACAGGACTGTGCAAAATGAAAACCATTTCTCTCTGCCTCACCAGAAGCCAGGTGAGGTCAAGTGCAGAGGAGACAGGTGCGGACCCCAGGCTGGTTGCTTAGCGATGAGGTCTGCCAATCCCCCTCCTGTCTATAGTGTGGCTGTGGGGCTAAAGCTGTGCTGGACTGAGTTCCTTTGCTAGTGCTGCCATCATGAGGCCTCAAACTCACACAGCAGTCCTGTGAGCAGCAGTTCCAGAGGCCAGTAGTCCAGCATCCAGGTGTAAGCAGGTGGCTTCTTCCCCAGCACCACAGATATCTATTCCATGTCTCTCTCCTTAAGAAGGTAGCCACCCACACCTATGCTGTCTCCCCATGCTCCCATTTCCTTATTCTGCAAAGACACCTGTTATAGTGTCTGATGACAACCCTAATGATCTCAGTTTGAATGACTGTATCGGCAAAGAATGACCATATTCCCACTGAAGTCACAGTTTGAGAGGTTAGAATTCCAGGAGAAGAATTTTGGGAGGACACAACTCATGCATAGCTTGTGTTTGTGGGTAAGCGCCTCCCCTAGGGTTGGAAGGGCCGTGAGACAGAAAAAAGAGATAGTGTCCCAGAGCAGAGCCATAGGCCACCCTGGGTCTGCAACTGAAGGGGAATAAACTTCTCTCTCACTGCATGCCCTGTGCTTGACCTCTGTGGCCTTCAAGCAAATCTGCGTCATCAGTACAGCCTTGAAGAGAACAGATGGAAGCCTGAAGGGGGAACGGAGTGACTTTTGATCAAAGCAGGAACACAGCTGGAGAAACAAAAAAGGAATGGAGACCCCTGAGTCCAGTAAAAGCAGAGAGTTTGGCCTCCTCCAAACCTGCAGGGGCCCAGAGGAGGCAGTCACTGGAGCTGAGGAGCAGCCCCCACCACACACTCAGTGGGCTAGAGGCTGTTCCTACACAGCCCAGCTCCACCTCAGGAAGGCATTGTCAGTCTGTGGAAAAAATACTGTCCCTGTCCACTTGTGTCATTGACATTGCCCTAGAACCCAATTAATTTCCACTTCAGGTGGTGCCTTCCTCACGGCAAAGTAAACTATACATGTTCCTGCCATGAGTCCTTTCTTGGACTACTTCCTGCCACACGCAGGTAAACCGAGGCTGTGCTGCAATGCCTGAGAGGAAGGAGTGCTGGTAGTAGGGGAGCTGTAGGACCCCATGGGGCATCAGAGTCCTGGCCTGAAGACCACTATGTGTGATTCTTAGTGATGGCATATTTAAGGCTCTGAGATGTCCTGCAGGTAGAATCATTTGACCTATGCCAACCTTGTATTTCTACTGCTGTCTGACTTTAGACTCTTTTTGGGGTGTCCTGTCGGTTCTGTCATAAGAGCTGAGGCCCCTGCAGTGTGCAATGTGTATAGAACCTCTGTTAGAGGACTCTTTCCAGTCGGGTCATTAGTCACAGGATAACTCATCCTTTTAGGACACTGCTGTCCAGGGCCACAGCCCCACTGGTGCGGCTGCTGTACTATGTAGGGACACAAAAGAGCCCCCAGGATGCCCTTTGTGAATGCCAAGGCAACTGTGCTCCGTGGAGGAAAAGTGTATGTCTGGGGAGTCCTTCAGCTTTACTCATTCACTTATTATCTCTTTGAATAAATATTGTTATTAACTCTGGTCTGTGCCAGGCTCCCTTCTAGACACTGAGAATTTGATGATGGGTGACAGAAATTCTGGAGCTCCCAAGTGCTTCCCTTCTAGTAAAACTCTGTCCCTCAAAGGAGAAGATTCTGCTTGTATCCCAAACTCTCCTGCCAGACCAAGTTCCTAATGTCCCACCACCTGGACCTCCACATCCCAACAAGAATATAGTTTGGTTTGTTTCATGTTGAGACCATAGTAGATTTCACCCCTCACCTTCCCTGGTAGCTCCTTAGTCCCAAGGGAGAGAGGTTCTCCCATTAGCTTTTTGCTCAGCTGATTCAGGACAAGAAAACCCCTAGAAGGGGCTGGATTTTGGTACAGTAGAGTAAGTTGGTATTTCTCATGCCAGCTCCCATCTGGACCCAGCTGCTCTGCTTCTGCTCTAGCTCCTTGTGAATTCACCTGGGAAGGCAGACAAACTGGCCCAAGTACGTGGGTCCCCGCATCTTATATGGAAGTTCCTGGCTCCTGATTTCATCCTGGCCCATCTGAATTGATGTGGGCATTTGCGAAGTGAAACAGTAGACATGTGAAAGGGAAACAAAGCAGCATCACTCAGTGAGTGGCACAGCTGGCAGTGTCTGGCCACAAGGTCTTGAAGATGAATTGAATTTCACAGGGACAGTGGCTTCTCTGATCCATCTGCCTTGAGCCCAAACAGAAAGAGAGCCATGGCATCCTCACTGGAACCATACAAAGCTGCCCAAATAGAGTAGGTGGCATCTTGTTTGGAGTTGAGGAGAGTTTGGACCTCCTTGTTATTGGGTAAATTTGGTCAGGCAAAGCAGCAACAAAACTGAGGTTTCTAAGGCAGTTTTATCCTTTCTCTGGGACTGGAGTTCCTGACAAATCCCCCTTGGATTGTACTGTCATTGGGATAATGTCTGATCTAGATGCTCCGCAGTGGCTTTAGACACTGACCTGCCTGCCACTGTGTCCTGAGCCCCTTCTGGCCCCGCCTTCTTCTTCCACAACTCAGAGCCTGGGGATGAACTCTGAGTCAAAGTTAATGAAATAAGCATGTCCAGTCCCAGAGGGAGTGTGACAAGGGAGGGCAGGGCTAACTTTAACCGTTTGTGAAGGATTCACAGCTATTCCACCTGTGATCACTCACTGTCTTCAGGAACAGGCAGAGCTGTGTCTGGAGGTGCAGACGTTGCTATCTACCCCACAGCTGACCTACTGGGGGTCACCTGTCAGTCCTGAGCATTTGTCTCCTCCTAGGCTTGGATACGGAGGTTCCCCAAAGCCATGCTCTGCATGACAGGGACACTTGTGTGAGGAGTCTGACACTCCCAGAACCATGAGTGTTGAAGCAGTGAGGATCATACAGGGAGGTTTGAGGCTTGGCCTCATGTAGAAACAGTCCCGGAACTCCTGCAGAAGGCTGGACAGGGTGCTGTTTCCAGAGCACCCAGGGATAAACGGCGTCTTTTCCAGAACTCATCAGAATCACATTCACTGAATTCATGCCGTGTTGTTCCAGTTCTGGTGCCCTTTCCACTGCATCTCTGCCTGGCCACCTCCATCATCTCAGAATCCCATTTCTCTTCATCCCCATGCACTCAGGCTCTGCTTAGTGACCAAACTCAGCTACCCACTCTTTCTATAATCCCTCCCATGCTTTCTATAACCTTATCCCATCTCCAAGAGGAGAGTTTCAGAAAATGTGAGTAATGTCTAAGCTTCTTCTCTACTTACTCCCACCTCCCCAACCTTCCCATCTGAACGCAGGGCTTCTCCTTTACACTTAGAACAGACCCAGGTTGGCATCTAGTGCAGTGGTTCAGGTGCGGCTTGAATGTTCATCTCACACTGGAGTGCCTGTCTGGAGTGAAGCACTTTTTAACAAGAGGTCCCTGCTCTGTTGTAATTCCTCTAAAATGTAGCCATTGTCCCCATATGTGCCTAAACCATTCTGGCATAACTGCCAGTACCTTCAGAATAGTGTTCAAATACTGCTAAATGAACACCTTTTCCATATCATGTCTTTGTTCATCTCTCTGCACAGATGTCATTCCACTTGGCATTACTGGGGTGCTGATATTCCCTGCTATGAATCTGCCTCTAGTACCAGGAACAGATTCTTTCCACACACCACTCATCTTTATTTAGTCTATTATCTTTTGCTTTATGGAATTCAACGTGTTAGCGCATCTGTGTTTTTCTTCAGGAGATTTCAAGCTGTCAGTGCTCTGTCAGATGCACCTGCATGATGATATGTTTCGTTGATGACAGGAAGATTTCTGTTCAGCTTTTGAACAACTTTCAGATCATAGCTGCTTGGCTCAGGTGTTCTCCCAGGCAACCGTGATTGTCACAGCTCCATTAATGGCCACCACTGCGTCTTCCTCTCATAGCTTTCTTTCTCCAGTGCTGTTAATCTGCTTATGGTCCAAAAAGTGTAATTGAGCATTTAAGTGACGTAACTCTTTAAGAAGGAAGATATGTAAGCAGGAGTTTTATCCTAGTAGATGACTTGGAATACATTTATCTAGAGGTAGACACCAGCCTAGGTTTCCTTGCACCTAGGCAAATGTTACACTGCCTGGAGAAAAGCAGTCACTAGCTGGTGGGCATTCCAGACCTGGTTAATGCAAACTCTGTGTTAACTATACCAATATGCTAGCATAGTTGCCTATTCTACATTTTTCTACATTTTTTATTATATTTTTGACAATCTTTACATAGTTAATTAGGGCAAAAAAGGTTCAAGGGCTATAGGAAAGTGGGTAAGACTATTATTTCCATATTGTTTCCTTCATGTATCTGAGGTAAAGAGGGATATTGAGGGAGAAGCCCCACCCAGTTTCCCACCCACCCCAAGTCCCGGATGTGGGGCATGCTCTGAGATACTTGCTCAAGTGGTTGTGAGAGTTCACCAGTCATGAATCGCTGCCAATCTCGCCACTCAAAGCATGATGATGTCTTTGAAGAATCCACTGATTGACATAGTCCATCATAGAGTCTCCATTTGTCCAGTATTTTGCTGCCAACATATAGCTGAGGTGATTGATTGACTTGTTCTGTCTTCTGTCTTTTCTTGGTTAGGGTTCTGAGTCCAGCAGTTCGATTGGGGAGATCCCCAAAGAAACTTTGATGTATTCCCAGACCAGATTCTTGTATGTACTAGCAAGCACAGGGCCCACCACAGTCCATCGCCCTGATCAGCTGGTGGTTGCAATTGCTGGGTTGGTTCTGTTTTTGGTCCTGACTTCCACTGGAACCAGTGGGTGTTGCAGTCCAGCCTGCTTCTGCCTAGCATATACTCAGCCCTCACATAAACCAGTGGGAGCTGCAGTCTAGTCAGAGCGACACAATAACCCCCACCAGGCCCGCCCCCCTACCCTGGTTTGCCAGTATGTGTAGCAGACTAGTCCAGTCTGTCCCACATCCTATTTGGTTCTCATACATGTCAATGGGTATTAAAGCTTAGTTCCATTTAACCAGCTCAACTATGCAGCCCTCATGGATGTTGTTGAGTGCCTCTGTCTAGCCACCCCAGCCCCTGTCCTAGTTTTCGTGCCCTCCCATGGGAGTGGTAACCCAAGAGGGAGGAGCCCACTATTTCCCTCCCAGGTCTCTCTCACTCCCGGATTGTGCACTCTCCAGGTAGTTCTGTGGTTAAGCTTGACAGAATTAGCCCCCAGTGCCAACTTCTGCCAGCTGATGTTGCAGCTAAGCCCAAACAACCCTCACCCACTCTAATTTATGCTTGCACCAGTAGGAATAATCAGCCCAGCCTGGCTTTTGCCTGATCTGGTCCACATGAGGCGCACAGGTGTTGTAGCCCTGCTTAGTCTGGTCTGGCCCCATCCCAGCTCATGCTCTCCAGTGGAAGTAGCTGTCCGGCAAGGGGACCACCTCCCTTATTCCCTCTGTTGGCTCTGCCCCCTCCCTTCCTGGTTCTCATGTGTGCTGGTTTGGATGCTGCGGTCACATCTGGTACAGGCAACCTCACCTTGGCATTCTGTATTATGCACTGGTTTTTGTTGCGACCGAACCCGACTCGACCCACTCTGTTCTGGTGTTCGGATTTGCCAGTGGATGACGTGAACTGATTCAGCCTGGTCTGCCCCCGACCCATGCCAAATGTATGTCAGAGGGTAACTTTCCATGGCCTATTCTGGGCTGTTTTCCATCATGCTTCTTGCGCTTACCTGCAGGGACTGTGTCCTGCCAGAGGAGTTGCCCAGGCTCTTCCATCAGAATCTCTCCTAATGTCAGATTTCGCGCATACCAGGGGGTCCATGAGCCAGTCCTACTCAGTTCACCTCCTGTCCTAGCAGGAACAGTGGCTTTTCCTGACTGGCCTTCAACCCAATCTGGTTCTTGCTGTTGAATGTTTCAGCCCAGCCATGGCTCATCCATACCTACATATGGCTCACACATTTGGCTCAGTAGGGGTTGAGACCTAGCCTATTCTATCCCACATCTACCCTGATGCTCCAGGACACTAGAGGGTTTTGGGGTCTGGGCCGGTCTGGTGCATCCAATCCCAGTCCACACTTGTGCCAAGGGAGACTACAACCACTTCCTGATCAGAATGCAGCCCACATTCCAGCACGTGCCCCTTGGTGGGAACTCAACCCTGCTAGGGTTGTTCCCTTAGCTCCCCAACTGGGCCTGTTCCCAGCCATAGATCACGCACATGCCAGTGGTTGTTCTGACTCAGCTTAGTTCAGCCCCTCATCTGTCCCGGCCTCTGCCTTAGACACTGTGGCTTAGCGTCCCTGACTCGTGTAGACCAGTAGGTGCAAGAGCCTAGCTCAGCATGACCTGTGCTCCATTCTGGTTTCCAGTTTCGCTGGCAGGCTAAGGTTTGCTCAGTCCTGCCCAGTACAGCCTGTTCCATTACCAACTGATACATTACCCAGCTGTTGGAGCTATGTTACCCAGCTTGTCCGACTTGCAGGTCTGGACCACATGTTCACCAGCGGAAGCTATGACTCGCCAGGGACGTTTCCCAAGTTCCTCCACTTGATCCACTCCCAGACCCAGTTCTCATACATGCCATTGCCTTTAGGCCAGTGCTCGGTGCAGTCTGGCCTTCCATTCGGCCTTGTATGAGCTGGTGAATGTTGCAGCTTGGCCCACCCCACACCCTATTCAGGATGCACATTCGGATGCTGCTGCCTTGACCAGTCCAGACTGTTGCAGGTTCCTTTACCTGTGATTGATGGCAAGCTCCGTGGTCACACCTAGCTTAGTCCATCACCACCCAAATTCTTGACCTAACCAGTGGGGCTAGAATTTCCACAGGGTGTGACCCACACATCCCCCACAGAATCTACCCCCCGGATATGGTTCTCGAGTGCTAGTTAATGTCATGGCCCTGCCTAATGTGACCTGTCTGCTGATCCATCATCATGTCAGGTAACAGGATATGATTGTGCTGGACAAGCCCCGAGCCTTAGCTTTTGCCTGAACTGGCATTCAGTGCTCAGCATTGTTAAGTGATTGCAAGTTTTTCAAAGGAAGAGTTACTGTCATTGGGAATCTTTACGATTGATTCACATCCCAGAAGCACAGTGGGTTCAACCTGGAGCTACCTAAGCAGCAATTCAAAGAACCAAAACCCCAGAGCAGTCCAGCCGGGTGGCCAGCAGGCAGAGCCTGGCACCAAATGGCACACTGGCCATCCGGGGACAGCTCACCATGTGCATGTGGTGGCTGTCATCTGGGATCCAGGCATGAAATGGCCCGTCCTGAAACCCACCAGCAGCCAGGAGGCTGCTGGAAGTTTAAATTCCCAGGCCCAAGGTCACTCCCCTCCCCAATCCCATTCACTGCTCAATGAGGGTGGTGGGTGGGCCCCGGACCTATCCAGTCACAGAGACCTTCCCCATTGGTGTACACACCCTGAAGGAAGCAGCCCCCAGAGCCCAGGCAGGCCCGGGGACAGCTCACCATGTGCATGTGGTGGCTGGTGTGTGGGATCCAGGCATGAGATGCCCTGTCCTGAGACCCACCAGCAGCCTGGAGGCTGCTTTAAGTTTCCTATTCTACATTTTTAAAAGAGAGTGGGGAGTGCTGCATTCCGTCATGTGTAGCTATATGTTGCTGCATGGAGGGGGAAATAATACCACTGGGCTGGGACATGCCATCCAGCTCCCAGGCACATTTGTTTACTGCCTTGTAAGTGAAGGGACGGCTGCTGACTGTCTAGGAAAGTGGATATTGAGATGTGTTTGAGTGAGGACTACACAGAATATGTTTGAGAGGTGAGGAACGCCTTGTGGGGGTTTCATTTGCTAGGCCACTTCACATGCTGGTGCATGAGGGAACTGAGAGAGGATGGTTTAAAGTGTGTTTAGAATTTGAGTGAACATGTTTGAATCAGGCCAAGACAACCACCAACATGTGGGACCTGGGCTGGGCCAGGTAGCATCTACCACTGCCAGCCTGTGTACACAAAAGTTGGTGTGAGGCTGCAGTATCCACCCTCAAGAGTTGGGGCTGCCCCTTTGGGACTGCAGCAGCTATGGATGGTGACAGGCTGAGCCAGGCTAGACTGCAGAACTCTCTGACACTCATGGGTACTGGTGCTGGGAGGGTGCCAGGATAGCCCAGACCACAGCACTTTCTGGCACATGCCAACACTGGGATTGATTGGGGTGGGCTATGCGAAGCAGGGCTATACATGACAGCATACCTGAGATCTGGGATTGGGAGCAGGCCTAGAAGGGCAACTAGGAAAACTCTCATAATAAGTCATAGCTCCCACTGGTGAGTATGAGAGACATGGCTGAGGGAAGTTCAGGCCTGGCAAAGCTGTAGCACTTATTGGTACATGTGTTGTTAGGTTCTGGGTCATGCCACAGGATCCTCTGGTGAGAGCTGGTATTTTAGGTGGGCCATGCCACATTGGGTTGAAGCTCCCACTGTCACTGCAAGGTCTTGGGGTGGAATGTGCCTAGTAGGGGAACTTTGGAGACTCCCTGTGGCACTGCAGCTCCCACTGGTGAGCACAACTGCCAGACTAGGGATGAAAGTGTTCAGCACCCATGAGTATGCATGTGGCTGGTTGTTTGGATGCCTGTGAGAGTCAGAATGAGTGTGGGCTGGGCTGGGCTAGCCTGTGTCACCTCCCTGTACATGTCAAAGCAGAGTCTGGGGTTGGACAATGCTGAGCTATGCTATAGCACCCTACAAGAGCTGGAATGGGTGTGAGCCAGTCAGACGATCCCATAGAACTCCCCAGTGGATGCTAGAGTGGAGGCAGGTCTTATCAAACTAGTACATAGCACCTGCCGGGGCACTCAAGAGCTGAGGCAGGGAGTGTGCCTGTTAGTTGGATTTTGGGGAATAAACTGATATTCTGTTGCTACCAATGGTGAGCACGATAGCTGGGACTGCTGGAAGACTAGAGTTTGCAGAGCTGCAGCACTCTTTGGCCAGCATGTGGGCTGGGTCTAGGAGGGGTCATTCTGGGTTAGGTCACAACACCCACTGGCAATTGCCAGGACTGGCTATATGTCATTCTAGATTGTGGTACTATCTGGCAAGTGCAACATCTGGGGTCGGGAGTGGTTCTGGCAGATGAACTGTGGACACTCCCCTGGTAGATTGAAGCTCCTGCTGGTGAGCATGAGAGCCAGGCCTGGGAGAGGCCCAGGTTGGACAAGGCAGCAACACCCATTAACAAATGTGTTTACCTGTTCAGGGGTGGTTGTACTGAATTAAGCCATGGCCCTCATGGATGTGCATGAGAGCTGGGTAGGTTGTGAGATGGGCTTGGGTAGGCTACAACACATGCTGGAATGCACCAAAACTATGGCTAGGACTGGGCCTTTTGTGGGTTAATGGTCATGCAGACAAGGATTCAGCATGCACTCCTTATATAAGGACAGGGTTTGTGGCAGGTTGTGCTGGGCTAGTCCACATCACTTGTTAATTTGCATAACAGATGGACTTGGGGCAGAGCCGGCCAGGCAGCTTCATCCACCAGTATGTGCATTCCCTGGTGAAAATGACATACTGAACCTGACCCTGCACTAGCTAATATATGTAATAATCAAAGCTGATGTCACGCCAAGTGATGCTATGTGGGGTATTTCCCTACTAGACCTTTGTACTCAAATTCTGGCCACAGGAAAACCATGTCATATGTAATCTGACCTTGGAATGTATATGTTTATACTGGCTTCCTCAGTTGCTGTGCAGGTCACAATATGCCCAGATTCACTTGGGAACATGAGAGGCAGCTCATCCAGGCCTCAGAGGATGTTGAGTGCCTAGTCAGCAGATGGAAAGCAGAATAGGTTGGATCACTCTCCTGGCCATGCTCTGCAGCAAGTGTTTAGGTCTGTGGATGCACCAAAATGGATCTGGTTAGCCCATAGACTTTGGAAAGATTTTTTTTCAACCCTGGTGCAATGAAATCAACAACTTCACAGAAGTATTCACACCTCTCAAGTGACACTTTTGGAACACTCTTTCCCATATAGAGGCCTCTAAGGTGTGTCATCAGATGCCTGTCCCCCATCCCTGGATGCTGACGCTTTGACAGCAAGGAGTGACTCCCATCCCTTATACCCTGAAGACACAGAAAAACCTCAAACACTTGTCCCAGTCAGCTTCCTCCATACCTTGATCCTCCCCACCCTAAATCGAGGCCCACAATGGTGCAGATAACTATGTAAACAATATTATAAAGAAAATAAGATAATTTAAAATAGAAATATCTTGATTTGATTCTCGGCTGCTCTAGTTCCTGACTAGCTCCTGAATGGGCATGAGTCCCCAAGATTCAGATGTGATGACTCAAATTATCGGGTTCCTGCCACCCTTGCGGGAGACCTGACTTGCATTCCTGAATCCTGGCTCCATCCCTAGGCCAGCTTCGGTCTTATGAGCAATTGGAGTACTTAATAAGTGAATGGGAGATAATGTGTTCTCTCTCTCTCTTTCCCTTTCACCCTCCCTCATTCTGCCTGTCAGTTTTATTTATTTATTTATTTATTTATTTAAATTATTTATTATTTAACTTCATTGTATTATGTGACACAGTTACATAGATACTTGGGTTCTCCCCACCCCTCCCCAAGCCCTCCCACCATGGTGGATTCCTCCACCTTGTTGCATAACCACAGTTCAAGTTCAGTTGAGTTTCCCCCATTGCAAGCATACACCAAACATAGAGTCCAGCATCTTATTGTCCAGTCAAGTTCAACGGCTTCTTAGGTATACCCTCTCTGGTCTGAAGACAGAGCCAGCAGAGTATCATCCCAGTCAATTGAAAGCTCCATCATACCATCAGCAAAAATTTACATCATTATGGAATTAATTGACATAGTAATGAGTAACCAACATGTTGAAAGTAAATGCGAGTTCCCAGCCACCTTCTGTGACCACCTCACCTATACTTCAATTTAGTTTATACACAACATATAACATTCAAAACATAACATGTTATACATAACATCATATCATCTTAAATTAAGGCAAACATGTGGTATTTAACCTTTTGTGATTGGCTCATTTCCCTTAGCATTATGGTTTCCAGTTTGGCCCATTTGGCCACAAAGAACTGCATTTTGTTTTTTTTAATAGCTGAGTAGTATTCCATGGAGTAGATGAACCATAGCTTTCTTATCCAATCCTCTGCTGATGGGCATTTTGGTTGCTTCCGTGTTTTTGCAATTACTGATTGTGCTGCTATGAACATAGGAGTGCATGTTGGTTTCTCATAAAACAAGTGTTCTGGATATATTCCTAGGAGTGCTATTGCTGGATCATACGGTATGTTGCTTTTGAGTTGTTTGAATATTCTCCATACTGATTTCCATAGAGGCTGTACCAGCCTGCAGCCCCACCAGCAGTGGAGTAGGGATCTCTTTTCCCCGCAACCTCGCCAACAAGTGTTGTTGGTGCTTTTATTCATGTGGGCCAGTCTTACTGGCGTTAGGTGGTACCTCATTGATGTTTTAATTTGGATTTCCCTTATTGTCAGGGAACTTGAGCATTTTTTCATATGTTTGTTTGCCATTTGGGTTTGTTCCTTTGTGAAGTGTTTGCCCATTTCCCGTGCCCATTTCTTGAGTGGCTTGTTTGTTTTGACATTTTGGTTGTTTTGTAGCTCTTTGTATATTCTGGAGATCAGCCCTCTATCACCTATGTTGTGTGCGAAGATCTTCTCCCATTCTGTGGGTTGCCTTTTTACTTTGTTGATTGTTTCTCTAGCTGTACAGAAGCTTCTTAGTTTGATGAGGTCCCAATTGTTTATTTTGGTCTTGATTTCTACTGCATTTGGAGTCTTTTTTAGGAAGTGAGGGCCTACCCCTAAGTGTTCCAGTGTGTTTCCAACATTTTCTTCCAAAAGTTTGAAGGTTTCTGGATGTAGGTTTAGATCTGTTATCCATTTAGATCTGATCTTAGTGTATGGTGAGAGATGTGGATCTATTTTTTTGTTTCTGCAGGCTATTAACCAGTTGTCCCAACAGCATTTATTGAAGAGACCTTCCCATTTGCCTGGATTGTCGTTTGTCTTTTTGTCAAAGATTATTTGGCTGTATTTGTGTGGGTTTCCTTCTGGTGTTTCTATTCTGCTCCATTGATTGCCTGTCAGTTTTTAAATGTGTGTATGGTGATTTAGTGCAGCAGTTAGGATGCCTTTTGAGAGCTGGCACTATGGCATAGCCTGTTAAGCTGTAACCTGTGTTATTAGATCCTATTTAGGTACTGGTTGAAGTCCTGGCTGCTAAACTTCTGATCCAACTCCCTACCAATGCAACTGAGAAATCAGCAGAAGAAGGCTTAGGTCCCTGGGACAGTTGTATCTATGTCCCAACTCTCACTGATGGGTGCTGCATCTTATCTATGGCAAGCATTCCCTCATCTCTGGCTTTCATGCAACTCAATAGGTGTGATAGCCTAGCTCAGCATGGCCTGCACCCCATCCTGAATCCCAAAGCAGTCAGTGTGCTATGGTTTGGCCCAGCCAGGTCTGATCCTGCCTGGTGTATTCCTCAGGATCCAACCCACACATATGCCAACAAATGGAGCATCCTTGCCAGGCCTGACCAACACCCAGCCCTGATTCACATGCTCATCAGTAGGAGCTATAGTCCACCAGGGGAGTTCCCTGTTTTTCCACACCAGCCCCAAATTTCACACATGCCAGCAGGTGCTAGTCCCTTACCCAGCACAGTCTGTCTCCCATCCCACACCTAGTCTCAGCCTTTGTGTGTGGTGGTGAATATTGTGCCCCAGCCTGACCCATCCCAGTTCTTGGGTGTGCCTGTGGGAGCTGCAATGAACCAGACTGGACTGTTCTCCTCCCCTATTATCCATGAGTGCCAGTGAGTTTCATGGTCTTGCGTATCTTGGCCTATCACGACCCCTGGCCTTCAAACAAATCAGTGGATACTGCTGTCACACAGAGGTGAACTTACAAATAACTGACAGAATCTATCCCTCAAGATCTGGTTCTCTCCTGTGCTGGTTAGTGTCAGAGGATAGCCTAATGTTGTTGACTCCTGCCCCAAAACTCACTGTTTGGTACTGTGGTCAAGCCCTGCCAGGCAGGCAGCCCCACTGAGGGCCTAGCTTTCATATGCACTGGTAAGTAGTGATCAATACCAACAAGTCCAGCTGAGGTCTCCCTCACAGAGGTGGGTACTGGTTTGGCCCCACAAGGTCTTCTGGTTTCCTGCCTTCAAAACACCCAGTTTCAGCTCCCTTGTTTACCTGCCAGTGCAGTGGCTTGGTTGGTAGAAGTCCTCCAGAAGTCGCTCTTCACTTGTCTCATCTCCCTCAGCAGTCCTCCCTCTCACACATCCACATACCTGTTGCCTGAGCAATCCTTGCTCCACCATACAAGCTTATATGTTGGTTTCCAGGACTGGTCCTCTGGCAGTGTGCATGCTGGCCTGGACCTTGCTTGCCTGCCTGGATCCCATGCACATTTGTGAGAAGGTCTCCACCAAATATCTTAGAAAATAAAAATTGAATAGGCAACTATGCTGACATACTGACATATTTAACAGAAATTTGGCATTAGCTAGGCCCAGACCAGATGGTTACTAGCTGCGTTTCTCCCCAGTAGTGTAATATTTGTCTAGGTGCAATGCAACCTGAGCAGTTGTCTATAGGGGGTGAGGAGACGGCTGCCTAGCATCTGATCTGACTTCCTGCATATGCACTTGGGAAAGCAGTTGAATACATTTCAGGTCCCTGGTATAGATGCATCCATGGGGATGATTCCAGTCATTTGGGTTCTGGTTTGCTTCTAAGATTTATTTATTTTTATTACAAAGTCAGATACACAGAGATGAGGAGAGACAGAGAGGAAGATCTTTCATCATATGATTCACTCCCCAAGTGAGCTCAGCGGCTGGTGCTGTGCCGATTTGGAGCCAGGAGCCAGGAACTTCCTCCTGGTCTCCCACACGAGTGCAGGGTCCCAATGCTTTGGGCTGTCCTCAACTGCTTTCCCAGCCCACAAGCAGGGAGCTGGATGGAATGTGGAGCTGCCGGGATTAGAACCGGCGCCCATAAGGGATACTGGCGCGTTCAAGGCGAGGAGTTTAGCTGCTAGGCCATGCCGCCAGGCCCTGGTTTACTTCTAATTCCATCTTCCTGGTGATGCACACTCTGAGAGGCAGAAAGGGATGATTCAAGTATGTGGGTCACACATGGGACCTAGATAAAGTTACAGTTTCTTGACTCTCCCTGGTTCTGCCTCAGCTGTTGCAGTCATAAACAGAGTGAACCTATGTTAGCAATATATCTGTGTTCATCTCTGTCACTCTGCCTTCTGAATAAATAAAAACAATATTTTTTCAAAACATCAATTAATTCATTTGAAAGTCAGAGTGCCAGAGAGAGAAGAAGAGCAGAGATAGAGAAAAATATCTTCCATGTGGTGATGCATTCCCCAAATGGTCCCCAAAGCCATGTTTGGAGTAGGTAGAAATAGGACATGGTCTCCTACGTGTGTCAAAGAGCACTTACATGTGGACCATCATCAGGTAGCTTAGCATGTGCGTTGACAGAGATGTGGTAGAGAAGCAGAGTAGATGAGCCTCAAACAAGTGTTCATATGGGATGGCAGCATTGCAGGCCATGACTTCAATCCCTGTGCCCAAATAAATATTACAAAAAGGTTTGTTTTCTTTTTATTTGCAAGACATATAGAGAAGGAGCTTATTCATTAACTGGTTCATTCCTTAAATACTTGAGCAGTTGGGACAGAGTCAGAGCAATTGCTAGAAACAGCAGTTCAATATGGGTCTGTGGGTAGCAGCAACCCAGATGCGTGAGGTGTCATCTCCTGGATGTTGAAGTACACAAAGCAAGAACCAGGAATCAGAAGAAAAGTTCAGTTGACTCAATTTGGGACTCTAACATTGACTGTCGAAATTGAACAAGGGCTGTTGCAGGTTGTGCCTTTACCATGTGGGACAGGTGTCTTTTCCATAGCTGGCTTTCATTTTTTTCTCCTTTAGGATGAAATGAACATTGTACCTCAGCTCAAATGCCACTTTCTCTAGATTCCTGCTGAATCACTGCCATTTCTACTCAGTTTCCTGAGCTTCATCTACTCCATTACAGTGATCCCTACTGCTGGACACAGCCTTTGCTGATTTCTATTGGTTTGTTAATGCCTCCCCTACTGGACTCAAATCACTGAACGGATGGGCCCAGCATTATGGCATAATGTACCATGCCTCACCTGTGGTGCTTCATCCTACAAGGGCACCAGTTTGGAGTCCCACTACTCCACTTCCATTCCAGCTCTGCTTATGTCCTAGGGAAGCAGTGGAGGATGGCCAAGACCTTCGGTCCCTGCACTCACTTGTAAGACTGGGAAGAAGCTTGTGGGTTTTGCCTTAGAGCCATTGTAAATCCAGCCATTGAAACTATCTGGGGCATGAAGCAGTATAGGGAATTACTTTTTTCTCTACTCCAGAATTTTCTGTAATCTGTCTTTCCAATAGAAATAAGTAACTCACTAAAAAACCCTTCAGAAGGGCAGGGACCATGAATTCTTCCTCCTTGAGCCCCTGGAGCAGGACTAGATCTATGTAGAGTAGGTGCTGATGAGGTCTCTTGACTGAAATTGGTACAATTATTGATCCCATGTTAGAGATATGAAATCTGAGACTCAGAGAAGTGAAGCTGTGAGGCCAAGGTCTCAGGGCAGGGAGGTGGCTCAGGCAGGGTGTGAATCCAGGTCGGAGGGTTCCAACACCTGTCTTCTTTCCTGAAAGAAGTGGTGTGTTCTGATGCCAACTTTCTATCTTGTTTCCCTGTTATCAGTTGGTAACCTTGTATGAACTGTGCAGCCAGATGCTGCAGGGAGCCCTGGTTTCTTCCATTGGCTGTCAGTCCTGCATGTGCTGTGGGAGGATTCTGTGGCCTTGGGCTGTGAGAGATCTTGTGCTGTACCACCTGTTTTGAATCAGACCTCAGTCCAGCCCCTTCTATCAGCCTTGGCCTTTTATTAGAGCCCAGGTTCTGTAGCTTGCTGCGTTCATGTCCAAACTCACCATGCTGTGGCTGCTGACTTCCTTCCTCCTTGTGGCCCTGGGTAAGCCCCCAGCAAGATCTGATCTCCCCATGCTGTCTTGAATCAGAAATCCATAATCTGCTCCGTGCCCTGTGTACTGTGGTTGCTGTACTGGCTTTCCTAGGAAGTGTCTCAGCGAAACAGTGGCGGCTTTTGTCGGTGATCTGAGGTGGGGAGAGAAGGGAAAGCAGGGCATGGATCAGCCCAGAAGAAGGACTGGGAGCAGCACCAAGGGCTGTGGATGGAATCTTTAGTGTGCAAACTAGACAAAACTGAGTGGTTGAATCTGGCTGTGTGCTTAGAATGCGAGGAGTGGAATTTGCACTCATCTGCTGAATGCTCCAATTCTCCACTCACACTGTCTCTACCCTGCTCTGTAGCCTGTGGTCTACTGTGCCTCATTACACTGCAGTTCAGGAGCGTCCCTCTGAGCAGCCTCCCTAGCTGACAGTCCTGGTAGCATACTGAAATAGGACTGAGTGCTTACAGTATGCTCAGCTGGATTCTCTGGGATTTTTCTCTTACGATCTCATGTCAATTTCATCACTGCTTCACAAGGTCTGTACTGTTATTGTTCCCATTTTAGAGACTGAAACACTGACCCTGAGAAATGTAAGCTCATCCTACACAAGATGTTGACTGCTTTAATTTTTTTTAAAAAAGATTTATTTATTTTAAAGTTAAAAAGCAGAATTTTTTAAGGAGAGGAAAGTCAGGGAGATCTGACAGTAAGCATTATTCTAAGGGTCAACTTACTTCATCTTTTTGTTGACACAGGCCACAATTTTATCCCCACCTTGGCCTCCTGGAAATCTGTAAAGCCCTGTTCTAGTCCCAGTGCTCACAGTTTCAGTAATTGCTGAGGGTCAGAGAGGGAAAGGGGCTTGCATGGGGTCACACAGACTGTGTGTGTCATTTTTTTTTTAAGATTTATTCATTTTATTACAGCCAGATATACACAGAGGAGGAGAGACAGAGAGGAAGATCTTCCATCCGATGATTCACTCCCCATGTGAGCCGCAACGGGCCGGTGCGCGCCGATCCAAAGACGGGAACCTGGAACCTCTTCCGGGTCTCCCAAGCGGGTGCAGGGTTCCAAAGCTTTGGGCCATCCTCAACTGCTTTCCCAGGCCACAAGCAGGGAGCTGGATGGGAAGTGGAGCTGCCGGGATTAGAACCGGCACCCATAAGGGATCCCGGGGCTTTCAAGGCGAGGACTTTAGCCGCTAGGCCACGCCGCCGGGCCCTGTGTGTGTCATTTTAGGATTGAAACCCTGACCCCCTTGTGTTGGATCTGCTTTGTCTGTTTGACACCTCGCTTTTTCTCTCCTCTCTAGCTTCAGGCTCTCAGCCAACAATCAACATCCCCTCCAGCCACTTCTCCAACCACTCCAGCCGTGTGGTCAATGGTGTTCCTGTACAGCCCCACAACAAGTGGCCCTGGCAGGTAAGAGCAACCCCAGCTGCACTGACTCCCACTGTGGGCTCTGGGTGCCAGCTTCTGGTTGCAGAGCCTTCAGCATTGACCTGATAGCTCCTCCTCCAGTGTCCACTTTACCACCCAAGGTTCTAGAACCATGGAAAAGGCAGCTTCAGTTGGAGGTTCTACCTGCTGCCCCTGGAATTCTCACTGGGCTATTTGCAAATAATCTGCATCTGGGGCAGAAGGGAGATTTTACTCGAGGGACTGATGCCGTGATGGAGGAATCCAGGCAGTGTGTGGAGGCAGAGGTGGGGACTCAGTTCTGGTCCTCCCTTGAGTCCCACAACAGGACTCTGAGGTCTGGAGCACAGAGTGAGCAGTTGCATCAGAGCAGTGTCCGACAGCACCGAGGGTGATGCTCTCTGTGCTGTGGAGCACAGTAGCCATTAGCTACATGTAGGTATTTAATTGTGAAGTAAATTAATGCTTAACTATCAGTTCCTTCGAATGAATTTGAAATTCACCCCCATTTCAAATGTCCCAGAGCAACCTGTGGCCAACAGTTTTCATAATAGACAGCAGAAGCAAAGAACATTTCCATGGCCAAGTGGCAAGGTCTGAATGCCTGTTCTGGAAGGGAGCAGAGCGCTCTAACCCTGTCAGCCACATGGCTTCTCCAGCAGTGACTTAGCCCTGCCACTGCAGCAGGAGAGCAGCCAGAGAGCATGTGTGCCTGAGTGAGCGGCCTGTGTGCAGTCAGCATCTGTGTGCACACAGACCACAGCCAGCCTGGGGCCGTGTATCATATTTTGCCATCTTTGGTCTCCAGGGAGATTTGAGAATCTGAATGAGTAGAAATGTGCAGGGAGGCAAAGGAGTCAGGGTGAATTTTTGCTTAGGAAGCTCCAGGAGGCCTGTGGGCTGAGGTTGCAGCAAACAGGGCCTGAGAGAGCAGTATGTCTCGGGGACTGTCAGGTTACATGAGGATTTGCTTTCCTAGAGGGCATGGAATGTGGGAATCTTCAGGGATCTCACAGGACTAGGTGTGGGTAAACTGGAGAGTCAAGTCTGATCCCTTTGGACAACTGACAGGACCAGATCGAACTGGTGTGCATGCAGCACACTGTATGTCTCAGTGGAGCTTTGGTGTTCTGTGTGGATGGTGTCTTCTCTAGTTGTTCAGTGCACAATCTACTCAGAAACCCTCACCTTGGGACTCTACCTATACGACTGTTTTTTTTTTCTGGGTTCCAGGTTGCCTTGCTGTGGGACAATAATGGCAAAATAGAGCTCATGTGTGGTGGGACACTCATCAAAAGGAACTGGGTTATGACTGCTGGCCACTGCTTCTTGTGAGTTCTCCTGCTGTCCCCCTCCTCTCCTGAGCTTTGTCTCTGTGAGACATAAGCAGCCCGGGCCAGTGAGTGGCTATGGGAGGTGGACAGTGAGGCCTAGACTAACCTTTCCTCCTCTGACAGCTTCAATGTGACATACTATGTGTTGGTGGGCAAGTACAACGTGAGTCTGCCGGTGGATCCTGAAGAGCTCATCCTTGTGGAAAAGTTTATCATTCACCCAGATTATGGTTATGCAATCAATGGGTGAGTGAGCTCTTAGCCTGGTACCAGGCTCCTGTGTTCTTCCTTCCATGTCCCATCGTTCATCTTGGAGACTCCTGGGGACAAAGGGGAGGGTGAACACTCTGGGCCCAGCTCCCACACACTTGGCAGAACCTTAGAGAACAGCAGTACCAACCTCCCTCTCTGCACAATGGACAGCAGGCCCAGGGAGAGGCAGGAAGTCTCCCAGGGATGCTGGGCTCAGTGTCCCCGGTTCTCAAGACTCTCAAGCCACTTTCCCAAGTCCAAATGTGCTGTGCTCAGTAGAAGTTCATGCAGCACAGCCTGGGTTCCTGGCAGTGTGTGTGGGTGGAGCGCTGGAGGCTATGGGCATCCCTTCCTGCCTGAGTGTCCTGGGCAGTCTGTGACCTTCTATGGGCCTCAGATTTCCAGTTGTCCCAGGTGACCTGTACCAGGTTTTGTGATGGTGATTATGGCAGGGAGGCCCTGCTCAGTCCTTCACCTGGTATGCAGCTGTGTGTCTTGGAGTTCTTTCCTTTTCTGGTGAGAGAATCACTGGAAAATGCAGAAGCCTCACAAAATCACTATGGAAGTGAGGGGCTATTTGATGGAAACCTAGCTTATCCAGACCAGGACTTTGGGTATCTAGGTAGACACATGAAGCCAGGGGAGATGTTCTGAGTGACAGCAGATGAACAGTGGTTCCCACAGTGTTATCTGTAGGGTGTCGGCACCTGCATATCCTGGAAACCTGCTAAAAATTTTAGACTTCCAGCTTTGTCCTGATCACAGCCTCACAAGCCTTGGTGTGAGCTCTGTATTTCCTGTGTCTTTCAACTTTTACTCTGATTTTTATTCCTTGGAAGACAATGAGAGGTGTAACAGGAGTGAATGAGGGGTGGGAGAGAGAGAGAGAGAGAGAGAGAGAGAGAGAGAGAGAGAGAAAGAGAGAGAAACAGAGAGACACACACAGAGAGAGAATGAATCTTTCATCGGCTGTTTTCCTACCACAATCCTTATAACAGCTTGCTTAGGTTGACAAAACATAGGAGGCTGGAATTCTCACAGTCTCCCAAGTGGGCGACTGAAATCCAATCACTTGAGCTGACACCTGCTAACCCAGCGTGTACATGTCAGGAAGCTGGAATGGGAAGCTGAGTTTGGACTTGCACCTAAGCACTATGATGTATGATATTGCCATTGTGCCCAAGGCACATCCCAGAGGGCACTATTGCACTGTCCTGTGTGTTCTGATGCAGCTGGAGTGTGAGGGCCATAGGTGGAAACAAGGGCAGTTACATTGGCCAAGGGATAGCAGCGACTGAAAGAGGGCAGTTTTTGTGGAAACTACCTTAAAACTGGATTTGGGGCACATAAAAGTAGTAGAGATCACCCAAGGTTGAAAGTATTTTCTTGGCGCCATTTTTCCACGATACAGTAGAGTGATACCCCTTCTCTAACTCCTCTTCTTCTTTTCTTCCATTTTTCCCATTCCACCATTTTCCCTTCATATTATTATTGAAGTGTAGTCCTTTAAAAACAGTTACAAGGTTAACATTGTGATGTTTAAGTGTGTAATGGCATCATAGCTAAGGGAATGGTAGAAAATCAAGCATCAAGTTATCAAGGTAAATTTAACATTTCGTTGGTAATCCTCCTTTTATTCAGCTTTAGAGATGCATACTGAATCATGTCCGAATTTCCTGGTGTGCATATCTCCATCACATTGTTCATTTATAAGAATATATTTATATGTTTTTGTATACATATACACATATACATATAGTATGTGTAAAAATATACACATATATTTGTTCTATATCAGGCCTTAACAACTTTTGGAGTGTCCTATTTCACTAAGCATAATAGTCTTCACTTGAGACCATTTTGTTGCACATGTAGAATTTCATTCTTTTTAATAGCTGTAAGTATTCCATAGAGTTTCTTTATCCTATTCTTTTTTGACAAGCATCTGATGTTTTAAGTTTTCTCTATTGTGACATGTGCTGTTGTAAATACAGGAATGCAGGTTGCTTTCTTGTATTCATATTTCACTGTATTGGATATTTTCCAGGAGTAGGATAACTGGGTCAAGTGGTAGATAAAGTTCCAAATGTCTGAGAAATCTCCATAGTGAATCCACAGTGTCTGTGTTAGTCTGTGCTCCCACCCACAATGCAGTAGGGTAAGTTTCACCTCAAATTCTTGCCAGCAGGTGTTGTTAGTAGATTTGTGTGTTTATAGGAATTTTCCAAGTATGACGTTTTCAAAACAAAGGTCTGGGATGGGATCTGGTCCCATTGGAGGACCAGGCTCTATAAGAATCTTACCTCCCTACAGCTATGACATCGCCCTAGGAAAGTTAGACCGCTGTGTCGACCTGACAGAGAACATCCAGCTTGCCAGGCTGCCTCCTCCCAGTTACAAGGTGCCACATGGGACAGAATGCTACGTCATTGGCTGGGGCTTCATCACCTGTACGTACTGGCCAGGGATAGGAGCATAAACAGAGGGCCTGGGGGGCCAAGGCCAATGATGCAGAGCTGCACAGTGCATACAGAATGGCAGGGTTGTTGGGAGGAGAGTCCACCATAAATCTGAAGGCTAGAACACTGTGTGCCTTGGATGCATCGCTCCTGGAAACCTAGTCATGCTCCAGGACATGTGCATTGTTCTCTGTCCCTTCAGCTGATGGGGAAACCCCAGATGTTCTCCATGAGGGGCTTCTGCCTGTGGTGGACCATGAACACTGCTCTCAGCCAGAGTATTGGGGTGACACTGTGAGACAACTGCATGTGTGTGCCGGTGGGGAAGGAACTGCTGCTTGTAATGTAAGTTGGCTCACACGTGCCATTAGGGGTAGGTTCCTGGGTTCCCTCTGCCATGTCCATGGAGGTGGATAAGCTTTCTTCTCTGCTGGCCTCAGCCAGGCTCCAGGCCAGGCATGACATGGAGGAAGTCAGCACAGCCCACACACCCTGATTCTTGGCCCAGCTCAATTGCCCCCATGAACCTGGGACCATCACTGTCCCTCCTCCTGCTCAGGTTGCCCCATCAGCACACCAGGGATACTCGCACCACCACCTTGAGTCACCCACTCTGGGCTCTGCACAACCACTGTGCTGTGGGAGCTGAGTCCTCCTAGTCAGCAGGGAAGGCGCTGCCAGCAGGAGGCGCTGGCGTCTCTCAGGGACTCCCTCTGTGCCAGGGGCTGTGCTGAGGTCCTGTCTGGGTCCCTTGCTGCTGAGCAGGTGTGGTAGCACAGACCCTGCTCCTGCCCAGCTGAGTCCCTGAGGCTGGGCGAGGTGCAGCAATGTGGGTGTGTCTGCAACCCCCAGGTCAGGGACAATTTCTTCAGCTGTGATGTGGCTCAGTTTCCACCCCTTTGATCATCACAGGGTGACTCTGGAGGATCCCTCAACTGCCCCACAGAGGATGGTACCTGGGAAGTGCAAGGCATAGTCAGCTTTGGTAATACACAGCAGTGCGAAGACCGCTCTAAGCCCTCAGTGTTCACTCGTGTGTCGTGCTTCGTTGACTGGATTAAGTTGGTGAGGACAGGACAATTGAAGACTCTCTTAATAAGGGCTGTGAGATGGGGGAGGGTTGGCCGATCCTGGTGAGGGACTGCAGGGATCTTAGAAGAGCCATGGGGGAAAGGATTTGGGGACATTCCTGAGGGTCCTGGGGATGTGTTCTATTCTTTGTTACATCAGAACTTCACAGGCTTTGGGTGTTTGCACTTACTTTTCAGTGAGTGTTTCTCAGTTTGTCCTCTGGTGGGGACATTACTTTTCATAGGGAACAGAGGGATACATAGCCACCTGGTGGGGGAGACGTGAAACAAGCAATAATAATGAGGGATGGTGAGAGCTGTGATTGGACAAACCAAGGACCTGTCATCTTCTGATTCCAGCTGGTCACAGACACCTGAATTTGTCCTCGATTGCAGCAGTGACCACCACTTAGAGTCTATGTAAATATGCACCAGGGCCAGTGATAGGAACTTTAGTGGTTTATTCAAGAGCACTGATGATGTAAGTACTATGATCACCACTCCCGTTAGAGAGGAAACTGAGGCTCAGAGAGGGCAAGTCACTCTCCCAGGACTCACAGGGAATGAGTGGTCAGGCTGGGAGCTGACCCATTCCATTTGATTCCAGAACCTGTGATGCTAACCATGATGTTCTTTCCTCCTCCTTTTTCAGGTCCTTAGCACTTGCTCCTGCTGCCCATGATAACCCCACATCCTGTATAAAGAATAAAGATCTCTCAAAGTGTTATTAGTTGGGTCTTCTTCTTCGTTGCCTCTTATTTTTGACCTGTTCATAAGATCTGAGAACTTATTTGCAGTGATAATACCAGAGTTAACCTCTCATGTGAGGACCAGAAAATCCTGGTGCCCAGGGAGATGTAGGAGTCACAGTGGGGTCACACCCCCTTGCTTGGGCAAGAATGGGGATTCTCAGAGCCAGGATTTCCAGTGTTGAAATGGAGGCAGTCCCAGGGTTAACAGGCCTATCAGGTTCCCCAGAATGATTCTCTAAAAAGCAGTGGCTTTCCCTTGCAGGTACAACACACAGTGATAAACCTGCAGAGAACCTGAGCCTGCCTCTCAGGATGTTTGTGTTAGATTGGAAGGGCCAAGGATTTTTGCCTGCTGATTTGCTGGAGAAGGAGGTCATGGTATTTCTTTCATTGATTCATTTAATGTCATTCGTTCCATATTTCAGAGGCAGGCTCTAGTAAGGAGGGCCATGAGGATCCTGCTCTGACGTGGTTCATTATTTACAGAGGCATCATGGCAGAGGCATTCAGGAACCACTGACTGGCTCCATGTTCATGGCAGCCTTGGACTGGGAGTCCAGAGGTGTGTGTGAGAACCCGAGGCCGAGTTCTTGCTACCGTACGAGGAGACACACATACAGGGACAGGGACATGTGCAAAGCTGTACAGAGGTCAGGGCTCAGCAAGGAGTCATGGAGGTCAGAATAACATCTGCTGTGTGTACAAAGAAGCCTCAACACAGCTGAGGCCCTGAGTTTGTGTTTCTCTTGAGCTTCACACAATAAGGCCATGGTCCCCAGCAAGGACACACATCAATCACTCTCAATGTTCATGTACTTGATTGTTGCCTTCCATTAAGAGTCATGTTTTATGTGTCTGGTATTGGTACGGCAGTCTAAAGTGTTGTTGACACAATGATTTCCATATTGGAGTTTCAGTTTGAGTCCCTGCTACTCTGCTTCCAGTCCAACTCCTTTATATTTGGTGTGAGGCAACAGTAAATAACTCCCAGGTGTATGGTATCCTGCTGCCCATGAGGGAGGCAAGTATGGAGTTCAGGCTCCTGGTGCTTGCCCATTCCAACCCTAGCTGTTTTGTCCATTGTGTAGTACATCATCTGATAGGTAATATTTATTTCTCTGTGTGTATATGTGTGTGTTCCTGTTTTTTCTCTTTCTGTCACTCTGTTTTAAAAATAAACAAATCTTGGACATATACTGTGTTTATAAAACATGTAAACATATAAACACACAGATATATATGTTTTTCATACGAAGCGACACCTGTGCCACACAACTGAGTTCCTGAGTTGGCAATTTGGAGAGTGTTTGTGGGAGCTCTGGAAACACACAGGCATTGTTCACTCTGACCAAGGCTGACACAGAGCACTGGTGACAAGTTTCCTACAGGTGTGGCTAGGTGCAGCAGGACTGTAAATTTTGAATGTCCACTTCCTCCTGATGGAGGAACGCAGAGTCCATGGAGGTTTCTCCAAAATGACAGCATCAAGCACAGTGAGATGCGGTGTTAAGGGATGGTGACTCCATAGAATTCCACCCAGTCTCAGAGAAGGGATGAAAACTGCTATGGATCTTTTATCACCACACATGGGAATCAGAGATTTAGGAAATCTTGCCACAAGTTGCTAGTTATTTGCTCAACATTACAATTTTTGTTATAAAACATCTTTAAGTAAAAAATCATACATCTAAAAAACTTTTGATCAATAATTTATTTTCTGAGTATGATTTTGTGGCCTAGTGTATTAAACCACCACCCATGACACCACATCCCAGTTGGAGCACCAGTTAGAGTGCTGGTTAATCTTGTTTTGATTCAGCTCTGTGTTAGTGTTCCATGGAAGGCAGTTGTATATGTCTGTGGTCACTCAGAGCCTGAGGGTGCAACCTCAGTGTGAATTACTACTTCAGTTACAAGTGAGATCCTGGAGAATTTCTATTTCCACTTTATCTCTGTCTATTTTTAGCTGGTTAATGTGGTAAACTGCTTTTTGTGTGAAAGGAACATTTGTCTATTTATTCAGTTTTAAGTATTTCTTTAAAAATTTTCTTTTCTTGATATGTTTCCGTATACCAGAGATTTTCCTTCAATACCCACCTGCTTTCCTCCATATTATTACAATAGTATAATTCTTCAGGATAATTCACAATTCCAGCATTCTTCTATGTAAGTGCACAACTATGTTTTAGGCATAGACAGTAATAGAAAGTTTAGCATCCTATTCTCAAGACATTTAGCAGTTTTGGATGTCCATCCTTGATTTGGAATTAGAAATGCATACTGAAATGTATCTACACTTCCCATTATGTTCTATCTCCTTGTTCATTTCCGAAATGCTGGCAACAGCCAGAATTGTATCAGATAGAAGGTTGGAAGATCCTTGGGTCATGTGCTTTTTTCCCTAGGAACCTGATTGACAATGGGATAGGGTGTACAACCTTTCACTCCATACTGCTGTATCTTTAACTCATGTTTAAATACCCCAAATTACATCCCGTTGTTCCAGTTTTAAAGGCAAGAATCATTATACACTGAGGGTGTAGTCCTGCTGCTAGCTTTTTCCTTGTGACCTTAGATTTCTGAGGTCTCTATGATGCTTTTTCTCTGGTTCATGGCGGCAAGTGCGTGTCCCTCATGGGACAATACCAGTTATAGGTCTTTACACCTTCTGGTTTACACTGAGAAAAGGGCTCATTTTCTGTGTCTGCAAACAGTGCTTCAGTGATGTTTTTGTATATACCACCAGATACACCTGTGTAAGAGTTTCTTTGGGGAATATTCTAAGAATCGGAAATGCTGAGTGGGAAGTTTGCTCATTTCTGAAGGAACTACATGAATAATACTTGTTAAAAGTCCCTGATCTTTTGTCATCCTCTGTCTCTCATGTGACAAATTCCCTCCTATTCTTACCATAAAGTCCTACCAGCCCCTACATCCTCCTCCAGCCCAAGAGCTGAGGGAGGGCAGTACAGGAGCAAGGCAGACTGAACATAGATGTACACAGTGTGGCATATGCTCTGAGGGTTCTGCCCAGATGAATGATAAAATTCTGAAATGCTATCCATCTCGCTGATCTATGGATGAGGAATCCCTTCCAATGTCCATTGGCTGACCTAGTTGACCTTAGAGCCTCCATTAGCCTAGATATTTGGTGTTATCATTTGGCTGGGTAGTTCCATATACTCTGTTCTCCATTCTCTGGCATCATACCAGATATCTTCTGCAGGTCCCAGTGGGATACCAAGTTTTCTATGTGCACTATGGTGTGCTATTCAATACTCTATACTCTACACTGAGGAGGACCAGTTCTCATAGGTGGTCCCATGGACCAGGGATAGGCAACCCAGGCCCAGCCGGACCTCCCAGCTCTGAGTTTCATGGGCTTGGCACTCACCATGGAGTTGGGCCCCAGAATCCAGGCCAGCTGAATTGAGCCCCACCACAGCCCCCACATCTAGGGTTCACAGACCCAGTATCAGGAGAGCTGGACCCCACCAGATCCCACCTCTGGGTCTCATAGATCAAGCATGTGCCTTGGAGGCAGGCCCAAGGACCTGAATCAGTTGACCCATGCCCCACTGGAACACCTGCCTCTTGAGTTAATGGACCTGGCACCAACCATGCAGTTGGGCTCAAATACCCTGGCCAGATTATACTGAACCTTATTCTCCACAGCCAAGACTCACAAACCTAGCATCCACCTTGCAGGTAGGCAAAGGACCCTTCCAATCTCAGAGCTCATGGGCCTGATATCAACTGGCCGCAGACTGGCATGGCTCATGTCACCTCAGCATCCACCAGTGGGTGCTTCAGGCGGATTCAATACAACTTTTTCAACCAGCTTATGCTAGTTGTTTTGTAGCCTAGCTATACACAGTTGCCTGCCATCATGGATCTACTGTGACCTGGCTGGTGTGGCCTGGCTCAATCTCTCCTGCACCCTGTCCTGGTTCTCAGATCTGCCAGTGGATGTTTTGGATTGGCCTGACCTGGTCCATGCCCAGACCTGAATCATATGCATGCTGGCGGGTACTGTAACTTGACCTGGTTAGGACTGCTTCTTGCTTTGTTACTTGCACTTACCTACAGGGATTGCAACATGACAAAGGGGTTCATTAAGTTTCTCTGTCCAATGTCCTCCCAGTAGCAGGCCTTGGCTCCTGCTGGTGTGTGGGAGAGCCAGAATCACTGGTTGGGCTGCAACACCTGTCTGCTAGAGCTGAGACTGTAGATGGGCCATGCTAGGCTGTGTCAAAGCCTCCACCAGCATGTGCAAGACCCTGTCCTGGGAATGGGCCTGGTAGTGTAACTCCATGAACTCCCTTGCTGTGCTGCAGTTCCCTCTGGTGAATGCAAAGGTTGAGGCTGTGATTGGTTTAGGATTCAAAAGCTGAAACACTCATCAATATGTCTGTGGCTGGAACTGGGGCTGGGCACAATGGGGCTAGGCTTTAGCACATGCTGGTACCCATGAGAGCTAGAGTGATTGTGGGACTGGGCTATGCCACCATGCCTGCCAGATCACATGAGAGCCAGGACTGGGAGTGGGCCTTCTGGCCTAGGCTGTAGCATCCGTTGGTGAGAACAGTAATGGTTGTGGACCATTTGGACAAGGCTGAGTACCACTTCTTGGTGCCAGAACTGGTGGACCGTCATGTCAGGCTGGGCAGTAGTACGCATGGCACATGTGAAATCTGTTGCTGGAGTAGGCCTGTCAGAGGAACTTGGAGGACTATTGTGCTTGGCTATAGCTCCTGCTGGTGAGTGTGAGAGCCAGGTTGGGCTGTTGCACTCTTTGGCACATGTGTGAGCTGGCTCAGGTGTGAGTTTCCAAGGAGGGCTAGGCAGGTTAAGTTCACAGCACACTCTGGTTTTGTATATTTGTGGGTCTGGGTGTGGGCCAGGCAGAGTCAGTCCATAGCACAGACTGGTATAAGTGAGAGCCAGAGAGGATTCAGATAAGGCCAGGTTGGACCACAATACATGCCAGTTCACATAAAAACTGTGGTTCGACCAGGTTGGGCTAGGCTCCTGTACCCGCTGGTGAGGACTGGGACTGGAGGCTAGCTGTGTTGAGCCAGGCTGTAAGACATGCCTATGAATACTGAGACTGTTGGTGAGTTAGTTCAGACTGGGCCACAATACATACTGACATATGCATTACCCAGGGCTGTGAGTGAACCTGGTAGGGTCCCATTGTGGACTTCCTTTTTGGACTGCTGCTTCCATGGTAAGCATCAGAGCTGAGCCTGGGGGTGGGCTGGTCTGGGGTAGACCAGGCTGGGCTAGGCTGCCACAACTGTTGGCACACATGAGAGCGTGATTGAGTATAGGCAACTGGGCTAGGCAGCAGCACTACCTTATACGTGCTGGCATTGCGTGAAAGTTGTATCAGGCTGGAACATGGTACCCACGGTCAGGCACAAGATACAGGACTGGGAGCATGACTGACAGGGGCAACTGTGCACACTCCCATGCTAGGTTATACCTATCACTGGTGAGTATGAAAACCAGGGCTGGAGGTGGGCCAGGCTGGGCAGGCCCAGCCTATTCGAATATATGAAGGCCAGATATGCAGTTTGGTCAGGTTGAGCTGGGCTGTAGCATCCATGGGTATGCCGAGAACTGGATGGAATGCAGCCTGGAGCAGGTTAGACCACAGCAGAGACTGGCATTACAGATACTGGGGCAAGAGGCAGACCTGATGGGAGGTATTGTGGGTTGCCCCAACCAGGCCATGGCACATTGAATTGCATGATGATGTAGTCTGTGGTGAGCTGGATGGGCTGGGCTGCAACATCAATTGGTTCACATCAGATATTGGGCTGGGAAGGAACTGACCAGGCAACTGCATCCACTGATATGTGCATTGGCTGGTGAAGGTGACAGACTGAACTAGACCTTGCACTGGCTGGCATAAGGAAGAGTCAAGTCTGACATCAACCCCATCTTTGATGACCCTTACTTGGGGACTCCTTGAGTAGACTGCTGAACTCAGACCTTGGCCACAGGGAAGTACCAAAGGATGTGCAGTGTGACCTTGGAGTGCTTGTGTTGGGACTGGGTCACCTCAATTGTTGATGCCTGTGTGGTGGACAGCATGTCTAGATGCACTAGGAGGACATGACAGCCAGCTCATCCAGGCCAGTAGAGGGACATCAACTGTCTCATCAGTAGATGGAAAGCAGAATAATTTGCACAATTCTCCTGGCCAAGGTTTGCGGCATGTTCCTGTGTCTGTGGATGCACTGAGATGCACTTTGTGAACTGACAGATCTTGGAAAGATTTTCTCAACCTAAGAGCAATGAAACTAACTTCTCAGAACTATCAAAATCATTGCAGCAACACCCTCAGAACCTTCTACTCCATACTTATTCTCCATGGTGTCATCAAATTACTGTCCCCCATCTCTGGTTGCTTATGTAGTTCAGCAGCAAGGAGTTCCCACTGACCCCTTCTCTGTTGCGACACAGAAGAAAAAAAAATTTTTTTTCACCCACTCTCCTTGATACCTGAAATTCCCCACCCGAATCAGAAGCACAGATGGGCATACATCGCATCCAACCATTTTAGCAACAGTAAAAAAAACGTTTTAAAAAATAAGTAAAAAGGTAAGAGCAGCATGTCAATGCACTTTTCTAATCACTTCATGGCACCAAATTCATCCCAACTTATAAATCATTGGTATGTCAAGAATTGACATAAGTGTATTGAAATTAAGTGTAACTTAGAAATTGAGTTCCTGGGCCCGGCAGCGTAGCCTAGCGGCTAAAGTCCTCGCCTTATACGTGCTGGGATCCCATATGGGCACCGGTTCTATTCCTGGCTACTCCACTTCCCATCAAGCTCCCTGCTTGTGGCCTGGGGAAGCAATCAAAGACGACCCAAAGCTTTGGGATCCTGCACCTGTGTGGGAGACCTGGAGGAGGGTCCTGGCTCCTGGCTTCAGATTGGCGTAGCACCGGCCATTGTGCTTACTTGAGGAGTGAATCACTGGATGGAAGATCTTCCTCTCTATCTCTCCTCCTCTCTGTATGTCTGACTTTGTAATTAAAAAAAAATCTTAAAAAAAATAAATAAAAGAAGGAAATTGAGTTCCTGGGCCTCTTCGTGTTAGCTTAGCTGCTAAAGACCTAGCCTTGCATGCACCACGATCCCATATGGGTGCATTTGTATCCCAGTAGCCCCAATTGCCATCAAGCTCCTTACCTGTGGTCTTATAAAGCAGTTGAAGATGGCCCAAAGCCTTGAGATCCTGCATCCACATGGGAGATCCGGAAGAGGCTGTTGGCTCCTGGCTTCAGATCGGCACAGCTGAGGCTCTTGTAGTTGCTTGGTGTGTGAATCAATAGACTGGTCTTTGTCTCTCTTCTCTGTATATCTGATTTTCCAATAAAAATTTTAAAAATCTTAAAAAAACGTTGGATTCGTTTTTTTTTTCTCAGAAGAGTAATATTGGCCACGTTTTAAAGACTTCCTTCATGGAAAATATTCTCAAATTATCTTTAATTGTATTTGAAGTCAGATCAGGGGAGAGAGAGAGAGAGAGCAAAATGAGCGAGCAATGGTTCTCATTTACTTGTTCACTCTGCAAATGCCTGCAATGGCTGTTAATATTTTGAATCAAATATAAACCCCAATTAAGGAACTCAATCTCCTACCTGAGTAGCACAAATGCAAACACTTGGGATATCTCTGAGTATTGAAGAATGCAGGCAAGTCAAATGAGGATGCAGGCATCATACTCGTTTTTTTTTTTCATACTCGTTTTTATGATACATTTCCATCTGGGATTTCCCTTCTCCCCGCTCTACAAAACCTTTTTCACTCACTGATTTCCTCTATATTATTACAATGATATAGTCCTTCATAAAGAGTCGTAAGTCCATCCATTCTGCTATTTAAGTGTATCCTGACATTGTAGGTATGGACAATGGCAGAACGCCCAGCATATTATTGTTAAGATATACTTAACAGAATCATTGTGAATCCATCTTTGATTTGAAAGTAGAGAGGCACACTGCATTTTATCTTCACATCTGGATATAATAGTCTCTATTACAGATTTGCTATATATCCCCTTAAATTAAAAACTACAAGAAAATCAATAACAGGAGGAAAATGAGAAAATTACAACAACATACATTTAAATGACACTCTACTGAATAACCAATGTGTCACTGAAGAAATGGAAAAGAAAATAAAAAACCTTCTTGAGGAAAAAGATGCTACTGTATGACCTATGTGTCACTGAAAACATTATTATTAAACAATAAAATCTTTTTGAAAAAATGAAAATAAAAAGAAAATATCAAAACTGATGAAATGTAACAAATACAGTCTTGAAAGGAACATTTGTAGCATCAGGTGCTTCCAAGTAATCTAAATATCTCAGATAAATGATCTAAAAATGCATCTCAAGGACTTATTTTAAAAGAAAAATGAACAGGAATCAAGAAATGATAAAAATGACTGGTAATAAATGGAATTGAATCTAAAAGACTGCAAATTACAATAAGAATGAGACATTTCTCAATAAGATGAGCAAAACAAACTTAGCCAGACTAGCAGAGAAAAGCAAGAGAAAAACCAAATACAATGAGAGATGAAACAAAACATCCTAAGAAACTAATTACGTGATCTCTTCCTGCTGAGTGGATCCTTTGATCATTATGTGGTATGATTCATCATTTCTCTTAATATTTTTTGCTTCAAAGTCTATATATCATCTCATGCAAGAATAGCTACATCAGCTTGTTTTTCTTTTGCATCAGCCTGGAATATTTTTTTCATTTTTCGCTTTCAGTTTCTATATATCTTTGTTAGTGAGATTTGTCTCATGTAGGCAACAGAGAGATGAATTTTATTTTTTTTTGATGCAGTCTGCAACTCTATGACACTTGGTGGATGAATTTAAGCCATTTATATGCAGCATTAATACTGACAGGGTTAATATTGATAGGTCCTGTCAATTTAGCCATGGGTTGTTCATTGTTTGATTTAGTCTTCTTTTAATGTTTTATTTGGCTGTTCTCCACATTTCCCTTTGGTTTTGGCAAGTTTTATTGCTTTCCTCTGTCAATAGAACATCTTTGAGTATCATTTGTGGGTCAGGTCTAGAAAATATGCATTCTTTGAGATTTTCTTTACTGTGGAAGAATTTTCCTCCAATATAAGATGAAAGAAAGTTCTGTTGGGTATGTTATTCTGGGCTCTGACAATGTTTTCCTTTTGGAATCTGGAATGTGTCACTCCATTCTCCTCTGGCCTACAGAATCTCCTTTGAGAGGTCAGCATTGAGTCTGATTTGGGTTCCTCTATATGTGAAATGATTTTTTTAACTTGCATATTTCATGATCTTTTCTCTGTCTTCAACTGTGTTCATATGCCATAGAGAAGATTACTTTTGGTTTAACCCTTTTGGGAATTTTGTGCCCCTCCTGTGATTTGTTTCCAAAATCTTTCTCCAAATTAGGAATGTTTCACTTTATTATTTCATTGAGTACATTTTTTAAACCCAGCCTCTTTTTCTGTGCTGTTTTGAGCTGCCACAGCTCTTACATTCTGTCTTTTAATAGTGTCCCTTAATCCCTGAATACCTTTTTTGGTTGACTCAATTCGTCTTCCAAGTTTTTTATTTTTCCCCCATTGTTGAAAGAAATGTCTTCCAATTCTGAGGTTCTTTCTTCTGGCTCATTCATTTTATTATTGAGTCTTTTTACTGAATTTCAATTTCCTCCATTGTGTCCTTCATTTCTAATAATTCAGCTTGATTTTGTTTCAGTACAGCCATTTTATGTCATATTGTTTAAATTCCTTGAAGTCCTGGATGTGCTTCTTGTTGTTCTAAAGAACTTTATAACAAGCTTTTAACATCCTTTATCCCCAATTTCCTTGATGTTTTCCTCTGTTAACTCTTAGGTTGACAAATGCTTTTGCTCCTTCTTGGGGGAAGCAGCTCTAATATTCATTGTCCCTCTCTCTCTTCTTTTGTTCTTGGTGATTGCTATTCTGGTTAGCAGATTCCTCTCCTTATGGCAATTTCCAAGCTGTGTGGCCCACTGGTCTACAAGTTGATAATCCTGATTGTGTTCAGAACATGGCTTTTCATTTACAGTCATTCATGTGACTACCTGTAGTACCAAATTAACAATAACAAAGACATCATGCACATTTACAATTTATTATTCTGACAAGAGCCCTTAGAAAGTGAGGGAAAGAAGAGATGGAGTAAGATAGAGAAGAAGAGATAGATAGATAGGTATATATAGAGAGATTTAAGATTGAAAAGACACATGGCACTGAGAGATCCATGTACATCACTGCCATGTGGAGAATTGGTTGAGAAACCTCTGGGCTGCCTTGCCAACATGAAATAGAGGAGGTGGAGTACAGCTATTACTGCAGATTGTTGACTTCTACCTAGAGACGCTTTTTAAGCACACACATGTACAGAGTGTATAATGTGATGATGTGTATTAAAAAGGTGAGAAAATAAACACTCAGAAGCATGGTCATAGGTTAGGAATGAAGAAAGAGAGAGAGAGAGGGAGAGAGAGAGACCTTAGTTTTGGTCTCCAATAAAAGAAGGATAAGTGCTGGAGTCCAGCTCCAGCAGAGAGTTCGGAGCTCGGGAAGGGTGCGTGGAGTCGGCAATAAAGAAAGACACAGACACTGACACTTGATGCGTTCTCACAACAGCCCAAGAAAAAGCTGTCCTTTTTATTTACTCAGACACCTCACAAGCTTCTGCACAAGCAACTAATTGCTTTATTTTTTTACTTCAAGACTAAGGGGGCATGTACAGACATTTGGTCATTCCGTTTGCACTTCAGGGCTAAGCAGGTGTCCCCAGAGATAATTCTTTAAAACACTGTATTCATATTCTTCAAAGCAAGCCATTATTCATTCTTCAACAGTAGCCATGGAGCAGCAGCCAGGACTCCAAGGCCAAGGCACATGCGATTACCTGCTAATCAGTAGTACATTCCTACCACATTTCTATTTTTACAACTTGCCCATTATTCGATGGGAAAATAGTTTACAAGGGAAAAAATATAATTCTAAAAACAAAAATTACAAATATTAAATCCCCCTACAACTATAGACCTTGCAACCCCATAAATAAAACAATAATCAAAAACATTTTTCTTTAATAAAAGCATCCTTAATTCCTCTAGCTAAAAATTATAAAAGCGGCTGAAACAGCTACATTTTCTATGCTCCAAAAAATTGCAAAAACAGGCTAGCCTATAAAATAACAATAACTATACTTATTGTCACAGCAATTTCAGCTCTCACTCCCATCACTTGCATTCCCGTCGGTCCACTGGGTGCTACCTGACTGGCCAGGCCCTGGAAAGGAGGCAGATCCGCCTCACCTGTGACCTTCTGTCTTCCTGCTGCCTTCTGGCCTTGAACCAGTCATTATTTTAGGGCAGGGCACTCGTGCAGTGCTCCCAACATCTCCCCCTTTTAGTTTTAATAAGCAAGAGACTGTGTCTGTCTTAGGTGTTCCGAGTTAGGGCTCTCCTTACCCGTCGTGGGCTAATCGCGTAGCTGTGAACGCGGCGCCTGTCTTAGGTTGGTAAAGCCTTATCGGATACTTACCCGTCTTTGACTACCAGTCTAGCATGCTTAACCATACCTGGGGGGAGGCCCCTGCTCCCAGGGCCATCAGGACCTGTTGCATAATGGCATTATCTTGCCGATGTCTCAGGTACATAAACCAGACATGCAGGAAGATCACGAGGCACAATAACCCTCCAAGGGACAGAAACCCAAGTCCATGTCTGCCCCAGCGGACCACAGATTGTACACCCGGGTGGCATAGATGGTTACAATCTTTCCCAAGCAGTCAGTGTATAAATTATCAAACAGAACATTCCAACTCCCATACAAATAAACCAAAAAGTTTCTCCATAAATTAGCTGCAAATTGGAAACTGAGAGTTCCTCAGATAATATGTCCACCTGTTCTTAGATCAAGTTCACTCATATGTTCATAATTAGCAAGCCAGTCCAAACATGTTGGTTAAACTGCTCCTGTGTCTGAAGAACCACAGAGGTCTGTTTAGTCATAGTCGCCAATACAGCAGTCACTAGGGCCTCAATGGCCATGGCGTCAGCAGCGGCAGCTGTAGCTATTGCTGTCACAATGGCAGCGGTAACCCCGAAGTCGTACTCTGGTCACAGGAGGACTGACAGGTCTTCTTTAACCGCCGTTGGTCTGGGAAATAGGTGGGCACGCACATCACTACAGCCAGCGGGTGCTCGGTTGTATTCCAATTTTCTGAAAAAGAGCAATCTGTTCCACAAGTTAAGTGAATCCCTACCTAACCAGCATTGTTAACAAGAAAGATAAAACTCCATGGTGCTTTTGTTACCATGATTAAAAACCAAGTGGGACATTTTGAAGGCTTTTAAACTGGAAATAAACTATGGCAGCTGGGTAAGGTCAGCAATTGAGCTATCCTGTCCCCAGGGGAAGAGGCGTTGGTTATTGGCTCTCTTTAAGTCTTCTCCCAAGTGTTCTCATTGTGGCACATTAAGGAGGCCCTCTTCTAAGGTGGTCAGAGAGATTTTCACCGGGCCTTGCCACACAGGGGAGCTGGTTTCTTCACACCTTTGTGTCATCCACACCTACTGCACAGACCCCAGCATCTCCCCTTTTTATATTATTGAGTAGAAGGATGCGCATTTCTCTGCGAGTGGCTCGAATCATGGAGCTCAAACGTCGGAAGATGACTGTTTTTGTAGCAACATGAGTTTGCCATGGTTGTTCAGATGGTTTACAAGTATAGATAGAGGAGAATACAAAATGGATTATGATTAAGATCTTACCAAGATGACAAGGGAATATCTCAGTCATGTACATCTGCTTTTTCAAATAATATTTCTGTAACAAAAACTTCAAAAATCAAATAAAAGTATAGCATTTCCTAACCGATAAACACAAATAATATGATAACAACTAAAAAAAATTTTTTTATAAAAACTCTAGCTGCAAAAAAAAAAACCAGCATAAAACTAAGATCTACTGTATATCTATATTTCATGTGATATCAAGGAACATTGAAGCCAAACAGCAAACACACACACACACACACACATTTTTTTACATACTATAGAGGACTATAAGTAAAATTTCAAACAATTTTGACAAAAGACGTACAGAAAGACAGACATAGGTGGCCACCACACTCACTCAATTTTAAAAATCTAACGGGCCATAACGATGTCTTGTATGGACCCTGACTCAAGAAGTCATGTTATATCCAACCCTCTTGAGTCCCAGATGAGTACTCAAAACAAGCAAATTTGGATGATGAGATACCTATTTATTGGCAGAGGTCAGTGTAGATCCTGTGAGCCAGTAAGCCAGGACTGGCAGTGGGGCCGTGTTAATCATCACGGTGGCCTCCCCAGACTACCGAGCCAGGCTCTAAAACACAGGATGGCCACTATCCTCTAACTGAGGCCTCTAAAATGTTATAACGTGTATGAGAGATCATATCAGATAAATTTAAGATTTATAAAGAGTCTTTCCAAACCCAGCTTGGTGATAGCAATACTCATTAATATTTAGTAAGTAAAAACTCTACAACGATAATTCAGTCTGAATAGAAACCTTGCAAGAAAAATTTGGTCATTACTGAAGATCCTAATTCAATTATTCTAGCAATATAAATTAGCTTAAAAGATATGCAATTAACAACCTGGACATATTTACAAAACTATAAACATTTACCCTTTTCTTGCTTTTTGGCCTGCTTTACATTGTTGTGAAGCATTCCCTGTCCTAGAACTTTTGGAAATACAGAAATTTGAATTAAACTTCTGTGAAAAAAAATTTTTTTTCTGTAATAGTATTTTGATATGATAAAATTTTGCTCTACTTGGCATCTGACAGCATCTTTAATACAATCCAAAAGCCTACTCAGTTATTGTATCTATGAAATGAAATTTCTGAATTATTTAGATGCCAGGGCTTATAATATCTAGTTAAAATAAGATCTCTTTATATAACACAATATAGATTAGGTTTAATTATTGGCATTAAGTGATCACTTAAGTACCTATAAAATAAATACATAACTTTTATCAATCTTAAGCAATATGAACATAGTGTAAGGCAGAAAATACAAATATCACCTTGATACCTCGATATAGAATCTTATCATATTCTGAGACACTTCAGCAAAGTCAGGTCTGGAGTTCGCTGGAGCTAACTAGAAAAATTTAATCATTAGGTAGATAAAAATATTTAAGAGAAGATGTTATAATACCATGTGATTTTAAAACTTTGTTGCTATAACAGATGATCAGATTCCATGCATCAAGGATGAACATTTTAGAAAATGCTGCAAACAGTGTGTAGAGAATATGATTAATTATATCGAATATAAATCATACAGGATGTATTCCTTGCACAACCTTCATGGCTATCCTATCCCTTCTTCAACAAACTTTATCCTGTCAATATTTTGTCCTCTTCAGTGCTGCAGTCTAACATAGCCATTCTCCTATAGGACAGAATATTTTACAAGCCATGCCCTTTTTCTTTTATCCAAGAACTTTCCTCTACAACCTTTTTCATCAAGAACACATTTGTATACTTGAATTTATTCTTTATCTAAATAGCAGATAAAAGTACATGGTGCATCCCATACCTGGAAAAATTTTAACAGTGAATTAGATGTTACTTTTATACCAGTTCATATTGGGGTAAATGTTACACTTTTAAAGCAATGCCTCAAATAATACCTTGAGAGTTATATTTGTAAAATTTGAAAACTCAAGATAAAAATTTAACAGAGTTAAAAAAAAGGTGTTAATTTTGCATAGATATTGTTTATGAAGTACAAGAGGTTAAGTATTCTTCTATGGGCCCAATTTAGTTTAATCTCCTATACCCACAAGGGCTAATAGTGCTATTTGTATTATCTCATCCTTGGATATTAAATAAGTAAGCTGTTTAAAGCTATGAGGGAAAATTATTATTTACATCCTTACCAAAAAAGCTGTTTATTGCTACGAAATCTTTTTATAATTAAAATGGAGAACAAAGCACAATAAGAAGTAATAACCTTTTTATTCATGGAAGAAGATGTAGCCACTCTAAAGGCCCTTGTTGTCACAAGCATCCAGTTGGGGTATGAACAATAGGTAATATAATTCATTGCCAAGGAAGATACCAACTTTTAATTATCAGTATCAGGTTTTAAGTCTGTTACTCTTTTATAGGCATAGCTTGGATTAGATGTTGGTGCTTTGCAAACCTCTGATTGTTCAGGAACCGGGACTGGCCCCGCCAGGAGTTTCCTGACCACAGGCGCTGGCCATCACAATCCATTTTAGATTTACATTTACATACTTTTGCCCAATGTATGGCTCTGTGACATTTAGGACACATTCTAGGGCAGTGATCCTTAGCAGTATTATTGCCATATTTTCTAGCTAAAAGAGGTGCTTGGCATTGCTTTTGAAGGTATTTGAGTTTATCAGAATTAAAGCATTTAGCATTCATTCGCTTTTGCATAGCAAAGGTTTCAAGCCCTGCCAGGTGGGCAGGATGTTTCAAAGTCCTTATGTTGTGGCAGGCCTTTAGATAACCCATAACTTGTTTACCAGATTTTTGGGTATTTTCTTTCCTACAATCTTTCCACATATGTCCCAATTTGCCACAATTATAACATTTATGCCTATTTTGCTTTAACTCAGTGCTTAAAGCAGCAGCCATCAATTTAGTTTTGTACACTTTAGAGCCGATATTCATACATGTCTTCTTATTTTGGGGGACCTGGAACTGTGCCTGCCTCCCATTTCCCTGCTTCTGACCCTGTACAGGCTGATTACTCAATTTACGTTGACTTCGAGGCAATAGAACTGTCCCATTCTTGTGGAATTTAGACTGACAAGCCTTTTGCCAATGAAATCCCTTCTCACACCGCGGACAGACGGTGCGAGGAATATTTAAATTGGGTTTAGAAGTGTCCACATACATTTTTTCCTGTCTAAAATTTTGAGACAAATTTTTAGTGGGACAGCTGTGGCTGAAATGCCCTACTTCACCACAGCAATAACAATTGTTTCTTTTTTGACTTCCTTGATTACCTCTTATGTTCTTTAAAATCTGAATAGCGGTTTGACCTTGAAGAGCTGCAGCAATAGTTAACCCTTGCGTGTAAGATGGAGTTACCTCAGCACAAGCTCGAACATAATCTGACAAGACTCCTGTCCTTCTCACTGGCTGAATTAAGGTTTGACAAATTGGAGTAGCATTTTCAAAAGCTAGCTGTTTAACTATGAGATCTGTAGCTGTATTGTTAATTACTGTCCGGCTCACTGCTTCGGTGAGTCGAGCTACAAAATCTGCAAAAGGTTCCTCAGTCTTCTGCTTAACATTTACAAAACCCGAGGACTTCTGATCTGGAGATGGCAGGCGTTTCCATGCGCCCAATGCCAAGGAGGAGATAAGCTGTAATGTCTCCTTAGGCAGATTAAGTTGTTCTGAAACACCAAGATGAGTACCCTGTCCTAGAAGCATGTCTAGCGTAAGAAACTTGCCACGCCTCACAGGTCCATGAGACTTTACTTCTGCCTTAGCTAATTCCTCATATTCCATTTTCCACAAAAGAAAGTTTCCTCCGGTGAGGCAAGCCTTAGCAACCTGAAACCAATCATACGGAGTCATCCACTTTGCTGCTATTCCTTCCACCATTGCCATAGTGTACGGGGAGTTTGGCCCGTAGTCAGAGACAGCATGCTTTAATTCTTTAAGAAGCTTATAAGGCAACGGTTCCCATTCAGGTTCTTCCCATTCATAGACAACAGGAAAACAGAAAAAATCACCCTCCTTATGTGCTTGCTGCATTGCTCCTCTAAAGCCAATCTTCGCTGGGTCTGGTCTAGCTGGCAAGGGCTTGCACTGCTTAGCCGAATATCTTGGAGGCTTATCATCAACAGCAAGCGACCGTCTATCGCGTAACTCAGCTGTTTGCCCTTCTTCACAATCCTTAACTTCTGATCTAAGTGTCTCTATTTTTGAAAGATCTTCTTCTTCACCTGTTAAGCCTTCCTGGTCATTTTTAGAATAATTTACCTTATCTTCAGGACAGACACTTTCCATAGAGCCATAAGTAGAGCCTGAGCCTTCCTTTTTACGGTTAATCAAGGAAGTGTGTTCCCGAGGGGACGGGGCATAAGCATCTGTCCCCGTATCCAGTGTCTGTCTCAATATTGTCCAAATAGCATAGGCTGAGGAAGGCATGTCAGCCCCCCCGTGGCTGCGATACCACCTCTTTATGTCATTCCCTACCTGATCCCATGTCTGTAAATCTAAAGTTCCTTCCTCCGGGAACCAAGGACTAATTGTCCGTATAAACTGCAAAAATCCTGAAAGCTCTTTTTTACTAACCTTAATGCCTTTCTTTTGTAAAGTATGCTTAATAATATCAGCGTACAGGCTTCTGTCGCTGGATGCACTCTGTCCCATTTTTACTCTTTAGCAACAGAGGGTACAAAACTTCTCAAGAAATGTTCTGACTATTCACCCCTCCTAACCTGACCTTCTGTCAGGGGGTCTGCAGCACCCTGGGTGAAGTCCTATCCACGCCGCAAAGAGAAAGAAAGAAAAGACCTACCTTCGTCGAGCCCCACGTTGGGCGCCACTTGCCGGAGTACAGCTCCAGCCGAGAGTCCGGAGCTCGGGAAGGGTGCGTGGAGTCGGCGATAAAGAAAGACACAGACACTGACACTTGATGCGTTCTCACAACAGCCCAAGAAAAAGCTGTCCTTTTTATTTACTCAGACACCTCACAAGCTTCTGCACAAGCAACTAATTGCTTTATTTTTTTACTTCAAGACTAAGGGGGCACGTACAGACATTCGGTCATTCCGTCTGCACTTCAGGGCTAAGCAGGTGTCCCCAGAGATAATTCTTTAAAACACTGTATTCATATTCTTCAAAGCAAGCCATTATTCATTCTTCAACAGTAGCCATGGAGCAGCAGCCAGGACTCCAAGGCCAAGGCACATGCGATTACCTGCTAATCAGTAGTACATTCCTACCACATTTCTATTTTTACAACTTGCCCATTATTCGATGGGAAAATAGTTTACAAGGGAAAAAATATAATTCTAAAAACAAAAATTACAAATATTAAATCCCCCTACAACTATAGACCTTGCAACCCCATAAATAAAACAATAATCAAAAACATTTTTCTTTAATAAAAGCATCCTTAATTCCTCTAGCTAAAAATTATAAAAGCGGCTGAAACAGCTACATTTTCTATGCTCCAAAAAATTGCAAAAACAGGCTAGCCTATAAAATAACAATAACTATACTTATTGTCACAGCAATTTCAGCTCTCACTCCCATCACTTGCATTCCCGTTGGTCCACTGGGTGCTACCTGACTGGCCAGGCCCTGGAAAGGAGGCAGATCCGCCTCACCTGTGACCTTCTGTCTTCCTGCTGCCTTCTGGCCTTGAACCAGTCATTATTTTAGGGCAGGGCACTCGTGCAGTGCTCCCAACAGATAAGCTCTTCACAACTCCTCCATTTATGAGGTCATGGGGTCACCTGGAAGATTTATCAGATCTCCATAATTTTTGCACAGATATTACTACACATATATACATGGCAACCTTTCCCAGGTCCAGATGAAGACAAGGCATCCTGAGAAATGCCTTGTTCTGATTATTGAAAAAAAATACAAATCACAGTTGGAGTAAATTTTAAGATGGATAGGTGAAGAAACTCACATCCCAGAGAAAGACTAGGATGGGCTTAGGAACTTCGGTTTTGTTGATGCTTGGCCTAATTGGATTAACCCAATAACATGGAAGTCCAACTCTCCTTAGCTCCAAACAAGATGTTACCTTCTGTATTCACATGGCCTTGTACAATCCCACTGGGGGATTCTCTGGTTCTCTCTCTGCTTGGCTGAAGACAGTAGAGCCATGGAAGCCACTATTCCATCACAGTTCCTAGCAAATTTATCTCATCTTCAAGTCCTTGTGGCCAGATGCTGCCAGCTGTGCCACTCACTGAGTCCTGTTGCTATATTCATAAATATAGATCTCCTGGCTCACTTGACAAATGTCCACATCAGCCACAGAAGGGACAGAATGAGATCAGGAGACGTAAACTATTTTTCTATACAAGATATAGGAACCCAAGTACTTGGACCATCTTGTGCTATCTCCTAGTTGAATTCACAACTGTGCATTCACAAGGGTTAGAGCTAAACAGAGCAACTGGGTCCTGATGAGAGCTGGCATGACAAGTATCAACTTAATCTTCTACACCAAGATCCAGTCCCTTCTGGTGGTTTTCCTGCCCAGGATTACCTGAACAAAAACTCAATGGAAGAATCCCTTTGCCTTGGGATGAAGGAGCTACCAGGAAGATCAAGAGCAAGATCTACTGTAGGTCCCAATTTGAAAGTCTTCTCTCTGGTTGGTGTGGGTTGGGATTAGGAGCTGGTCTGGCAGGATAGTGAAGAGTGGGCCTTGGAGGGTAGTTTTGAGATACAGGGAGGTCTTCCTCTCCCTGGTGGGATGGATGCTCAAAGCGTCTTACAACTCTCCTACTAACAGCCCCCTTTCCCCTTAGCTAATGCAGCCCAGCCTCATGGAGGGAAATGATACCAAAGACCAGGCAGACACCTGTGTGTGGCAGGAAGTAGGGCTTATGGCAGGAACATGTGCAGGTGACCTTTGCCATGAGGGAGACACCAGCTCAGCTGGATCTTAAATGGTTTTCAGAAAAAAGCACAGGGAGGAGGGGACATATAGCATTTTCCCCCATAACCTGACAATGCCTTACTGAGGCTGAGCTGGGCTGTGTGGGAACAGCCCTCCAGCCCACTGAGTGATGGTGGGGACTGGTGGTAAAAGGCTCCCTTTCCTTGCCCCTTGTTCTATGGCCTTGCTGACAAATACATATCAACAAGTGTTTGTTGAGCAACTACATGATTCCAAGTTCACTCATGGTATCCTGGCCCTCTACGAAAAAGCTCTTGAGAGCTCAACTACAGGGGGCACAGTAGTAGGAATGCAGTTCAGGCTCCACTGCCTGACCTGCCTGCTCCCTTACATCTCTGGGTTTCTCTTGGCTACCTTAAGGATGATCTGGAGGAATTTGGATTTATCAATGGCATGTGCCAGGCAGAGACTCAGGATAGGAAGAGAGCAGTTGGACTACTTGTTCCTCAAGGTCCAGGTGTTCATTGGGTGCATTTCTCTCCCAGAATCTACCATCTACGCAGAATTTTGCCCCTAAACTCCACTGACGACTGCCTCTGGGCACCTGCAGGCCTAGGGAAGGCCAAACTCTCTTCTATTGCTGCACTCGGTGGTCTCCATTGCTTGTGAGTTTCTCCAGTTTTGTTCCCACTTTTGTCAAATGTTCCTCAATTTCCCCTCAGGCTTCCACCTGTTCTATTTCAGGGCCAGAAGGAAGACACAGGTTTGGTTGAAGGACACATAAGCGAATCATAGTGTGTGCAGTGAGGCAAGCTGGCTTGATAGGGGAGTATGATTACTGGGCTGGGACATGCTACTCTGGCCCCCAGGCATGCTGTTGTCTATTGTCTTGTAGGTGAAGGGAGGGCTGCAGAATGTCTAGGGAAGTGGGTCTTGAGATGTGTAGGAGTGAGGACTGCACAGAACTTGCATGATGGGTATGGAGTACATTCTGGGGGCTCCATGGACTTGGCCACTGCACTTGCAGGTGGATGAGGGAGCTGACACAGGGTGCTTTAGAGTTTCATTGAGCATGTCTGAATCAGGCCAAGACACCAACCAACATGTGAGACCTGGGCTGGGCCAGACTGTATACAAAGAGTTGGTGTAAGGGTCATGCCTGGTTAGCTAGGCTGCAGTATAAACATCCAAGAGTTGGGGCAGTGTATGGGCATAGCTGGTGAAGGTGGGCAAATTACCCACCAGAAAGTGAAAGAGCAAGATCTGGAGACAGTTTCTGTATGAAACAGCTATGTGTGATGGCAGGCTGAGCCAGGCTAGATTGCAGAACTCACTGACACTCATTGGTGCTGAGGTTGGGAGAGTGTAGGTTTAGGACAGGCTAGCACATTCTGGCACATGCAAAGACTGGAACTGCGGCGGGCTATGCGAAGCAGGGCTATATAGTACATGACAGCATACCTGAGATTTGGGATTGCGAGCAGGCCTAGAAGGGCAACTAGGGAAACTCTCAAAATAAGTCATAGCACTCAATGGTGAGCATGAGAGACAGGATTGAGGGCAGGCCATGCCAGGCAAAGCTGTAGAACTTGTTAGCATGTGTGTGGTTAATTCTGGGTCATGCCACAGGATCCTCTGGTGAGAGCTGGGATTGTAGGTGGGCCATGCCACATTGGGTTGAAGCTCCCACTGTCACATGCAATGTTGTGGGCTAAGGAGTTGATTAGTGCTCATTGGGATGGGCAGGAACAGGAACTGGGCTTGTAACTAAAAAAACCTAGACTAATTGGACTTATCTGTATCCAACTTCCTGGCTAAATTAAAATGTTGGGGGAAGAGTATATAAGGACAGGTGAATGAACAATAAAGAGAGACTTCGCAGGGCTGCTGGTGAGTCTCAGGACGGGGCGTCTCATGCCTGGATCCCAGACGCCAGCCACCACGTGCACGTGGTGAGCTGTCCCTGGGCCTGCCTGGGCTCCAGGGGCTGCGCCTTCAGGGTGAGTACACCGAGGGGGGAGGTCTCCGTGACTGGGCAGGTCCGGGGCCCACCCACCACCCTCATTGAGTGGTGAATGGGATTGGGGAGGGGCGCGACCTTGGGCCTGGGAGTTTATACTTCCAGCAGCCTCCTAGCTGCTGGTGGTCTCAGGACGGGGCATTTCATGCCTGGATCCCAGATGACAGCCACCACATGCACATGGTGAGCTGTCCCCGGATGGCCAGTGTGCCATTTGGTGCCAGGCTCTGCCTGCTGGCCACCCGGCTGGACTGCTCTGGGGTTTTGGTTCTTTGAATTGCTGCTTAGGTAGCTCCAGGTTGAACCCACAGTACTTCTGGGATGTGAATCAATCGTAAAGATTCCCAATGACAGTAACTCTTCCTTTGAAAAACTTGCAATCACTTAACAATGCAGACCAGTCCATGCAAAAGCTAAGGCTCGGGGCTTGTCCAGCACAATCATATCCTGTTACTTGACATGATGATGGATCAGCAGACAGGTCACATTAAGCAGGGCCATGACATTAACTAGCACTCGAGAACCATATCTGAGGGTAAATTCTGTGAGGGATGTGTGGACCACACCCTGTGGAAATTCTAGCCCCACTGGTTAGCTCAAGAGTTGGGATGGTGATGGACTAAGCTAGGTGTGACCAAAGAGCCTGCCATCAATCACAGGTAAAGGAACCTGCAACAGTCTGGACTGGTCAAGGCAGCAGCACCCGAATGTGCATCCTGAATAGGGTGTGGGGTGGGCCGGCCTGCAACATTCACCAGCTCATACAAGGCCGAATGGAAGGCCAGACTACACCGGGCACTGGCCTAAAACCAATGGCATGTTTGAGAACTGGGTCTGGGAGTGGATTAAGTGGAGAATATTGGAAAACTCCCTTAGCGAGTCATAGTTCCCGCTGGTGAACATGTGGTCCAGACCTGGGGGTCAGACAAGCCGGGAAAAGTAGCTCCAACAGCTGCGTAATGTGTCAATTGGTAATGGAACAGGGTGTACTGGGCAGGACTGAGCAAACCTTAACCCAGAAGCGAAACTAGAAACCAGGATGGAGCATAGGTCATGCCGAGCTAGGCTCTTGCACCTACTGGTCTGCATGAGTCAGGAATGCTAAGCCACAGTATCTAAGGCAGACACTGAGTCAGAACAACCACTGGCAGGCGTGTGATCTATGGCTGGGAACAGGCAGGTGTGTGGTCTATGGCTGGGAACAGGCCCCATTGGGGAGCTAAGGTGACAAGCCTAGCTGGGTTGAAGTCCCACCAAGGAGCGCGTGGCCTGGAACGTGGGCTGCATTCTGATCAGGAAGTGGTTGTAGTCTCCCTTGGCACAAGTGTGGACTGGGACTGGATGCACCAGGCCAGCCCAGACCCCCAAACCCTCTGGTGTCCTGGAGGACCAGGGTAGATGGGGGATGGACTAGGCAAGGTCTCAACCCCAACTGAGCCATATGTGTGAGCCATATGTAGGTATGGACGAGCCATGGCTGGGCTGAAACATCCAACAGCAAGGACCAGTTTGGGTTGAAGGCCAGTCAGGAAAAGCCACTGTTCCTGCTAGGACAGGAGGTGAACTGAGTAGGGCTGGTTCATGGACCCCCTGGTACGTGCGAAATCTGACATTGGGAGAGATTCTGATGGAGGAGCCTGGGCAACTCCTCTGGCAGGACACAGTCCCTGCAGGTAAGCGCAAGAAGCATGTTAGGAAACAACCCAGAACAGGCCATGGAAAGTTACCCTCTGGCATACATATGGCATGGGTCGGGGCAGACCAGGCTGAATCAGTTCACGTCATCCACTGGCAAATCCAAACACCAGAACAGAGTGGGTCGAGCCAGGTTCGGTCGCAACAAAAACTAGTGCACAATACAGAATGCCAAGGTGAGGTTGTCTGTACCGGATGTGACCACAGCACCCATCCAGCACACATGAGAACCAGGAAAGGAGGGGGCAGAATTGGCAGGGGGAATATGGGGGGAGTTTCATTGCTGGACGACTACTCCCACTGGAGAGCATGAGCTGGGATGTGGGCAGACCAGACTAAGCAGGGCTATAATACCTGTGCGCCTCATGTGGACCAGATCAGGCAAAAGCTAGGCTGGGTTGATTATTCCTGGTGGGTGAGGAATTAGAGTGGGTGAGGGTTGTTTGGGCTTAGCCACAGCATCGGCTGGCAGAAACTGGCACTGGGGGCTAATTCTGTCAAGCTTAACGTCAGAACTACCTGGACGGTGCACAATCTGGGAGTGGGAAAGGCCTGGGAGGGAAATAGTGGGCTCCTCCCTCTTGGGTTACCACTCCCACGGGAGGGCACGAAAACTAGGACAGGGGTTGGGGTGGCTAGACAGAGGCACTCAACAACATCCATGAGGGCTGCATAGTTGAGCTGGTTAAATGGAACTAAGCTTCAATACCCATCAACATGTACGAGAGCCAAATAGGATGTGGGACAGACTGGACTAGTCTGCTACACATACTGGCAAACCAGGGTAGGGGGGCGTGCCTGGTGGGGGTTATTGTGGGTCGCTCCAACTAGGCTGCAACTCCCACTGGTTGATGTAAGGGCTGAGTATGTGCTGGGCAGAAGCAGGTTGGACTGCAACACCCATTGTTTCCTGTGGAAGTGGGGGCTAAAAACAGAACCAACCCAGCAATTGCAACCACCAGCTGATCAGGGTGATGGACTGTGGTGGGCCCTGTATGCGCTAGTACATACAAGAATCTGGTGTGAGAACACCTCAGACAAAGTTTCTTTGGGGATCTCCACAATTGAAATGCTGGACTCAGAACCCTAACCAAGAAAAACAGAAGACAGAACAGGTCAATCAAGCATCTCAGCTATATGTTGGCAGCGAAATATGGGGCAAACAGAGACTCTATGATGGACTATGTCAATCAGTGAATTTTTCGACGACCTCATCATGCTTTGAGTGGCGAGATTGGCAGCAATTCATACCTGGTGAACCATCAAAACCACTTGAGCAAGTATCTCAGAGCATGCCCCACATCCGGGACCTGGGGAGGGTAGGAAACTGGGTGGGCCTTCTTCCTTAATACCCCCCTTTAAACATGAAGGAAACAGTATGGAAATAATAGTCTTACCCACTTTCCTATAGCCCTTGAACCTTTTTTACCTCTACCATCACTGGTCTCCCTTTGGTGTTTTATCTCCAGAGTCTCCCCCTGTCCACGTTACTGGCTCTGCTGGTCAGAGCAAATGGCGCCTAACTTGGGGCACAGCATGAGAGACAATATGAGGGACCCCCGGACCTATGAAGGTAAGTTTAGAATTAAAAATTTTGCAGGGGTGTAAGTGATTTCATCTCCAGACCCTCTCCCTGTCCTAGGGCACGAGGGACAATCTGAGGGACCCCTGGAACTCTGGAGGGGCATTAATGATTTCATCCCCAGACCTTCTCCCTGTCCTTTGACATGAGGGATAATCTGAGGGACCACAGAAATCTGGAGGTAAGCTTAGAATTAAATCTTTTGCAGCACACAGCATGCCCAGAGTCAGTTTGGGACTGAGAGCCAGCTCATCTAGGGCAGCAGAGGATGCTGAGTGACTAGTCAGAAGATGGAAAGCAAAACAGGTTGGACCACTCTCCTGGCCATGTTTTGCAGCAAATTTATGGGTCTGTGGATGCACTGAGGTGGACTGGTCAACCAATAGACTTTGGAGAGATTTTTCAATCTTGGTGCAATGAAATAAACAACTTCACAGAAGTATTAAACCACTCAAGTAGGGCCTGTCATGATGGCCTAGTGGTAAAGGTTTTGCCTTCGGCACACTGGGATTTCCTATGGGTGCCAGTTTTGGTCCCGGCGGCCATGCTTCCTATCTAGCTTCCTGCTTGTGGCCTGCAAAAGCAGTGGAGGATGGCCCAAAAGCCTTGGAAACCTGTGCCCGCGTGGGAGATCTGGAAGAGGCTCCTGTCTCCTGGCTGTGGATAAACTCAGCTCCCGCCATTGTGGTCACTTTAGGAGTGAATGAAAGGATGGAAGCTTTTCCTCTGTCTCTCCTCCTGTTTGTATATCTGACTTTCCAATAAAAAATAAAGTAAATTAAAAAAAGAAACGCTCAAGTCATAATCTTGGATCACTCTTCCCCATATAGGGACCTCTAAGTGTCATCAGATGACTGTCCCTGAATCTCTGGATACGAATGTTTTGACAGCAATACATAGACTCCTTTCATTTCCTCCAGCAGACACAGTAAAAAAAATAAACTGAAACATTTGTCCCAATAAGCTTCCTCCATATCTTGATTTTCCCCACCCTAATTGGAGGCCCACATGGGTGCCATTCACTATATAATTGATATTACAAAGGAAATAAAATAATTTCTTGAAAGTTTTTTTTTTATTATTGGAAAGTTATATAGAGAGAATGAGAGACACAAAGGAGGCTCTTCCATCCGATGACTCACTCCCCAAATGGCTGCAATGGCCAGAGCTGAGCTGATTCAAATCAGGAGCCAAAAGCCTCTTACAGCTTCCCACACAGGTTCAAGGTCCCAAGGCCTTGGACCATCCTCAACTGCCCTCCCAGGCACCAGGCAGGGACATGGATGAGAAACAGGCCTGATGGGATTATAACCAGCATCCATATGGAATCCCAATGCAAGCAAGGTGAGGATAATAGCCACTAAGCTACTGTGCCATGCCTGGAAATAAAACAATTTGAAAAAGAAATACCTTGATTTGATTTTCACTTCCAGTTGCTGATGAGCTCCTGAACATGCATGAGTCCCCAAGATTCAGCTGTGGTGGCTCAAATAATTGCTGTACTGCCAACCGTGAGGGAGACCTGGCTTGTGTTGCTGAATCCTGGCTCTATCCCTAGGTCAGCTGGTCCTATGAGAATTTGGGAAATGAATCGGTGAACGGGAGATAATGTCTCTCTCTCTCTCTCTCTCTCTCTCTCTCTCTCTCTCTCTCTCTCTCTCTGTCCCACTTTCCCTCTCTCCTTCCCTCATTCTGTCTCTCAGTTTTTAAATGTGTATATGCTGACTTAGTACAGCAGTTAGGATGCCTTTTGAGAGCTGGCACTATGGCATAGCCTGTTAAGCTGTAACCTGCATTGCCAGATCCTATTTAGATATCTGTTCAAATCCTGGCTGCTTAATTTCTGATCCAGTTATGTACCAATGCACCTGAGAAAGCAGTAGAAGATGGTTCAGGTCCCTGGGACAATCATATCTATGTCCCAACTCTTATTGGTGGGTGCTGTATTTTATGTATGTAGCCTTCCCTCATCCCTAGCTTTCATGCAACTCAATAGGTGTGATAGCCTAGCTCAGCATGGCCTGCACCCCATCCTGAATCCCAAAGCAGTCAGTGTGCTGTGGTTTGGCCCAGCCATGTCTGGTCTTGCCTGGTCGATCTATCCCTCCAACCTACATATATGCCAACAAATGGAGCATCCTTGCCAGGCTTAACCAACATCCAGTCCTGACTCAAATGCTCATCAGTAGGAGCTACAGTCCACCAGGGGAGTTTCCTACATTTCCCCACCAGGCCCATTCCCAGATCCAGATTTCACACATGCCAGCAGGTGCTAGTCTCTTATCCAGCACAGGGGTGGGTCCTGGTTTGCATCCAATTTCATCTTCCTGCTGATGCACACTCTGAGAGGCAGAAGAGGATGGTTCAAGTATATGGGTCACCCAGGAGACCTAGATAAAGTTACAGGTTCTGGTGTCTGCCTGGTTTGCCTCAGCCATTGCAGGCATAAAGAGAGTGAACCTGTCATCAATATATCTGTGTTCATGTCTGTCACTCTGTCTTTCAAATAAATAAAATCAACTTTTTTCAAAACATCAATTAATTTATTTAAAAGTCAGAGTGCCAGAAAGAGAAGAGGAGAGAGAGAGAGAAAGAGAGAGAGAGAGAGAGAGAGAGAAAATAAAGTTTTCCATGTGCTGATTCATTCCCCAAATGGCTATTATAGCCATGTTTGGAGTAGGTTGAAACAGGACCCGTTCTCCTACGTGTGTTCAAGGACCCCTGCAAGTGGACCATCATCAGTTGATTTACCATGTGTGCTGGTAGAGAAGAGGTAGGGATGCAGAGAAGAGGAACCTCTAATCAGTACTCATATGGGATGCCAGAATTGCAGACCATGATGCTGGCACCATAAATTTTTTTAAAGGTTTGTTTTCATTTTATTTGCATGGCATTTAGAGAAGGAGCATATGCATTAACTGATTCATTCCCTAAATACTTGTAGCAGTTGGGACTGATCCAGTCCAATGGCTGGATCAATATGGGTTCAATATGGGTCTGGGGGTAGCATTGACCCAGGTACATGAGCTATTGTATTCTGGCTCTTGAGCTACACATTGGCAGGAAGCTGGAGTCAGAAGGAGAGTTAGGACTCAAACATTGACACTTCAAAGTGAACAAGGGTTGTTGTCTGTTCTGCCTTTACCATGTGGAACATGTACTTCTTCCATAGTTGGCTTTCATTTTTCCTTTTGGATGAAACCGTACACTGTACCTCAGTTCAAATGTCACTTTCTCTAGATTCCTGCTGACTTGCTGCCACTCCCACTCAGTCTCCTGTGCTTTATCTACTTCATTGTGGTGATCCCTAATGCTGGACACAGCCTTTATTGATTTTTGTTGATTTATAAATGTCTCCTGTATTGGACTCAAACCCATGAAGGGCTGGCCCAGCACTATGGCATAATGGGCTGTGCCTCACCTGTGGTGCTTCATCCTAGAAGAGCACCAGTTTGGAGTCCCACTGCTCCACTTCCCTTCCAGCTCTGCTTATGTCCTGGGGAAGCAGTGGAGAATGTCCCAGGACCTTGGGGCCTGCACTCACTTGTAAGACTGGGAAGAAGCTTGTGGGTTTTGCCTTAGAGCCATTGTAAATCCAGCCATTGCAGACATTTGGGTCAAAACCAGTATAGAGAATATATATTCTTTCTATTTATTCTCAGTATACATATATATATATATATGTATATATATATGTATGTATATATATACACACATATATATACACTGTGCTTTATCTATTCTATTATATAGATAAATATATATATATACTGAGAAAATATATATATATTGTACAAATTTCTGTAATCTGCCTTTCCAACAAAAATAAACAATTCACTAAAAAAAGAGCCTCTAGAAGGGCTGGGACTGTGTATTCTGATTCCTGCATCCCTAGAACAGGACCAGATCTATGTAGAGCAGGTGTTGATGAGGTCTCTTTATTGAAGTTGGTACAATTATTGATCCCATGTTAGAGATGTGAAACCTGAGACTCAGAGAAGTGAAGCTGTGAGGCCAAGGTCTCAGGGCAGGGGGGTGGCCCAGGCAGGGTGTGAATCCAGGTCAGAGGGTTCCGACACCTGTCTTCTTTCCTGAAGGAGGTGGTGTGTTCTGATGCCAACTTTCTATCTTGTTTCCCTGTTATCAGTTGGTAACCTTGTATGAACTGTGCAGCCAGATGCTGCAGGGAGCCCTGGTTTCCTCCATTGGCTGTGAGTCCTCCATGTGCAGTGGGAGGATTCTGTGGCCTTGGGCTGTGAGAGATCTTGTGCTGCACCACCTGTTCTGAATCAGACCTCAGTCCAGCCCCTTCTATCAGCCTTGGCCTTATATTAGAGCCCAGGTTCTGTAGCTTGCTGCATTCATGTCCAAACTCACCATGCTGCGGCTGCTGACTTCCTTCCTTCTTGTGGCCCTGGGTAAGCCCCCAGTATGGTCTGATCTCCCTGTGCTGTCCTGGATCAGGAATCCAAACTCTGCTCCGTGCCCTGCATACTGTGGTTGCTGTACTGGCTTTCCTAGGAAATGTCTCAGCATGTACCTGGGACACAGCAGAGTTTTTTTAAATCTGGGATCTGTGGTGGAAAGAGGAAGAAAGCAAGAGATGGCCCAGAATGAGAAGGACTTGTAGCAGCAGCAAGGGCTGTGGAAGTGATCCTTAGTGCAAAAATTCAACAAAACTGAGTGGTTGAATCTGACTCTGTGCTTAGACTGTGAGGAGTGGAATTTCTGTTCCTCTGCTGAATGCTCCAATTCTCCACTCACACTGTCTCTACCCTGCTCCGTAGCCTGTGGTCTACTGTGCTTATTACACTGCAGTTCAGGAGCTTCCCTCTGAGCAGTCTCCCTAGCTGACAGTCCTGGTAGCAGATAACAGTTACTGAGTGCTTGTAGTATGCTCAGCTGGATACTCAGGAATTTTTCTCCTGTGATCTCATGTCATTCTCATCACTGCTGCACAAGGTCTGTACTGATATTGTTCCCATTTTAGAGACTGAAACACTACTCCTGAGAAAAGCAAACTGATCGACAAGATGTTGGCTGTTTTTTTTGCTTAAGAAAGGTTTATTTATTTTAAAGTTAAAAAGCAGAATTTTATAAAGAAAGGAGAGACAGAAAGAGAGATCTTTCACATATTGGTTCATACTGCAAACGGTTGAATAGCAGAACTGGGTTGATCTGAAGTCAGGAGCCTGAGGCTTCTTCTGGTTCAACCATGTGTGTGCAGGTGCCAAGGACTTGAGACATCCTCTACTGAGGTCCCAGGTGTTGAGTAAGGGGTTAGTTTGGAAGTGGAGCAGCTTGGACATGAATCATTGTCCATAAGAGAAGCTGGCACTTGCAGGAGTTAGATTACTTGTTATACCATCGCACTTGCACATCCAGGCTGGCATTTGAAACCAAGATGTCTTTAATTCAAAGCGTCTATGATGTGAGCAATATGTTTCTATGTATTTTATTCCAGAGGAAGAAAGAGACACAGACACACAGTCATGTATGTTCCATCCTTGAGTTCGTTCTGCAAGTGCCTGCCTGAGGCCTGTCCCAGTGGGTTTGGGGACCCAACTGTTGCCTGTTAGGGCACACATCAGCAAAGAGACAGAACTGGAAATGGAGCCAAAATGCAAACCCAGGCACTTGTTGTGTTTCATGGGCTGTCACAGCTGCAAGTCCAAGTGTCTGCCCCAAGGTCCCGTTCTCTGTGACTGCAATCATCAGTGTAAACATTGTTCTAAGGGTCAACTTCCTCCATCCTTTTGGTTACACAGGCTACATTTTTAACTTGTTCCTAGGATTCCTGGGATTCTGGAACATCTCTTTTCTAGTTCCAGTGCTCACTGTGTCAGTGGATGCTAAGGGTCAGAGAGGGACATGGGCTTGCACGGAGTCACAGGGAATGTGTGTGGCACGATAGGTTTGAAACCCTGACCCCCTTTCCTGTTAGAACACCTTTGTCTGCCTGCCCCTCTCCTCTCTAGCTTCAGGCTCACAGCCAACAATCAACAAAACCTCCAGCCACTTTTCCAACCCCTCCAGCCGTGATGTGGATTGTATACCTGTACAGCCCCACAACAAGTATCCCTGGCAGGTAAGAGCAGCACCAGCTGCACTGACTCCCACTGTGGGCTCTGGACACCAAGTGCTGATTGCAAGGCCTTCAGTGTTGACCTGAAAGCTCCTCCTCCAATACCCACTTTTCCACCCAAGGTTCTAGAACCCTGAAAAGGGCAGCTTCTCCTGGAGGTTCTACCAGCTGCCCCTGTTGTCCTCACTGGGCTATTTGCAAATCAGCTGCATCTGAGGCAGAAGGGAGATTTTACTCGAGGGACTGATGTTGTGATAGAGGAATCCAGGCACTGTGCAGAGGCAGAGGTGGAGACTCAGTTCTGGTTCCTTGAGTCCCACAGCAGGGCTCTGAGGTCTGGAGCACAGAGAGTGAGCAGTTGCAATTGGGCAGTGCAGGGCAGCACTGAGAGCGAGGCTTGCTATGCTGTGAAGTACAGTAGCCATTAGCTACATGTAGGTACTAAATAAATTCAATAATGCTCAACAATTGGATCCTCAATTCAGTCCCTTTTGAAGTGTCTTAGAGTCAGCTTTGGCCAGTGATTCCCATGCTGGACAGTAGAGGCATAGGACAGTTCTATAGCCCTGAACAATCTCTGGAGTAGGGTCTGTAAGTGTGTTCTTGAAGAAACAGAGTTGAGAGCTGTATCCCTGATGCCACATGGCTTTTCCAGCAGTGACTTAGCCCTGCCATTGCAGCAAAGCAGCCAGAGAGCATGTGTGCCTGAGTGAGCGGCCTGTGTGCAGTCAGCATCTGTGTACTAAAACATCACAGTTAGCCTGGGGCCGTGAAGCTCATTTTGCCATCCTTGGTCTCCAGGAAGATTTGAGAATCTGAATGTGTAGGAAATAAGAAGAGAGGCAAAGGAATCTGAATGAGTAGGGAGCCATAAGGGAGGCAAAGGAGTCAGGGTGAGTTTTTGCTTAGGAAGCTCCAGGAGGCCGTGGGCTGAGGTGCCAGAGAACAGGGTCTGGGAATGCAGTGTGTCTTGGGGAATGTCGGGGGCATGAGGATTTGCATTCCTAGAAGGCAGGGAATGTGGGAATCTTCAGGAGCTCACAGGGTCTGGGCCAGGTAGACTGGAGAGTCAAGTCTGATCCTTTTGGCTATTGACAGGGCCAGGTTAAACTGGTGTGCGTGTAGCACACTGCACATCTCAGTGGGGCTCTGGTGTTTTGTGTGAATGGCACCTTTTCTAGTTGTTCAGTGCACAATCTACCCTGCAAGCTTCACTATGGACCTCAACTCACACAACTGTTTTTGTCTGGGTTCCAGGTTGCTGTGCTATTCGAAACCAGACCCGGTGGTGATATAGAGTTCATGTGTGGCGGGGCACTCATTGAACGGAACTGGGTCCTGACAGCTGCCCACTGCTTCCCGTGAGTTCTCCTACTGTACCCCTCCTCTCCTGGTCTTTGTCTCTGTGAGACTCAGGCAGCCTGGGCCAGTGGGTGGCTATGGGAGGTGGACAGCGAAGGCTAGACTGACCTTTCCTCCTCTGGCAGTTTCAACGTGACATACTTTGTGTTGGTGGGCCAGACTGAGATAACACTTCCGGTGAATCGAAACCTGCTCATCCCTGTGGAAAGGATCGTCCTGCACCCAGATTATGTTTATCCGGTCAAAGGGTGAGTGAGCTCTGTCTGGAACCAGGCTCTTGTATTCCTCCCTTCATGTCCCACAGCTCATCTAGGAAACTCCCAGCGACAATGGGGAGGGTGAACACTCTGGGCCCAGCTCTCACACACTGGGCAGAACCTTAGAGAACAGCAGTACCAACCTCCCTCTCTACACAATGGAAAGCAGGCCCAGGGAGAGGCAGGAAGTGCCCCAGGGCTGCTGAGCTCAGTGTCCCTGGTTCTCAGGATTCTCAGGCCCTTTGCCCAAGTCCAAAGTGTCCCGTGCTCAGCAGAGGTTCCTCCAGTACAGCCTGTGCTCCTGGTTTTGTGGGCCGAGGAGGAACAGTGTACTGAGAGTAACGCTGTGGATGTCCCTGCCTGAGTGTCCTGGGCATTCTGTGCCCTGTTCTGGATCTCAGATTTCCAGTTGTCCTGGGTGACCTGTACCAGGGCTTTGTGGTGGTGTTGATGGGCAGGGAGGCCCTGCTCAGTCCTTCACCTGCTATGTAGCTGTGTGTTTCTGGGTTCTTTCCTTTTCTGGTGAGAGAATCACTGGAAAATGCAGAAGCCTCACAAAAGCACTATGGAAGTGAGGGGCTATTTGATGGAAACCTAGCTTATCCCGACCAGGACACATGGTTGACAGACACATGTTGGTAGACACATGAAGCCAAAGGAAATGTTCTGAGTGACAGCAGATGAACAGTGGTTCCCACAGTGTTATCTGTAGGACGTCAGCACCTGCATCCTTAGAAACCTGCTAAAAATTTTAGACTTCCAGCTTTGTCCTGATCACAGCCTCACAAATCTTGGTGTGAGTTCTATATTCTCTGTGTGTTTAAAAACTTTTACTCTGATTTTTATCTCCTTGAAAGACAGAGAAAGATGAAATACGAGTGAATCAGAGAGAAAAGGAGAGAGAGAGAGAGAGAGAGAGAGAGAAAACAAGAGAGACTCTTTCATCTGCTGTTTTCCTATCATAAAGGTTGTAAAGCTAGGGCTGGGCTACCTAAATACAGGAGGCTGGAATTCTCACAGTCTCCCAAGTGGGTCACTGAAATCCAAGCACTTGAGCTGACACCTGCTAACCCAGTGTGCACATGTCAGGAAGCTGGAATGGGAAGCTGAGTTTGGACTTGTACCTAAGCACTATGATGTATGATGTTGTCATTGTGTCCAAGGCACATCCCAGAGGGCACTATCACACTGTCCTGTGTGTTCCGATGCAGCTGGAGCGTGAGGGCTGCAGGTGGAAACAAGGACAGTTACATTGACCAAGGGATAGCAGGGACTGAAAGAGGGCACTTTTTTTCTGGAACAGTTACTCCTCACTAGGGTACTGAAGATTTCTCTGCACACCCCTCCTAAAACTGTTCACCTAAATTGTTGACATATGTCTTGTTAGAGTTATAAGCCAGTCTAGACTGCCCGAAAAAAAGCCAGGTTCAGCAAAATTATGCTTCAATGCTATAAAATGCTAAATACTATAATGAAAATAGACACGAGACAGCTGAATAATAATCTGTAACCTTTTTAAGGTGTATAGAACCCGGTTGTATATAAACTAAAATTGAAATGTCAATGAAGAAATCACAGGATGTAATTAAGAACTTGCATTTTTTTCTTCTTGTTGTAACATATTGGTTACTCAATACTATGTCAATTAATTCCATAACGTTATAAATTGTGGCTGATGTTATATTGGGGCTTTTAATTGACTGGGATGATACTCTGCCGGCTCTACCTTCAGAGCAGAGATGGTCTCCCCAAGAAGCCGTTGAACTTATCTGGACAATAAGATGCTGGACTCTATGCTTGGTAGATGCTTGCAATGAAAGAGTCTCAACTGAACTTGAACTGTGGTAATGCAACAAGGTGGAGGAATCCACCATGGGGGGAGGGTTAGGACAGCGGTGGGGGAATCCCAGTGCCTATAAAACTGTGTCACATCATGCAATGTAATTAATAAAAAAAGGAACCTTTCTTAAAACTGGATTTGGGGCACATAGAAGCAGTAGAGGTCACCCAAGGTTGAAAGTACTTTCTTGGTGTTATTTTTCCATGATACAGTAGAGTGATGCCCCTTCTCTAACTCCTCTTCTTTTCTTCCATTTTTCCATTCCCGCCATTTTCCTTCATATTATTACCGAAGTGTAGTCCTTTGGAACAGTTACAGGCTTAACATTCTGCTGGTTAACTGTGCCATGGCATCATAGCTATAGGCAATGGTAGAGCATAAAGTATCAAATTGTCAAGATATATTTAACATTTTATTGATAGTTCTTCTTTTATTCAACTTTAATGACCCATATTAAAACATATCTCCACTTCCTGGTGTGCATATCTCTATCATATAGTTCATCTATGAGATTTTATACATGCACATATCTATGCACACATATATATTTTGTATGTATACATATATACACATATGTTTGCCCTGTATCAGAGACTATTTATGGCATTAGTTGTTAGGGGGCTGGCTTTTTTTTCACTAAGCATAATAATCTTCACTTGAGACCACTTTATTGTGCTTGTAGAATTTCATTCTTTTTAATAGCTGTGTAGTATTCCATGGATAAATTCACCACATTTTCTTTATCCTACCCACTTTTAACTTTCATCTGACTTGTTTCCATGTTTTTTTTCTGTTTTGGAGTGTGCTGCTATAAATAAAAATGGAGGTTGCCTTTTTGTATGCATATTTCACTGAATTGGGTATTTTCCAAGAGTAGGATTGTCTGGTCATGTGGTAGATAAAGTTCTAGTTGTCTGAGAAGTCTCCACAGTAATTCCATAGTGTTTGTATTAATATATGCTCCCACCCACAATGCAGTAGGGTAAGTTTCCCCTCAAATACTTGCCAGAAGGTGTTGTTAGTAGATTTGTGTGGGTAGGACATTCTGCAGGTATGACGTCTTTAAACAAAGGTCTGGGATGGGACCTGGTCCCATTGGAGGACTAGTCTCTATAAGAATCTTACCTCCCCACAGCTTTGACATCGCCCTGGCAAGGATAGGCCGCTGTGTTGAGCTGACTGAGGACATCCAGCTTGCCAGGTTGCCTCCTCTCGGCTATGTGACACCAAATTTGACACGATGTTACGTCATTGGCTGGGGCTTCAACATCAGTACGTACTTGACCAGGGAAAGGAGCATAAACAGAGGGCCTGGGGGCCAAGGCCAATGATGCAGTGCTGCATAGTGTATACAGAATGGCAGGGTTGTTGGGAGGAGAGTCCCAAATAGATCAGAAGAGCTGTGGGCTTTGAATGCTCCACTTCTGGAAATTAGCCATACTCCAGACCCACGCCCATTGCTACCTGTTCCTACAGCTGAGGATGCAGCCTCATACGTTCTAGAGGAGGGGCTGCTGCCTGTGCTGGACAATGAAATCTGCTCTCAGGAAGATTTGTGGGGTGACAGTGTGAAACAATGTCAGCTGTGTGCAGGCCAGAATGGAACTGCTTCCTGTAATGTAAGTTGGCTCACACGTGCCATTAGGGGTAGGTTCCTGGGTTCCCTCTGCCATGTCCATGGAGGTGTCTTCTCTGCTACCCTCAGTCAGGCTCCAGGCCAGGCATGACATGGAGGAAGTCAGCACAGCCCACACACCCTGATTCCTGTCCCAGATCTCAGGCCCCCATGAACCTGGGACCATCACTGTCCCTCCTCCTGCTCAGGCTGCCCCATCAGCACAACAGAGATCTGCACCACCACCTTGAGGCACCCACTCTGGGCTCTGCAGGGATCCTCAACCACTGTGCTGTGGGAGCTGAGTCCTCCTAGGCAGCAGGGAAGGTGCTGCCAGCAGGGGACGCTGGCGTCTCTCAGGGGCTCCCTCTGTGCCAGGGGCTGTGCTGAGGTCCTGTCTGGGTCCCTTCCTGCTGAGCAGGTGTGGTAGCACAGACCCTGCTCCTGCCCAGCTGAGGCTCTGAGGCTGGGGGAGGTGCAGCAGTGTGGGTGTGTCTGGGAAGCAGCTCATTCCCTACTCCTCTGACCATCACAGGATGTGGGTGGAGAACCCCTCAACTGCCCTGCAGAGGATGGTACCTGGGAGGTCCATGGCATACTCAGCTTTGCTTCTGACCTCGACTTCAATGACCCCACAAAGCCCACGGTGTTCACACGCGTGTCATGCTATGTCAAATGGATTGAGTTGGTGAGGACTGGACACTTGAAGGCTCCTCTGAAGTGGCTTTGAATTGGGGGGAGGAAGAGCAGGTCCTGGTGAGGGGCTGTGGGGAAAAGGATTTGGGGACATTCCCGAGGGTCTCGGGGATGTGTTGTGTTATTTGTGGCATCAGAACTTCACAGGCTTTGAGTGTAGCTCTGCACTTCCTTCTTGAGTGAGGGTTTCTCCATGTGTCCTTACTTATCATAGGAGACAGAAGGACACATGGTCACCTGGTGGGAGAGATGTGAAGTGAACAATAATAGTGAGGGATGGTTAGAGTTGCGATTGGGGAAATTGAGACCCCGGCATCTTCTGATGACAGCTGGTCATAGAAACCTAATTTTGTCCACGATTGCAGCAGTGACCACAACTTAGAGTTCATGTAAATGTGCACAAGGGCCAGTGATAGGAACCTTTATGGTTTATTCAAGATCACTGATGATGTAAGTACTATGATCACCACTCCCATGAGAGAGGAAGCTGAGGCTCAGAGAGGGCAAGTCACTCTCACAGGTCCCACAGGGAATGAGTGGTCAGGCTGGGAGCTGACCCCAGTTTTATGTGATGCTCGAGCTTGTGACACTAATCAGGATGTTTTGTCCTCTCCTCTTTTCAGGTTCTTAGCAGTTGTTTCTGCTGCCCATGATGACCCCCACATCCTGTATAAAGAATAAAGAGCTCCCAGAGTGTTACAAGTTGGGTCTTCTTCCTTTGTGACCTCTTGTTCTCTGGCCTGTTCCTAACACCTGAGAGCTTATTTGCAGAGATGAGACAAGAGTCAGCCTCTCACGTGAGGACAAAAAAAATTCTTAGGCCCAGGGAGAAGTAGGCATCACAATGGGGTTCACACCTATTTGGTTGGGCAGGAATGGGGATTCTAGAGCCAGGGCTTCCAGTGTGGAAACTGAGGCAGTCCCAGGATAACACGACAAGCAGGTCCCTCAGGATAGAGTCCCAAGAGAGCAGTGGCTTTCCCATGCAGGCACAGTACACAATTACTCCTTTAGGGAACTTGAGCTTGCCCCCTCACAGAGGGTTTGTGGTAGTGTGTAAGGACCAGGGGTTTTTGCTTCCAACGTCAGCCAAGTTAAGGAGGTCATGGTAATTCTTTCATTGGTCATTCAGGGTCATTCATTCCTTATTTCTGAGAAGTCTCTAACAAGGAGGGTCAAGAGGATCCTACTCTGACGTGCTTCATTATTTAAGGATGCATCATGGCAGAGGCATTCAGGAACCACTGACTGGCTCCATGTTCATGGCAGCCTTGGACTGGGAGTCCAGAGGTGTGTGTGTGAGAACCCAAGGCAGAGTTCTTGCTTCCATACGAGGACACACACACACACACACACACACACACACACACACAGGGACAGGGACAGGGACATGTGCAAAGCTGTACAGAGGTCAGGGCTCAGCAAGGAGTCATGGAGGTCAGAATAACATCTGCTGTGTGTACAAAGAAACTCCAACAAAGCTGAGGCCCTGAGTTCGTGTTTCTCTTGAGCTTCACACAATGAGGCCATGGCCCCCAGCAAGGACACACATCAATCACTCTCAGTGTTCATGTACTTCATTGTTGCCTTCCATTAAGAGTCATGTTTTATGTGTCTGGTGTTGGTGCAGTAGTTTAAAGTGTTGTTGACACAGTGATTTCCACATTGGAGTTTCGGTTTGAGTCCCTGCTACTCTGCTTCCAGTCCAACTTCTTTATATTTGGTGTGAGGCAACAGTGAATAACTCCCAGGTGTATGGTATCCTGCTGCCCATGAGGGAGGCAAGTATGGAGTTCCAGGCTCCTGGTGCTTGCCCATTCCAACCCTGGCTGTTTTGTCCATTGTGTAGTACATCATCTGATAGGTAATATTTATTTCTCTGTGTGTATATGTGTGTGTTCCTGTTTTTTTCCTCTTTCTGTCACTCTGTTTTAAAAATAAACAAATCTTGGACATATACTGTGTTTATAAAACATGTAAACATATAAACACACAGATATATATGTTTTTCATACGAAGCGACACCTGTGCCACACAACTGAGTTCCTGAGTTGGCAATTTGGAGAGTGTTTGTGGGAGCTCTGGAAACACACAGGCATTGTTCACTCTGACCAAGGCTGACACAGAGCACTGGTGACAAGTTTCCTACAGGTGTGGCTAGGTGCAGCAGGACTGTAAATTTTGAATGTCCACTTCCTCCTGATGGAGGAATGCAGGGCCCATGGAGGTTTCTCCAAAATGATAGGACCAAGCACAGTGAGATGCGGTGTCCAGGGATGGTGACTCCATAGAATTCCACCCAGTCTCAGAGAAGGGATGAAAACTGCTATGGACCATTATCACCATACATGGGAATCAGAGGTTTAGGAAATCTTGCCACAAGTTGCTAGTTATTTGATAAGCATTTCAATTTTTTGTTATAAAACATCTTTAAGTAAAAAATCATTCATCTAGAAAAATTTTGATGAATAACTTGATTTCTGAGTATGATTTTGTGGCCAAATGTATTAAACCACCACCCGTGACACCATATCCCACTTGGAGCACCAGTTAGAGTGCTGGTTAATCTTGTTTTGATTCAGCTCTGTGTTAGTGTTCCATGGAAGGCAGTTGTATATGTCTGTGGTCACTCAGAGTCTGAGGGTGCAACCTCAGTGTGAATTACTAATTCAGTTATAAGTGAGATCCTGGAGAATTTCTATTTCCACTTTATCTCTGTCCTTGGAGGGTTTTCCAAGTTAGCATCAGGATAAAGGACACTGAAATATGTAGAGAAGACAATGGATCTGTAAGGGATTTACACCCCAGCCTCAGGGGTGTGCTTGGAACTGCTATGACCTCTTTTCACCAAACATGGGCAGCTGAGAATAGGAAATCTCTTCTAAACCACCAATGATTATATCAACATTTTAGTTTTGCTTTTAAAATATCTTCGTTTCCTTTTTATTTTAAAAATGATTTTAGATGATGTTTAGATGATGTTTACATAGTTGATCATAGTGGGATGGATCTAGGTTTAGGGAGAAGTGAATGTGATCATTGTTTCCAAACTTTGTTTCTTCTTCGCATTTCTGGGAGGTGGGGAGAGATAAGGGGAGAGGTTATACCCAGCATCCCAACCATCCCAGTACCCAAAGAAGCAGAACTGCCACCTGATATCAACACAGGTATACAATGTGGCATACACTCTGAGTGCTTTGCCCAGAGGGATGCAATAGTTCTGAAATACTGTTGATCTTGCCGATCTATGGGTGAGGAATCCCTTCCAATGTCCGTTGGTTGACACAGTTGAAGTTAGACTCTCTATTTGCCCAGATATTTGGTGTTATCATTTGGGTGGGTAGTTTCATATGTTCTATTCTCCATTCTCTGGTATCATACCAAATATCCTCTGCAAGTCCCAGTGGGATACCATGTCCTCTATGTGCAACATGGTTTGCCATCCAGCACTCTATCCTTTACACTGAGGAGGACCAGTTCTCATAGGTGGTTCCATATACCAGTCACAGGTGACCTAGGCCCAGCTGGACTATCAACCCCAGGTCTCATGGACTTGCCACTCACCATGGAGTTGGGCCCCAGAACCCAGGTCAGGTGAATTGAGCCCCACAGGAGCCCCCACGTTTAGGGCTCACAGACCCAGTACCCACAGGACAGGCAGACTAAGGACTTAAGCAAAACAACTCATGCCCCACTGGACTCCCCAATCTCTGGGACTCACAGACCCAACCAACTTCATAGCTGGGTGCAGTACCTGGGCCAGGTGAACCAAGTGCCTCCAGAACTCTCACCCTTGAAGCTCATGGATCCAAAATGCACCATGCAGGTGATTTTAAGTATCTGGGCCAGCTGACCTGGATCTCCCACCCCTTAGGCTCATGAGCCCAGCATGAGCTGTACTGGCCGAGTGAAGCAGTCATAAGCCAGACTACCCAGGGCCCACTGTACCTCCTACCCTAAGGGCTTACAGATCTCTCACCCATTGCACGGGACACCCAAGGACTAGGCCAGAAGAGGTTGGCCCCACCAGACCCCACCTCTGGGGCTCACGGATACAGCATGTGCCTGGGAGACAGGCCCAAGGACCTGAATCAATTACCCAAATTCCGTTGGACATC